>NC_141074.1:46632800-47302800 GCF_041138505.1 Cibotium barometz
AAATGTATTGCATAATTAAAAAAAGTGGGAGCAAACTGGGGAGTCTTCATAGGACTCCCTAGTCTACCTCAACTCTTTTTTTTCTACTATAGACATAGTAAAACTAACACAACTTGATGTCCTACTCATCGTGTGGATATAAAACTTGAAAAATACAAAAAAAAGAACAATTACAATTCATGGTTTTAGGAATGTCAAAACTCAATTACAATACTTAGCGGAATTACAGAAGTGTGTGATTCCAAAAAGCTCATATGCAAGGTAAAGCATAATGAAAATCTATTTAGCTAGGGGTACATTGAGAAGGGTCTACATCTCATATATTGCGATTATTATTGTTCCTTGCAGCTCCACCCTCTTTGCTTCTCACATTTCCATTGCTTCTTGCTTGAATATTTGCACCACCATTTCTAGTAACATGATCTGAAAACACAATAAAACTAAGACAAGTAAAATCAATTTTGCAAAAACAAAGAGGTTTAGGGTTTAAGAATGTACTTCCTTGCCATGCCTGCAAAGCATGTCCTCCAGTAATAACAATATATTCTTCATCTTACACCCTTTCAACAAATAAAGCTTCTAAACCCTGTTATATTGCAAAATCATATTCATCTTGCGTAAGAGGCGGTCCACTATTTCAAGCTATCAACATACCAACAAATGAACAATACAATTATGTTGTTATTTAAGATAACCTTCTTTAATTAAAAGCTAAGATAGACTTTGAGGCTAATATATACTTACAAATAATGTTGGGATATCAACTCCTCCTTCACGTGTAACATTGTGCCACAAGTTATTTGCCATCTATTCAAGAAAAAACATAAAGACTTAAAACTCTTATACACACTCCAATGCATGAGGCTTATGTATATGTCTAATGTATAAGGATAATGCATGCATATGGGTATAGCTACCAGCATGCCTAAGTGTATTGTCATCATTGTTGTACAAAGACTCTTTTGGTGGACCCATTGTGTAATGGCTCATGCTAAACTTATCATGCATTGTTGCCTTTGACACGGAGATAGCTCGAGAGGATGCACTAGGGACATTAATGGGTCAATACGTGACAATATACGATGATTCACATGCCTATGTCACAGCATGTCATCCCATTGATGTGGCCCCAATTAGGATGATGAGCGATGCTTTGTGTTGACTCTAGCCAATGGTCAGATGTTGTTTAATGTTTATGCATCAAAGCTTAGGATGGTGTTAATGTAAAACTCTACTAGCCAAGGTTATTGAGTGCATATTTTGTTTTAATGAATGTCTACAACACTTTTGCTAATCTCCCAAGATTTACTTGTAAGCTATCATATGTAAAGTATAAAGGATTACTTGCATTCTTTATGGAGTGAGTATAACAATCATCATTGAATACTATGCATGTATTGTGCTAGTGATAAGTGCTTGTTATGGTTTTTTTTTTCAAACTTTCTAGTCATATATGTTGGTTACATGTGGACATTGCTGCTATGTATCATGCTATTAGAGCAGGTGATGGCCTTGGCTACCGTGTCTTGTGAACACGTTGGAAGTTTTTGTGGTTTAACTATTCTATCTTATGTTTCTGACTTGCAAGAAGACAAGAATCTGACATCATAAGTGCATTTGCCATCCATCTTTGTAATTAAAAGTATGTAGCTTCATTCAATCACACAAGTTTAAATGTACATGACTTAAAAAGAAAATTAGATAAGGTATATCGAGTGGTGCAGATTTTTTATTTATATTTCAAGTTTGACGAACGGTTACAAAACTAAAACACGAGGGCAAACACACATCTATGGTCCTATGGCATAACAAGGGGGGCTCAGTGCTCTAGAATTTTCAATAACTAGCCTTGGATGTCTACATGCAGTCTCACCACATCGTCATGTGTAAACCAATCACAACCAAGCTGTAAAGTAAGTGATAAGAGTTAGTGACATAAAAACGAGGGCAAACACACATCTATGGTCCTATGGCATAACAAGGGGGGCTCAGTGCTCTAGAATTTTCAATAACTAGCCTCGGATGTCTGCATGCAGTCTCACCACATCGTCATGTGTAAACCAATCACAACCAAGTTGTAAAGCAAGTGAAGAATAAAATTTAGTGACATAAAAACACTATAGCAAGATTTGTACATAGAAGGCTTACCCAACCCTGTGGCATCTTTAGAGCGAAGATGTCCTCTGCCAAGCACTTCATTGCCATCATGTTGTAGAATCCACAGTCAATAGCATTGGGTTGTCGAGGCCCCTCGATGGTCCACAGTCAATAGCATTGGGTTGTCGGGGCCCCTCGATGGTCCTAAAATCGAAGCCTGCCGATGGGGACGCCAACAAAGCTACAAGTGATGGCTCCGAACATGTCTTGGCCATGCTTTCCATCACCCTATACAATAACAGACATGGGAATTCTTGCCCCCTCATCACACTCGCATACATGTAAACCCACGCATGCAAATGGATAATGGGACACTTATTGGTACACCTTGGGAAGGCAGTCTTTTAGATTTACAAGGCTAAGGGAGTCAAATAAGAGAATCCCGAGGTTCACCCTTGGAAGCCGTGGGACCCTCTTATGTGAGTTGTTATATAGTGCAAGCAAGCACTAATGCCCCTTGCATAGAAACGCAAGCATGTCGTTGGTCAAGTGGCACAAAGTGTGCAAAAAGGCTACAAGTTACTAGATAGGGCCCCTTACTGGATCAAAACCCTGGCAAGAAGACAAACACGTAGAACATGAAATCAATTCCCTCAAGCGTGCTAGCCAACCACATCATTGTCATCTTCCGTGTGTGTGATCGAATAGGCATGCCAAACCACAATGAGTTGATGAAACAAACTCTTTGACAAGAGGTTGGCTGCAAAGTATTCATCATGCAGAGGGAAAGCAAGTTCATTCCCTTAGTGCTAGCCTCCCCTTCCAACAAGCTATTTAGGAGGGCCTTGTCAATCTCTGCCACAATGGGAGGCATCCTCATGCCCGCAAACATTACGCTGGGGAGAGCCACGTCCGGTCTATATGTACAGGTAGAACCCATGGTGAGTAATGTCAGGTAAACCCAGGCACTAAATTCGGAATTACATAGTGTGCCTTGCTTGTACATTGAGAAGCAATTGTCATATACTCACCTGCACTCAGCCAAGCGGCTTCGTTGGGTGGCCAACCTTATGCCAAATCTCCACAGGCTCCACGGCTCCAACCTACTCAATGTGGAAGGACAAGTTGAAGCCACAAGTAGGCTGGAGGGGGCTTGTTATTGTTATCGGAGAGGGGCAAAACATTCGAGTCATCCTCAGCCTTGTGGGCGATATGAGAAACCACCTTGTTTGCCTCATTTCCCTCAGCCTCCTCATCACCCTCCTCTACCTCCTCCTCATTTCCCTCCTTGTCTCGGCATCCTTGAAGGCCTCTTCAGTATCCTTCGCAAGACGTAGTTGCATCATCCAGATCCTCCTTGTCACTCTCCTCAACATAGTCATCATCACCCTCAGCACCCTCCTCCTCACTCCCATCACCGTCCTCCTCAGCCCCCCCTTCATTGCCCTCCTCACCCTCTTCTACCCACTCATCACTCTTCTCAGCCCCCTCATCATTGCCATCATCCACCTCTACCCCCTCATCATCACCCTTCTTTGCCCCCTCACCACCCTCATCACATCCTCCTCCTCCTCACTCCCAACCCTCACAGTTAAACTCGGGCACTGACAAGGGGGTTGTGCCCTTTGCCTTGTAGCCTCCGTTTGTTTTCTCTACCCACCATCAGCATTCGGTGTTTTGAGCTTCTCCACCTACAATCGTTTACAACTAGACCCACAATCCCATACAGAGAAACCAGGCATTCAAAGGTAAACCCGGCCATTGAATACTTACCAAGGGGGGTGTGCCCTTTGCCTTTGCCGCCTCAGCCATTCGTTTTCTTTTTCCACCAGATATTTCTAATTTTTAAAGCTTCCCCACCACTTGTAGCCCATGAAACATTCAACAAACATACTCGAAAACCTATCGTCAAAAAAATGGGGGGCACACACAAGTAAGCCCAAGCAGGTACTGAATACCTACCGTGGGGGATGCGCTACCTGCCATTGCTGCCCTTCTCATGATTTTCACCTCCTTAGACTTCTCCACCTGCTCCAGACCTGCCCGTGGTGGCACAGGTTTGCCCTCTGATTTTTCTTGCTGCGTCCACTAGACATAAAGCCGACTCCACACACCGTGGGCTCATAGGTGGCGCAAGCAATAATAGCTCGAAATAGCCCGTTCGCAAGAGCAAGCACAAATGAGAATGAAACCAGTGCAAGCAAGTCGGCAGAAGGCCGTCTAAACCTAGCCACACATGCTCCAGAAGATAGCCTCGTATTCCCACCTCGGCCCGAGGATTTCGCACGTGTGGGCCATGTGCCTACTCGTTTACTCCACACGGCACCCTGCATACCTGCCATGCGTATGCCTGCATGTCTTTTCAGCCTGCGACCCCACCCCACTTCTCGACTACCTACGCACGCTTTTCGGCAAGCCCCCATGCCCAGGTTTACAGAAAGCATAAACCCAGGCCACTTGCCACGTGGATGCCTGCAATCCCCCCTTTTTGCATGCCCAGCCTTCCGCATCGTCGATCCCTTTATTGAGCGAATTAAAGGCTGCATGGAGATAGTGCTGAGGGTGGCCAAGCCTTGATCCATCAATGGATTTTCTCAAAGAAATCACCCAAATGACGATCAGTGCACGTGGTAGACACCAAGGCTGTGTTACTCTCATTGGAGATGGCGTCTTCATTACTAATTGTGTGGAAGATAATGATCGTTCATGTGTGTGAGCACCTCAATGGGCGTGATATAAAAAGGCATCAAGCCTTTATTTAAAGGATGTAACCGTCACTTCGTATGATAAGAAAAATAAGCATACTCGCCTCTGTTTATCTCTACGTATTTATCTAATGAGAGAGAGATCATGCTTTCTAAGTTTTCTACATGGTATCTATGGGTCCAGTTGGGTGATCCCCTGTGGGTGCCCCCAATGCGTCCGTAAAAGTTTTTCGCTCTCTATTTGATGGCTTTTACATAGGATACAACCCTGTGGAAGATAATGACCTACCACAATGCCAAGGTGTCAAAACACCCTCTCAGGGAATCCCAGGTGGCCAACACGCCATCACAGAAAGCCGAGATGCAGGTGGTGCATCCTCTGAGCCACTTCAACATCAAGGTGCTGATGGATCCTCTACACCATCTTGAGAAATCTGCCAAGATGCAACAATGCATGCATCCTCTGAGCGATTTCAACCAGAAGGAAAAGAACCTGGCCCCACCAAATTTGGCCAAGCAGCCAAGGTTAAAGATGAAAACGTCGACCTGCATGACATCAAAACCACCAAAGGAGCGAAAGATCATCTTGATGGCGGCAATTTTCACCGCAATGCTTCCAATGCAGCAATTGGGAACATCTTCGCTTGTACAATTTCATTAGAACACTCCTACCTTCTAAATATGGGAAGCCACGATTTTTCACTTCAATACTCGACAAAAATCCATCAATCATATGATGCTCCAGCCATAGACTAGTTTTTTCCCTGTGCATGTTCTTCGAAGTCCTTAACGCCTCCACACAGATCTACATTCAATCTAGGTGGCGGCGTTCCTATTGTCAATTCCGCCACTTCAAACCTAGCTGGTTCATATCAGAATTCAGGTGTCCATATCCAACAACTGCAGTTGGTGGGCGCTCATATCAATCCTCACATCCTCCTTTTGCATTTGGGTTATGCCCCATTCGCCCAATTTCTTTGCTCTTCACATGGTTCCCTTACGCAAATAGTTGTAGATCTTCATTTGGGCGACCACCCACCTCTACTTCCTCCATCCTTGGGGAGCCCATACTATGGTGGCCCTCACCTTTTTCGACATAGCTTCCTCATCGACTATGCCATATGCTATCCCGCCATGTTCTTCGCATCCTATCCCCTTTTCACCCTTAGCCTCTATATAGATGACATCTACACTTCTTCTAATCACCCCATGACCATCATCGACAATACCTCACCGAGCATGTCTTTCATGTGGTCTCATTTATCTCCCTTGAGGGGGAATCAAGCTCGACAAATAAAACGACATGAAGTAAATCCAAGCTCAAATGCCAAGGCACGTGTAAAAGCGAAGTCCAGGCTTATTCAATTCTATTTAATGATAAGCCTACTCGATCCAGGGTAAGCCTACTCGATCCAGGGTAGATTTGCATAACATAATGTACTCAATCTTTATGGCATATAGCTTAGGATATGCCAAGCACCAGAAACCTTTACCACACAATGGGAACCTTTACCAGACAATGGGGTGCATCTCTTTTCAGTTTAGAATCTCTTTTTCATGTAATAGTAAGAAGAGCTTCACACACTACTCTCAGTATGGGGGAGTGTGGAAGATAATGATCGTACGTGTGTGAACACCTCAATGTGCGTGATATAAAACGGCATCAAGCCTTTCTTTAAAGGATGTAACCGTCACTTCATATAATAAGAAAAATAAGCATACTCCCCTCGGATTGTCTGCGTATCTATCTGAGATGAGATGAGAGAGAGATCATGCTTTCTAAGTTTTCTACAAATTGTTGATGAAGCTTCAAGATTAGTGCTGGAGTCAGCTAATTCCCAGTCCATAATGAGTCCCAACCAGTCGCCTGTAGGATAGGTTGGGACGCCCATAAGCTAGATAGACGCCCTCCTGCTCTCCCTGTGCAGAAGGAAGATACAATTAATCCTATCTTATAACGGAGAGCACAACAGGGTACTTCACAGCTTCATCTCATGATCTCGCCTCAGATTCTGGACCCATAACTGCAACCCCTTGTCAGCTATGGTGTTAGAGAGTGGCCCAAGATCAGGACAAGTCAAGCTCATTCACCATCGGTCTGTGGTCGCAAAGCGCAAGTGGCCGGAGATGAGGTGAAGTCATTTTCCTTCACCATATATTTATATCACCACTAGTTGGCCCCGTGCTACGCATGGTATGGTTGTCTGGGAATATATAGGTGATCACATTATGCCTAAATTAATAAGCAGCCATCTCTCTCTCTCTCTTTTTCTTTTTCTCTTTCTCTCTCTCACTCCTATGCATGCCCCAATCTCTCTCTCTCTCTCTCTCACACACACACATGTATATGACCCTCTCCCCCTCTCTCTCTCTCTCTTTCTCTCTCTCACACACACACATGTATATGACCCTCTCCTTCTCTCTCTCTCTCTCTTTCTTTCTCTTACATGCACGTGACCTTCTCCTTCTCTCGCTCTCTCTCATGCACCCTCTCTCTATCTCTCTCTCTCTCTCACGTACACACACATGTACACACCCACTCTCTCTCTCTCTCTCTCTCTCTCTCATACACACACACACATGCGCATGCACGAACGTACACATGCAGACACTTCCTCTCTCTTTTCACACTCTCCCACACATATAGACGCTCTCTCTCTCTCTCCCTCTCTATTACCCTCTCTCTCTCTCTCTCTCTCACACACACACACACACATGCACACATGTAAATATATAGTATATACAATATTATGTTTTAGATACATATACCTATACATAGACACATATACTTAAACATATATTTTTACATGTATTTAAAAATATAAATATAGGCACATACATAATTTTAATTTAATTTTGATTAAATTTTAATATGTGGAGATGGGTGGTAAGGTGTCATGTGTGTGTATATATATATGTGTGTGTGTTTGTGTATGTATAAGTATATACATATATACATACATACATTTATGTGTGTGTGTGTGTGTGTATACACACACACACACACATATATAAATATACATATATATATACATACATATATATGTATGTATGCATACATACATACATACATATGTATGTATGCATGTATATATATGTGTGTGTGTATACACACACACACATATATATGTATGTATGTAAATAAAAACACACATTTACATATATGTATTTAATTTAATTTATGTTTTATTAAAAGCTACTTTTTATTCTCTATCTCTTGCTCTCTTTCTCTATGATGCGTATAAATATTTTTCATAATTTTTTGTTGTAGAAAGTGTGTAGAATGTTTTGTTAAGACATCTAACATGTTTTGATAAAATTTTGTGTTGCAAGAGATTTTTTTGTTTTGGTTATTTTCAGAAAATTTTTGGTTTTGTTTTATTTTTGAGAGTGATTTTTTATTAAGTTAGAGGTGGAATTAGGTAAAGTTTTGTATAAGAGTTTTTCTGTTTTGCATATAGAACAATTTTGCTTAAGTGAAACCTTCGTGATTCACATTATTTCACATCCGTTTGGTGACTCCAAAGTGGGTTTTAAAAATGTACCTAAATTTTCGTTTCAAGACATTGCAAGTCCTAAACAGAGGTCAAGAACAAAGATTGAGCCTCGGACGAAGAGATATAAAGTCAAAGCGAAGGATTCAATGTTGGAGATGAGCTATTGAGCATCCTCATCGGATCATCGAGGTGCAAATGACGCACCACGGAAAAGGTAATCTCATGGGAATGATGACCGCATACGAAGAAAGCTTCCCGAACACGCTTTTTTCAAAACAAGATAACATCTCCCAAAAAAATGGCACGTGGATCAAGAAAGCTCTAGAAGGGCTACTTTTTGCTTTTGCATGTGAACAAGAGGAATACATAGAAAAACCGAAAATTGAAGAAGAGATTGAGAGTGCAAGTGCGAGTGTGTGGGCGAGTATGAGTGTGAGATCTTCATGAGAGTAAGAGTGTGAGTGAGACAGCTCAGGGGTGGTCAGGTGGTTCGAACTCTTTCCTTCAAGAGTGCATCATATCAGATTATTGTAAGATTTCTCGATATATTCCTAATTGTTCTCTTTCTACCTCAAATTCTATTTTTCTTGAATTGTATTATGATTGTTAAGTGGGAGTGTCCCATCCTCTCTCTTTTCACCCTCTCTCTCTTTACACCTCTCTCTCTCTCTCTCTCTCTCTCTCTCTCTCGGGGTGGTCGAGTGATTCGAACTCTTTCCTTCAAGAGTGCATCATATTATATTTTTGTAAGATTTCTCAATATATTCAAAATTGTTCTCTTTCTGCCTCAAATAAAATTGTGCAAAATTCTATTTTTCTTGAATTGTATTATAATTGTCGAGTGGTAGCGTCTTAGTCTCTCTCTTTTCACCCTCTTACTCTTTACCTCTCTCTCTCTCTCTCTCTCTCTCTCTCTCTCTCTCTCTCACACACACACACACACACACACACACACATGTACACACTCGCATATACAGTAATACAAACGCACACTCTCTCCTCCCACATAAACTATCTCACACATAGAAATTCTCTCTCTCTCTCTCTCTCTCTCTCTCACGCACACACACTCCCTCTCTCTTTACACACACACACACACTCTCACATAGAAACTGTCTCTTCACACACACACACACTCTCTCTCTCTCTCTCTCTCTCTCTCTCACGCACACACACACACACACACACACTCTCTCTCTCTCTCTCTCTCTCACGCACACACACACTCCCTCTCTCTTTACACACACACACACTCTCTCACACAGAAACTGTCTCTTCACACACACACATGCATATGCACACCTTCTCTCTCTTACATATACATGCACATACTCTCAAATGTTGAATCTCTCTCTCTCTCTCTCTCTCTCTCTCACACACACACACACACACACACACACACATGTACACACTTGCACATGCACTAATACAAATACACACGCTTCCTTCCCACACACTCTCATACATAGACTTCCATGTCCCTCTCTCTCTCTCTCTCTCTCTCTCTCTCTGCATGTTTATCGCCTTGGTCACATTAGTGCTCTTATAGTGAGTCACCAATATCTGCCACAGTTCTACGGCCTACCTATCTCTCTCTCTCTCTCTCTCTCTCTCTCTCACACACACACACACACACGCATGCACGCTCTCTCTCTCTCTCTCTCTCCCATGTATAGAAACTCGCTTTCTCTCTATTACATACATGCACGCACGCACACACAAACACGCACTCTCTTTCTCACACACACGTGCACTCTCTCTCCCTCTCTGTCTCTGTCTCTCTCTCACACACACACACACATGTAAATATATATTATCTATAGTATTATGTTCTACTATATCTAGAGACATATACCTATATATACATGTGCATTTATAAAATAAATAAACACACATACATATATATATTTAATTAATATTAAATTTTCACATGTGGGGATGCATGGTGAGGTGTGCTCACCCCTAAATACGTTTCTCTTACATACAATGTCTTTTGTCTTTTCTTTTGCATACATATGTGTGTGCACATACATTGTATGTGATTGTGTAAAGTCGACTGCATGCGTGCATGTGTTATTGAAGTGTCTTGATTATGTGTATGTGATAGTGTGTGTATGGTGTGAGTGTGTATACGTGGTGTGTATGTTTGTGTTTGCGTGTATCCATTTGTGAGTGTGTGCATGTACGTGTGTGAACATGTGAATATAACCATGTGCATATCTTTTTTTGTCTATGTGTGTGCACATGGACGTGCATATGTGTGTGTTAGTGTATGCATGTACCATGTGTAAATGTGTACGTGTTTACGTCTATGTATACATGTGTGCATGCATGTGTGTGCACATGTACTAGTGTATGTGACTGTATGTATGTATGTACTTGTGTGCATATATACGCATGTGTATGTGTAAACTTGAGTGTGTGTGTGTGTGTGTAAGAGTACATATCTTTATGTGTGTCCATGCGGGTGAGTGTGTCTCTACATGTGTGTTTATGTCCATGTGTGTACATATCATGTGCATGTATCTGTGTTGTGCGTGTGTATACATACACATACATGTGTGTGCATCGATATACATATAGATCTATTTATATATACATGCTTACATACTTATAGATAAATACATATATAAATACATAATATATATGTATGTATATTTATATATACATGCTTAAATACCTATAGATACATACATACATAATATATGTGTGTGTGTATGTATGTTTGTATTTATCTATGTATGTATACATACCATTTATAGATATGAAAAGCCACCATACAAACAATTGTAACCTTTCAATTATTCCATCGTGCCTTTACCTATGTACCTTCAATACCAACTTACCAAGCAAGCTAAACCTCCTTTAAGCTCCTTAGAGCCTTGTCCCACTGGAAAATGGAGTCTAAAATCGCTCATATACAAAAATTTCAGAGGGGGTACTTGTTGCTATAGGTATCTGTGCAAAGCCATGCTGTCATGTCGATGTTTATCTCTTTCCACTATAGCAATAATAGTGAGAATATTGCATTTATGTAAAGGGTTACCTTTGTGACAGGTGAGGCAGACAAATAATTCTTCTGCTATTTTTACGTTAGACAACAACTTCAAACACATCCCCCTAGATGGGTGGGGGTAGCGTGGGTCGGGGCTCTTACATGTACTCACCTCCTCTTATCTTAGGATAACTATCTCCTTGTTCTCCTAATGATCTCTAAAGAGTTACTTTTTTGTAAATTTTAGGGTTTAATTATGTACCTGCCTACTCTCTTATGTTCTTTGTTATTAATCTTTCTACTTATATCAACGTAATGGTCTTTAACAATCAATATTGGATATTGTTTGTGCGGTCTACGAGAAAATTAATATTTTCTATATCTGAAGAAAATGATATTGTCTTTTATTCACTACAACAGAATGAGGGTTTAGTAGCTAAAATAGCAGTGCTTTTATAACTAGAAGGGTACGGAGATGTTGGGCTTACTTCATTGCTAAAAAGTTGTTATTTGCACTACAACGAATCGTTGCTCTAGCAGTAAAAATAGCAGTAATATTTTGTTGCTCAATAGCGTAATATCGCTTATGGGTAGTGATATTTTACTAGTACAATATGGTTGCTATTTACACTGCTGAGAGCAGCAAATGTATTGCATAATAAAAAAAAGCTGGGGCACACTGGGGAGTCTTCATAGGACTCCCTAGTCTACCTCAGCTCTTTTTTTCTACTGTGTAGACATAGTAAAACTAACACAACTTCATGTCCTACATCATAGTGGATAAGTGTGATATAAAACTTGACAAATACAAAAAAAATGATAATTGTAATTCATGGTTTTAGGAATGTCAAAACTCAATTACAATACTTAGTGGAATTACATAAGTGTATGATTCCAAAAAGCTCATAAACAAGATAAAGCGTAATGAAAATCTATTTAGCTAGGGGTACATTGAGAAGGGTCCATATCTCATGCATTGCGATTATTATTGTTCCTTGCAGCTCCACCCTCTTTGCTTCTCACATTTCC
Source organism: Cibotium barometz (assembly GCF_041138505.1). Classification (NCBI taxonomy): domain Eukaryota; kingdom Viridiplantae; phylum Streptophyta; class Polypodiopsida; order Cyatheales; family Cibotiaceae; genus Cibotium; species Cibotium barometz. The sequence goes on from NC_141074.1 coordinate 46,645,124, forward strand.
ATCGCTTCTTGCTTGGATATTCTTGCTTGGATATTTATATCACCATTTCTAGTAACATGATCCTAAATTACAATAAAACTAACACAAGTAAAATCAGTTTTGCAAAAACAAAGATGTTTAGGGTTTAAGAATGTACTTCCTTGCCATACTTGCAAAGCATGTCCTTGTGTAACAACAATATAATAGCCTTCATCTTACACCCTTCAAATAGAGCTTCCAAACCCTGTTGTAATGCAAAATCATATTCATCTTGCGTAGGGGACGGCCCACTGTTTCAAGCTATCAACATACAAACAAATGAACAATACAATTATGTTGTTATTTAAGATAACCTTCTTTAATTAAAACCTAAGATAGAGTTTGAGGCTAATATATACTTACAAATAATATTGGGATATCGACTCCTCCTTCACGTGTAACATCGTGCGCCATAAGTTATTTGCCATCTATTCAAGAAAAAACATAAATACTTAAAACTCTTATGCATACTCCAATGCATGAGGCTTATGCATACTCCAATGCATGAGGCTTATGCATATGGCTAATGTATAAGGGTAATGCATGCATATGGCTATAGCTATCGACATGCCTAGGTAGCTACCGGCATGCATTGGAAGCCAGCATGCCTAGGCATCATTGCATTGGAAGCTACCAGCATGCATAGGTAGCTACTAGCTTGCATTGGAACCTATTGGCATGCCTAGGTTGCTATGGGCTCCCATTGGAAGCTACCGACATGCCTAGGTAGCTACCGGCATGCATTGGAAGCTACCTGCATGCATGGGGGTTATACATAAAGCTTATGCATATGGCTAATGCATAAGTCTCATGAATAAGACTAAGGTATATGGTCATCTCTTGAGAGAAGCATAGCTCTCTAAAGGCATAGCTCTCTAAAGGCTATCCATAGAGCATGGCAAAAATAACAAACGCTAAACTTACAAATCTTATAAAATGTAAAATTATAAGAGAGGAAACATACAAGAAAGAGATCTCTTACCTTGTGAGGCTACAAAATTAAACTAAATTAAGAAAAATAAGTATTAATAACAAACCTTAATCTTAAAAGCCTTAAAACTTACAAACCCTATAAACACGTAAAATCGTGAAAGAAGAAACATACAAAAAAGAGATCTCTTGTGAGGCTTGTAAGTGTTGAAAACCTACAAAATTAAACTAAGTTAAGAAAAAAAAAGTATTAAGAAAAATCAAGTTCTCTTACCATATGAGCTTTAATGGGAGAGCTCTTAATTAGGAAAAAAGAAGAAGGAAAAATACTCGTAATGGTGGCTAAGCTTCAATAAGAAGGGAAAAAGAAGAAAATAAAAACTTAAAAGAGAGAAAAGATAAAAGAAACACTCACAAGAAAGCTTTCATGGACAGCTTGTTTGCATAGGAGATAAAGGAAAAAAGTAGACATACCTTACTTAAGCTTGAGGAGGATAGAGTAGGAGAGGTAGAAGCGATAGATAGGGTAGGAGAGATAGAAGTGATAGATAAGACGTAAACCTTGAAAAAAAAATCAGAGGACAAGGTTATTGTATTCAAAAGATAAAACTACGGTGGCAAAAGAAGCGATAAAAAAAGTAGGATATTTTTATAGTATAGCAATGTTTTTTCATTGCTATATACTTTTCTGAGTAACGATTTTTCACTGCTAAGCAATAATATTTCACTACAAAAAGCACTACTAAGCAGTGATAAATCACATCTCATCAGTGATCACCATTAAATTCTTTGATATTTTCCTTCCGAAATGTTGTTGTGCTTCTGATGTATTGTAGTGATTGTATTAAGACAAGTTTACAATGGTTTAGAATAAAGAAATCTCCACCAAAGAGTATAAAAAATTATAAAAAACAAAAATTAGACCATAAAAATAACTTTCCATCTCTCGTAAAAGGAGAGTGTCCAACATTATAAATATCGAGAAAATGTAGATTGAATTTGAAATAGCCTCACTATTCACCAACATCTGAGAGAAATATTATGGTAACAATGATAAGAGGAGTCACTAGAAGGCATACGGAGGCTGAGTATGGAGGTCTAGTGCAATAGGGGGTTAGCGCGACAAAACCTATGGGCATTGCTAAACGACACCCTATAGCATCACTTTAAATGATCATTTAAAATAAAAAGTTAGGCATCATTTAGTGACATTTTGTGCTTCGCTACAAATGACAATATTAGCGACAAGAACCTCATGTAGTCAAAGGTTCACATGGTAGCCAACACTGAATGTAGTTCAAATTTCACTTCTTGTTATCTCCATATCCCTCCAACGTAACCCTCACTTTCATTTATCATCTCCCTCTTCTCATATGCCTTCTTTGCAAACCCTCACCTCATCTCCCGCATCTACCTCTTCTTATGTCCCTCCCTGGGCAAACCCCTTATCTCCCTCAACCTTATCTCCCTCCTCTAATAAAAAATCAGTCCCATTTTCCTCTCTCTTGTCTCCACACAAGCATGAAACACATGAAGGTACGTGCTCTTTAATGTAATGATTATGCATGTGATTAGGGTTAATCTCATCCATACCTCCATTTATGAAGAGTGAACTCTTGCTACCCTTTCTTCTCCTCTTTAAACTGGTTTTGTTTCTCTTTCTCTTTACTAATAAGTAGAGAATATGTACGTTTATGTTTTATCTCACCTAATATTTGAAATTCTTTACTTTTACAACATATTTTCCACGGGATATTCACATATAAGGTGAGCAACATCCCTCTCCTCCACATAGGTTGAGAAACATCCCTCTCTCTCATTTTTTTGCAATAAGCTTTATGTTTATGGCTTATGGTTCATGTGTTTGTAGGTATTTTTTTGGTCCAACAACTTGCCCTTCCTATATACTAACACATTGGGGGCACATCAGCATTTTTTAGCAACATTTCAAAAGTGAAAAATCTCTATTCAATAGTGAACATTTGTTATTAAGCAAAAACAACAGCAAAATTTCACTCCACTACAGACCTACAGAAAAGTGTACTCCTGCCTATTTCGCACCCACCGAAAGACATTCAAAAGGTCTTTCAACTCTTTGGGATTCTGTGTAGATAGTATCTATTTCATCTCTCTTCCAGCTCTCCCATCCTATGCTCAAGCAAGATATGTGCTCTTCATAAATGCCCCGAGTAGCAATATGCGCGTCAATATAGGTGCCATCTTATATGGACTGATATAAGTTTCGGTATAGATGTCAGTATAGGCACATGTAACTATATAATACAAGCATGTATACTGATGCTCTGTGCAAATCGTTTTTGGGAGAATGGTGTATCCAGCTACTACAGATTGTAGTAGCTGGATACACCATTTTGCCTATCGGTTGTCCAATTTTACTCATGGTTGAGAGAAAACATGTGTTTTATATTATGTAAGAAGATAATTACATATTTGTAAGATTACATCTAGGTGTTAATCCAAGGCATGGATAGCAACACTAGGTATATGCCGCCAAAACATCATGTGTGTAAAATTCAAAATAGGATGCCGAAAGATGTGTGCAGAGATAGCAGCACACCACTAGTCATCGTTTCTAGGATGTCGAAAGATGTGTGCAGAGATAGCAGCACACCACTAGTCATCGTTTCTAGATATACAAAGGAAGAAATTACTTACCACAATTTTTACCATTCCCAAATTGATGCACATGTCCTCGGACTCCAATTTCTCAAGGAGAAGCACCTCTGTGCCAAACATATAGCTATATTTCTCATCTTGTAGCTCTCCTACATCAACAAATTCCACAAGGCTAAATGCATGCAAGAAATTCACATCATAAACATAAAATTTAGATTTATGAAAGAAGAAAATTACAATGTACTCATTGGAAGGACTCTAGCCTCCACTACCAAGATGTGATGAGCCTACCGCTCCACCCAGGATTGTGCAACCACCTTCTATTGATTGTATGTATCAAGTGTGTCCCTATACATTTCCCAGATCATCCACTCGTCCTCCTTATCCACCCAAGTAGGCTATGGCTTCCCCTCCCTCAAAGTATCCCTCGCCTACATCTGTGCGATGCCATGGTTTTAACCATGACATGGTTGATCCATATATTAGGTACTCCTTTGCTTGTGGGGGTGTACTCACTCTCAACTTGTGAGATAATGAAGTTATTTATTTCTTTATCTAAGGCTTTCCACTTCCTTATCACCTTGTGAACAAACTGAATCTTCAATAGTTGGTAGTCACACACTTTCATCTCCTTCCTTGTCTCATCCTGCACCATTGTTGCATTGTGCTAGTGTACCATTTGTAGGACTGCCACACATATCATAGAGGCATGCAGATACAATGGGAAGAGAGAACCTCAACAACCAGCAGTCCAAGCCCCACAGTGGTAAGGAGCAACTCAGCCCACCCTGCCAATGGCTTCTCCATACCAAAGGCCACCATTCCGCCCATGTGGTAATTGTCCACCCAGGGATGTGCTCAAAAATCCACTTTCACATGCTTCTATTGCCATGCCCCTCATCACAAATTTGACTGTAAGATCTAGAGGAAGCATAGGGCCAAGGTGGAAGAAGCCGAGGCTTCTGTGTCACAGGCCCATTGGCAATAAATTCCATGGAAATCCAAGCTCTTGAAAAGCAAGAAGTATTCAAAAGCCAACCACAAAGGCGGTAGAATCATCAGCCATGGTAGTGACAAGATCCATGCAACCCGAGACTCTGGAGGCGGGGACAGAACTAACCTCGAATAAGAGGGGGAAGCATAAATTTTTCACATGGCAAGAGAAGAACAAGGTATGGACAGAGGTGTTAGATTGGGTGGAAAAGCAGCAGGCCTAAGAAAAAAGGAGCCAAAAGTCCCAGGCCGATCTGTCAGCACAAGCAGACAAAGTCAGCATACTGCCAAATAAACCCAGATCAGGGAGGCAAAGTGCCCTCGCCCCACAACTAGACAGGAACTAGGAGAAAGGTGCAAAGACACCCAAGCAAAGCAACCTTTCTCCGATCAATGGAGACACCATGGCCGGAGAAAGGTGCAAGGGCACCGAAGCAGAAGAAAAGCTAAAGGCGCACAGAAGGAGAAACACTATCGTACGATCTATGGGAATATCTTCATCAGTGGGCAACCGATCCATATCTTGGTGGAACAACTTCTCTTATTAGTGCCAAACTTTAGGGAGCAGTGCTACGCCACCTGATGCCCCCCCCAGGAGGAGAAGACATCACCCTCGCAGCCTCTAGAAGTCATGCACATAGAGAGGACATAAACTCCATCGAGGGAAGCCCCGATTTATGATGAAGCCATCCTAATGATCCAGGTCAAGTTGGCTGAAGTTGGCTGAAGTGGACATAACATAATTATTGTTGGATTGCGGATCAGGAGTCAACATTTTGTCGGATAGTACATGCAGAATGTTGAAGTTGAGGAGATGGGATCCAGCCCCATTTGCCATAAAAATGGAGGATTAGAGGCAAGTTTAGCCACTCGGATATTAATGCGCAAGCTCACACTAGAAGTCTTTGGATTCATTTTCTAGATTGTAGTAGTGGTGCTCCGCATGCAGGACATAAAAGGTGCCTACACGATGTTACTGAAGACCATGGCTGAAGCATGCAAGGATTAAGCAAGATTGGGATACGGATAGGATAACTATCTAGCGAGGAAAGAAGAAAGTTAGGATTTGCATAGCCAGTCAAAGGAAAGTGGAGAATCCTTCTCAACTAAAAGTAGCCGAGGGAGTAAACAAGTTGGAAGGATTGGACCTCAATAAAGAGGAGGAATATCTCTAGGAGAATGCAAATTTGATCAGCCTATTTGAGGTTGATGTGGTTCAGATCATGGAGAGATACCAACTAACCCATCATCACAAGAATGAAGCCGCTAGGGATTAGCCCAATCCGCTGAGTGAAAAGAGATTTTCTGAGATGAGACCAAAGATTTTTATGAAGCCTTAGCCGATGATGGCAATACACCGCGTCTGTAGAGCAAATCATTGTAGCAGCAGAGTCCACCTTTGAAAGAGACTTGAAGCAAATCATTTTGCGACAGAGAAAGCCTTTTGAAAGAGACTTGAAGCAATCTGAATGGGTCAAAGAAGATATCCTGGGCGACCTAGAGCCCGAGCACCGTATGGTCAGCACCCTCTAGGCTCCTTTGTAGGTCACCTAGCGCTTCACACATAGGCCGCTTCCTTGGTCCCTCGTCCACCATACTTGAAGCTCACCATTTTAATCGAGCCGAGGTTGGTGAAAACCTCGGCCGACCTTGCCATGGGAGACGTCCTTCATTGACTCTCCCCATCAACTGTTACAACCTTTTCACTTAGGTCCCCCACGACCTCATTCCACAAGATAGTCAAATGCTTCCCCAACATTCTTGACATAAAACAATGTTTAAAAAAACAGGTTTCACATACAATACAGTTCCAAACAAAATTCCCATCTTTCCTCATCATCATTCCACATCCTTTCACATTATTCCTCATCATTTCTCATCATTCCTCAATCATTTTTCATTATCCCATATCACTCCATGTCATTTCTCATTATCCCACATTTTTCTACATTATTTACATCATCCCACATAAATTCACATACATTCACATCATCCCACATCAATTCACATCCATTCACATCATCCCACATCAATTCACATCATTCTACATCATTCCACATCCATTCACATCATCCTATATCATTTCCACATTCATTCACATCATCCTATATCATTCGCACATTCATTCACACCATTTCATATCCATTCACATCATCCCACTTCATTCTCACATTCATTCACATCATCTCACATCATTTCACATCCATTCACATCATCCCACATCAATTCACATCCATTCACATCATCCCATATCAATTCACATCCATTCACATCATCTCACATCATTTCACATCTATTCATATCATCCCACATCAATTCACATCATCCCAGATTAACTCACATTCACTCACATCTTCCCACATCATCCACATCAATCCACATCAATGCACATTAACCACCTGTCCACTCATCAATGCACATCATCCCCACATCATCCACACATCACTTCTCATCACTCCACATCATTCCACACATCCCACACATCACTTCTCATCACTCCACATTATCCCACACATTAGTTCTCATCACTTCACATCATTCCACACATCCCACACATCACTTCTCATCACTCCACATCTTTCCACACATCCCACATAAACCAGATTAAAAGTATAGTTTCTCTATATTTTATACTGACAGGACTTTCTAAATCCATTGCATTAAACAATGCAATAGTATGCAATTTTTAGTGGATTTTAGCCCTCTTGAGAAATAAACGTAGAACTAGAATCATTAATTTTTGCTTAAATTTGGTGTTTTGTGTTTGATTTGTATGCATTAGAGTGTTAGCAAGCATTAGGAGTAGCTTAATCCCTCAAAACATTTCACAAAAATAATCAGAAAAACCTTGCAATCGATTAATCTCTCTTAATTGATTGATTTTTGTCATTAAGGGTGATTAATCTTGTTCAAGAGGAAAACATTTAGAGAATGTGTTTTTGGGGATCAAAATTGAATATGTAAGAAGTCAAAATTAGTGTTTTTGAGTGTTTTGAGAGAATCTAGATGCATCAAAACACCTAATTACATTAATTGGATGAATTTCCTTCTCTTTTGCGTAATTTTGCATAAAGAGAAGAAACTTTAATAAAGAGTTTAATTAATCTCTAAGTATTCATTAGTTTACACATTTGTTGATGCACATAGCTTAGCAACTCTTTGCTCTATCCAATGATGTGCTCAATTGTGTGAATTAATTAGTGATTAGTGGTTAATTAGAGCTCTTGATAAGTTTAAAAGAGGAAAAGTGAAAGGATTAATTTTTGATTAACTCCCAATCAATTTTTTACATAACTCATTAAGGCTAATGAGCATTCCATGAGAAGATACCATTAATGAGTTATCAAATTGTCCATTTTGGGGATCATTTATGAATGGTGTAAGGGGGTGTCATAAAATGGTTGACTTTTTTTAATTCCCACTTGCCTTTTTGGGAAAATGCCAATATCTCTCTAATTTAAAATTCAAAAAATATCCCACCCAAACAAGGAAATTTGAATTTTCCTCTAAACTCCCAAAAAAATGGCTCAACTTAAAGTCTCACACGCGCATTAAAGAAAAACGGCTCATGCCTTAAGAGTCTCACGTTTTACGGCCTCATGCATGGAGAAAAAAAAATATTACTCACGCCTTAAGAGTCTCACATTTAAGGCCTCACATGTGAAATAAGCAAAAATAAAAAATAAAAAAAAATCAAATTGGATAAAATCCATGTAGTCCAACTCATGCCTTAAGGATTCATGACGTGAAACCCTTAAGCGTCTCATGGCATGAAACACTCCCCATGCCCAAGAAAAAATTAAATTTGATAAAATCTGTGAAGTCTGTTTCAGGTCGTGATCTGCACCCTGCTAGTCTGCTCTAGAAAACACCCTTTTTCGAAGGCCTGTATCTCCCAAACCGTGAATCTGATGAAGGCGCTGAGTGCTCATCGAAAAGTCGACATCAATCTCTTCAAATTTGGTCTAGACCGTCTGAGAGCAAAATCGATCGTTTTGGCCTCCTCCAACCTATAGCCTTAAAATTTAACCCAAAAATCAAGGCAAAAAATAGCCCGAAAAGCACTAAAAATTACCATAAATAATGTAAAAATGACTACAAACCATATTCGGGCTACGTTTTGAGAGTCTAAATGACAAAATCATGAAAGACTTAAAGAGAAAAGGTTGTAGTACTCCGAAAATACTACAACTCTCTCATACAGAGTTTTTCCAAATTCCTTTTGGAACACCTTCAAAATCAGGTTGTAAAACAGGGAAAAAAATCTCAAAAAAAATCATCTTCTGATAGTGATGGAAAATAGGTTTTGAGACCTTCTCTTCTATCTGGAAAGCTACTAGCATACACCTTTTCTGGAAAAATATCTAAGAGGTCGTTGACGTGTGTAGCGCTTAAGCTAATTTGGGCAAACAGACTCTCGTTGGACCCAACGAAGGGTACGTCTGGCCTCTTAAGGCTATAATGGGCTGTAAAAGGCTGTCATAAATCATAAATAACAAAAATAAAAACATGTATGCTTGCTCATTAAGGAGAAATTGACAACGTCATACATGGCAACGATAGAGAGACTATGTGGGCTCACACCCTCACTGAACCCAATGGCTAACATCTTCAAGCCATTAAGATCTCTGCCCCAACCGCAACTCCCGATACCATTTTCTATGCCAAGCAGGACCGATTCCCAATCTGTGACTCAAACCCACAGTCTTCCCTTGTTGATATTGCAGTATGGTAGAGTAAATCACTCGAAGCTAGGGTCCACTGCTAGCCTGGCAAGTATATCACAGAGAGCAGTTGGAAGAGTCGGGATACTCTTGCATCCTCCTCAACATTGCGCTTCCAAGAAATTTTAACCTAGATGCACTTGGGGACGTTTCTGATCCCTCGGCTTTGGAGGCGCTAGTCCTCCACCCCGCCCAGCTCATCTTCTCTAGTAGCATTGTTGGTAGCAACCAGTAAGCAACAGGTCAGATTGGATTGGAGAGGCTGATATTGTAGGGAATGCTACTACAGAAAGCCGTCCATCCACTACTAGGCCCAAGGTTTAGGTAGATTGGTAGCAACAAATATCACTTGTGAGGATTCGGATATAGGCACACACTTGGCGGATAATCTGAGTGAGGTTGTTAACTTGCCAGGCTGCCCCTTGTTATAGGTCGAAGATCTCTGCTCTGGCAACTGACAGGTCGGAGTGTTACATTCTTGGCTTCTTCAGGGTGGCAATGGCCACCTAAATATCTCCATGCATGTTTTGGCATTTCCCTTGTCGAGTCTGAAGCTTCTTGTTGGCTTGACACAAATGCTAAACTACCCAATAACCAAAGAGTGAGAATAAGAGAACGAGGGAGTGGAATTATTAAGAATGGATGGATGGAGGATGCATAGTCCTTGAATGAAGTGGAGCTTTTAAAACATGCTTGTCCCAATATTCAGGCCAACATCATAGATAATTTCAAATGTGCTAAGGTTGAGTGAAACAAAGAAAAATCTTGGAATGCGAGATAATTTTACACACTTGCTCACAATAGGCATGCCAAGAACATACCTAAACTTCAAACATACTAGATTATATTAAAACCATGAGGGACGCTTTCCCAAGAAAGCATTTCTTTTTCTCTCTAATTTAGGGCTCTCATGAGCATGGATGATTCCCAAAACTAGGGAGAAAAGGAATTAAAATCACATCCCACAAATGTCATGACAAAATGGAGCAACAAACGGGATACCAATATAAAAGAAAAACACTTACACAAAGACACAACTTGAAAGAAATCACTATGCCTCCAAAGAAACGGTGGGAGCCTTAAAATCTTATGATAATTTGAGACCACTTTGAGCAACAAGATGAAGGATGGATGATTAGACGACAATATACTAAACAAATAGAGTTTCGGAGATGGGATGGGGGTGATACAAATGGGGTGGTGCTAGAATGCTTGGGAGTATGGGGTTTTATTACAAGCTAGAAACGAATTATCTTTAGGCTTCCATTGATGAAGATGGTGAGGGGATTCCTTTAGAAATGCAAGGATATGGAAGACAAAGTGCTTGCCTTGCTTGTGGTGAAGAGGCCTAGGGAGAGAGAGAGAGCTTAAAGGAGATGGTGGTAATGCCAACAGTACCCACTAATGATGTGCTTAGAGTGAGGAGGGCTAGCTAAGGATTCTTAGTGTGCTCAATCCACTTACTCTCACAAGAAACAGAGCAATTGACCATGCTATGGTACTTCAAGAACCTATCAATGCACATCGAAATGCACAAACATAGAGAGATATGAAACGAGGCTCCTTTTCATTTGATTTAAATGAGCCGCCTGTGGATGATAATTTTCATTCTATTTGTTGTGTCATTGGCGATGTGAAAGATACTAAATCCGAATGTCACTTTATAAGGTGTGTGTTTTCATTTCCTCAAAATGTTAAGCACCTAGCAATTATGGTGGTGTATTCTGGAGATTTCACTCTTCACTGATTAGGAGCCCATACTTATAAGTGCTATTTTTGTAATTCACTAATTTGGAAATGTGAGACATCAAGAAAGCTAAGACAATATTTGGGCAAACACTACTGTGGAAGCGGGAATGTCTCTTTACTACCTTTGGAAAATCCACCTCCTACATTGGCTGCTATACATGTAATGTTTGTAGACTATGAAAAGCCTAATCAGTTAGATTTTCAAGGCATGGGCATAGACAATACATAATTTTTTGATTTGATGTCTACAAGCCTGTTCAAACCCCATTCGCCTCAAATATTGATCCACCAGATGAGTTCTATAAGGTTTTGTCATTTTTCTTCTTTTTTTCCACGAAAATTATATCTTGCAATAGCTAATGTTTTTTTCTTTTTTTCTTTTTTTCCAGATGGAGATGAGGAGTATAGGCTTCAAAGGAGAGATAATCTAGCTGTCAGAATATTGATTTAAAGCTTTGTTTAGGTGTGTTGAGATAGTCAACATTATATTGGGTTGGAATTCTAGCTGTTTATTTAGCCAAATTTGGCGCTTTATTCAAAGAAAGTAAGTGATTTGGGATCTTCTACATGGATATATATGGTCGGCATGGTGTGTTTATATATAGGTTGGCAAGTTAGGGGGACCATGGAACCCATCATGGGCTTAAAAAATAAGGCTTATCTCTACTTACCCTTCCCGGATGAGTGTTTCTTTTTTTTGGAATTGGCTGGAATTAGAAAGTGCAAAAAACACACACACCGGTTTGTGCCATCGCTTGCACAATGAGGGCTTGAACCCGTGACCTTGGGACTCTAGAGTAACACCTCTCTCTACTGCACTAATTTGCCATCGACAACAAGGATGAATGCAAGAATACTCTTGCTCGTCAGGGATAGATTAAGCCACTAGTGGAAAGAAAGCTTCGACTGTTCCTTGCAATTTATTAGAAGAGTAGGGAGAAAGAACACGTGTGAAGGAGGGGGGGGAGAGAGAGAGAGAGACAGAGAGAGAGAGAGAGAGAGAGAGAGAGAGAGAAAGAGAGAGAGAAGCTTTGTAAGATTCCTCCCTAGCCTCTCAAGATGTCCCGTATCTTCCCCTGTAATCAAATCCCTCTTCGAAAATATAAAAGATCTTGTTTCTACCTGTTTTGGCCTAGAGAGAGAAAATATTCTAGAGAGAGAATATTTAGATTTTAGATATTTTTGGATGAAAAAATATCTCATCTTATTAAAATAAATTCCCCCAAAACAGAAGTTCAAAAAGATTTTCAGAAGGTGCATTAGAAATCAATTATAATCTGTTCAAAAGGCCTTATCTTAGGGGTCCAGATGTTTTGAAAATTTTAAATTAAGGTTCTGAGGGGCCAATCAGATTCATCCAAATGTGTGGAGGAGATAAATAGAAGAAATAAAGAAAATCCCCCCAAAAATGAGTAAATACTCACATAAGATGAAGAGTAGACTAAGGACCAAAGGAAATACTAAAAAAATAAAATTTTGACACCTCTCAGAGTGGGGATTTCCCCTCATGAAGGAGGCACCTATTTTACATGTGTGGTGGAGTTTTAAATTCTAAAATATTGAGATATTTCATCTCTCCTCTCTCCTAATTCAAGTCTAGTTCCAAAAAGTAGGCTAAACTGACCCAAAAATGGTCAAAAATTGACCAAACTGATCTGAAAAATTCTAGAATCAGTTTGCTTGGCTAGAAGCTCACTTTTTCCTATAAATAAAAGCCTCCCCCTTTGTTGAAGCTTAATAGTGTTATATGCACTTTTACTCTACTCCTTCCCACACCACAGCCAAAAACTGTGAATTTATTAATAATTCATTAGTTTTTGACCATTACCTCTTCTAAAGAATTGATGGCCACTCTTGTTGCAAACAAGAGTAGATCCCTCAAAACATCAAGCCAAAGGAAAGCTCTCAGATATTCATGTAAGTTACAAATCCTACTTTTCATATTGTTTCTCTTTTAAAAGTGAAATTTGATTAGTTTAGAATTCTTTAAACCATTTGGGGATAATTTTTAAGTAATTCAAGAATAGGAAAATTTGAAAAATGGTCAGCCATACAAAGGAGGTTATGGCAAAATTTTCTTAAATTTTGTAAAATATGTTTTATCTTTTATTATGCAAAATGAGTAATCCCCACCAATTGTGTATTCTAAAAGTGTTATTTTCATTCTAGCCATAGAAAAATGCATAGTAGAAATATTTTTATTATAAAAGTATTATTTTCATTAGAATTAAATTCTATGCATAGAAAGATGCATATTGGTTATTTTTATTATTATAAAAGAGTGATTTTCATTAGATTTAAATTCTATGCATAGAAAGATGCATATTGGTTATTTTTTTATTCTAAAAGAATGATTTTCATTAGATTTAAATTCTATGCATAGTGTGCGCTTTTGTCGCACAGGTCGTAGCTGGGGACTTGCCAGACACCGTATGCGAGCCACGAATGGCTGCAAGCATACAACCAGGGAAGGAAGCTCAAACAGAATGCTAAAGGGTGTGTCACTCACCGCTCAACCGCCGCCTTGAAGGATTCCCGCGTCGCAACCGTGAAGGAGGAGCCGCCGTCGCCGCTCTACCACCTCTCCGCCGCCGCCGTGCCGCTACACAGTGCTCGATCGCTCTCTCACTCACTCTCTCTCTCTCTCACAAACGCAGGAGAAGGAAACCAAAGAGATAAGGCAAGAACACTCTTGTATTCACAACACATGAGAATGAGGATTTTAGGGTTACATTTGACTCTTATAGGTGACTTGGCCGTTCACACTTGGGCGCCCATACATGGCCGGCCGACCCTAACCCTTATCCTACTGATATCCAAGGTGCGCCTCTCATCGGCGATCACCCAATCCCTTTATCCTTAACATATGGTGCCGACAAGCCCGGCCCATGACTCAGAATATTTAAATTAATGACGTAAAACATAGTGCGTCCGCCATGGGTTAACATGCCCCCCTTCTTGATGTAGATTCCGTCCTCGGAAGCTATGGTATGGTAAGCTCGAGAGGGTTGTTGTGGTAGACCGTCTGCAAAATAGGGAAGTAGAGTGAAAGTATGCTAGAATTCAAAAGATATAAAGTGTAGAAATTCAAGCATGCTAGACCACAATGGATGATGAGAACTTAGTTTAAGGGTTACATGAATGAGCTAGTGTAGTAAATTAACAGGAGTTTAAAATTATTGAAAGTAAATCAAGAGTTAGCAAGGTGTCAAAGGTTAATCAAGGTTTATAACTGGCCTAAGTCAAGGAAAAGAACCAAGCTTAATAAATAAACAGATGACCACACTGTGTTTACTCTAAGAACAAGTTTATACCACGAGCCTAGGGACACAAGAAACATTAGAGTTACAGGAGCCTTTTGCCTTTATTTCTTCACGCACGTGACAATTTTTATACACAATGGCGACCTTCCTAAGGCAAAACTAACATCGATCCTGGTACCATGTTTAACACAAGGCATTATCCAGGAATCTATTAGCTCACTTTAGGCAAGGCTACCCCCTACCAACCAAGGCATCGGTCTGGAGTAGAATACTCCTCGCCTACCAAGTATCAATAAGGCGATAGGCCAACATTAAAGCACATCATAGACTTGTATTGCCATTTATTATAGGCTTGTTTTTTTTTTTTTTTATAAAGTTTCTTTTGATCTTCGCTCCTGAACTAAAATGTGTTCTTACATCCTTTCGACAAGGGGTAAAAGCTATGTCCTAGAGGTCAACACACACACACCCAGGTGTTCAAACATTAAGATGGTTTGACCTTAGACCTAAGACAATCGTATTCCAAGGTTAACTAAAGACGTCATGTTGCCTAGGAATATTTCCAATAAAGTTAAGCTCATTAATGATTTACACTAGCATGCAAGCAACTTCAAAAACTAAGTAGTACATTGACAATTTCCATGTGGTCATGCCTTATAGTTTATGAAATTAATTGAACAGTAAAAATGAAAGAGAGTGGGTATGGAAGAATTACACCTGTTATTGGAGATCTCCTTGATTTGACGAGACAGCTTGCAATTTGATGTAGATATATTTTGATGAACGTTGCGGCAGTCTCAAGACTTGAAAGCGACCCACCTCAAACCTTTTAACCTGTACAATCAACTAACAAGCACTATACCTCGAGAGGCACATCAGTGTGGAAAATTTCAAGACTCGTTTAAGGAATCTAAACTAGAAAAAACTTGAAAACACTAACCTACCTACCAGTCACCACACTACTACTGAGGATACGGTAAGAGGATGTTGTAGAGTCCTGGCTCTAGCCCTAAGGCTAAGCCTCTATCCGCATCATCCAAATAAATAAAATCAACCTCAGTAGTGCCATGAGTTTCATCCGTCCATTCATCATTGTCAGATATTTCCTTTTCATTTTCCCATCCACATAGACTCATCAAGAATGTAACCATGCGAGGATAGTCGTCTTGTGGAAAAGGAAAGCATTGGGCTATCGGGGATATGTCCTCTACGGAGTAGGGGTCAGTCATGGTCAATAGGCGAATTAGCCATTCTAATTCCTCAACATTTTCCTCATTGGCTAGTACATCTATATGATCCCATTCAGTTTCAATTACAGGATAGCACATGTGGAATATCTGAGAAAGGTACAGATGATACCTCTCACCAAAGGTAGGAGTGGATGAAGTGTATGATGATCGTGCATCTGCCATATCTGCAAACACAGATATAGCATCAGTAGGTTTGTGACAGGTCAATCTAGTTCTTGATTGTATACGGATATCTCTGCTCTTAACGTGCTCTTGCTCTTTTTACTATTTTTTTATTTTGTTTTCTTTGTTTTGTTTATGTATGAAGCTATATATATACATCCCCTTGAATTTGGCAATTACATGGTCAGGGGAGAAGGTTAAGGAGGAAGCATTAGAATGTCGAGCGTGAGTACATGCTCCCCCTTTCCTTGGGTAGATCATATTATTTGCAATGATGTTGCAGCCTCTTGGAACCAATTTGTCCAGCGGGTCATAGGTTGTGATGTGGGCAGATCGCTTTTTATGACCCTTGTGGCCACATCCAATTGTAGAGATGGTAGTGTACGCTCCCATTGACGAATGGAGGAAATGGTTTTCGACGATACTATTACAAGGGGAGACGTAGACTCATCGGTTTTTTGTTGGGTGTTGACAAGAGTAGGTGTAGAGCATGTAGAAACTTCTATATGATTGTGTGCCTGGCATGAGGAGCTAGAAGCTTCATGTGGCTCCCCCCTTCCTTAGCTAGGTGGTAATGATCGATATCGTTTGGGAATCCAAACTAACTCTGGAAGTGGTGCGGAGCACTCTGTTACCTTTCCCTTACCACGGTCTTGAATTGTCATTGGGGTGGCAACAATTGGTTTGCAAGGTTTTATAGGTGATGTAGAGGGATTCACCTTATGTTTAGGGACCCAAATCTGGTCATTCCCCTCGTAGTACCCTTGGGCTACTAATAATTTTTTAGGGATCCATCGCGATGTTACATTGCCCTTTCTCGGGTGGGTAGCTACTTTCCTTTTACGAGGCTTCTTGGTGGCTGAACGAGATTGAGCAGGGGAAGTAGCTGTTAACGAAGCTTTGGGGACCCATTTGTATGTACTCTTTGGCATAGTAAGCGAAGCTTTAGGGACCACCTTGCCTGTTTCCACTCTTGGCGTTGAAGCGTTAGAGGGGTGGCCAACAATCAAAGATGGTTTTGCCACTGGACTTTGTGATTTTTCGTTATCTAATATTTGAGTGGATGACTTAGGTGCGGGATTTTGAGCGGTCACACCTAGTGTTGGTTCTTGCGTTGTGACTTGTCTGGTTGCCCAATCGATATTGCACTTGGTGGCCATCATCCATTTGCGCCCTAAGATTACAGTCCCTTCCATGGTACCAGCAGGCATAACCAAAAAGCTTTGAATTATGGTTCCCTTGTCATAAGCAACCGGAGTGTGCAAAATTCCTGAGACAGGGGTTTTCTTCTTGTTGATTCCTTGAACTTGGATAGAACTCTTGGATAAAGGTGGTTTTCCCAGTTGACACCACACGCCATATGATAGCAAATTGTGTTGAGCTCCTGTATCCAATAATGCATTATACAGTACCTCCCCGTAAGGACTCTGTAACTCAATTGGGTATCTTAGAGGTGGGTCAGATTCCAGTGCATCCTCTTCTGCTTCCTCGAAAAATACTTGCATAATTCCCAAGTTGGCTTCTCGTTGTCTCCTAGCACGCTGTTGACGTTCTTTGGCTTCGACTCTCGCTTGTATCTTTTTAAGCTCAACTTGTTCTTTAGCTGCCTTCTTTTGATGGATTGCATGTAACTCCTCCTGGCTCAGGGGGTCATAGTATCTTTTGAATTTACTCCCATTAAGGAATCCAATGGTTTCAACTCCGTTGAGAGTCTCCACTCTGATGGTACCTTGCAGTGTAATTTCACATACTCTATACGGTCCCTTACTAGCATATTTGAGCTTCTTCTTTTCGTTTCGCACTCCATACATCAAGACTTTATCCCCAACCTTGATGTCCTTGTCCTTTAGATGGCGATCAAACCATTTTTTCCTTCTATCCTTCTCTACAAGGGCATTGTATACAGCCAATTGTCTTTCTTCGTTTAGCCGCTCAAGGATATACAGACGCTCTGCTAAAGGATTACCATCCCATCCCTCTTGAGTAGCAACACGAAGACTAGGAATGACAAATTCCCACGGCATGACTGCTTCTTGGCCATATACCATTTTGAATGGTGTGCAATTAATAGCCACTTTGTACGCAGTACGATAGGCCCATAAAGCTGTCGTAAGCTTTAGATCCCAATCCGTGCGATGAGCTTCAATTGTCTTTGTCAAAATAGAGATTAAAGTCTTGTTGGTACTCTCGGCTTGGCCATTCGCTTGCGGATAATAAGGAGTAGATTTATGATGGGATATCATGAAATTTGTTGTGAGCTCCTTAATCACTTCATTTATAAAATGCGTACCATTGTCGCTCACAAGTTCAAAAGGACAACCGAATCGTGTGATTATATTTTCAAAGAGGAACTTGGCTGTTGTCCTCGCATCTGCCTTATGTGTTGCTTTTGCTTCAGCCCATTTGGTCATATAGTCAGTGGCCACAATAATATAGCGAGATTGTGTGTTTCGGGCCGCTGGACTAATTGGACCTACAAAGTCTAAACCCCACTTTTCAAATGGTTGGTTTACTTTGATTGGATGTAGGTGCATCTGATCTTTCCTCTGGGGTTTCTTATATCGTTGGCATTCATCGCAACCCTTCACAAAGAGTGATGCATCTTGGAACATAGTGGGCCACCAATACCCTGATTGTAAGATCTTTCGCGCAGTTAAGTCTCCTGAGAAGTGACCACCGGCTACGCCCATATGTGCCTCTTGCAAAATGTATAGATACTCATCCTCTCGGGCACAACGCCTAAGAACGTCATCCTTTTCTCTTTTATAAAGAGTCCCGGCTATCAGGCAATAGGGTTCGCATTCTTTGATCAGCTTCCGAGCTAGATCTTTACGAAGCTCCTTGGGTGGAAAGCCATTAACCAAAAAGTTAACAATCTTCTCACTCCATTCAGGCATTGTCTCCACCATGAACAGGGAAGTGTCAGGTAAGTCATCATCAACCCCCGTAGGAGCCTCACCATTAGGTATGCGAGACAAATGATCAGCCATAACATGTTTTTTGCCAGGTCTCACAACAACAGTGAAATCAAACTCAAGAAGAATCAATAGCCATCGTGTGATTCTTCCTGTGGAGCATGGTTTGTTTACCAGATACAACAATGCTTGATGATCCACATAGAAAACAAACTTGGTGGCAAGGAGGTAATAACGAAATTTCCTTACTGCATATATCATTGCCAACCCTTCTCGCTCCGTAGTGGTGTAGTTCATCTCAGCATCGTTCAACTGGCGAATGGCAAAGCTAATAGGGTAGTCTAGCTTATGTTCTCCAGGTTGAGTTAACACACACCCAATAGCAAAGTTTGATGCATCAATATGCACATGGAAGAGTAAATCCCAGTTAGGCATTCTCAAGATTGGAGCACTTGCCAAGGCCTTCTTTAATAGCTCATAGGCACGGTCACATTCTTCGGTCCAAATAAACTCAATGAGAAGCTTATACAATGGTCGAGCTATCTCGGCGAAGAATAGAATAAACCTTCGATAATAACCAACGTGGCCCATAAAGCGTTGGACTCCCTTGTAGTTGGTGGGTGGGGGTAATTCCAAAATGACCTTGATTTTACTCTCGTCAGTGGAAATCCCATTTTTGGACACTATATGCCCTAAGATAACTCCGTGTTTAACCCAGAATTGGCATTTGAAAGGATTCAAGGAGATGCGATATAATCTACACCTTTCAAATATTTTTCGTAAACACATCAAGTGCTCATCCCAAGAGGAATGAACACAAAGATCGTCTAAGAAGGCTTCACAGAAGTCCCTTAGATATTCCTTAAAGGCCGTGTTTATCAATCGTTGGAATGTTGCAGGTGCATTGGTCAAGCCAAAGGCCATGACGCGAAAGGCAAACACTCCAAACTCCGTGATAAATGCTGTTTTAGCTTGGTCCTCCACTGCAATTGTGATCTGATTGTAACCCGAGTACCCATCTAAAAAGCTATATGCCTCCTTGCCTGCCACTCTTTCAAGCACATGTTCAGAATATGGCAAGGGGTAATGATCCCTTCTGGTGGCTGCATTAACCTTTTTGAGATCAACGCACACTCTAAGTTTCCCATTCTTCTTTGGTACGATGACTATCGGAGACACCCATTCCGAGTGCTCAATAGGGTATATGAATCCACATTTTACAAGCTTTTCAATTTCCTCTTGTACAATCTTTGCGTACTTAGGATTCATTGGGTAGGGACGTTGCTGGACTGGTTTAGCAGTGCTAATCATTGGAATCGTGTGTTGCACCACCGAGGGTGGAACACCCTTCATATCATGATATGTCCAAGCAAATATGTCCTTGAATTCTTTAAGAAGCTTCGTAAGTGCAGCTTCTTCCGCCTTGGTGAGGTCTTGAGCAATATAAACTGGTTTAGACTCCTCACCCGGATCTGCTAAGTCTATCTCCTTAACTACCGCAGGGCCATCGTAGACACCGCTACTCCCATTGGTAGGCGTTCGTTGGGCTTTTGTGTAGACTACTTTACGTTCCCCTGTGGTGAATGATTTGAAATGCTCGGGTGCGGGGTGTAAGTCTACTGGTTCCTGTTGTGCCAGTCTTTTTTCTTTCAATTCCGCTTCCTTTTGTTGTTGAGCCAACTCTTGGTTTTGCCGCCTTCTTGCAGTACGACTTAGTTTCGGCTTCTCTTCGATTTCTGATTGGGCGACGTCATGAGGTTGCGGAATACACCACATGACACTTTGGAGGTATTGTCCCCAATTATCCGCTATCTTCCGATGAGCATCAATGGCTCCTACATAACTAAGCCATTCTGCAGTGGATCTTTCCTTGTTTATTGCAGTTCGTACATTAGCTCGATAGCGTTGGCGCTTATGTCTCGTTTTCTTCTTACCAAGTATTTGATTTTTGTTTCTATCCAATTCGGACTCACTTGGTCGATCTTCACTTTCGGATGAACTGCAGGAGGCCACTGTCCTAGGCCTTGAGCACCTTGCTTCCACATTTGGGTGAATATTTGATTCATTTTCCCCATCAGGCTCAGGGTCAGTTTCTTCTTGAGATTCATACTCAGAGTTGCATTGGTCAGAGTCTTCGCTACTTTCAGTGTCGGTGGAGTTTGCCACTTTCTCGCCATCAGCAGGGGTCAAGTGCATAACACCTATCATGTTTATTGGCACTAACGGTGGCATATCTTGCCCCTCAGGTGTTACCCAACTTGTGCCTCTATTTCCCCATGTGTCTATGGTTGCCGCTAGGTGTACCCAATCCACGTTATTCGACTCAGTCATACCCGGTAGGACATCCATATAAGGAGAATCTTTCCCATCATCAGTCTCTTTTTTGCATGTATAGCAATACCTTAATGGGGCAAAGTGAACAGTGGTATCCGATCGATTATCAATGATAACCTTGCTTCCTAAGGGATGCGCACGACCATTCTCAAGATCAACTCGAATGACAGAGTCCTGGAATTGTAGATAGACATGGTTTTTCGACCAGTCATGCACCATTTGTGCTTCCCTCATGAAAGGACGTCCTAAGATCATTTGATATGACATAGGATGCTTGGAGAAATCCATTACAATGAAGGTATGTCGTACCTTGTATCCCAGAACCTTGATCTTAAGGTCCCTTAACATTCCAATAGGTTTAGCTATGGTTCCGTTTGCCATCTTAACCACTATGTTTGTGACTTCGAGGTGAGGCCTTCCCATAGATTCCCAACAGTTTTTAGTCACAATGCTCACTCCAGCACCACCATCAAGGATTCCCTTTAGAGTTAATCCCTTGGTAGTAATGGGGAGGGTGGCATTAGATTCGTCACCTTCAAAGTACTGTCCCAACTTGTTCACAGGTATTTCCACGACCGAATCTTCATCAAAGTTGGGTTGTAGATCCCAATGCTCCCCTTCATCTTGAAGCGTGTCGGGTCTATCCATATTTGCAAATTGTGGTAACCCCGCCTTTAGTTCTCCATTGAGAAATGCCCGAAGAGCTAAGAATAGCTCGGGATCTCCGTATAATTTGGATATGATCGTGGTTCTGATCTCGGAGGACATGAAATCCATTAGCTTGGACACATTCAATGGTACTTTTTGAGGCATCGCCCCTTGACTAGGGACTGGTGAAGATGGAATCACTTCCTCCTCGATGGGGTCAGGCATTCCCTCACTAAACATTCGTTCAAGCAAAAAGGGTGTTTGCCCACTTCCTGATGTCCTATCCTCACTTTCTTCCCGAATGATACTAGGTATCGCTAACGGTTTATGGTTCCTGTGAGGTTGAACTTGCGTAGGAAACACTGTGTCTGGAATTTTGATTTTTCTCGAGTTTGGCTCCAGTTCTCTTTGTGTTTCTTCCACCAAACCCCTTAAGTGTTGCACTTGTTCAATCTCCTCAACTGGATTTGGGTAAGTACCAATCTTTTTCTTGAGGGTTTTTGGCCCACGTGGCTTGTCTTGGGGAGTCTCAGTCAGTTTGGGTGGTCGAGAGGGCATAAACTGACTTGGTTGTGGGGCCGAGGAAGTTTCCTTTTGTTTCCCCTTATTTATGTACTCACTTGATTCTCCTTCGTTGAGCTCCCGAGTGGGTTCCTCCCTTAAGGTAGTGGCTTTGGTCCCCATGGTTTCGATTGAATCAGAATCGTCTTCAGGATCATTCATATACACGGGGTCGTCTCCTGTCCCTATGTTAGTCTTTGAACTGGGCTTGGAGCTCGTGGCATTAAGCGATCTCTTTCGCCGTGTTTTCTTTTTCTTTGCCTGAGCGATTGATGCAGTATCCCTCTCTTCAAGAATGTAGTTTTGATTTTGAAGCATTGACCGTGTAACTACATTCACGGGTACAATGGGTGTGGTTCCTCATGCTTGGTTGGTGACCTCAACCAAATTCAATGGCGTAATCTTGGGTGCATTAGGATTATGTGGACATTGAGCGATCAAATGATCTATGCCACAACGATTACATGTAAGTACCGGCATTCCTGATGTGCTCCCTTGATTTGGTTGCATCTGAGTAGCGATCTTCTGTAGCCTATTAGGGCACTCCGCTATACGATGCGGTCCACCACACTCATAACATTGAAGAGGTGGTCTCCTTGCCAAGGTATTAAGGTTTTGCCCTCTTGTGGCGAGAGTAGCCGCTTGATATACAGGCTTGACTTGCCCGAAATGATCCTCCATGTAGTACTGGGGAATCATTTCAAACGTATCAATTCCGTATGGAGCAGTAGGGTCTATCTCCTCTTCATAATCCCCACATGCACTATGTGACTCACAACCCATCTGGTTTATTGGGGTAATCCTTGGATGTGGAGGTTGTGGTCCTAGCACTGGCAGTGGTAACGGCACAGACTGGACTACATTCGGATTCCTTGGAACTATGTGCTGTGACGGTTGCTCGATAGGTTGTGCAGGCATTAGCGCGGGTACTTGAGGTGTGTTTGACCAAGCTAGTGGTGCCTGGTTTTCCAACATTCGCTTAAGTGTTAGGAAATCTTTAGATTGATGGCCATACTTACCACATGCATTGCAATTCCCATTGAATTTGACTCTGAATGTGGGACATTCACTCGTGCTATGTGGTCCTAAGCACACCGAACACCATTGTTGCTCTCTCCTTGGGTACATATGGCTATTCTGAGGAGCTCGATTACCCCTGAAGTATTCTTGGGGAGCCTTAGTAAGGTCGGTCACAGACATTTCAGATATCTTGGGCTCCTTGGCAATTGGTTTTACCGTCATTGGCTCGTGCCCAGATACTTGCGAACTAACGGATTTTGTTTCTGAAGACACCTTTTTACCTGCAATCATCAAGTTGTCTTCTAACTGGATTGCATTGGCAATGACTGCTTCCCACGTTATAAGACCTCTAATGACTAGGCCATTGTAAATGTCCTCGTGGCGCAATCCTCGGATGAATCTATCGAGGAGTTGGTTGTTATTGAAGCGTTCATCGGGAGTGCAGCAAGAATTTAGATGCTTCAGTCGACTTATAAAGTCTCTCACTGACTCCCCTTCCTCGCGTTCAGCTTTTTGGAGTTGAGATGCTACCCCCCAAAGCACACCCTCGCGTATGTATTCTTTCAAGAACAATCTCTTGAGAGTGGGGTAGTGAGTGCGCTCTTCAACCCTTAAGGTTCGATACCAATCTCCGGCCTTCCCACTCAAGGTTAAGCCTAAGGCTTTACACTTATGCAGCTCATTGTGTTCTTCCAAGGAATCACACACGTGCTCAAAGACTTCAATGTGCTTCCTAACATCCTCGTTACCGCTGAAGTTTTGAGTGAGCTTAGCCACTTGTACTGCCTTGCTTCTAGGTTCTCTCTCAGGCATACCCCGCATGTTTTCCGCAATAAATCGTCCGATCGTCTGAGCAAACGCTGCGAGATCACCTAGGTGAGGAGGCATAGTTGGTGGAGGCACTTCTGGGATAGCCTGGCTGATAGGAGTTGGCGTTGGTCTGAGTAGGTTGGCAAATGACGTAGGATATGATATGTGACTAGGCCTAGCTCCCCTTGGATAATGGTTATGATAAGGCGGTCGTGGAGCATACGCCATTGGCATACTAAGAGGCGTAGGAGCTACCTGAGCATGAGTAGCGATAGGTACATAGGGTCGATAGGCATTGGCATGCACTATTGTAGGTACTGTTCCACTAGGTAGCGGTGTCGTACTAACTACAGCGGTAACAGGTGCACTTTCAGCTATGCTCATCATTGGGGTAGGCATTGCGGATTCCTTAATGGAAAGTTGAGCCAAGGTTGGAAAACTAAAGTTACTGCTCGTGGGCTCAACCTGCATTGAGACTCTAGGCGAAACAACATACGAAGGGTCTATGGGACTCACCGAGGGAGTCAACCCAATTGTGATAGGGTTGGTTGTTTGGCCTTGCCCGTATCCAAAAACCTCATAGGGCCAGTGGAAACTAGGTCCACTCCCCTATTTTGCCTCTCAATTTGGATAATTCTATGAATCACCTCACATATCATGTGTTGTTGCTCCTCTAGATTAGTGGCGCTAGATGTAGATCGTAGGACTTCTAACCAACCTACATGGTATGTGTAACCCGTGTATAGGTCCGTTAGAGTCTCTGTGTGTAGATCATATTCCCAATTTTCATTGAGAAATATCCCATCTAGACTTGGTGTGCCAAACGGTTCTCTTGAAGTGGACGCAATGTCACTTCTTATGGATTGGCTTCTAGGGACCTCTACTTTAGGAAGAGCATCGGAATGTGGTAGCTCAGTAGGGCCCTCATTAAACGAAGTGGGTAGAATATCCACATGGACACTCTTTGGGAGGGTAGGGTCTACATAAGATGTGAATGGCGAATCTACTACCCCTCCTTCCTCATTTACTTCGCTTGTCGCATGTTCAGAGCGTGTAGCTCTACTAAAGGTCTCTATTAGACGACTAAACATGCTAGATCCGGGTTGTGGGGCCCACACTGGCATGTTTTGGCTTGTCTCCTCGGGTTCTTGGTAGGGTTCCCTTCCATGGCTTCCGAGTCAGAGGATGAGTCACTATTCACTATTCGTGGATCTTGGGTTGCACTCCCTTGGGTTCCAGCCAAAGGCCAAGATGCCAACGTGGAGGGATGGTGTGAGCCTGCGTAGACTGAAACGCTTTCTAGTGGTTCAGGCTCTAGCACCCGACCAGAACGTAGATGCATGTGACGTGGGTACCCTACGTGCGTTGGTAACTACCCTTGAAGCCCACACAAGTGGTTTCTTGGGTATTTTGCACCTCGTTTTTACTTGTTTTTAGATTGTTTTTAACTCGTTTTTGACCCCCTTACTTACGGTCGAACTTGGACTAGGGCGTGTGATAGCTCGAAACGAGCGTATCGTTTAAAGGGTCCTAGTGTGCTTTACAGCACCGTGTTCGCCTATCTAGAGCTCCTGTAGTCCTCAAAACAGTCCGTTTCCTTTGGGGGGAAGGGGCAAAAGCCTATTTGCTTGTGGAGGAAAGGGTGAGGGCTTTATCCCACATGCTCACTTTACTCCTTGGGGAGTGGGCTACATATAGGGCACGACTTCCCATAAGCTCTCACTTGAGAGAAAGCTATGGAGGCTCACTCTCCTATATATATATATCAAAAGACCGAGACCGAGGCCGGGGCCGGGGCCGGGGTCGTGGGTCGTTTGGGGTTCTTTCTTTTCAAATTTTTTTTCTCTGATTAGAAAATCTTTCCTCTCCACACGTTTGGTTCTTTCTTTCAAAATAAAATTTAATTTCTTATTTTTTGTTTTTTATTTTTTAGAATTTTTATTTTCTATTTTTTTTTGGATAAGTTTTCTACGGTTTCTAGCCTTGGCCGCAGCGCAGTTCGTGCACACAGCACAGATCTGGGGATTCCGAAACCCCCTCACACGCAGAAAACCAGATAACCGATCGTGCGCCCACACGCGGAGCGGAAAAATAACAAAAGAAATAGAAATGCAGAAGACAAATTGCAGAAACAGAGATTGCAAAACACAGAAACACCTCAACAACAAACACACAGTCGCTTTCCTACAGTGCAGATTAAACTTCACGCAGCAGCCGAGCTGCAAACTGGAGCTTGGTGCAGGGCAACTCCCCGGCAGTGGCGCCAAAAATGTGCGCTTTTGTCGTACAGGTCGTAGCTGGGGACTTGCCAGACACCGTATGCGAGCCACGAATGGCTGCAAGCATACAACCAGGGAAGGAAGCTCAAACAGAATGCTAAAGGGTGTGTCACTCACTGCTCAACCGCCGCCTTGAAGGATTCCCACGTCGCAGCCGTGAAGGAGGAGCCGCCGTCGCCGCTCTACCGCCTCTCCGCCGCCGCCGTGCCGCTACACAGTGCTCGATCGCTCTCTCACTCACTCTCTCTCTCTCTCACAAACGCAGGAGAAGGAAACCAAAGAGATAAGGCAAGAACACTCTTGTATTCACAACACATGAGAATGAGGATTTTAGGGTTACATTTGACTCTTATAGGTGACTTGGCCGTTCACACTTGGGCGCCCATACATGGCCGGCCGACCCTAACCCTTATCCTACTGATATCCAAGGTGCGCCTCTCATCGGCGATCACCCAATCCCTTTATCCTTAACATATGGTGTCGACAAGCCCGGCCCATGACTCAGAATATTTAAATTAATGACGTAAAACATAGTGCGTCCGCCATGGGTTAACACATAGAAAGATGCATATTGGTTATTTTTTTAATTATAAAAGAGTGATTTTCATTAGATTTAAATTTTATGCATAAAAAGATGCATATTGGTTATTTTTTAATATAAAAGAGTGATTCTCATTAGATTTAAATTCTATGCATAGAAAGATGCATATTGGTTATTTTTTTATTATAAAAGAGTGATTTTTATTAAAATTAAATTTTATGCATAGAAAGATGCATATTGGTTTTTTATTATTATTATAAAAGAGTGATTTTCATTAGATTTAAATTCTATGCATAGAAAGATGCATATTGGTTTTCTTAATTATAAAAGAGTGATTTTCATTGGATTTAAATTCTATGCATAGAAAGATACATATTGGAAATAAATTTTTATTATAAAAGTGTTACTTTCATCAATATTGATTTTTATGCATAAAATGATGCATAAAGGATTTTTTTTATTATAAAAGTGTTACTTTCATCAAAATGGATTTTTATGCATAAATAGATGCATAAAAGATTTTTTTTAAATTATAAAAGTGTTAGTTTCATCAAAATTGATTTTTTTTTTGCATAAATAGATGCATAAAAGAATTTTTTTATTATAAAAGTGTTAGTTTCATCAAAATTGATTTTTCTTTTTGCATAAAAGGATTTTCTTTTATATAAAAGTGTTTTTTCCATAGAAGTTGGATTTTTATGCATAAATAGATGCATAAAGAATTTTTTTATATAAAAATAAGAGTTCTCTTTAATTCTATGTTTAAATCCCATGAATATTGGTAAATGAATAAGTAAATACTCTGTGAGAGAAAATTCTACCGTTTCATATTCTCTAGGATAGTAATGAGAAAATTCAGAAAAACTATCGAAGTCAGAATTTTAGATAAATGATTAATTTAATTCTTTATATTAGTTTTGAATTCAGTTAAGCAAAATACTTAATGAATGAAATTCAGTAAAGTAGTAATTGAAATATTACCCTTCAAGAAAGATAGTTCAGGGAGAATCTTTCCAGACTTGAACCCTGAATGAGACTATGACCAAGACTTAATCTCCTTCATCAGTTTCAAAAAAAAAAGACGATGTGACTAGTTCAGTAATCTACACTCAAATCACCCACACCGAATCTGAAACTAAGTTGAGACCTTTGATTTTGATCTCAGAATTAAGATTATAGAACTCGAGGAATTCTACTTGGGAATCAGACCTATGATCTAGAAGTATTGGGATATGGATTTAAGATATACTCAGTGTATTCAAAAGAAAATCAAAACTAAAAACTTGCATAGAAACCCTGTTTTCTTAAAGGACTGTCTTACGTTAGAATGCTGGAGGGAGCATTTGGTATATGTGTTTTTCTAAGGGAAGTTCGATTGCAACAGCTGGCGGGGAGTGTTCAAAGAACGGCTCACGCGGCAAAAACTTGCCCAGGTCCTGACCAGCCTGGGAATGGTGAAAAATGGTGTGCTTTCGGTGGTACGATGGGCGAGGACTGACAAAGCGGTCCCTGAGTGAAGTGCCAGGACACCTAAGGAGGATCTTGGAGGGTTTTGACCAGGCGATACACGGGCTCGCGGTGCTTAGGACACCCATGCATATGTCGTGGTGGGAGATATATATATGTATGATGATGAGAAAATTATTGTAATCTATTACTGGATCTCGTTGCTGACCTGCTGGTCTCAATGGAGAGTCCAGAGTGATACTGTTTTGTGAAAAACAAGGATTGAATGGAAATTTTGAGTTATGACATCTGTAACCAATAATTTTTTGTCAATGGATTGTTTTATAAGTTAAAGTTTAAAGAGGAGTGTGTGCGTATCTGTATTCTAAAGCAAAAGTTAAGAAAGGCATTCAATTATGGGTGGGTGAGTACTTGTCTGGTTCTACCAATTCTAGTGGTTGGGCGATGGCTAACCCATGGGCCGGATCTGTAGAGTTTTAATAATAAAATTATTTAGTATTAATACGCTTAAAACTCGAGTAGTTAAATAAAAGCCTGAAGACTTCTCTAATGAATAGATCAACGGCTGTGCTTGATTCAATCAGGAAAAAAGTGTTGATTCATTCAAGTTACGTCTGTAATAGTTTCCCTTCTATCTGGTTTAATCAGATGAAGGTTAGTTCAGTATCTTGACCTCGTTAGAAAAATTCGTTTAAAAAAATGGTGGAATCGTTCCCGTTTTCCGGGCATGGTTTCAGTTTTGGGAATGACCACCAACTTAGTCTTGTGCTCGGACATTCGAGGACGAGGCCCCGAGTGAGAAACCCTGCCCCCGCATAAGAGGAAGCTACTTCCGCTACTACCATCCAGAAATTTGGTGCGCAGAGGGGGCAGTGGGATCTCACAAGCTTGCTTGAGAGATGTTGCCACTTGTGTATAGGTAAATTCGTTAAACAATTCTTGTTTATTCTGCTTGAAGGATTGAAAGTCTTGTGATTAGTTAAAAAAATACAACTGAGCAATCTCCATTCTATACTCTGCTTTCTCTCTCTCTTTCCTTTCAGACTCTGTCTTTCTACTTCCATCTCAAAGTTGATTAACTACAAATAAATAATGTGTAAGCATATGTGCTAAGTGTATACCTATGCTATGCATATGCATATGCGTATGTGTATAAGTATAGCATATGCGCAAAGCACTAAGTGTATGCATATGCGTAAGCACTAGGCATATGCATATGCATAAGCGCTCAGCGTATGCCTAAGTGCTAAGCGTATGCCTATGCACCAAGCATATTCCTAAGTGTTATGCATATGCCTAAGCACTAATTATATGCGTATGGGTAACCCTAAGCGCTACGCATATGCGTAGGCGCTAAGCATATGGGCTAAGCATATACGCTATGCGTATGCAATAAGGATATGTGTATGCCTATGCGCTAAGCGTATGTGTATGCATATGTGCAAAGAGTATGCCGATGTGCTATGTGTATGCACATGCGATGTGCTATAGTGTATGCATATGCGTAAGTACTAAGCGTATGCGTATGGTCATGCGCTAACCGTATGTGTATGCCAATGCATATGTGCTAATAAGCACTATGCGCTAAGCATAAGCATATGCGTATTCCGAGAGTATGTGTATACGTATGCTTATGCACATGCATATGCCTAAAATGTATGCTTGTGCACATGCATATGCGTATACGTATGCTTATCCACATGCGTATGCACATGTGTATGAAAAAAAGAAAGCATGCAAATAAGCACAAAAGCACACATTATGCAAATAAGCACAAAAGCAAGCATTAAGGATGGAGAGAATAGAGAACTTATCAGGTGGCTCACTTGATTGAGGGAGATAGGGCTTTGGCTAAGTGTATGCATATCAAGAGTTGGGCATTAACAAAGAGGCTAATGTCCAGGAGGCTGGCATACTAGAAAGGCTTATTTCTCCACCCAAAAACAATATTACACAAGACGCAAAAAAAAAAAAGTTAGTTCCAAATGAGAAAGGCAATAAATAAGGTTAGGTAATTCCAAATGAGAAAGACAATAGATAAGGTTGGGTAACATTGAAAAAAAATATGCACGCAAATAGCCACGCATATACCCTTTCAAATACCCTGTGGGAATTTTCCCAAAGAGCTGATTGTTTTATAGAGAGCTAAATTTTATGTATTTTTGTGCTCTGTTTTGCATGTATTGGCCCCCATCTCACTCTTTTTGTTGAAAATGTAGTCGCGCTACTATAGTCGCCCCTGCTCAAGGACCGCCGCTTGGAGTGAGTCGCGCAAATTGCCTTTGAGATAAGATTCCTTGTCCGTCAAGTGTAAGAAGCACTTCAATATGTGGAGGGGCACGGTCTTTGGCAGCAAGAGCCCCAACGACCACTATACTCACACAATGAAGAGGAGATCCCCCACTCCATGTTGTATCAAAGTGCAATGGATACCATGCCTCACTACTATACTCACACAATGAAGAGGAGATCCCCCACTCCATGTTGCATCAAAGTGCAATGGATACCATGCCTCACTTTTCAATTGTTGGCGAGAAAATGAGACAAAGCGAAAGAATAAGACAAGAGCAAATAGAGAGAGATCAAAGATCTCATGTAGAAATTCTTGATCTACTGCCACACGAGGAACTCGAAGAGAATCACATGGCGTTAACGGTGCAAGACATGTTTGAGCAAGATTTAGACTGGGATCTTAATGAGGACAACATTGACGCCAAATCTTGTCAAGGTGAGAACCTCCTAAGAGAGGCGTGCAACATCCCCTTGTATGATGGTGTGATATACTTCATGCTCTGGGCTATCTTGGAGCTTCTCAACTTCCAAACAATGTATGGATGGAGCAATGAAAGTGTTGATTGACTTCTTGGGTGAGACGCCTAACCTTACTTTCACATTTATCATGAGTGTAAGGGTAGCCATACTCAAGATAATTTCTTTTGATAGGCTACTTTTCAAGATGTTGCCAAAAGGCAATAAGATAGGAGACATGCTAGGTCTTATGTTAGTGCTCTTGGCATGGACTACAAGCAAATTCATGCATGTGTTAATGATTGTTTATTATACTGGGGTGCTTATGCGCAAGCCTCTAGTTGTGCAAATTATGGGGAGCCTTGTTACAAGGATGAATCCTTTGACTCCAAAATCCCATGCAAGGTGTTGAGGCATTTCTCAATCATTCTGCACATCCAACACATGTTTCAAAGCAAGTCCATTGCCAAGTTAATGACATGGCATGCTAAAAATTGTCCTAAAGATGGGAAGATGAGGAAACCGGTGGACTCTCCTGCATGGCAACATGTGCCCAAATTCAAGCTGGATCCCTCACACTTGTGGACACATCTATATGGACTCAAGACACAGAACTGGCACAAAATTTTGCAAGTAAGTTCAATTCATGCCTACTACCTTATTTACTATTGCATGTACTTTTGAAATAATTAGGTTGAATCTTGCATATTACACATATCATTGTTCCTTTTGGCATTAGTGGTTGTGGTGATCCATACGTGCAAGATGCAATATACAAGATGAGCCAACTTGTAAGGTAAGATTTATGAATGGTGAATGCTAATGCTAATGCTAGCTCTTATGCACTAGTGGGTCTAAATAGAAGGTTCTGGCATTTCCTTCTTCTTCCTCCACGGGTAATTTCCGTGGGTATGGGCCTCTTCTCTTGTTGTGTTGTTCTATGCAAGTGGAAGTCTACCTATGTTGAACATCTTCTATGACCATGTCATATTTATGTCTTTCCATTTATCAATGACACCACTATATTCATTGTCATTACATACTGGGAGTTGGCCGTAATGATTAGAGCCAATGACCTTGCACCTCGGGGGGGTTACTTATAAATATGTAAGTGTATCATGTGGGTTCAATAGAAGGGATTTTTTAAATCCTTATTTTACACATTTTTTACATACATAAGGATATCGTTTAAATGGGGTATTCACAGATTGAATAGAAAAATGGTATGTTTTATTCATGAAAAATTCACAAATAAAGGGTTTTTTAAATAGGCCTTGAACACACATGATATAGAGGGTTTACATATAGTGAATGCTCTGAGCCTCGTGCACATCCTTAGTCTCATCAAGACGCATCAAGACGAATCAAGTAAGGGAGAAATTCATCCATAAGAATGTTGTCAACCTTATTTTCTTCATCAAACTTTAAAGGAAATATACAATTATTTGAAGGTGAAACACATACCTTGTATGGAGAGTCGTTGATAAGAATTGTTTTTTAGGATTAAAAGCACTTGAAATTTTTTGCCGATGGCTTGAACATCGCCTCACCTTTCGGTTAGGCGATAAACATTGCCTCACCAACGGCTCACCTTTTGGGTTAGGCCCAAAAAGGTTATTACTCTCATAAATGTAGCAAGATTATTTTGACCAAATTACAAAAAAAGGTAATATTTGTCCTACTGTTTCTTGCAAAATTCTCAATATTTGAAGAATGTTACCCTGTGTGGTTGTTGACCAGCCCGGGGTATTTAACTCTAAGAAATTTTATGTATCACATATGTTCAAGGGGTATTTAAAAAACCCCTTACACTTACATACTTTTATGAATAAAATGGCCCCTTTTTCTTCATAAACTTACGGTTTCTTTCCAAAATTGATTTAGAAACCCCCTCCTGTAAATGTAATTATGTAACCTGTTTGAATTAATATACCCCTCCTGTAAATGTAATTATGTAACCTGTTTGAATTAATATACCCCTTCTGTAAATGTAATTATGTAACCTGTTTGAATAGATGGTAGGATCCATTTTCGTCCTTCATATAGTTTTGTGATGTCGCAAAAGAGGATGGTAATGCTTGTATTCCTTGTTTTTATCTCTTGAAGTTTGGATTTTGATAAAGCCGTTGCTATTTTATCCTTCCCTTTTTGGCCAGATTGGGTTGGTAAATACAGTTGATTATAATGGTGCCTCTCTATGTGACTGATGATCTTTTGATGTTCCTAAGCCTCCAAAGGCTACACGTACATGCTAGCATTTTTGTGGTCATGCTAGCAATTTGACATTGTGGTCATGATAGCATTTTTGTTGTCTCTTCTCATCGTACATGCCCACAATCACCAAAAGATGTTGATCATCTATTTGCTCCATGTGTTCGATTCTCTGAGAGAATTCATGGCCAGTCCAATCAAGTTGTTTGGCTACACGTAATGTGGGAATCAAGAAATCAGTTGGTAAAGATTGTGTCAAGTCCAAAGACAATATTGCATAGCATCGTACCAATTAAAGTTTTATATGTTGTTGTTCTATAGTCCTAGATTGCACTATACAACTTTTGTTCCTAGTCACTCCATGTGCCTTCAAATATTTTTGTTAAGGTCGTGCAAAGCACCTTATTCGTACTTTCTTCCTGTCCATTGACTTGTGGGTGGTAAGGTGCAAATTTTTGGTGAATAATTATAAATTCCTTCATTAGAAACTCAATGACCTTGTTCACAAACTGTACCCCTTGATCGTAGACTATCTCTATGGGCAAACCATAGAGAATAAACACACATTTTTACAACAACTTAGCGGTTGTGCATGCACCGTTCTTGATGGTCCCTTTTGCTTCAGCCCACTTTCTAAGGTAGTTAGTAGCCACAAAAAACTACTTAGCATGAGTTCCTTTTGAAGGCGGCTTGATCGGTCCTACAAAGACTATCCCCACTTTTGCAAAGGCTATTGCACTCATGATTGGTATTTGTGGCATATTATCTTGAATGGTTGGGACTAGAGTGATGTCATTCTTCACAAAATTTTATAAATTCTTTAGCATTGTGGAAGAGCATAGGCCACCATAACCCCAACCATAAGATATTTTTAGATGTGGTTTCTCATGAATAATGTCCTCCAGCTATCCTAGTGTTGTGAGCATAGTGTAGAATGGGAATGTATTTCTTCTTGCACACACATAAGCGTAGCTTACGATCCACACCTCTCTTGTAAAGCTAGTTACCAATGATGATATAGCTTTTAACATCAATCTATAGAGCCTTTTGTTAATGTTTGGGAATTGACTCACCCAAAACTTTGTGGTTTTGAACTTTACAATTTGCTCACTCCACTTAGGCATACGGGTTACTTGAAAAAGTGTTGCATGTGGTACATGTCTATTCTTACAACATTTAGCACAATTTTTAACAAAGATTGCAGCATCTTCCTGAAGAGTGGGCCACCAATATCCTTGCCACAAAATTCAACATATTGTATTCTCTTTGGAGAATTGGTGTCTAGGTATACTAACATGAGCATTTTCTAACAATTCATTGTGGTCGTCTAGTCATCTGGGGAGAAAACCAACCTCAGTATATGGTCATCACTCAATTAGTAGAACACAAAGAACACAAATTAGTGGTCAACAAAGAACACAAATTAGTTTGCCAACAGATAGTGGCAAAACTTCTTCACTACATTGACCATCAAAAGTCCTCCCTTTCCGTAGTTGTGTAATTCTTTTCTGCACAATTTAGTTGTCTACTGGCATAAGAGATAGGAAAGTCCATACTATGTTCTCTTGGTTGAGCTAGTATACATCCTATGACAAAATTTGAGGCATCTATATGTACATGAAAGAGAGTATTCCAATCAAGAGCTCTCATGATAGGAGCTCACACAAGAGCCTTCTTTAGCTTTTCAAAAGCCTCCTTGCAAGCATCATTCCACTAAAAAACAATGAGCAAAGCATACATGGGTTGGGCAACCTTTGTGTACATGTAGATGAATCTTCTATAATAGCCACAATGGACCATGAAAATTTGTACACCCTTAGCATTACTTGGTTATGGTAATTCAACAATAACCTTAATCTTGTCAAGATCAGTCAAAATACCTTAATCTTGTCAAGATCAGTCAAAATACCATTGTGTGACACCATATATCCTAAGAACTTGCATTTTTTGAGGATTTACACAAATCCTGTAAACACAATGAGCATTTAACTCTTTTTGAATGCACACATAAGTCGTCCATGAAGATTTCAAGAAGGAAATCTCGTAAATATGCTTTAAAGCATGACTCATGAGGCATTGAAAAGTAGTGAGAGCATTAGTCAAGACAAAGGGCATAACTCTATAAGCAAAGATACCTCATTCTATGGCAAAAGTGGTTTTATACTAATCTTTAGGGTAAAATGACAATTGGTTATAGCCCAAAAAAGCATCTAATTAAACTATAAGCTTGTTTCCCTGCTACCCTCTCTAACACATGGTGCGTCATTGGAAGAGGATAGTTGTCTTTAATGGTCACTGCATTCACCTACTTTAGATTGACATAGACTCTTAACTTGCAATTCTTTTTAGGCACTACAACTCTAGGAGAGACCCATTTTGTGTGTTCTATCTAATAGATGAATTTCACTTCTAAGAGTTTCTTGAATTCTTCTTTGATTTTTTTGGGCAAACATGTCATTGTATGTGTACGATCTTTACTTCCTTGGCTTAGCATCTTCCTTCAATGGATAATATGTTGATAGATGTCAGATTGTACACCACCCTTGAGGTCTGTGTAACTCCAAGCAAAGATGTTACAATACTCCTTTAGAGTAGGGATTAAAAGATCTTCTTCATCTAGTGCAAGATCCATAGCAATATATACTACTCTTTGCTTCCCTCTTGGAATGGTTGAATCAATAGGCTTTGCATATTTTGGTCCATCATAGGATTTTCCTTGAGTAGTAGGTTTTGGCCTCTTTGGCTACGGTAAAGAAATGATGAAATCTTGGATAGTGTATGTTTTAAAAATTTGTGGTACATCAATTAGGTCAAAGACTTCCAAGTTTTCTTAAGAGTTTGCTTACACATTGATTGTAGTAAGCTTTCCACTAGACTTTGGTCATCTTTGGATGATCCTTCCCATCACTTGCTTTAGACTGTTGTTTGCTCTTGCTAGAAACCATAGAATTGTCTATGGATTTAGTAGGTGTTTTCTTTCCTCTTCTTGCCACAATAGGAGCCTTGTCTAGATTTTGAATAAGCCATAGACTTTGTTTCATTTGCAATTTAGACTTGATGCAGCCTATGGCTCCTACGTGGGACAAGAAATCCTTCTTCCCTTTGAAGGTTGGCATCTTCTTTACACCCTTGACCAGGATTTTCTAGCTTTATTTTTTTGTGCTGGGTTTTAACAAGTGTTTGGGTTAACTGCAGCCTTAAGTTTCTCAAGCACTACACTCTCTCTTTCACAAGAAGCAATCTGATTTTTTGTAGCTCAATTTTTGGAACTTCCCAATCTAATTCAAATTCCTCCTTGTTACCATTGAGGTAACCATTTTTGTCTCCCTTGACGGAGTCATTTTTTGAGTTAGAAGAAAGATCTCTAACATATATCGATTCTCCAACCATCCTCAATCTGGCTCCTCAATCTGGCGGGTTTAATCTCACTCATACTTTCCTCATCATCTTCTAAGAAAATGGGAGTGATCATGCAAATTAATACTACATCATAACCATCCTTGTCATAGAATTTGGTTGGGGTGGGTAGAGCACACGTCTATAGTAGCTAACTAGAGAGCTATTTTTGGCAGATTCCAAAGAGCTAATTTTATGTTTGATAAAATGGAATGGAGTGTTCACACACTTGTATTTTGGATGTTGACAACTAGGTACCCACCATGTATGGAGAAGACCATCGACACCTTCTTCTTTCAATGATGACACGAGACACCGATGAGAAGTCAGCATAAGTGGTTATGTCAAAAGATTCCATGTCCATGTCGGAGATGTAAAGGAAAAATCACTACAAGGGATCGGGCTCATACCCGCGCTCCTAGCCGCTAAAAATGACTTGTGAAAAAAAGTAGCGGGCCCATGTATCAGCGCGTGTATCATGGCGGCCACAGACATGCGTGTAAAAGCGCGTGTATAGCACCTCTCAGACGCGCTTATACACGGGTGTGTAGCCGCGTTCTTTTCACAGACGCGTTGATACATGCGGCTATACACGCCTTTTTTTAATTTAGACGCGCTTATACACGGGTGTATAGCCGCGTTCTGTTCAGTTCAGATGTCTCAGACGCTTTGATACCTGCGTCTATACACGCGTTTCTTTAATTTAGATGCGCTTATACACGCGTAATTGTCAGTTTTGACGCATTAATACACGCGTATTTTACAAAGTATCCGCGTAGATACACGGAGTTTTAGCAGTTCTGACGCGTTTATACACGCGAATAGAGAGCAAAAAAAAAATCCAGAGAGTGCTATTTGGTGCCTGAATACTGTTCCAGCATTCCAGCACCCAATAGCACTCTCTGGATTTTTTTTTTTGTGCATTAGACCATCCCATTAGACCATCCACGAAGAACATATGCACGAGGGAGATTAAGACAAGAACGACATGAATGCATACATTGTCAATACACGATTCAAGACAGACATGAATGTAATACTATCGGTCAATCAATTCAATATTACTATCAAAATTTCATACATGTATACAAGGGAGTCCATATCTCGAAGTAGCCCATGGCTTCAGTTTACAAAAAAATATATACAATCACATCCTCAATATGGAATGTGATACTATAAGTCTGAGTACTACTCAGACCCAGATGATGACTCGGTGCTCCCTCCATGCTCAGATGAGCTCACATCGGTCGAAATGTCCGATGAGTAGTGCTCACGTCCACCCTCTGCAGTGGCGGCCGGTGGATCATCAGTAGCTTGTGCCTGTTCAAGTAATATATAGTATATAAGTATATATATATGTAATTCAATAAACCAAAATCATTCGTTTAGAATTTTCAAGTACCTGTCGACCGTATGGTCTCATGGCCATCTCAAACTGCGCGTCCGTAATACGTCCCTCGGCTCTGAAGATGGCCCACGTGTCACGTCTGCTATGCCGGCGAGCATACGCAGTATCGTGGGTTGTGGGCTTCCTCCCCGTAACCCGTCGCTGTATCATAATCAACACAATTTGTAAGATTAAAACAATCATAGAATCAATGAATTAAGTAAACAATCAAATAAAGTGGCAAGATACTTACGAACTCTGCCTCGCATGACTCGACGCCGCCAGATCCGAAATGCGAAGATCCAATGGTCTCCATCTGGATCCGTCGTGCCTCCACATGCTGCCTGCTCTTCACGCCACCCTCTGCTCATTTCTTTGCCTCCTTCCACTCGCGTTTGTGCGCAGTGGTGGTGGCAGGTTTCTCGGCAGGATAGCCACCCGCAGCTACATTTAGCCGGTCATCGTACGCGAGTTTTTTAAGGTGAGATCTTTTATTACTTAAGATCTCCCTTATTCGCGTCCTTCCCCATACATCCGAGAATGTAGCATGTGGGGGATTGGGGTACCGACTATGTACAGCCTCTATCACCTCCCCAACTAATCGGCTATTTTGATCTTTAAATTTAATAAAACAATTTCTATATGAGTTTGATACTACCCCACGCATGTACTCCATTACCTCCCTCCCCCTCGCATCCATCACTATCCCGCCCCTATCCGTCACATCATAGCAGACCACTCTCTCCATCTCTCTCATCTCCTCCTCTTCCGAACTGTCTCCTCTAACTCTTCTCCCTCTATCTCCTCTCTCACCGCGTGCCCTACTACCTCCCCCACCTCCCCCACCTCCCCCACCAAAGCACCCGTCGCATCCTCCACTCCCACTCTTCCTACTGCTCTGCGGGTGGAGTCACGACTGGGGGATTGTCTACGTGACGGTGGCTGTGAGCCCTGACGTGACGGTGGCTGTGAGCCCTGACGTGACGGTGGCTCTGAGGGAGCACGTGATGGTGGCTGTGAGGGTGTACGTGAGTGTGTCTGGGACGAGGTATGTCTCCTTGGTGGACGTGGAAGAGGAGAAGCTGCATGCCGTCTCGTCGGACTCGGAGGAATAGACGGCACTGGAGTGCCCTGGATACTCGCGGTAGGGGTATAGACACCAGGCAGGGAAGGAGGGGGATGGGCATACATATACTCTGTAAGCTCAACCGGACCAGGATGGCACCCAAAATGATTCAGCATCTCCATCAGCCAATTGCTGTACGCAAATGGATCGGATGAAGAACCTGGAATATCCATAAAGAACCTGCAACAAACATCTTCATGTACATAATGGGCTGTCTCTTGACTCACACAAATATCATCATTCAAGTCAGTTGTGTTGCCTGCAAATCATGAATTTTGAAACGCAGTCTCGTGTATACACCCGTGCAGAAACGCATGTATACACCCGTCACAAAACGCGTGTATACACTCGTCCAAAAACGCGTGTATATCTGTGTGAACAGACTCTGCAGACAGATTACACGCGCTTTTACACGCGTTTCTACACGTGACCTGCGAAAAAAAAATTTCAAAAGGACCGATCCCCGACAAAGACAAAGTGTCCTTATAAAAGGACCATTGTCGCCCCTGTCAGAATCATTCACCCAATCGTGTGCACAGAAGCAAAAGGACAGAGATAAACCCAAAAAGCAAAGAGCAAATAGCATAAACAAATCTGAGGAAAGAGACAAGGCACAGGACAAACTGACTCACCTCTGAAAAAGTGAGTCTTCTCTGCTCCTTCTCTGCTCCCTCCTTCTCCCGTGTGTGCTCCTTTCTCTGCTCCCTCCTTGCTGTTGGAAGAGGCGAAAACAGGCGAAAACGAAAGCAGTGTTGATATGTTAGTTCAAAATCTATATTTGAGAAAGGCGGGCTATTTTTAGTTTAAACATACCGTCGCGTTTATAAACGCGTGTATGATATTTTAGCTGCGTTTATACACGCGTTTTGCAGGAATTACCCGCGTTAATACACGCGATTTTTAGGAAGTGGCCGCGTTAATACACACAATTTTTAGGAAATAGCCGCGTCAATACACGCGATTTTTATACTTTCATTAAAAACATATTATGATTTTGTGTTTTCTGGTTTGTACACAGGATGTCATCAACCTCTTCAAGCAGTTCTGGGGAAGATGAGACAATGCGTCATCGTAATCGCGATGTGTGGTTGGGACAACGGATCCAATGTATGTGTAATCGATGTCAAGGATGCATTGTACGAGCACGTCGAATTACCTTGAATCACATCTCCATGTATGGAGAATGGAATCAAACAGGTTTAGAGGTGAGTAGATGTAAATTGATGGTATTCAAATGACTCATGGTATCCAAATTAAATTAATAGAGTTGTAATATATAAACTCTAATTGAAGCAGGATGCAGTACCACACCCTAACATGGTACCCTACGCGCGACGAGAGCACGTAAAGCGTCGACGAGATGATGCTGGAGCTTCGGGATCTATTGTCAGAGATGAGTGGGCAAGGGATGACAATAGCCCTGCACCCACGAAGTTGTGGAAGAGGAGGTGCTTGATGATATGGTGCGGAATCTTTTTAAGGATGATCCCAAAGGTATGGACAACGATGATATGGAACAAGAGCATCTTTATAAGGCTTCATCGACACCGGTGTTTGAAGGGTGCACATTCTCTGTTTTACGTGCTTCACTTGAACTACTTAATATACAAACAGTTTATGGATGGAGCAATGCAAGTCTTGACGCATTGTTGAAGTAAGAATTCTAACTTACAAATTTGAATTAGTGGTTTAAGGTTTAGGATTTAAGACTAATTATAATTGATGATATTGGATGCAGGCTATTATCAAACATGCTTCCAAAGGAAAATAGACTACCCACCTCAAGAGACATAGCGAGGCGCTATGTGACATCTCTTGGAGGATTGGATTATGATAAAATACATGCATGCGTCAATGATTGCATTCTCTTTCGTGGGACGCATAAGGAGGCTCTACATTGTCCCACTTGTGGTGAAGCAAGGTACAGAACAGATATGAAGAGTTTTGATGTACCTCGTAAAGTCTTGCGACACTTTCCTATAATTCCTCGCATCAAACACATGTTCAAGTGCAAATCCATAGCAGAGCTCATGTCATGGCATTCCTCACATCGATCGGATGATGGAATGTGGAGAATTCCCGCAGACACTCCTGCTTGGAAGCATATTGAAGATGAGTGGCCCAGCTTTAAAACAGAGCCCAGAAACTTGAGACTTGGCCTGGGTATGGATGGAGTGAATCCATTTGGTTTCAAAAGCACCGCATACAGCGTGTGGCCAGTTGTGTTGGTGAATTACAACCTTCCACCATCAATGGCGATCAAGAAGGGACATCTTATGTTATCCCTTCTAATTCCAGGGAAACATAAAGTCAAGCATATGGATGTTTATCTTGAACCATTGATTGATGAGTTGGAGGAACTATGGAGAGGTGTTGCGGTGGTGGACATTAGTAGGCCTCCCTCCTCTCGACACTTCGACTTAAAAGCAGTGTTGATGTGGACAATGCATGACTTTCCAGGATACAGCGATTGTTCTGGTAAGAATTCTAATTACCTCCCTACTCTATTACTATTGGCTATATATATTAATTAGACGGTTTGACTTTATTATTCTAACTTTTATTTATATTTTAACAGGTTTGAAAACATCGGGTAAACATGCATGTCCTGTTTGTGGCCCTTCGTTAGTACATGAGTATGCTGACGGTTTGTGTAAGACTATATTCGATAATCATCATCGATTTCTCCCCTCAGATCATCCTAAATATGTTGCTAGTAAGAGTAACATTCCTCCACAAACACTTCGTGCAAAAGATTGGAAGCGTATTTGGGAGTCTACAACTATTCTTCCTCCAGATGGCATGAACAGGTATAGTGATGTTTTTTTAATCTTGTTTTGTGTAGTCTCTAATTGGATTAAAGGTCACATAGAGCAATCCCTTGTGTAGGTACTCCATTTTTTTCGGCTGTCATATTGGACCCATCTTAAGATCAACCATCTTCTTGATCCCATGCACATCTTCAAGAATGTGGGATCTGGTATTTGGGAACATATTATTGGTAAACGAGACAATGTTAGCGTACGTGAGGACTTGCGGCCGGGGTCGCAGGACGTATGCGTCAAGCTTGGCCACGAGAGGTGGGTGGGCACGTTCGTCTTTCGCCTGCACCATGGATTATATCAAAGAAAGAGGAGAAGCAGGTAAAGCAGGCCATCACCACTTTGCGTACTCCCACTGGATGCATGAGATCATTGAAGGGAGCCTTTACAAACCACTAAGAAAAGAGGCGTTGAGCAACTATATGGGTTGAAGTCCCACTATTGGCACAAGATGCTTTAAGTAAGTGTTTTCCAAGTCTTGTACGTACGTTGAAATTAAATTTTGTAATGCCATAAACCATACATACATGTGCTCTTATGTGCGCAATTCATACTACCTACTAGCATCGACCATTGTGCAAATAAGAGTTTGAAAAAATGTATTTATAAGATGGGCGAGCTTGTGAGGTATGTAAAACCCATGCTCAGATCACCCTTCATTATACCTTGCAAAATGAACGTACATGAGGTATAACGTACTATTTATTTATTTTTCAGATATGTTAGTTCCAAAGCAATTGATCCAGCCACGTTGGATGATGCGCGTGTTATGGCAATGGAGGTGGTTTGTTTGGTAGAGGAGACTTTTCCGCGAACCATTCTCACAAGTCAACTACATCTCATTGTGCATTTAGTGGACGAAATTGCTTTATGTGGTACTGTGCATGCACGCTGGATGTTCTTCCTAGAGCGCTTCATGAAGACCTTAAAAGACTTTGTGAGGCAAAGTGCAAGGCCTGAAGGAAGCATGGCCGAGGGTTGGTTGATACAAGAGTCTCTTGTATATATTTCAGAATTTCTTGGTCAGGTGGACAGCTCTTTGCCACGACTTTGGAGCAATGAAGAGGACTTGAGGATGACCTCTATTGTGCCTCAAGGAAAAGGACAGAGTAAAGTAATTGACAGAACATTGATTGATGATCTCAATTTCACTTGTATCCTTAATAGTGATGTGATGAGCAGATGGGTTACAAGATATGAGGATGCAAAGACAAAAAGGCAAGCAGAAAGAGCTCTCTTTCGGAGGCAACATGGCTCTCGGAAGGCGTACCCTAAGCATCTAGCAACACTTCCGAATGATATCCATGTTGATTGGTTGCATGAGGAAATGGAGAGAGCAGAGAGCGACGAGGGGCTGCATATCACGGCGGAAGAATGGGAGTATGCACGAGGATGCATGTCAAAGGTACATAGAACTAATGTTTTGCATTAGTTGTAAGTGATTTGCTTTTAATATTTATTCACATTGCTTACACAAATATTGCTTCTATTTTAGTCGAGTGCACTATGTTCAATGCTATATGGTGTGAAGGCAATCATTTTCGAACACAAAGAATTGATGAAAAGAGAAATACACAAGATTGCGGTGTCATTAGTAGCTTTGAGGGAGCTAATGGAAAAATGGATGATTATTGTGGCATAATCCAAGACATATTTAGGCTTGACTTTCGTCGCTTCTTTGTGTATGTTTTGGATGTCAAATGGCAAATGAACGTGGTGGAAAAAGGGCCTGATGCAACGATAAAACGCCATGCAAGTGGATATGTAACTATTGACTCTACAAAGTTCTGGCAAACAAAGAAAGATAGGCTCGTATTGCCACAACAATGTGAGCAGGTATGCATTTTTTTACTAATGTGTTTCATGTACATATATATCTAAGCTCGCGTACCCCTTGACTTTTGATATGCTAATTAATTACTGTACTATGTGTATTTGAGTAGGTTATCTATCTACCAATGGTGCATGACATCAAATGGTGGTACGTCATCCCTATTGCACCACGTTCCAAAGTGATGTATAATACATTCACTGATATGGAGCATATGGAGGATGTAACAAGCCGCAATGAAGATGATGTCGAACACGCCATTGAAGATGTTGTGATCGATGATCAAGAAATAAGAGATGATCATGATAATGAGGATGAGCATGCCATTTCTCATGATCATGAGAATGACCCTACCATTGAGGATGAT
Source organism: Cibotium barometz (assembly GCF_041138505.1). Lineage (NCBI taxonomy): Eukaryota > Viridiplantae > Streptophyta > Polypodiopsida > Cyatheales > Cibotiaceae > Cibotium > Cibotium barometz. The sequence goes on from NC_141074.1 coordinate 46,689,313, forward strand.
GGTGATGTTGATGAGGATGATCAGGACATCGATACCATTATCAATGAAGTACAGAATATCGATAGTGGAATAAATTTAATCGTAGCCTTACAAATTGATCAAATTGGATATTGATGTTGATCGTTTGGCAAGGATGGATCTTATTGAAGATGAGATCGAACCCTAACCAATCCGTCACTGTACGTTCTAAATTGATAACATTTCTATCATCTCATATGCATGATTTATTTTTGAATATATTTCATTGTTGTAAATGCATGTAGTGGGATTGTGTAATGATGTATACTGTAATGTACTATGAGATGGTTTAAAGAAAATAGTTTTTAATTTTGTAAAGGAATTCAGTTTTTTTTTCAGTTTTTCTCTGCCATGCGTGTATTAATCCGTGTATAGTGGCGTGTATTAATCCGTGTATAATAGCGTGTATTAATCCGTGAATATTACCGTGTATAGATGCGTGTATTACTGCGTGTATATAAACACGTTTATACACGCGTTGATAAATGCAAACATACACGCGAACTTAAATGCTAAAATACACGCACCCGATTCTATTCAAATACAGGCGCGACCATACATGCGTTCGTAATTTATCGCGTGTATGAAACGCGTGTATGGCAGCATTGTCTTGTGGTGAATCGTGCATTTACGAGACGAATCACAATAAAGCATGCGCAAGATTACGGCTTATTCTCACAGATGTACAACGTCAGTTCTTTGAGTGTATATATTCACTATCCCATGTTCTTATACACATGATTTAGGTCTTCATAAGGTAGTCCATATTTTTTAGGATGTAAACAAGGAGAAGATACGTCATAGAACGAGGGAGTCTATGTCTCATTACTCCATTTTTAGTTGATGACTATGTAAAGGCTCTAGAGACCTCTATGACTCAAATGGGGTGAGTCTGTGTGCTCGACATGAGGAAAAAATGCCTCCATAAATGGCACATGAAGTCGATGAAGATTTGGGCATGGATGAGATGATGGATGATTTCTTTGAGAAAGAAGGAGAGGAGGACTCCAAGATTGAAAACACACTTGAAAAACATCAATTACGACAAGCCGCTTGCACTCCACTATTTTCCTATCATACCCCGCATTCAACACATGTTTCGATGCAAGTCTATTTCCGAACTCATGACATGGCATGCACACAATCGTTCCACCGATGGCATGATGAGGGTCACTATGGATTCATCGGCATGGCAACACATAGAAGAGGCGTGGTCTAATTTCAAGGATGAGCCACATCACTTACCATGGATGGATTGAATTAATTTGGGCTCAAATTGACATCATGGAACACATTGTGAGTGGTAGTAGTAAACTACAATCTCCCTCCTTGGAAGTTAATAAAGAGGGGTCACGAGATGCTAGCTCTTCTTGTGCCTAGCCAACACAAGGTCAAGAACATGATGTGTACCTTGAACCTTTGATTGAGGATATTGAGACACTATGGAATGGCATCCAAGTGCATGATGTGCCCCAACTGCTTACACAACGTAACATCGAGGTGGTGTAGCCAATTTTAATGTAGACAGTGCATGAATTTATGGGATATGGAGAGTTCTTTGGTATGTTTTCTATTCTCAACAATCACCTTCCTATGATTTTCATTATCAAATATACTTTTTCTCTAAATATATTTTATTTGTGCATTTTGCATAATTAGGACTCACAACATCTGGTCACAATGCTTGTCCGATTTGTGGACTGCGCGCTTGTTACATCTAGTCACAATGCTTGTCACTATGCATCTCAAGAAGGTCGTGTATAAATACCATCAATACAAGGAAATGATGGTTTACCGGCATTTATACCGACACTTAAAGAAGAATTCATGGTAAATGGCACGAACGCTGGTATATGTGCCGGTATACCCCCGATACATCTGTGCCAATATGGGCATCAGTAATATTATAGTGTTATCATTAATACCGGCACATATATCGATATCTTGTGCAGAAAATGCTTTTGGATAGAATGGTGTAGTTAGCTATAGATTACAACTCGCTACACCATTGTGCATCTTGGTAAGAGTACTTGTCCAACTGTACTCCGAATTGAGAGAGAACCTGCATTTTATATTAATTCAAAAAGATGACATTAGGCAGAATATGGACTCTTATTTTTGCCCCTTAATTAAGGATTTCCACACCTCCTCTCTAAAATGGTCTCATGGTGAAATTTTTGCAAATCAACTCAGAAGAGCGCAGATTTTGAAAATTTGGAATCTACTCTTCGATACGTTTCTAATGATATATATTATGATAGGGGGCAATTGTGTATATTCAGAAAGTCCCCAAATTGGTGACAACATGGCATGTGATAGCGGAGTTTGGAAATTTGGAATATACTTTTTGATACCTTTCCAATGATATATAGCATGATGGGCAGTTTTGCATATTAAGAAAGTCCCCAAATTGGTGATGACATGACACATCATCACTAATTTGGGGACTTTCTTAATATGCAAAATTGCCCATCATGCTATATATCATTGGAAAGGTATCGAAGAGTAGATTCCAAATTTCCAAACTCCACTCACTTTTGAGTTGATTTACAAAAAATTAACCCCGTGAGCCTATTTTTCTAGAGAGAGGAGGTGCAAAAATCCTTAAGGGGCAAAAATGAGAGTCCATATTGCACCTAGTGTTACATTTTTTGTGATTACATGCCAGTGATAATCTAAGGAATGGATAACAACACTTTGTATTTTCTAGACCATCATATGTACAAGTCAAAATGGCAACCTAAAATAGGTGTAACAAAGTAATATCATTTACATGAAAGTGTTAATCTAAATCATGGATAACAACACACCAAAACATCATGTGTAAAAGCCAGATGTAGACCTTGCTAGCACTGCACTACGTGTTGCCACATGAGGGCTAAGGCATATCCTATATCAATTCATGCATAAGAAGAAATTAGTATTCAATGCAAACATGCCAATAAAAATGAGTATATGGATTCAAGTAGTAGTAGGATTCTTACCACATTTGGTGCCGCTCTAGGCGTGCCCTTGGAGTCTAATTGGTCAAGCAGCGTGTGTGTGCCAAACTTGTAGACATATCTCTCCTCGTGCAAAAATGGAGGACGGCCTACCACACTCTCCTATATCAACCAACCAACACAAGGTTTAGGGCATGCAACCAATGTACATCATAGATAATGAATGAAAGAGATTTGTAAAAAAAACCTACAAAGTACCCGTAGAACGACTTGTAACCTCCACTACCAAGGTGTGACGAGCCTACACTCTCCATTTGAACCCGTGCGGCTACACGCTCTATTGGTTGTACATGTCAGGCGTGTCTCTATACTCATCCTAGACCATCCACTCCTCCTCATCGAGCAAAGTAGGTCTTGGCTTCCCTCCCATGAGCATCCCGCACCTCAGATCTACGCGATGCCATGATTTTAACCATGACATCGTTGATCCATTGATTTGGCACTACATCACCTATACGGGAGTGTACTTGCTCTTGATTTTCTCAATTATGAAGTTTTTTTATCTTTATCCAAGGCATCCCACTTCTTCATCACTTTATGCACGGAAATTGAATCTTTAAAAGCTGGCAGATGTGCCATTTCATCTCCTTCCCTATGTCATCCATTACCATGGATCCGTTGCACACATAATACAATTTCCGTGCGGGTGTCATGAGAGGAGTGTAAGGACTCCTAAGCGTGCATGGTGTACTAGCTGAGGGTATGGTTGGGCGCTATTATGTAGGAGACATTGCATCTATGCCACCACTCTGAGAACAACCACCCCCACCACTACTGCGTCTACGCATAGTGGAGCGACGACTAGGGGTGCATGCTAATGTAAGTGAGGGATTGAGGATCGGTGTGTCTGCAGTGGTGGATGGATTGGAGGGCCCAGTCCCCCCTCAAAGTACTGTTGTGCTATGGCTCTGTGCTCGGGGGTAGCCTCTGAGATGAATTGATAGAGTTTCTCTAGGCTAGGAGCTTGTAGTGTAGGCATGGCAGAGGTGTACTACAACATGTCCAAGGGGTTGTAGCCTCCTGGGGTATCGGTCATGATCCTACACACATACCTAAAGCTAGAGTTGATCAAAATGTGTATATCATGCTTGCTTTACACATGCTTTTCATATATCATGCTTGCTTTATGTATCCACTTGGAAAGTCCCTTGCTTTGTGTAAGGCCTAGGCTTCGCTATGCCTTGCCATGGCCATGCATCTCCATAGCCAAGCCTAAGCCACTCTATGTATGCATGCTTCTTGCATTAAGCTCTATGCATAGAACTAGATGCATAGAGCTTAATGCATATATAGAGTGGAATGCCTCTAGCTTAATGCAAGAAGCATGCATAGAGCTTAATTCAAGATGCATGCATGCATAGAGCTCTATGCGTAGAGCTTAATGCAAGAAGAATGCATGCATTAATCTCTATACACAGAACTTGGTGTATAGATCTTAATGATTAATGGGGAAGGCAAAGAAAACAAAGTTCCTTTCTTTTGACACCATTACCTGAGTACTGAGAGAAGGAAAAGAGAAGGAGAAGAAGAAATAAACCTACAAAATAAAACAAACACACACACCGACATACAAATACACACACACACACACACAAAAATAAGGAGGGGGTGAGGAGTCTTCGCTTGTGGATCCAACCCAAAACTTCAAGAAAAGAGGAATAATAGTCGCACGACAGAGTTCTATAACTCTTATTGCCACTGGTATCATCATTGTATACATGCCAGTTATAATTAAAATTATTTTTAGCTTTATACGGGCAATCATACGGACATAGTTACCAAGGCCTGTAAATTTTCACAAAGTTTGAATTTGAATCTTTGCCTTTTGGTTTTCCATGCCCGACATTTTAGATTTCATTGACGGACAAATTTGGTCTTCCCCTAAATAAGAGACCCCCATTAGTCCTAATTAAAAACATCCCAATGTGGTGGAGATGGAAAACAATGACAATGTGGTGCCCCAATTCACCACTGACATGGTGCTGCCTAACACTGGTAATGTGGAGCCACCAAATATTGGCGTGGCATCTGTCAATCTTGAAGAGAGATGCATGTGCCTGTGCACACGTTGTAAGTATCAAGACACTCAAAAACAAAGAATTTGTAATAACCATGTATGCGTGTATGGTATATATCCAATGAAATTCCCACAAAATCTACATTTTTACTCTCATGAATGATAATCATGTCGAGCACATAGAAATCCAGCCCAATAGAACACTACCAAATACACTTTTCAAGACAAGAAACTCAAGAAACCAAAATATACAGGACAACACTCCTCGTCTCGGGAACCCATCAAATGACATTAACAATAATGAGATGACATGTTAGACGAGGCTATGATGGATGATCTTTCTCTACCCTCCATTTTGTTGTCTGGCCCACCATTGTAAATACTCCTCATAGCCCTCCAGTTTTCCCCAGCCTTGTCTACCATGAAGCCAGCAAAGTTTGGTTTTGGCAGCCCCTTTTCTCCACTACCTCATTAAGCATCTACCAAAACATGGCTTGTGCATTGGTATCTTCCTCCTTTATTTTGCAAGTGGAAATTGTCATAAGCTCCTATACACTATCGTCTTTACATAAGTACATGTAAAGTCTTAATAGGCATTGACTTTGCATAAGTATAATTTTAAAGTATACTTGGGGCCATAAACATGTTTTGTTGTTATTGTAGTCCACTCGGCAACCCTCCGCACACATGGTAAAAGCAAACCCAGGTGTGTCTCATATCTCCATTCCCAGAGCGATACATCCGACTCACTAGGTCGACACGCGAAGATGGTCGAGTAGAGTAGACATCTTGAAGACATAGCAATGCTCATTTTCCTTTTCCACTTGTCTAGCAAACCTACTCCCATGAAATAATTCATATGCACATTGTTTCTTCAATTCTAGTATGCTGTTCTAGTATGCTGGACTCTGGTCCACTAGAGCATCCAACATGCTTTGAAGCCTTAACCATTCTCTTAAACGTAAGTAGTACATTTTAAATATGGAATTACTAATTAAAAAATCATTTCAATTAAACTTTGATCAATAATATATACATTATAGACCCCTGCACCTGTGTGCTTGAATGAGAGGTTACATTTCCTCTCTAAAAGACTCCCAAGCTCCACTAGGCCAATTTGATTATCAATTGCACTGTGTGGCCTCACTAAGGTATCCATGACAAGTCGCTTCATAATTGTCATTTAAATCTTGCATGGTCCATAGGATGATAACTTAGATATTGCCTCCTTCATTGGATCCTTAGTCTTGTTGATGGCAACATGACAAGTCCCTTTCTGGATTGCACGTTGATGCACACCTTGGTGTATCATCAGCCTCGTTAAATGAGCAAGGTCAGGCATGCAATAGTATATAAAGGCCCCACACTTTGCAATGCAAGTAGGCATGCTCTTACAATTAAAACAAGACTTACAATGATCCAATACCATGGATTGAAATCCCCACTTGGGGTACTTTCTCTGATAATTTACCTACAATTCAAGATATTAGCTAGTTGCATCGTATTGTGTGAGTACTGAATTAAATTTTTATAAACACTCACCATACCATGACATCTTGTTTGCTTGGCCTTTGATTTTGAAGATTCCACATAGACTATAAGTGCATTCAAAACCCCTCCACAATAGCTCTTCCTCACAACACCCGAGAACTTTATAGTACTCCTCGTTGGTTTGGTCGAGCAATGACTGTCATACATTTATTCCATTCCATGCATGAGAGAAAGAGAAGAATCATCTGTGCACGGGAGTTCACAAGCAATGTTGCCATATATATTTTGGGCACTTCTTGTATACACAAACATGCCATTAACATTTTCTTCGAAATACCACCATGAGAATAGGCATTCATTTATGAGGTTGACAATGCTGTTCATCTCATCACCTTTTGGCAACGCATCCAAGCTCATTGTCAAAGGTTCATTGATTATGATATCGACCACCTCCAAAGACCCCAATGGACCTCCTTTTGTGAGATCCCCCACGAAAGTACTTTCATTAGTTGTACACTACTCAAACTCACTTAACGGACTCACTAAGTATCTGTTTGACAACTCCCTATCAAAAACATACACGGTAGAGAGGAAGGTGATCTCTCTTGGATACAATTGGATTAAGTGATTTGGGTTTCCTTCTCCCTCACACATGGCAAGCACACTAATAGAAGCATTAGGATTACTAAAGAGAGGAGATTGTAAGTCCCAATCTTTCACTACCAAATATTGACCTACACATGGGAAGGAGACCATGTGGTCCTTGTTTACAGGCACAAAAGAATATGGATATAGCAGAGCAATCCATTTCAAACACAAGCTCTCAATGTACACTTGGATAAACAAGAAGCATGATAAGCTCAAAAATGTGAGAGAGATCTCCAAATCCACGAAGAAGAATCTCAAAATCAATAATTGAATGTAAAAAAATGGAACAAATTATCTAATGTTGATACAAAGACCTAATAAATTAAAATTTTTATATGTATCAATAGAAAATAGAAAGATATAAAATAAATATTTGACATTAAATGAGAGATATTCTATATTTAATGAAGAATTTTGAACATTTAATGAAGAAGATTCTACATTAAATATAGAACAACAAGGTAGACCACTCTATCTCTCTCTCTATCCCCCTCCCTCCTTCTATCTCTCCCTGCCTCCCTGTATCCTCACCTTACTCCTTCCCTCTAATGAAGAATATTTTGCATTAAAAATAGAACAACAAGGTAGACCACTCTATCTCTATCTCTCTGTCTCCCCCCCTCCTTCTCTCTCTCCCTCTCTCTCTCCCTCCTTCCCTCTATCCTCAACTTACTCCTTCCCTCTTGTTAACCACTCTGGTTAACATGACCTTTTGCGCAGCTACCACATCACTTTTGTAATCCATATTCTTTGTAACCACACTAAGCGAAATGAGAAAAGGCATGACCAAGCTTACAATTTGTGTAATGCCGGTCATATAAGGAGTTGATGTACATAGAGCTAGTTAAACTAGGAAGACTAGTTTTGGGCCCCCATTTGTAACTGGGTGGCTAGCCATTGTAAAAAGTGAGCTCATGTATATAAATCATTTTATGGAATATGAAAAGTTACAATCCCATGTGTCTCAATTGAGTTTTGCTTTCTCTCTCTAACTCTCTCTTAAGTTTATGGTAGCTTGCTTGCTTGTGATTGTTTGTGTATGTGAATAGGAATGTTGTTTCTCTCCCTTCTCTCCTTCACTCCCTTCTCTTGCATATGATTAGCATGAGGTAGAGGTTGAGCTCTCCATAGATCCTTCCCTCTTGCTCCTACACCTAGCTTGCTTGGATCTCTCTTTGGGTGACATATAGAGAGTGTAGAGTGAGCCCCTAAGCGGCCTCACATTAGGGAGTTAACCCTAATAGGGTTGGCCAAGTGTAGGTCACTAGATTCGACCCTTGCAACAAGAACACTCTTCTTCTTCTCTCGTGTTTGTGAGGTAGCATGTTAAACCGTTAACATCTTTGGCACCACTGTCGGGGATTGGCATTTAGCTTAGGGTCCTCTACGAGATTCATTAGCTAGAGCTTGATTTTGCCCAGTTGGGATACAAACCCACCGGTTGGTTGATTAACACTATTTCTTTGTTTTGTGTTTTGTCAGAGATTACCCGAAGATTGGATCATTGGTTGAGCGTCAAAGCATTCAAGCCTTCACACCGAGAGTGGGGAAGAAGCAAGTAAGTATCCCTATTTGCCGCAGGAACTTCCAACATATCTTATTGAAAAGATCCCTAAGATTCTGGTTGGATTGGAAATTACAAATAAAATCACCATAGCTCACGCACAGCTGTATCCAACATGCATGTTTATGCATAAGAATTATCTAGAGAGATCTTAGGGTTTTAACAATCTCTAGTAGACTCGAACATGCCATGTTTGGGGTACTTTGAACATACAATACATACAATGTATAGTGAAACTAATCCCCTCACTTGCAAGTTTTTTGTGATTGAGTATGTGTTGGAAGAAAATTTGATCTTGGGGGATAAATGGACTATTGCTGTCCAAGCACCATTGTGCTTTTCTAGCGATAGAGTCATCATGATGGTTAACGATAAAAAGTTGACAATACCATACTGCAAGGAAGAGGAATTCCGCTTTAAGCCATATCACCCATTACCACATTCCCAATGATCTTCAATAGCCATTATAGGTTTGTTAAGCTTATTGCTTACTATTCTTCTGGCTAGATTAATGAAGCAGCTACTCCATGAGTACATATTCATAATCATGCACTGGAGAACATTTGCACCACAGCCTCACCATCGACAACTTCCAAGTACATCTCTGGATGGGAGGGCCATGGTGGGCAAAAGCCTGGTTAATGGTACAACCCATTGCCTAGAATTTTCCTTCAAATTACAAACCTCTCCAAATGACTCCTCCATCTTCACAAATCAATGATCTTTAATCCTTAGTGAAGATATCTATATTAGCCTTGCAAGTCAATGTAATTTTTTTAATCCGCACCAACAAGTGGCTACTTCAAAACAGAGTAGTTCAATAAGAGTCTATATGACTCAATTCTTGTACTTCATGTAAATCTGCTTCATAAGAGCACTTCAATATACATAAAAACATAAAAAGCACTTCAATATACATAAAAACATAAAAAGCACATGGGCAGAAGAAGACAAGAACATGTCCTTCTCAAGAACATTTGACAAGAATCCTGCCACATAAAGGGACATCATCAAAAGCCAATTACTTTAAATGATGAATGTCGCTTCAATTAATCAATTGAGGAACTGAGAATCACCATCTCGTTTTGATGATTAAGTCTATGTTCCTCCAGATACTTTCCTCTCTTCTCACACCCATTATTAACATCTCTTAGTGTCCCCACTAACAAAAATCAAATGTAACCTTGCCGCCCACGATTTCAAAAAACATATTGAGCAAAAAAAAAGGAGCTCACACAAATATAAAATACAATGATTTGCAACAAAAAGCCCCACCCCCCCTTAGGAATTCCTAATACACCACTAACCTCTTCATTCATTAACTAGCTTTTCTTATTTCTTATGGAGGAACAAAGACCATTGAATGTCACTCAACATCAATGCCATTGACAAAGCTGGTTCATTCTCCCCACACAAAGGTCTTCAACATGATCATGAGGACGCGATCACCATCAAGAAGGGGGGGGATGTTAATTCAATTCTAGGATTAAGCCATTATGTTACATCAAGGAGTCATGGTAGATACACCAAAGGGTCATGCATTCAAGATATGAACCAATAGTGTCCAAAGCTACAACTTGGACGGGTACCCGTAATGGTGTGATAGAGTATTTATGGCGATTCCCACTTCAAGAGCATGTGGTAGCAAGTTAGGATGAAGTTCTAAGTGATTAACTTCATGGATATATTATGAGAGTAGTCATTGTAATAGCATTAGGCCACTTATAAGCCCAAAGTGCCTGGCCAACCATAGTTTAAGTAAGTGTGAACACTTATGGCCATGTATAAAAGTGAATTTCTCTCATAATACAACATACTCTCCCATTGTGCAATTGAGTCTTGCTCTTGCTAATCTCTCTCCCTAATGCATCCTAGTGAGTGTGTGTGAGTGAAGTGAGGTGAGAGGAGGGACGAGGACCCATTGTGCAATGTGGCGGTGCTACAATGCTTGCGAGAGATGCCATGGAATTGCTTCTCAAGGAGTTGTAGAGCTTGAAGACCTCAAGGGTTACAAACTCAACCATTGGAAAGATCCTCATGACAGTGCAGTTCACCATGTAATCTCTTTTTGGATGTGTTTCAAGGAGGGTTAAGGTGAGCCATAACAGTCTTTATGAGACCCCACCCCCTGTGACATATTCACCGAAATGCCACCTCATGGTCAGGTAGGTCCCTTCTCCCCCAATGACACCTAAAACATTGTCAGCACTCTCCGTTGGGCCCACGCTGGCAGTTTCAGAATTGCCAGAATTATGTAGAAAGAATCCATGCGGCCCTAGGATAAGTGCTCAATTTTGCCCAGGGTTTTGCTAACATGGCCCAAGAGCTCATCCAAGAGATGACCAATTGCATCTCTCGGCAAAATAGGAAGTGGCCCAGGATTCACACAGAGAAATGTTATTAGCCAAAGCCCAGGAGGGCGCTGTGTTTGAGGAGTTATACTAGACAAACATGCAGTTTATGCAGATCCAAACAAAGTTTGAACAAAAAATTGAACAGCAATGGGTCACCCAGGCCCATGCAGTGGCCACAACAGCCCACCAAGAGCTGACCATCCTTGAAGGAATACATCAGGAGGCAAAGAGTCGGGCCCAAACTATGGAGCAATCTCTTGCCCCCACAACCGAGGATTTTGCAAGGCACTACAACTTGACAAAGGCTACCCTCCATCACCTACACGAATAGCTCGGTGAGGCAGAGGCCTAGGCTGCCCAGCCCCACCAACCACCCCATCAGCCCCTTCATCTCGCTTGATCATAAGGTGGATGCCCTTATGGACACTGCAACTGAGCTCCCTATCTTGGCATTCCCCCATCAAACCCCTAGTCAGCTCCTTGAATTACAGTATCGAGCCATCTGCCTCAACCTCCTCTAGCATGATATTTATATTGAGGAGTCCCTCTCCCACCAACAATTCACCTATGCTCTCTCTAAAATCCCCCTTGATACCCTAAGCCTCATTCCCCATTTTTTCTTTGAGGGGCTGATAACTTTCCAACATCCTCATGATTTCTTTGAACTCCCCTTCCACCCCCCCTGCAAGCCACCCTAATCGCCTGGAGCCTATTACTTCATTATGGTTTCCCTACCTCGGTCCCATTTGAAATGCTCACCCATGCATAAGTGTCAGCTCGAGTTGAGCTTGATATCTCAACAGAAGTGTCTAAAAACTTTTGCATGAACCTTTTTTCCCTTGAACATCTTGCCTATATATCTGAGAGCCCCACAACTTGGACATTGTGTGAGATGTATGTATTCGTGTTGGTATAGGATACAATTGTAGTTCATGCCAATCGCACTTAGTAATCTTTTGGCCTCCTCTGGCAAGATTTGGTCCTTTAATAACCTGCCAAGATGACATAGGTATGCTTAATGAACACTGTGTACATTATAAGCACAAACAAATTACATCATACTCGTGCCATACATACTTGAATAGCTCTTTCATGCTTGCATATTAGACCACCTAAACATTGATTAGCTCTATCATGCTTGTATTAGACCACCTAAACATTCATTACAAGTTCATCATAGATAGGCATGCTTGTACATTAGACCACCTAAACATTGATTGTAAGTTCAACATAGACAGGCATGTGCATAATTCGGATATTTGAGCTTGAGGATAAAGTGGTAGATTTGTGAGGTTACACAAATCCTCTTCTTTATATGTTGTACCTTGACATCATATTGTGGTATCATTCTCCTCACCATGACCCTTTGGTCTATCACCAAGAAATTCTATAAATGTGTCCAACATCTCATCCGTCATAGCCTCCTCTACTAACATGTCCTCTCATTATTGTTAATGTCATTGGATGGGTTTCCAAGGAGCATTGTCTTGTATATTTTGGTTACTTAAGTTTCTTGTCTTGAAAATTATATCTGCTAGTGTTCTGTCGAGCTAGATTTCTGCTCCACATGATTATCAATATTACTAGGATATTCGTGAGAGTGAAAACATAGATTTTTTATACTTACAATGTGTGCAGAGCCACATGCATCTCTCTTCAAGATTCATAGATGCCATGCCAGTGTTTGGTGGCTCCACATTACCAGTGTTAGCCAACGCCATGTCAGTGGTGTACTGGGGCACCACGTCCTCATTGTTTGCCATCACCACATTGGGATGTTTTTAATTTGGACTAATGGGGGTCTCTTCTCTAGGGAAGACCAAATTTGTTGGTCAATGAAATCTAAATTGTCAGGCACGGCAAACTAGAAGGCAAAGATTCAAATTCAAACTTTGTGAAAATTTACAAGCACCAATAATTGCGCGATATGATTGCCAGTATAATCGCCAAAAATATTTTTAATTATAATTGGCATGTATACGATGCTGGAACTGGTGGTCACTTTTTGTTTTCTTGTTTCCCTCCTTGTTGCCATTGATTTACTAATTTTTGTGTGTGTGAGTGTATTTGTATGTTTGTGTGTGTATTTATTTTGTTTTATAGGTTTATTTCTTCTTCTCCTTCTCTCACTACTCAAGGTAATGGTGTCAAAATCAAGGGCCTTTGTTTTCTTTGGCTTCCCCATGCATTAAGATCTATACATCAAGCTTTGTTTATAGAGCTTAATGCATGCATGCTTCTTGCATTAATCTCTATGCATGCTTCTTGTATTAAGCTAGAGGCATTCCACTCTATGCATGTATTAAGCTCTATGCATAAAGCTTAATGCAAGAAGCATGCATGCATAGAGTGGCTTAGGCTTGGATATGGAGATGCATGGCCATGGTAAGGCATAGCCAAGCCTAGGCCTTACACAAAGCAAGAGACTTGCCTTCGATATGTAAAACAAGCATGATATATGCAAAGCATATGTACAGCAAGCATGATATACGCTATCATCAACTCTAACTTTATGTATGTGTGTAGGATCATGACCAATACCCCAGGAGGTTACAACCCCTTGGACATGTTGTAGTACACCTCTGCCATGCCTAAACCACAAGCTCTTAGCCTAGAGGAGTTTTATCATTTCATCTCTCGGAGGCTACCCTCGATCACAGAGCCATAGCACAACAGTACTTTGGGGGGGGGGGACTAGGCCCTCCAATCCATCCACCATTGCAACCACAATGATTCTCAATCCCTTGCTTACATCAGCATCATGCACCCCTAGCCGTCGCTCGACTACACGTAGATGTAGTAGTGGTGGGGGTGGTTGTTCTCGGAGTGGTGACAAAGATGCAATGTCTCCTACACGTCAGCGCCCAGCCACACCCTCAGCTAGTACACCATGCACACTTCTAGGAGTCCTTACACTCCTCGCACGGCATAAGTGTATTATGTGCGCAACGGATCCATGGTGATGGATGACGTAGGGAAGGAGATGAAAGGGCACATCCGTGAGCTTTTAAAGATTAAATTTATGTGCATGAAGTGATGAAGAAGTGGGATGCCTTGGATAAAGACAAAAAAAACTTCATAATTGAGAAAATCAAGAGCAAGTACACTCTCGCACAGGTGATGTAGTGCCAAATCAATGGATCAATAGTGTCATGGTTAAAACCATGGCATCGTGTAGATCCAAGGTGCGAGATGCTAATGGGGGGGCCGCCAAGACTTACTTGGCTTGATGAGGAGGAGTGGTGGATGATCTAGGCTGATTATAGAGACATGCTTGACATGTACAACCAGCAAAGGGAAGCCGCATGGGCACAGATGGAGAGTGTAGGCTTGTCACACCTTGGTAGTGAAGGTTACAAGTCCTTCTACGAGTACTGTGTATGTGTTTTTTACAAATATATTTCATTCATTGTCTATGATGTGCATTGGTTACATGCCCTAAACCTTGTGTCGGTTGGTTGATGTAGAAAAGTGTGCTAGGCCGTCCTCCATTTTTGCGAGAGGAGAGATATGGCTACAAGTTTGACACACACACATATCCGTAGTGCAATGTCATATCTCTCCTCCCGCAAAAATGGAGGACGGTCTACTACACTCTTGAGCAATTAGACTCCGAGGGTAAGCACGGGTAAGCATGGACAATGGCATTGGGAGGTGAATTTATGGCATAGATCTCAATGCCTCCAAGATGTCAACCATTGGGTTCAGTCTTTTTGTGATCACTGGCAATCCCTTTATCGTGGCCATGTTGTCAAAGTGCCTAAATGCTCCTTAATGAGCAATCACATATTTTTTTGGTATTCTCCTATAGCTCGTTACAGCCTCAAGAGGCTTGGCGTACTCTTGGTTTGGGTCAAATGTCACCCTAATTAGCTTAGGCTTTATACGCACGTGAACGACCTCTTAGAGATATTTTTTCAAAAAAAACGTATGCAAGGAACCTCCCAAATGGAAGAGAAGGTCCTAAAACCTATTTTCCATCACTGTCTCAAGATGGAAAAAATTTACGAGAATTTTTTCCTTGTTTCGTAGCATTTTTTTGAGAGTGTTCTAATAGAAATTTTGAAAAACTCTGTACAAGGGAGTTGTAGTAGTTTTGGAGTACTACAACTTCGATTCCATAAGTCATCCGTGATTTTATCGTTTGGACCCTGAAAAAGTTGCCCGAATATGGCTCGTCTGTTTTTACGATTTTTCGTGGTTTTTGGGCTGTTTTTGCCTCGCATTTTAGGTTGAATTTTGAGGCTACTAGTCGGAGGCCAAAATGGTCGATTTTGACTTTGGACCGCCAAATCCAAAGTCGAAGAGCTCGATGTCAACTTTTTGATGAGCCCTAGAGCGCCTTCAACCGATATACAATTTAGGAGATACGAGCCTCCACCCAAAGTTTCATGCGGTGACTCTAAATTCACACCGTGAACCAACTTCTAATGCTTGCTAGCACTCCAATCCAGAAAATTTCAAGAACAGACACATGATTAAACTAAAATTAATGATCTTAGTTCTATGTTTAAACTAAAGAGAGCGAACATTCACTACTAAGAATTGCATTCTATTGCATTGTTTAATGCAATGGATGCAAACTAAGCCTAATACAAACTATGTGCAAGTCCTAAGAACATGAAAAACCACAAAAACAACAAATTAAGCAAAAAACATTCTTTTCAAAAACAAAAAAGAGAGCTATTCTACACCAAATCTCACACAAATCACCATCAAATCCACATGTTTTTCCAGAGAACTGTCCATATCCCAGAAATTCATGCATTGTCCACGTGAAAATTGGCTTCACCTCCATGTTATGTTGTGTAAGTAGTTGGGACACATCATGCACTTGGATGCCATTCCATAGTGTCTCCATATCCTCGATCAAAGGTTCAAGGTACACATCATGTTCTTGACCTTGTGCATGTTGGGCATAAGAAGAGATAGCATCACATGACCCCTCTTTATTGACTTCCAAGGAGGGAGATTGTAGTTTACTGCTACTACTGGCAATGTGTTCCATGATGTCAATCTAAGACCAAATCAATTCAATCCATCCAACTGGTAAGTGACGTGGCTCATCCTTGAAATTGGACCACTCCTCTTCTATGTGTTTCCATGCCAACGAATCCATAGCGACCCTCATCATGCCATCGATGGAATGATTGTGTGCATGCCATGTCATGAGTTTGAAAATAGACTTGTAGTAAAACATGTGTTGAATGCAGGGTATGATAGGAAAATGCCTCAACACCTTTTGAGGAACTATCTTACCTTGAAAATGACTTTTGTAATGAGACTCTTCACATTTCAAACATTGAGTTACATCTTTATGAACACCTCCAAATAGCACATAATCATTGACACAATGTGCGTTCGTAATCCATGCTGCGTGCCGTCTCAATAGTCTCCTAGCATGTGCCCTTGTGCTTAGCATCTTGTTGTCAGAAGGAAGCATCTTCTTCATGAGCCAACAAAGGGTTTGAGAGAATTGAAAATATTATTTATAAAGGGCATCGTATGTCAAAATTGTAAATTGCTAACCTCCAAAACACTAAGGACTCAGTGAAAGAGGCTTGTAACACTATCATTGATCCAACCATACATGGTTTGCAAGTTCAATAACTCCAAGTTTGCACAGAGAGTGGACAATGCACACCTCTTGTATAATTGAGTGTAAGAGGCTTGTCATAATTGATCTTTTTCAAGTGTGTTTTCTATCTTAGAGTCCTCCTCTCCTTCTTTCTCTAAGAAGTCATCCATTATCTCATCCATGCCCAAATCCTCATCTACTTCATGTGCCATTTATGGAGGCATTTCTTCCTCACGTCGAGCACACAAGATCACCCCATTTGAGTCATGGAGGTCTCTAAAGCCTTTCGTAGTCATCCACTAAAAATAGAGTAATGAGACATAGACTCCCTCATTCTATGACGTATCTCCTCCTTGTTTAAAGGGGGAACATTACCACTCCAATCTTGCCTTGAATGTAAGGGGGAATGAAAGTGGTGCCATTCTTTCCTTCAAGGTGATGGGAGACCTTGAGAATGGCACCACTTACATTCTTCCTTTAATGTAAGGCGCTGAATGGCAGTGGTCACATTCTCCCCTTCAAGGTGATGGGATGGGAGGCCTTGAGAATGGCACCATCGCCATTCTCCCCTTTAGAGAATGGTAGGCCCTGAGAATGGTAGTGGTGCCATTCCCTTCTTCAATTAACATGACGGGAATCCTTAATAATGGCACCACTCCCATTTGTCCTTGAATGTAAGGGAGAATGGCACCACTGCCATCATCCAGCCTTGAATGTGAGGGGGAGTAGTAGTGGTGCCATTCTCGCGTTTAAGGTGATGGGAGACCTTGAGAATGGCACCACTGCCATTCTTCCTTTTAATGTGTAAAGCTGAATGGCAATGGTGCCATACTCCCCTTCAAAGGTGATGGGATGGGAGGCCTCAAGAATGGCACCACTGTCATTGCTTGAATGTAAGGGAGAATGGTAGTGGTACCACTCTCCTCTTCAACCACTGCCATTATTCCTTGAATGTAAGAGAGAATGGCAGTGGTATTGAACATTTACCAATTGAGTATAATATCTTAAGGTTAATTTTCTCTCTTCATATTATTCATTTTTTCTATGAGAGTATACTTTTGAATAGATCCCTAGCATTGCATACTATTTGGATTTATCTTCTTGAAAAAAGTGTATTCAATATGTTAGGAGATGTGTGTATAATATCTTATTACTCTGGAATTATTTCTATACAAAGATCTCATATTTAATCTTATTTATATTTCAACGTTTTTTAATTTATGTGTTACAATGATATTATTTTTTGAGTAGATATGTCAAAGGCAATGAAAGCAAAGAGAAAATCCACAAAGGTTTCTTATGTGGATGGTGTCCCTCAGATCCTAAAGGGTTGTAATTACAACAATGATCTCCAAAAACTACATTGTATTCACTTATTTGTGTATCAACATGGTGAGTATAGCAATGTGGAGCAAGTCAGTCAACTAGAAGAAGGTGATGTAGGAAAATCAGATATACATTGCATAAATGTGTATGCACTAGGAGGATCAATATACTAGTTAGACCCTTTGCGCTATGAAGATGTGAGAATGAACTCCTCCAAGGAAAATATCAAGACAAGTAGAGGGTGCTGTACATTAGATACATATAACATTGATAAACTTCTCAAGAGAATGTAGTCAAGGTCAAGAAATCAAAGAAGATACCAAAGAAGACTAAGAAGGATGGGGATGCTAGTGGGGACAAAGTTATAAAGGCAAGTGATGAGGAAAGTTAGAAGTCAGGGACAAGTGGAGATTGAATGCAAGAAGGAGGGGCAAGAAGATACAAGGGTGAAAGAAGCAGGATCTTCACATGCCATGGTTGTGTATCAACCGTCATCACATGAAGTGGATTTTAAAGCAATCCAGAAGAACTTGGAGAACAAGGACGCAAGCATGACAGGATTAATGGAGTATGGTCAATACTTTCCATTTGGCCTCGATTACGAGGTGATGATTCATGTATTTAATTGTTTCCAGGCTCCTAGTCAATATGTATACAAGACTTTGATAGTAATTTACATAAATGAACTTGTCCAAATCTTTGCAATGATGTCAAAAACACCGGACACTTGTGCATACCTCATGCCTTTCCATGAGGAAAAGGATAAAAAACTCCTATGCTTAAGCATGAGGTGAAGAAGGAAAAACTAAAGGAATACAAATATTGGATTCTTGCTGGGGGGAAACATTCTATAAATGCTGCAAAAGGATTCTAGAAAATTTGTGGAGGGAAACAATGGGCTAAGTGAAGGGAATTTTATACAAGAAGAAAGGCTGGCATTGTGGTGGATGCTCCTGTGGAGGCAAGCTACAAGATATCAGCCATGGCCAAGATAGAATCACAATCTATCATGAAGAATCAAGACTATATCGACATCTTATATTCGAGCACAGTGGATGGCATTTGGAGGGCCACCAAAGCCACCACAAGGCTTAGTAAAAGGTCACAAAGATTGACTAATTTGGGATGTAAGTAAAAACCTTTCTATATCAATATTTTGATATCTTTTCTTTTTTATAAAGCGATCTCCTCTCCCTTCTAAAGGAGAATGGCACCACTGCCATTCTCTCTTAGGAAGAATGCCATTCTCTCTTAGGAAGAATGCCATTCTCCCTTGGTAAGAATGGTAAGAGGGGAAAATGGCACCATTGCCATTCTCTCGTAGTAAGAAGGGAGAATGGCAGTGGTGCCATTCTCTCCTCAAACCATTCTTACCAAGGGAGAATGGCACCACTGCCATTCTCCCCTCATACCATTCTTACCAAGGGAGAATGTCATTCTAACTAAGAGAGAATGGCAGTGGTGCCATTCTCCCCTCATACCATTCTAACTAAGAGAGAATGGCAGTGGTGCCATTCTCCCATCCAAACAACGTAGTCAAGGGGAATGGTAGTGATGCCTTTCTCCCCTCAAACCATTTTTAATAAGGGAGAATGACATTGGTGCCTTTCTTGCCTCATGCCATTCTTAGCAAGGGATAATGGGATTCTTACTAAGGGAGAATGGCAATGGTGCCATTCTCCCCTCATACCATTCCTACTAGGGGAGAATGACATTCTCACACTAAGGGATAATGGCAATGGTGGCATTCTTCCATCCAAATAATGTAGGCAATGGGAATGGTAGTGGTGCCATTACTAAAGGAGAATGAAAGCAACGTCATTCCCTATGACTACATTGTTTGGATGGGACAATGGAACCATTACCATTCTCCCTTAGAATGCCATTCTCCCTTGGTAAGAATGGTATGAGGGGAGAATGGCACCACTATCATTCTCCTTGGGTTAGTAATGCTTCGAGGGGAGAATGGTCTCACTACAAATCCCCTTGCCTACATTGTTTGGATGGGAGAATGGCACCACTACCATTCTCTATTAGTAAGAATGTCATTCTCCCTTGGTAAGAATGGTATGAGGGGAGAAAGACAGTGGTGCCATTCCTTCTTTCAACTTTGGTAAGAATGGTTCGAGGAGATAATGGCACCACTACCATTCTACCTTCCAAGCAATGTAATATGGAAGAGTGGAACCACTACCATTCTTCCCCCAAACCATTACTAAGGGAAGAATGACAGTGGTGCCATTCTCTTCTCGTGCCATTGGGATTCTTACTAAAGAAGAATGGAAATGGTGTCATTATCCTTCTAAGTTTTTTAAGGTATTAAGATTGCATGTATCTTATATAACTTTTGTTTTGGTAGAATTTTATATGAGTGGCTAGTGTATCCATGAGTAATGACTTTGCGACCAAGGATACACACATGGTCATGTATCCTCTCAACATATATGAGAGGTGGATCAACATTTTTAAGGCAATAAAGGAGAGGAAACTTGGTGGACAGTTGCCAACCATAACTAGTATGAGGTGCTTATTGGGCTTGAGTGAAGAGAATGTCAAGTGCATCCAGGATGAAATCGGGAATGGAACCATCAAATTATTCAAGTCCTGACAAGATAGGAATGTTGTTGACTTTACAGAGAATGCAATGATGATGAAGTAAGATAAGGCATTACAAGAAGAATCGCTAAAGGTCTTCAACACAAAATGCTCATTGAAGGTGTCCAGTCAATGGTGCAAGCTTGCATAATATTATCAAATTGGCAAGGAACAATATGAGTGCTTGTGTGCATGTTGTGAACCTTGGTTGAAGTCCAAATTATAAGTAGGAAAGACAGCCCTCGACTTCCCTCTTGCTGCAGCTGTGAAATATGTCGAATGGATCATCAATGCAAAAGAAGGTATCTCTGTCTCAAGTGCTTGTGTGCATGTTGTGAACCTTGGTTGAAGTCCAAATTATAAGTAGGAAAGACAACCCTCTGCAGTTGTGAAATATGTCGAATGGATCATTAATGCAAGAGAAGGTATCTCTGTCTCATTAATGCGAGAGAAGGTATCTCTGTCTCGAAATCTTGTTTTCCATGCAATGATTTTATATTCACGTGATCACAAATTATTTTTTGTTAATAACATGTGTTAACATCTTATTAACATGTTAACATGTTAACATGTTCTCAAAAAAGCCGGTGGCAAGCGACCTGGTAACCGGATAAAATCCCGTCGGGCTTTTGCTATACCCGGCGGTCCCGCCGGGGAAACCTAAACCCCGACGGGTCCCGGCGGGGTCATCATCCAGCCCGGCGGGATACAATTTCCTATATATATGGGCCCGGGGGGCCCTTTGGGAGTTCATTGCTGACAGCATACACAGGTAATGAAACTTGTGTGTGTGTGTGTGTGTGTATGTGGGTGTGTGTTCGTGTGGACAGTCGCCCACTGTCGCAATGCGCGGCAGGATGTGGGTGGTCCGTCACACGAGGGATGTGTGTGTGGGTGTGTGTTCGTGCGGGCAGCCGCCCATTATCGCAATGCGCGGCAGGATGTGGGTGGTCCGCCACACGACAGGTGTGTGTGTAAGGCCATTCTTCAGAATGGTGCTTACCCTAGGGCACTTAGTCGGTAACGCGGCTAGTCTGTGTCTTATGGTAAGTATAGCACGCCGTAGCGGTACTAGTCGGTAACGCGGCAAGCATAGTATCGTTATGGCGATGTCACCTTCCCTTCCCTTCCCTTTGTCAAATGCGGACATATGGTCAGTAACGCGGCCAGTGTATGTTCGTATCCTATTCGTATTTCCATAGAATCGGGTGGCATTTTGTCGTTAACGCGGCAAGTTGGTGTCGTCTGCTCTAGTGCATAAATTGTTTTTTGCATATTGCGACATTTGATCGTTAACGCGGTCGAAAAAATGTCGTAAATTTGCTTGCATATTACGGCATATGATCGTTAACGCGGTCGAAAAAATATCGTAAATTTGTTTGATTTGACTTGTATTGTTTTTATTGTGTTTGATCCATGCGATACTTGGTTGCTAACGCGGCATGAGTATTTCATGGATCAAAGTTTACATCATATTGTCTAAACATTTTATTTTATAATATCGTGATTCGTAACTCGAAAATATGAATATCTCTCTCTCTCTTCCTACCCCCCTCTCTCTCTCTCATGATACACTTCACAACTCTTTCTCTCTCTCTCTCTCTCATGATACACTTCACAACACGATAGATATGTAGATAAGGATTTCTTTTCTTTTCTCTTAAAATATACATCATTCCTAATAATTTCTTTTTTCTCCCTCTATTTACTTAAAAATTAAAACAGTACATTATTTTCCTCTTTAGGAACTCACAAAAACATTAAAAATGTCATCTAATGTTTCTTCTCTCTATCTGTCACAACTCTCTCTTCCTCTCCTCTCTCTCTCTCTCTCTCTCTCATGATACACTTCACAATTCTCTCTCTCTCTCTCTCTCTCTCTCATGATACACTTCACAACTCTCTCTCTCTCTCATGATACATTTCACATCTCTCTCTCTATCACGATAGGTGTGTAGATGAGGAGTGCTTTAGGATTACAAAACATTATTTTCCTCTCTTTAGGAACTCACAAAACTATTAAAAATGTCATTTAATGTTTCCTCTCTCTCTATCTGTCACACCTCTCTCTCTTCCTCCCCCTCTCTCTCTCTCTCGTTCGATAATGTATACACTTCATAAGTAATAATGCACTTGTTGTGGTTGTCTCACGTTCGATAATGTATTGCATGATGTTGAGTTCAGTAATATTGTTTGATATTCTGTTTTTGTTTGATCATTGATAAGTAATGATACACTTGTTGCTGTTCTCTCACGTTTGATGATGTATTGGATGATGTTGAGTTCATTAAAATTATTTGATATTCCGTTTTTGTTTGAACATTGATAAGTAATGATACACTTGTTGCTGTTCTCTCACGTTTGCTTGATGTTGATTTCAGTAATGTTTGATATTCTGTTTTTTTGTGTTTAGTGATATTTGCTAGATTTACGAAGACGACCAACATGCTTTCCCCCAAAGAGCGTAAAATCGTTCTACGAGCAATTCGCATTGAAGCAATCATCACAGTGTCACAATGTGCTGATGATGTCGTCAAAAAAATCAATGAGTCTGAGATACTCATGCGAGATCTAATAGACCAGATATGGGAAAATGCACAGCGTCGGCTTCGAAGCGGAGGCAACGCTGAGTTGCTTGATAGACAGAAGATAGCAGATTTCAACCATCAACATATAACACGAACCATTTTGGGAAGCATGCATGTAGCATGCAGTGATCTTAGAGATGCTGCCCCGCCTGAAGCTAATATGCAACGTCTACAGTTATGGGACGTTGTATGGAGCGAGCAAAGAGCCAAGAGCAAGTGCATGAAGGCGTTGGATGCAGAGTCCCTCCCCAAAATAGTGCGCATTGCCCAGGACGTCGCTGCAACGTCCAGCCAGGCAGATGCAAGTGGTACAGGTGTCATTAATCGTACCATCTACAATTCTATGTGCACACGTCTCATTGGCATCCCGCACGAGGCTCTGTTCGAAGGGCGAACAATTGGTTCTGGTGTTTTTGGCACAGTAAAAGAGTATACAGTTAAAGGTATATCATTTTTACCGGAGCACATTACTTTTTGCGGAAAGCACTACAAAGGAGAAGGCAGCGCCAAGTTCGAGAGCTTCCAGGCAGAGCAGGGCATGCAAGTTCTACACCCATCGATTGTCAGGTGTATTGCCTTTACAAAAGAAACTCCTTGGATCACTATTTTCTCGTACTATAATGGCGGCTCTCTTGGTGATACTCTTCTGAAGGTTCCCTTCAGATTCAGTGAGTTCACCACAGCAATTTTCCGTTTGGATCGAGGATGGAGACAACCCCCGCCTGATAATATTCCTTTAAGTCATCTAGAACTTTCTAAAATAAAACAAATAGTAATAACCATGCCACATATTATGCATGCCCTGGTGGAAGGCCTAGCGGCAGCACATCTGGCAGGAATAGTACATACCGACCTACATCCATTCAATGTAGTGTTGGATTTTACAAAAGAGTTGAAGCCACGCATAGGTATTATCGATTGGGGGTTACTGCTGAGAGCGCCCAAAAAACGGGTGTCTCTCAATTTTGTATTTGAAGCAGACAAGAACCCTGAGAAGGTGGCACAGGCGGTCTCCTACGCAGACAGAGAGCGAAATAAACGGCCGTGGATAGCCCTGGAGCTTTATGATCCGTTTTTGGCAGATGCATACACTCCTGCATCTGATGTTTTTGCCTTGGGATATTTATTACAAACTTTATATGACTTTTGGCAGAAAGTACAAGAGTTGTGGATGGATAATAGCTCCTATGATAAAGTTACCATGGATACTATTATTCATAGAGTCAAAAATTGGATGTTTCTGCCTAATCGCGATGAGCGAAAATCAATTTTGCAAGTAGTTGAATTTTTTAGATCACTAAATACTGACCCAACGAGGGCACAACGTCCTCTTGTAGAGCTATCGGTGTCATTCACCCTAATTTTGTAATGATACAGTATCAGGAGATTAAGTTTCAGGAATGGCATTTTGTTTCTCTCTTCAAAATTTGATGTGTCCATTGGTTAAAATATTATCTCATTGAGTCTTTGCAATATCTCTCTCCTCTTGTGGTGTTTAAGTTTATGTTTTCTCTTCAAAATTTGATGTGCGCGCATTGTTTGAAGTATTTTTGGAGTCAAGTGGATATTTCTCATTGAGTCTTTGCAATACATATCTCCTCTCATGGTGTTTAACTTTAAGTTTTTGAGAGTAGTGGCCAATTTATCTTACGTTGATCTTTACAGTTCATTAAAATCCTAAAGTCATTTATGTTCATGCAGATATGGCAGAGGCGCAAGCAAACGAGCATCAAGAGTTAGCCAAGAAGGCATATGAGCGAAAGAAGGCCCTTGCACATGGCCTGACAGCCCGCGAAGCTACAAGAACAGCATGCAGGTTGTCGAAATGGACAAATCCAACTTATGCCCAATGGAAAGACATAAACAAATGCGTAACCATAGAGATGATAAAGGAAATATGGCCATGTCCAGATGGCGAGATTAAGAAGGGAAGATGGAAGATTTCACGTTGCACTCACAATGATATCAAAACTAATGCCGAGCGCATTTTCTTGGAGGTGTACGGTCGTCCTCTCCATAACGCCGACGCTCCACTGTATTTTGCTAAGATGCTATATGCTCAATTTATCCTAGAAACTCCAGTGGACTTCGCCTCCAAAGAGGCCACTGTCAACACCCATGACATACGTGAAGAGACAGTGACATTCACAAGGGAAGAACTTGCTCTCATGGTGGAGGGCGCTGGATTGGAGTTAAACAAGGTCAAAGAAAGCTTAGGGGCACAGCTAGCAGAGAAGGAGAAAGAAGCTGAGCGATTAACTCAAGCGTCAACTCCTCCCCCGGCCAATAGAGGGATTCAAGAGCAGCTCACAAAGATCAGCCAAGATGTGCAGAGCATCTCTTCACATATTGCTCCTGTGCGCCAAGGAAACCACATCTCTCATTTTTTGATACATCCTGATCTTGTGGGAGTTTCTGCTGAGGCTACTAGTTCCTCCACCCCCCAATGTCCTGTATGTTACAAAGTATTCGATGGGTGGAGCGGCCAGTATATACTACCCTGTGGACACTAGTACCACTTAATATGTTTAGTGAGGCAAATGCAAAATACTTCCACATGTGCATTGTGCAGTGTCCCAATAAATCAAGGTATTTATACAGTGTTCGGCATGGCTAGCGAATATAAACCACCAGGACCTTTAGATGCAACTCCTTGTGCAATTCGTAATTTATTTCAAGATGAAAGCTAAGAAAGACAAATCCTACTTTTGTATTGATAATTTCTCCAAATACGATCATTTGTACAAGTACTTTTTATGAAATTAATGAAATGACTTCTTCCTCTATGTCAGTATCTTGCTCCAAAATTCTTTCACCATTTACTCTCTCGTTTGCTAAATTAAGCTCATCTAAGTCAATGTCTAAATTGTCTTCTATCTCAAGGGTGGTGCACAACGTGCGTCCAACATCAAAGTTCTCGTCTACTACATCATCACAATTGTACATCCATTTGGGCATATCTTCTTCATACTCTTCGCTTTCAATGTCTCGCAAGATCTTTTCATTGACGAATATCTAGATCGAATGATTATTTATGCCCGAGCGGCAATGCCCATTGCCCATGGAGTGTTGACCATGTTCCCACTCAAGGCTAAGCCTGCAATGGGTTATGGAGTTCTTCTGTGATGTCACATGTGGGTTTTAAGGTTTAAAGGGCTTTGATGCCCTGTGGAGGCTTCAAATTTCAATGTGTGCGCCTGTGCAGTTACTACATCACATTGTCAGGCTTAGGTTTTAGTTGAGTTGTCTCTATACAAAGGGCTACCATGCACATTGGGAAGCCCACAGAGCTCATTCCCAGTACTGTCCACTTTAGGGCCCCCTACTGATGTGCGAGACTCGAGTGGGCTTTCCTTTTACAAGAGCAAAGTTTCTCATTGAATTGAACCGACCAAAGTTGTGTACGCGGTGATGACGATGGCGGACGTTGAGTTTCCCCCAACTGTCGTTGACAAGCCACCGTCTCTGGTCGGTAAGTTGTGTCAAACTTCTACGGGAAAGAAGAGAGAATTTCCTTACTGTTTCGAAAAAGTGCTGACCCAAACAGACACAAGAAGAGGGTCTCACAATGCGCCCTATTTGGTAAACCCTCCGGCTGCCATTTTTGCAGACTAGTTTTCCACTTCCATTTTGCTTGCATTAAGGTCGTGCTGTTTGATGTCTTGCAGCGGTTGCAACTCTTTGTCACTAAAGCTTGCATGGATCTGGGTGTGGGCGGAGACATTGAGTTGGAGGAAGAGACCGGGCAGGTGTGGAATGTAGGGCTAAAACTTCCGAGCAGTGGGAGCTTCATTTGCAAAGGATGGAAAAAGTTCGCCCGCTACTACAAGCTCCAAGTGGGGGATATCGTGAAGATGAAGATAGTGAGCCAGCATCGAATCTTAGTGGCGTGTTCTTCTCTTTCTCATTCTAAGCTGCGCACACCCTAGTTGAGCCGTCCCAGAAAAGTAAATCGCTTCAGCAAGGGTGAGTTGTGCATCATCGAGTCGACCTTGACGTAGGCTTTCTTGCAATGAAGTTTGACGCATGGGTATATTTCCTACGTCAAAGTTTCGCTTGCAGGAAGGTGCACTGGGTAGATTACTTTCTGGTTGCACATTGCCGTTCGGGGTATAAGTAGGCGATGTAGCGGGAGTTTGATGATTAGAACAACAGTGTTCTTGCTGCCTTGATACATTAACGGTAAGAGTGTCATGTTTTCTTGAATCTTTCTTTTGAATTTCTTCTCTTATGCGTTTGGCCACTATAGGTGCAGAGGGGTGGGTACATGACTTTTTCTTCGGTCCGCCTAAAAAGTGTTCTCTTAGTCGAGGCGCCCCACCTGATTTTACTGCATGGCATAGCTTACACTCCCAATCTATGAATCGATCACCAACGTTAATTGCATATTGCCACTCTATCCCAGGTGCCTTTTTTTTCCTGCTATTTGAAATTTGGACTCTATTAGAGGTATCACTGGATCCAACATTGTCCTCCATCTCAACAAATAACCTATTCAACCAAGCGTATAACAATGAATACATAAATGAAAAAACAACAAATGACTCACGTATTACAAAACATACATTAGCAGACAAAGTACTTCGAAACTATCTTGACAAATACAAAAGATCATCACATAACACAAAACTACTTCAAACTATCTTGCAAAGTCTTACTACAAAACTACTTCGAAACTATCATGCACATTGCACCCCCAATGAAGGATGCCTTTTGTACCCAATTAAGGATACTTTACACAATCAAAGATCTATGCTTGCCCAATACTCTAGTATAGGACAATAGACCTTCTCTAACATTCACAAAGAAAATCAAAGATCTATGCTTGCCCAATACTCTAGTATAGGACAATAGACCCTTGTCTACTCTAAACTATATCAAGTATCAAGAACCAATACAAGTCCCTAAGCAGGACTCTTGGCTCCATCAAACCATTCATAAAGCAGAATGAGGTAGATTACGTACGTGGCTCAAATGCAAAGCTGAATGACTCCAAATTTGTCCCTAAATCTCCGCAAGTATTAGCTATGAACCACACCATGCCCCCAGCTCAAAGAACTAAGGACGAGTGGCTCAATAGCCTTAGGAGTGCCTACAAGGAAAGACGACAGCCCCTAAGATAAGGACGTTCTTCCCAAGAGGACACTTCTAGCAACTCGAGAGCTCTACAAATACTTTGAGGAGAGATATCACGCCCCCAAAACAAGGACTATCTCCCCAAAAGTTGTACGATGGGTGTCGGGCAGTGTTTATATACAGAATAGTACCCCGCCGGTGTTCTTTCTTTTTCCCGGCGGGCCCGCCGGGAAAACCAAAAGCCCGGAGGTGTTACGGGACTAGTGGGTTCTGGCAGGTCATTGCTCAGGTCATGTGAATATACAATGTGATCACAAGTTTTAATATGTTAACAATAGGTTTTGTTAACGTGATCATGAAATTGTGAAGACGTTAATGAAATCCCTGTTTCCATGGAAGGTTTGTATGGTAAATATGGAGATGGAGGGTCAAGTATTTCTTGCATGTCACTTTCATGGAGAGCTTTCTCCAATTGGGTTGTGTGTGCTTAACACCTTCATGAGTCTAGCCAATGATATGTAATAGGATTAGGATATGTTTGGAATACTGATCAAGGGAGGCTACATTAACCCCAAAACAAATCATTCTATTGTATTTTATCAATTTGAGCAGTTAATAAGTCTGGAAGATGCTGTAAAAAAACATGCAAGATGGTCCAAAAGATTTGTGAGAATAATCAATATGCAGACAAGGCTCCCTTCATGGTAGGAAAGACAGAGACATTCATTGTGCTTACCTTCTGTATCCAAGAACAAAGCTGTGCTCGATACGAGCACATGCTAGAAGCCACCCAACCATACAATTTAATAGGAGTTCACTATGATACTGAAGATATGGAGGATGCACAAGATCATCTAAAAGATAATGTCATAGGTGATTGCATCAACAAATTATGAAGAGAAGACCAGATTGTTGTAAATATCTTCAGTGGTGTTGGGTGGGTTTCATTGCGGTCTTTGTGAAACCTTAGAAAAGTGGTTTCTCTAGTGACCAATAATCGTCAAGGCAAAGAGATGCAAAAAAATTGTGTGAATTTTGTATCAAAAGATCCAAATCTTGAGGAGTGGGTTGGCATCAAGAAGGTTAATTCACCTAGAGTTGTGGCAGAAGAGGCAAATGAAGATTTTGACCAAGAATCTCCACCAAGATACCCCTTGGAGCCTTTAACCAAAGAGCACCTTGCTAAAGTTCCACAATTCATAAGCATTGAAGACATTGAAGGTGCTCACGAATAGTTCATTGTTTATCCTTCAAGTTGTAATTTAGAAGTATTGGATTATGTTTTTTTTAATAATACAACTTTCACTCTGGCACATTTGTATCTTTGTATAAATCCTTTCATGTCCTTTAATGTTACAATAGAATACATATGTGAGTCTTTGTTATGCTTAATTTGAGATAGTGGAGTAATAACAAGACTCCATTCATAAATGTCTTTTTTAAGTTGAGATATATAAGTAATATTGCAAGAAATATCTAGTTTGTTTCTACTTTGTGTTCTTTTTATTTTTGTGTTGCAAAAGACATGATTATTTTACCAATGTTAGGAAAATCTATATGAATGTGATAATGTATAATCCCTCCCCATTGTCTTAGTACCAATCTTTCCTCCTACATTACCATATACTACAACTAATTTTACAAGAAAGGGATGGTAGTGCTTTGGCATTTTGGTTCGGGGGAGAATGGCCCCACTGCCATTCTCTCTAATGAGAATGCACCAATCCAAACCAAATCTAATAAGAGGGAAAACGACATCACTTTCTTTCTCATCTCACACCAAGTATTCAATGGGGAATGGGTCCTTTAATGAGGAGTGAGTTTGGAAAAGTCTAGCTAAGGTGACATTGTGATTGGGGATAGAATGGCACCACTAACATTCTCCCCAAACTGATAATGTACCAAACCAAACAGAGCCATGCTCATGCTTTCATTATAATTAGAGTAGAGAGAATAGTGGACACTTCAATTCTCCCTTGGAAAGTTTAATGATTAAACTTGAGGATGGCACCATTTCTATTCTTCCTTGATTTTATATACAAGAGGGAGAATAGCAATGGTGCAATTTTCCCATAAATTTTTGATTTTTGGAGAGAGGAGGGGAGAATGGCAGCAATGCGATTCTCCTTTTAATTTTCTCATTTCAAACCAAAATTTTCAAGGAGAGAATGACACAATGCCAATTTTCCCTAAGTAATGGGGCTATCCTCTCCCTTAATGACATGAGAATGGTACCAAATCCATCACTGACCCCTAAAATCAAGTTTTCCAAGAGGATTGGAGAATAGCACCACTTTCATCCTCCACAATGGTAGAGGATCCTAAACCCTTCGATTCTAGTGGGGAAAAGTGGAGAATGACAATTGTCAGGCATTTTTCTGAGTGGTCTTTTTGGTCAGTGTACATACGTGTGCATGGCAGGTGTGAAGAGGTTGGTTTTGAAGGCGTTGCCAGGTGTACAGTGTGGATGCTTTTGTTTTGAGGCTCGTGCAGGCCTGTCCGGAAGTGGTCCACGAGAGGTTCGCTGGGGTTGATTTCAGCTGTTTGGTCGTCTTGAAGCGTGTGCGCGTCCAAAGGATAAGTGGGCACCTGTAAGCTGCATTGGAAAGAAGGTATGGAAAGCAAGTGAAGCAGTTAGAGGTGAAGAGGATTAATGGGCCAAGGTGGCCTTTAGTTTGGTGTGAAAAGGAGAGTGTGGCCATTTTGTAGACCTTATAAGAAATTAAATAATTATAATATTGACGTGGCCATAAAATTTGAAAGCCACTTGGAGGCTTGAGTGGCTGCCACCACGAGTTCCAGAAGCTTGGAGAGCTGGCGAGATGCGCGAGCTGCAGGTAAAAAGAAGGAGGTCACCGTTTTGAGGAGTCGGGGGTTCTCTGACGCTACTGCAGGGCGAGCTGGTGGCGTTAAAGGAGACAAGGCTGGTGTAGAGGCCAACGGGGAGCCTCCCTGGTGAAGAAGCCGACAATGGGCTGGCGTGTAGTACAGGCAGCGTGGGCTTTGGAGCGCAGCTGGTCAAGAGTCGACGGGCTGATAGGTGGACAACGTGTGAAGAGCAGCGCAGCTGCTGACAGAGAAAGGTGCGGCTGGCGGCTGGCACATAAAAAAGCAGCACAGCTGCTGCAGGTGCGAGAGGAGAAGGTAAGGTTGGTTAGCGCAGTGGTGGAGCAGAGATGAAGGGGAAAGGTGGCGTCTAGGTGATTGTAGCAAGTGTGCAGAGAAGCTGAGCGTGGTGTGGCCGTTTTTTTGTGTGAACTGGGGGGCCGTTCGAAGAGGCAGAAGAGCTGCCTTGGTGAGGACAGTCGTTTGGGCTGAAGCGTGGAGCTTTGAGTGGGCGCAGCTATGGTTGGCACAAGATAACAGTCAAGGGCTGGGGAGCAGAGACGTGGAGCCGCCTAGTAGGTGAGACGACTGGGTGATTGTGCAGCCGCAGCAAGGTTGGTGTGGACATGCAGGTCGGGCTGACAGAGACAGGTCAAGAGGAGGCCGCCTAGGTGTTGAACGCAAGCAGGCTTGGGTGCAGCTGGATGGAAGCAAAGGATGGCTGACAGGCTAGCAAAGGATTGACAAGTGGTCAGCGCAGAGTTGTGGGAGACACTGTGAAGGTGCCAGAGTGGCTGACGACGCAAGAGGGGAAGCGCCGGGGCGCTGAGTGTTAGAAGGCTGGTGGCTGGTGTGGGCCGCCTAGGAGACAGGGCTGTGGACAGGTGATCTACGAGGGCTGGTGTGGGCCGCGTAGCTGAAGCTAACAGTGGACAGTGAGCAGGGTGCCGAGTGAAGCACAGAGGGGACAGTGTTGCTGCTTGGTGGTGGGCCGGTAGCAAGGCAGATAAGCTGCCTGGGTTTGTGCAAGGCTGGCAGAGGATCAGCACAGAGAGTGAGAGAGAGATGATGGTGTAGCTGCTGCTGACGACACATGCAGAGTAGATGGGCTGCAGAGAGTTGAGGGTTAGCTGGTGTGGGCGCCTTCTGAAGTGAGAGTGGCCGGGTTCTTTCTGGTGTGATTGGTACAGCAAGCAGGCGAGTGGATCATGGTGATCGGGGATGTGGTGTATCCTCGGCAGTGAGACAGGCCTGAGTTTTTTTTATGGTTGTGTGAGTAAGGCTTCTGTGTCGGGAGAAGCTTGTATGAAGTGTTGTTTCTGGAAATATATTGCTGGGTGTTTGCTTTGTCTATGGTGCCCCTGTTTGATGTTGTCTGCCTGGCGTGGGTTGGGTGGTGAAGTGTGAGAAGAGTTCCAGTCGGTGGCTGGTGGTGCCCCCGTTCATGTTGTTATTCCAAGTTTGCGAGGTGGAAGAGCTGTAGAGGCAGGGTTTTCTTTCTTTTTTTCACCTCACATCCTTTTGGTGCCCCCACTGAGGATAGCTCTGGCGTTGTTCTTTGCTTAGAAGGGCGTGTGTTCCACTGAGGAGAGCTCAGGGATTGTTACAGGTTGTCATGATGTGGTCTTATCCAGAGTTTCATGGCAGGAAGGATGGAGATGTGTGTGATTTTTTGGAGCAGATGGAATTGGCATGCATTAGCAACCATGTGACAGATGAAGAGCAGGTTTTGAGATTGATGAAGATTTTCTTGAAGGGAGATGCCCGAAGTTGGCTTAAGGGTTTTGAAGCACAGGATGCTGGTGTCTTGACCTTGGACAGGTTGAAAGAAGGCCTTTTGGAGCGTTTTCAGCAAGTGGAGGATTCTAGTGTGCTTTTGCAGGAGCTAAGCATCTTGAAGCAGGTACATGGGCAATCACTGGACGATTTTGTGCAGGTATTTACATGTTTGTGGAGTAAGTGGTGTATGACATTGAAGCAAGAAGTTCCTCCTATGTTTCTGAAAAAGAGCTTGTTTATTGATGGTTTGCTACCTCATTTAAAGGTTAGGGTTGAGTTGAAGAATCCCAGGTCATTTGATGATGCAATTAGGGTTGCTAGGGAAAAGGAAGGCAAGGTTTTGAAGCAGATGGAGATGGGTATTTATCCGTATGAGGGTGTCGTGTCTGTAAGGGATATGCAGGTAAATTTGGTTGAGGTGAGTAAGAGTCCTATGCAAGGTTTGATTAGACAGGAACCTCAAAGGCCGATACAGGTGCAAAGGGGTATGTTTTATATGCCTTTTGATTTTTTTCCAAATTTTGAAAAGCATGTGCAGATGGATGAAAAGCAGGTGAAGGAGCAAAGTGCAGATGAGAAGTTGCCAGTGGATTCTTCCTTGGATTTGGACGTCGTGGCTGTTCATGACAGTGATCTGGATGACATGCATGCATAGGGAAGCAAAGGGGATGATGCCTTGGGATTGACTGATGATAAGGAGGAAGAGGAGCTGGATTTACTAAGGGAGGAGGATGGGGTAGAAACTTCTGATGAAGTGAAGATGGTTTGTGATGCAAATGTGGAGAGCATGGAGGAAGATCCTATTATCTTGGATTTTCTTGGACAGCTTGATGATGGTATGGTACCTGCGATGGATGGTATGGATGTTGTTCCATTGGATGCATTATGTGCTGAGGAGTCTTTGGACGATGATACCAGGGGGGTTGGCAACACTCAAGAAGGTATGCATGAAGATTTGGCTGATGAAGAGCATTGTGTGGTGAGTATTGTGCCTGAGGATGATATATGGGAAGTTGCTAGCCTTGATGAACAGGAGCCAGAGGTGGACATGGATGCAGATATGGTTGAGAGTGTAACAAAGGCTTCTTTGCATGTTGCTGAAATGCTGAAGGCAAAAAGCATGGATGACAAGGGTTCTGAGCCAGTTGAGCTGTATGGTGGTGAAGAGATGCCTGAAGTGCAGGAACTGGAAGTGCTGGTGGACACTACTTTTGGGAAGGATGTGGATTTTTGTGTGGATAAAGGTCAAGATGCTGGAACCTGGCCTTCACTAGTGTTGATGGATGGGATGCTAGATGCTAGAATGCCACAGGTTTTGAAGAAAGGGAGGTTGGTTGTGGGTGAAGAGCAAAAGCTTGAAGATGATGCTGTGTGGTCAGAGTCTGTGACTGCTGATCAGATGATGGACAGAAAAGATTTTCTGGATGTGGTTGATGTTTGGTGTGCAGTGATGCAGCCATTGTGTTTCATGGATGTCGGGGAATGGGATGATGAGGAGCTGTTTCCTTTTGATCCTGGTGGATAGCTATCGGACTATGCTAAATGCTGCTGAGCATGAATGCTCTAGCAGATGGGGGGGTTGGCAAAGTATGTCAGGCGTTTTTCTGAGTGGTATTCTGGGCTCGTGTATATATGGATGCGTGACGTGTGTGAAGAGTTTGGTTTTGAGGGTGTTGCCAGGCGTTCAGTGTGGATGGATTTTTTTTGAGGCTCGTGCAGGCCTGTCCAGTGAAAGGTTCGCTGGGATTGATTTTAACTGTTCGGCCGCTTGATATGTGTGTGCGCGTCAAAGGAAATGAGTGGGCACTCGTATGCTGCATTTGAAACAAGGTGTGGAGCATGGGTAATTTAGAGATTATGGGCCAAGGTTGCTTGGACATAGTGTGAAAAGTATATGGAGGCCATCTTATAGGCCTTTGAATAAATAATAATAAAGAATGATATAAAAAACGTGGCCACTAGTGGAAATGGCCACGTGGGGATTTTTGTGGCTACCAGCGCATATTCGAGAAGTTGGCGAAGCTTGGCGAAGCAAGGAAATCGGCCGCGTGCAGAAGAAAAAAGGGAGGTCGCCTTGTTGTTACGGGGGCTCTGATTGAACTGCAGCGAAGACAGGCGCCAAAGTGTGAGCGCAGCTGGCGTATAAAAGAGACGGGCTGCAGAGGTTGTCGGGCTCCCCGTGTGAAGAGAAGATGCAGAGGAAGCTGGCGACAGGTTGGCTACGCAAGGAGCTGGAGGTCGCTGGCGGGTGACTGAAGCAGCTGATAGAGACGGGTCAAGAGGAGGCCGCCTTTGAGGTGTGGGCAGGCTGCTGATGAAAAGCCGACGAGCTGGGTGAAGCCGCGTGTGGGAGCTGGCGAGGCTACAAGATAAAGCCGTGTTGGCGTGGGGGGTTCCCAGGCGCAACTGCAGGATAGCAGAGGAAGGAACAACAAGCAGAATCGCCTTGGGGTGACATGTGGCTGGTGTAGAGGCCAACGGGGAGCCTCCGTGGTGAAGAAGCCGATAGTGTGAAGGCGTGTAGGAGGCCGCCTATGTGGGAAAGTTAGCGCAGCCGTGTGAGAGAGCTGGCGCAGCTAGAAGATATAAGCGAAGGGGAGTAGTGAGGCGGCTCTGGGTCGTGTGAGGGGTGGCCTGGCTGCCAGCGCAAGAGAAGAGGAGCATAGAGCTAGCGTGAGTAGGTGATGCGCAGCTGTTGGTATTAAAGGCGCTGCTGTAGGTGAGATCAAAAGGCCTCTGTGAAAGGCTGGTGGCTGACACGAGGCATTGACTTGTGAAAGGCTGGCGGTTGGCAGGTAAAAAGGCAGCGCAGCTGCTGCAGGTACGAGAGAAGAAGGTCCTTGGTGACTGAGTGGAGGGCGGCTGGTCGACTGGAAGACAGGCTGGCAAGGGGACAGGCAGAGCGTTGGCTGGTGTGGGCCGCGTAAGTGAAGGCTAGAACGTGGACGGACTGAGGTGGTGTGGCCTTGGTTCGGTCAGTCAGAGTGGACGCTGAACACAGGTGGACAGCGTGTGGCTGTGAATATGGTAGAAGGCTGGTGGCTGGTGTGGGCCGCCTAGGAGACAGGGCTGTGGACAGAGCAGGGTGCCGAGGGAAGCAGCGAAAAACAGGTGTTGCTGCTTGGTGGTGGGCCGGTAGTAGCAGGGCAGATAAGCTGTAAGTGGGTTTGGACTGGCTGGCAGAGGATCAGCACAGAGAGAGAAAGAGATGATAGTGAAGCTGCTGCTGCTGCTGACGACACATGCAGAAGTGATGGGCTGCAGAGACTTGAGGGTTAGCTGGTGTGGGCGCCTTCTGAAGAGAGTGGCCGGGTTCATTCTGATGTGATTGGTACAGCAGGCAGGCGAGTGGATCATGTGGTGATTGGGGATGTGGTGTATCCTCCGCAGAGACTGGCCTGAGTGAGTGTTTGTAAATTGTGTGAGTAAGCTTCTATGTCGGGAGAAGCTTGTATGAAGTTTTGATTTGGAAATATATCGCTGGGTGTTTATCTTGTCTATGGTGCCCTTGTTTTTTGCTGTCTGTCTGGCGTGGGTGGGTGGAGAATTGTGAGAAAGTGTTCCAGCCGGTGGCTGGTGGTGCCCCCGTTCGTGTTGTTATTCCAAGTTTGCGAGGTGGAAGGGCTGTAGAGGCAGGGTTTTCTTTCTTTTTTTCACCTCACATCCTTCTGGTGCCCCCACTGAGGATTGCTCAAGGATTGTTCCACTGAGGAGTTGCTCTGGCATTGTTCTTTGCCTAGAAGGGCGTGTGTTCCACTGAGGAGAGCTCAGGGATTGTTACAGGTTGTCATGATGTGGTCTTATCCGGAGTTTCATGGTAGGAAGGGAGAAGATGTGGTTGACTTTTTGGAGCAGATGGAGCTGGCATGCATTAGCAATCATGTCACAGATGAAGAGCAGGTTCTGAGGCTGATAAGGATTTTCTTGAAGGGAGATGCCTGAAGCTGGCTGAAGGGTTTTGAAGCACAGGATGCTGGTGTATTGACCTTAGATAGGTTGAAAGAAGGCCTTTTGGAGCATTTTCAGCAAGTGGAGGATGCTAGTGTGCTTTGGCAGGAGTTGAGCATCTTGAAGCAGGTACATGGACAATCACTGGACGATTTTGTGAAGGTATTTACATGTCTGTGGAGTAAGTGGTGTATGACATTAAAGCAGGAAGTTCCTCCAATGTTTTTGAAGAAGAGCTTGTTTATTAATGGTTTGCTACCTCATTTGAGGGTCAGGGTTGAGTTGAAGAATCCCAAGTCATTTGATGATGCTGTTAGGGTTGCTAGGGAAAAGGAAGGCAAGATTTTGAAGCAGATGGAGATGGGTATTTATCCGTATGAAGGTGTTGTGTCTGTGAGAAATATGCAGGTAAATTTGGTTGAGGTGGACAAGAGTCCTATGGAAAGTTTGATTAGACAGGAACCTCAAAAGCCAATACAGGTGCAAAGGGGTATGTTTTATATGCCTTCTGATTTTTTTTCAAAGTTTGAAAAGCATGTGCAGGTGGATGAGAAGCAGGTGAAGGAGCAAAGTGCAGATAAGGAGTTGCTAGTGGATTCTTCTTTGGATTTGGACGTCGTAGCTGTACATGACAGTGATTTGGATGATATGCATGTGCATGGAAGCAAAGAGGATGATGCCTTGGGATTGGCTGATGATAAGAAGGAAGAGGAGCTCGATACAGGATACTTTGAGGAAGATTCTTTGCCAGATTCTACAAGGGAGGATGATGGGGTAGAGACTTATGATGAAGTGAAGCTGGTTTGTGATGCGAATGTGGAGAGTGTGGAGGAAGATCCTATTATCTTGGATTTTCTTGGACAGCTGGATGATGGTATGGTACCTGCGATGAATGGAATGGATGTTTTTCCATTGGATGCATTAGGTGCTGGGGAGTCTTTGGACGATGATACCAGGGGGGTTGGCAACACTGAAGAAGGTATGCATGTGGATTTGGCTGATGAAGAGCGTTGTGAGGAGAGTATTGTGCTTGAGAATGATATCTGGGAAGTTGCTAGCCTTGATGATCAGGAGCCAGAGATGGACATGGATGCAGATATGGTGGAGAGTGTAGCTAAGGCTTCTATGCGGGTTGCTGAGATGCTGAAAGCAAAGTCCATGGAGGACAAGGGTTCTGAGCCAGCTGAGCTGTATGGTTGTGAAGAGATGCCTGAACCAGTTAAGCTGGAAGTGCTGATGGACACTGCAGTTGGAAAGGATGTGGATTTTTGTGTGGATAAAGGTCAAGATGCTGGAACTTGGCCTTTACAGGTAATGATGAATGGGATGCTAAATGCTAGAATGCCACAGATTTCGAAGACGGGGAGGTTGGTTGTGGGTGAACAACAACAGCTTGAAGATGATGCTGTGTGGTCAGAGTCTGTGAATGCTGATCAGATGATGAATGGAAATGGTTTTATGGCTATGGTTAACATTTGGTATGCAGTGATGCAACCATGGTGTTTGAAAGATGCTGGGAAATGGGATGGTGAGTTGCTGTTTCCATTTGATCCTGGTGGATCACTACTGGAATTGTCTTTTGCTGTGAGCATGAATGCTCTAGCAGATGGGGGGGTTGGCAAAGTATGTCAGGCGTTTTTTTGAGTGGTCTTTTTGGTCAGTGTGCATGGCAGGTGTGAAGAGGTTGGTTTTGAAGGCGTTGCCAGGTGTACAGTGTGGATGCTTTTGTTTTGAGGCTCGTGCAGGCCTATCCGGAAGTGGTCCACGAGAGGTTCGCTGGGGTTGATTTCAGCTGTTTGGTCGTCTTGAAGCGTGTGCGCGTCCAAAGGATAAGTGGGCACCCGTAAGCTGCATTCGAAAGAAGGTATGGAAAGCAAGTGAAGCAGTTAGAGGTGAAGAGGATTAATGGGCCAAGGTGGCCTTTAGTTTGGTGTGAAAAGGAGAGTGTGGCCATTTTGTAGACCTTACAAGAAATTAAATAATTATAATATTGACGTGGCCATAAAATTTGAAAGCCACTTGGAGGCTTGAGTGGCTGCCACCACGAGTTCCAGAAGCTTGGAGAGCTGGCGAGATGCGCGAGCTGCAGGTAAAAAGAAGGAGGTCGCCGTTTTGAGGAGTCGAGGGTTCTCTGGCGCTACTGTAGGGCGAGCTGGTGGCGTTAAAGGAGACAGGGCTGGTGTAGAGGCCAACGAGGAGCCTCCCTGGTGAAGAAGCCGACAGTGGGTTGGCGTGTACAGGCAGCGTGGGCTTTGGAGCGCAGCTGGTCAAGAGTCGACGGGCCGATAGGTGGACAACGTGTGAAGAGCAGCGCAGCTGCTGACAGAGAAAGGTGCGGCTGGCGGCTGGCACATAAAAAAGCAACACAGCTGCTGCAGGTGCGAGAGGAGAAGGTAAGGTTGGTTAGCGCAGTGGTGGCGCAAAGATGAAGGGGAAAGGTGGCGTCTAGGTGACTGTAGCAAGTGTGCAGAGAAGCTGAGCGTGGT
Organism: Cibotium barometz; assembly: GCF_041138505.1. NCBI lineage: Eukaryota > Viridiplantae > Streptophyta > Polypodiopsida > Cyatheales > Cibotiaceae > Cibotium > Cibotium barometz. The sequence goes on from NC_141074.1 coordinate 46,728,609, forward strand.
GTGGCCATTTTTTTTGTGTGAACTGGGGGGCCGTTCGAAGAGGCAGAAGAGCTGCCTTGGTGAGGACAGTCGTTTGGGCTGAAGCGTGGAGCTTTGAGTGGGCGCAGCTGTGTGGTTGGTGCAAGATAACAGTCAAGGGCTGGGGAGCAGAGACGTGGAGCCGCTAGTAGGTGAGACGACTGGGTGATTGTGCAGCCGCAGCAAGGTTGGTGTGGACATGCAGGTCGGGCTGACAGAGACAGGTCAAGAGGAGGCCGCCTAGGTGTTGAACGCAAGGAGGCTTGGGTGCAGCTAGATGGAAGCAAAGGATGGCTGACAGGCTGGCAAAGGATTGACAAGTGGTCGCAGAGTTGTGGGAGACACTGTGAAGGTGCCAGAGTGGCTGACGACGCGAGGGGAAGCGCCGGGGCACTGAGTGTTAGAAGGTTGGTGGTGGCTGGTGTGGGCCGCCTAGGAGACAGGGCCGTGGACAGGTGATCTACGAGGGCTGGTGTGGGCCGCGTAGCTGAAGCCGACAGTGGACAGTGAGCAGGGTGCCGAGTGAAGCACAGAGGGGACAGTGTTGCTGCTTGGTGGTGGGCCGGTAGCAAGGCAGATAAGCTGCCTGGGTTTGTGCAAGGCTGGCAGAGGATCAGCACAGAGAGTGAGAGAGAGATGATGGTGTAGCTGCTGCTGACGACACATGCAGAGTAGATGGGCTGCAGAGAGTTGAGGGTTAGCTGGTGTGGGCGCCTTCTGAAGTGAGAGTGGCCGGGTTCTTTCTGGTGTGATTGGTACAGCAGGCAGGCGAGTGGATCATGGTGATCGGGGATGTGGTGTATCCTCGGCAGTGAGACAGGCCTGAGTTTTTTTTATGGTTGTGTGAGTAAGGCTTCTGTGTCGGGAGAAGCTTGTATGAAGTGTTGTTTCTGGAAATATATTGCTGGGTGTTTGCTTTGTCTATGGTGCCCCTGTTTGATGCTGTCTGTCTGGCGTGGGTGGTGAAGTGTGAGAAGAGTTCCAGCCGGTGGCTGGTGGTGCCCCCGTTCGTGTTGTTATTCCAAGTTTGCGAGGTGGAAGAGCTGTAGAGGCAGGGTTTTCTTTCTTTTTTTCACCTCACAACAATCTCTCTCAAAACCAAGTTATGGGAGAACAACACCTTACCAATGTCTCCTGGACCAAATTGATGAAAGTCAAGGGAGAGAATGAAGTGGTGCTATACTTCCATTAAACCAAAATTTAGTGTAGATAGTTATGATATAAGAAAGTGGGTGAGTATTTCTATATGTGTATTTAACTAACTGTTTTTAATATTCGACTTCACAAAAATGGAGGATGCGAGGAATGTTATTGATACAATAAATAGAGATTGAATGGGAGCTACAAGTATAGGAGATGATGTAGCAGCAAGGGGCTTACATGATGCATGTAATTTGGAGAGTACTCCCACTATACTGGTAGATGAAGAAAGATCTTTGGAGGAGTCAAGAGATAGCAAGTTTGAAGACAATCAAGATCCACCTCCAATTCCATTACATTCTGATATGATAAGGGTGTCTCTAATATTGGACCTATACATATACACCCCTCCATAATGTGTCACAACAAAAGATATATGGTTCTTCGTCCTAGATACGTTGAATTTCTAAAAGCCTTGCTTGAAATATTTAATGTCGGTATTTGGTCAACAACAAAAGAGCACAATGTTCTTGAGATGATAGAAAACTTGCAACTCTATGCAAAGGAGAGCCTCCCGTTCTTTGTGATATGGAGTCAAGAAGGTTGCTACATGTACAGTAAGAAGACAATCATGCGACCTGATCAGCCTGGGGTTGAGGCATAGTTCAAACCCTTGGCAAAAATCTTAAAAGTACTTGGATGGGATGCTAGAAGGACCATACTTATTGATGACTCTCCATACAAGGCTTGTCTCTGTCCACCATCAAATTGCATATTTCCTCGTATTTTCAATGTTCAAGATAGGGATGATACCCTACTTCTAGGGGAGTTGCTACCTTACTCGCTACATCTTAATGAAGCTAGTGATGTGTGCAATGTGATAGAGACTAACCGGTATGGATAAGTACCTGTGTCTGAAGGCCATGTTGATTGGGATAGTATCAAACAATTTATTGAGGAATGGGTTGAGCATAATCATCAATGGTCAACATCGGAGTATAGAACAGGAAACCTTTCTATCGCATCCCAACTAAGAAAGCCTCTAACCAATAAGAGAGATTTAGGTGGTGCAACATTTGGTCCTCCACTCAATTCATCACAACTAAGACTTTTAAGGGATTCACCTCCAGTATCCAAGATGAAACATATTCAAGCTATTCATCTGGCTGAGCAACTAGGATTCAAAGGAAAATTTATCAAGCCACACACTACTAAGGATTACATAAAGTCCTGAAGGATTGCACATGGTTTCTCATGGTATAAATATTGCACATGGTTTCTCATGGTATAAATATTGTATTCTTTTATTTGTTTATGTCTCATATGTTTATTTGATGATGAATATGAGATCTTATTCTTGGTGCTACTTTTGGGATGATACAGATGTAAAGGGGTGAAGATCTACATGTTTGAGTAGATATATATTGGCACGTGATCCACTTTGAATAACAACATTTCCTATTCCAATCATGCAAGTTTTTCAAATCCGGAGCATAAATTTTGAAATCTGGGAGTCAACCATAATAGGCATTAGACTTTGTCTTTTTTCACATAGTTTTATCAAGAGAGGGATAATCATCCTTCATTATGGAGGAGATAAATACTCATATAATATTGAAAAAATATGTGTAAAGTCAATCCAAGGATAAAGAAGTATTCCATCTTAAAAGACCCTAAAGTCTCATTGAAGAAGGAGATGGTGTACATTGTTGGTGATGTTAGAAATGGCAATGTGGCAGGGTATATGAATAGTAGTAGAAGTTCAAGTATCAATCCCAATGTATGTTATGTATTTTCTTTTGAGTTATCACCTTTTTCTATCTCCATTGATAATGCAGACATTGCAGAATATGGTTATAGTTATGTTGAAAACATAGATGATATTTGTATAGGTGAGAAGCTATTCGCCCGCAGACTATGAGTTTGATTAATTACATAACACTATGAATACTTTTTCATTCATTACCAGATGTCATTTGTTGTGTTTTATGTGCCAATGTAATCTTATAGTTTGAATAAAAATGCTTTTGTGTCTTTTCAACAAAATGTTTAATTGTGTGAGGAATACTTTGTTCATTGCAAACATTGAAGGTGCTCACAAATAGTTCATTTTTTATCCTTCAAGTTGTAATTTAGAAGTTACGGATTGTATTTTTTGTTAATACAACTTTGATTTTTGTACATTCATATCTCTGTATAAATCCTTTGATGTCTTTCAATGTTACAATTGAAGACATGTGAATCTTTGTTATGCCTAATTTGAGATAGTGAAGTAATGACAAGACTCCATTCATAAATGTTTTTTTTCAATTGAGATATGTAAGTAATATTCCAAGAAATATGTAGTTTTTTTCTACTTTGTGTCCTTTTTATTTTGTTATATTATCTATTGAATATCTATTTGGACTACTCTATTGGACATGTATTTGGACAACTATTGGATGCTAGTGCTACTATATTATCTCATTGGACATCTATTTAGACCATTCCATTGGACATCTATTTGGACAACTATTGGATGCTGATGCTGCTATATTATCTAATCGGATATCTTTTTGGACCATTCTATTTCTCTACAGGTTGTGTGAAGGGTCTTTATGACCATGGTACTTGCAAAATTTTCATTGTAACAATTCAAATATAATAATAAAATGGTAGGCATATATCAGGGTTGTGGATTTTTCCCTTATTACTTCCTAAGGGTTTTCTCATCCACAAGGAGAGACCTTTGTTTGAGCAGGGGTGTTGGAGCTATTTATAGCTTGCCCAACCTGAATCGAGGTCTCACCTATATACCCAACCTTAGTGTGCTTTCCACACACTTTTGGGAGCTATCTTTGTGTGTATCATGTCTCTCTTTCTCCTTCCTTCAACATTAAGCATATGCATTAATGCTTAATACATTAAACTTATGCATAAAGCAATATTGCATAGACTTATGTATTAAGTTTATGCATGGTTTGAGCTATGTATGCATATTTTTAGGGTGGAGTATGCATAGATCATACAAATGTTGTATGTAAGCTATGTATGTAGGAAGTCTTTAGCTAATCCGATATGAGAATGAATTGAGAGGATTATAACATTGTAACAAAGGGATTTTAGACATACACATACACATGGGGGATGGACCTAGGAACATGGGGCTTAGGGGCATTCACACATGTGGTGTTAGGGCATGAGGGCCTTGGGACTATAAAAGGCACTACCCCTAGGTCTATTTTTCCCTTTTAACCCTCTAACCCTTTTAAACCTTTAAAACTTTTATGGTATTGGATATCTTTGGATACCTTTAGACACCTTTAGTTTTCTCTCTAATCTAGGTTGATCATAGGCTAATCATCCTTATCCTTGGACTAATCATAGGTTAATCATTCTAAGCTAGGCTAATCTAAAGCTAATCTAGGTGTAGCTTTCTTTCAAACATAGAGCTCTCCGAAAGAAAAGAGTGTTGCATCCATTACGGTAGATTAGTAGGTTTCCCATGGTATGTTGCATTATGTTCTTGTTTTCTCTATGAATAAGAGAGATACCAAGAGAGAGCTTCAGCGAGCGGGCCATAATAGTGCTTGACCACATTACCACCTATCCTAAATAGAGAAATGAGCTGTAAAATTAAATAGATATATATTTGTGTGTGTTATAGAGTGGAACTACAAATGTTTTATTCATGAAGTGACCACTATCCCCTTATGGTCTTTAAGTATGGTATTTAAGTAAGATTATATATATATATATTCAAATCTTACACAAAGCTTTTGTATTGTTTGCATGCATGCATAATCAATCCTCCCAAACACATCATTCTAGCTTTTTTATTGTATGCATCTATGCATAAGCAATCCTCCCACACATATCATTCTAGCACAAATAGGATAGCAATTATGCTAGCCTAAGTTATACTTTGTTAGAAGGTTTAAACTAGCTTTATCCATAGCTAAAGTTATCCAACCCTCGCCCACCCTCCCTCCTCGTAGGGAATCCAACCACCCCAAATATAAAATAACATTAAAAAACAGTAAGTCTTTGTTCCAAATCACATTTGCATACCATCTATATCACATTCTTTTTGCAATGAAGATTAAAAACCTTTGAGGCTTTGCTTAGAAAAATGGTGCAAAAACCATCATAAGGGAAGGGTAAAAAATAAGAGGGCAATATCATGGTACACATATATATATGGATGTATGTATACAAGCTTAGAAGCATTGAATCATTAGGTGAATTTTTCAGATTTTTTTATCTTATTTGATGACATGTAGTGTAATTTTGCGGGATATTTCTCCATGATCACTCAAAATATGTAAGTTTTGTCTTTTTAAAAAAAATTATCAAATAGACTCCCATGTAAAATAGTCCATCGCTTTTGATTGGAGACACTCCTAAAATAGTAATTGGGAGAATATTAGCCCTTTTTACCCTTGATAAAAAAAGGGCAAGTTGAAGTAAATAATTAGGATTACTATTCTCTTGAAATTTGGGTTTACAAAGCTAAGAAAATGCAACCCATGAGTATAGGTTCAAATGACAAAGAAAAAGCCACTTTGACGTTTGTATATATTGTATTTCATATATCCTTTCTTTGCAATACCATATGTAATTTGTCTAGCCTTATTCTAGATTCTAAAGGAGACCCAAGGACTTCCATATTATAAAGTCCACGTGCTTTGGTAAGAAAAGGCAATAGCTTAATACTGAACACAAACTAAAGCTTGAGTTTAAAAACTAAGTGATTTATTGTGAACTTGTATAGCTGCATATGTGGCATGACATATTAAATAATTATATTTTCATCAGTACAATCATGTGGCACAAAGGTGAAGAGACTCATAATTGCAAGCCTTATTAGTGAAGAGCATGCGGCATAAAAATTGAGAGACTCACAAACAATTGCAAGCCTTATTATTGAAGATTATATCCATGTGTCAAATAGAAATACCTTTGGCCTTAATGTGTGCTTCATTCAGCTTACAAAAGGCTACTTTCAAAACTCCCCCAAAAAAGTATTGCTTAAGAAGTTTTCCTTTATTCCATGGTCAAAAGTTTCTCTTTTGAAGAGTTGTTTTTTCTTCTCCCATCATTTCAAAAATAATTTTACATTTTGAATCAGCTCTAGTCTAAAGTGAAGTCTGAACTTATCTTTTCTTGAACCCTACAAAGTGTACTATAAGGGAATCCTAGTGTGATATAAACGAACCCTAGTATACTATAAGGAAACCCTACATAGAACGATGCGAGAACTCTTAATAGTACAATAAGAGTGCACTAGATGATGCAGTGCTAAAAAAAAACCTTTTTTCAACCCTTAAAATCAAAGGCAATGTTAGACCTAAAAATCATACTTATTTCTAGATTTATAGCTAAAACATGTAAATTTCATCCCTTAAAATTAAAGACAATACTGAATTCCAACTAGGATTTTTAAATTTCAGCCAAAAGAACTACACTACAAACCGGGGTTATGTGAGCACTGGGATGATGGATGTAGAGTGTGAAAACACAAGTTCGTTCATTATAGCATTCTTTATAAGGGCACCAATGACTTGCTCCTGTCAAAGACGTGTCACGTGGGAGAGAGGAAGTTTGGAATCTTAAGGCAGCTGCACGATAATAGATACATGCCAAGGCATGCCAAGGCCCACTAAAACTAAGAACGTGAGGGCTTAGTGGAGGAGGTGATAGTGGGAACCCTTCGAAAAGGAACCTTTTTAACGGTCAAGCATCATCGCGTGGCTCTAAAGAACCTTAGTTTAAGCATATATTAAATTAAGTTCGAGGCTTTAACAGCCTCAGCACAGAGCACGCGCCTCGCCCCGAGAGTCGCGAGTCCCAGCCAATGAACAGGCCGCGGAGCCACCTTGCTTTTTGTTACTTAATGCATGAAAGAAGAAGACGTGCGCACATCACGTCGGTCACCTTTTTACATTACACAGAACCGATGAAATGTTGCCGTGTATTGCAGGCCGTCTGCCTTCACGACTACACACACACAGGCGTCCATAGCTTCTCATTCATTCTTTTTATCTGTTTTGTTTCCGTCATCTTCCGACTTTAAGCTCACATGCGGCCTACTTCAGCCTTTGTCATGACCAAGCAGAGGTGTCCATTGTTAGGGGAATTCTAGCTGTTATAGAACCTCATCTGTGGAGCCAAAACAAGGACTTATTGGGGACACTGTTTTTTCCTAAGTACGCTCGAGTTGTCCATCATTTCTTTTAACTATCAATTGTAGCTGGCTAGTGACTCAATGAATGAGAATAGGTTTCCACAGTTTTAATGATTTTCTTGTCATTATCAAGAAGAGGTGACGATTGCTTAGATCTAATCATTCCAAATATCCTTGCTATACTGCGCCGTGCGGTTGTGTAGGTTGTAGGACATTGTACCTAGCACTCTTGTCTCTAATATTTTAACATCTGAAATGACTTGGTAGTACAAGAGGTTAGTTGTTGCTTAGTCCGAAATTGCCATTCCAGAATGCTGATGAGTTGTACTTACTCCCTTGTTAAGTGATTGCATCGGCTTCAACCTAAAGAACTTGAGTGTACTACTTTCTGATGCATGTTTCTCAAAATGCATATGCTTATTCTTCAAATGAAGAAAAGAGGGTTTAGGAGATATTCCATCAATATATCCTCACAACTTTGAAATAAACAAAAGAGGATTTAGGAGATATTGCATCAATATGCATGCTTATTTTGTCTATTTTGAAAAGAAGATTTAGGAGATATTCCATCAATATATCCCCACGACTTAGACGAAGCTTAGTGTTAAATCAACATGCCGTTAAGGGCATATTGTATGTAGGATAAGGTGGAAATAAATCAATATTATGTGGCATTACAAATAAGACCACTTAAAGAGCATAGATGAGATTGTTTCTAAATGTGGCACTAGCTGAAGTAAATCTATTGCTTGATGATAAGGAGGATGTCTATAGACTTCATTCGATTCTATTTTCACTACACTGCTACAATTAATATTAATAGCATATACCATCTATTAATCCTTCATATAGCTACCACTTAAACATATGAGCATTCTAGTAGTTGTTGTTGGAGGTTCTTCAACAAAGTTATGTACGTTTATTGGTATATGTTTTTATGTTATTTGGCAAGTTCATCTTCATTTGGTTATGTTCAATTTTTAAACACACAAAAAACCCACTTGGGATCGCTTAGTTTTTTGGGGGTTTTTGTTCCTTAATTTACAATCTTCTTTTATTCTATTTTGGCAAAGTTAGAGTTTCTGTAGAATTTGGGCCCAAAAAATCTTGCTTGGGCATTCAAGACTCCTTTCAAAGTTTGTGCTTTCTTTCTATGCGTAACATTTTTTCTAGAGTAACTTGCTTTGGTTTCTACAGGGCGCACCATTTGTCTTTCATTTGGAAGACTACGATTTTGCATCACTTGTTTGTTTTTTCTTCTTTTGGAGAGATTTATTTCTTCCTATGTATTTCTTGTTATATCTATAGTTAGCTATAGTGATCTTTATAAGCTTAGTATGTTTTTCTAATTTTGTGAGTATTTTTTTCTTTCTATGTATTTCTTGCTACATCTTTGTAGGTTTTATATAGTTATCTTTATAAGCTTCGTATATTTTTGTTTTTGTTGTTCACATGGATCGTTTTTTCTCCTCATGTGAAAGGCCTATGCATAAGAGCTCTTATTCATAAGCTCTTGCAAATTATGCATGTACAAAATGTTGCTCGTATGCATAAAAACTCATGCATAATGAATAAGATCTCATAAGCTCTTTATGCATTATGCATAAGCTATTATATATTACACATATAAGCTCTTATGCATTATGCATTAGATCTTATGCATAAGAGCTAGTGCAAAAGAGCTTAAGCATGAGAGCCTATGTGTAATTCATAAAAGCTTATGGGGAATGCATAAGAGCTTATACGTAATGCATAATAACTTATTATGCATTAGAGCCTATGCATAAGAGCCAAGACCCTATGCCTAGAGGTCTTATGCATAAGGATCCTAGTGCATGAGAGCCTCCTAGCCTCATAAGATCTCATGCATAGGAGTAAATACCAAGTAACTGGTCAATGCAATATCCCTAGAGGTCTTATGCATAAGATGTAATGCATTCTCTACATATACATAATACACTTAGAGTCTTGTGCATAAGAGCCTCATAGCCTCATAAGAGTTCATGCATAGAAGTGAATGCCAAGTAGCCGGTTAATGCATTATGTCAATTCCAAGTAATTTATCACAAGGTTGCCAGTGAGACTGTAACCACAAAACACACACACTACTATAAATAAACTAACACACACACACCAACCACAAAGTTGTTGGTCACACTACTATAAATAAACTAACACACACACCAACCACAAAGTTGTTGGTCACACTACTATAAATAAACTAACACACACACTACTATAAATAAACTAACACACACACCAACCACAAAGTAGTTGGTCACAAGGGTGCAAGTGTCTATAACCATAAAACACTCACACCACTATAAATAAACCATAAAAATACACACACCACTATAAATAAACCAACACACAATATATACATAAATTTAAGAGTGGGGATTACAATCACTTGCACCCTCCTAATAATCTACTACATGGCAAAATACCATATACATACTAGCTTAATCTGTAAGAGCTAATGTAAAAACATTTTCTATAGTATCTTTCCGTTATGCATTAGTAGCTGCGTATTGTGCATCTATACATTATGTATATAATCCCTTTTGCCTGATATGCATTATGCATAAAACCTTATCATTAGCTCTTATACATTATCTATAGATTGTTGGGGAATATGATATTGAGTAGGAGTATGAAATTTGTGATGTTATCACAAATTATGTCTAAGCATGGATTTTATAGATGTTAGATTGAATTGGGAGGAATTTGCACGCCCAACATACAACTTAAGGACTTATCAAAGCCTCACCACAAAAATGTCATTGCTCACGTAACTAGTGACAACAAACTCCACAAAATATTTTAATATGCATGGGCTAACACGAACGTTAAAAGGACATTCTTGTTAACATGAGCCTTTCACCTTTTTTTGGGGGGCCAATACAACATCTTGGGCTAATAATCCATGGGGAGGGGAGGGCAAGGGGGGAGAGTGTGTGTACACACACACACACACACACACACACACACACAGAGGATAAATTTTTAACATCTAATTGGAGGCCATGATGACCTGTGAGACTGAGTACAATTAAGAAGTATTGAGGTTGATAATTACTAGAACTAAACAGAAATATGAAACATAATTAGTGTTTGTTTGATGAGACTATAACATTAAGAGACAGGATTATAGTTAAATGTAGAGCCTTAAATAAGAGAGAGAGAGAGAGAGAGAGAGAGAGAGAGAGAGAGAGAGAGAGAGCTGTGCAATTCGAGTGATTTTACCCACATGAGAAATATTCATTTATCTATCTAGTATATACAAGCACTTTATCTACTTCTTGCTATGTAGCTAAAGATGTAGGTTTCTATTATCTTAACTAATGTTTTGACTTTTTGAATTTGGAATTTCTATCATCTCTTAATCGCCCTTGTTTATGGACTTTAAGATACCATGATAGGTAGAAACAAGCATAACAAGTTTTTGTTTGGTTCATGTATACACGTTGATGGTATAAAGACCTCTTTACAGCCCTTGAGTGTACTTGCATATGGTGTTTGATGCTCATATGTAACTGTAGCGCATTATATAAGTAGGTCTAGACCAAAAAAGAACAAAAAAAAAACTATCTTTAATAAGTAGGTCTAAAGCAAAAAAAAAAACATCTCTAATTCAACATGTTTGCAATTTTGTAATATTAAATGCTTTTTCTAGGTAGGCCCTTATGGATTAAATGGTGTATGGTAAGGAAAAATATTTGGTGAATTAATTTAATCAAATGAAATGCTCGAAGGATATTCATAGGCATTTGCAACATGTAACAAGTTCAAGTACTCTATGAGTATTACAATCTCATATTTGGATTGTACCATAGCATACTACAACATACTTTTGCTTTGAAGTGGAAAGTTTTACAATTACAAAGCCACACTACAATTAAGACTTGATGACCAAGATTTAGGTCTTTGTTGAAAAGTAAATCTAGGACTATTTTCATAGCATATTCATTATAAATATATGTCCCCAATGCCTCATAGATTCCAACTAGCATGTATTTAGTCATACTTTTGATAACTCTATTGTCAAATAATTCAAAGAAATAAATGCCATTGAATGCGGTGCCCTACTACATGGCTGCGTACCTTTGTGTGACCCCCTCAAAGGAATTATGTAATCTTTAGAATGGACGGACAATACATAAGTAAAGGTATACCCTTATAACCCCTAGATTTCATGTAAGTACTAGAAAAGATCAAACTATTTATATTTGAATCACTCACACTATGACTATTTTACTATAAATTAAATAGACACATTAATTGTAATCTTGTACATGGACGAACAATAAAATCATGCAAGAATGAGAAAGCTTTTTTGGGATGAAAAGAGTGCATCAAAATTTGTTTTTAAGATTGCCTATCAGAAGTCTTAGTTTCAGATTTTTTGGGATGATCACAAGTGGGTGTGCATCACATGTTTTGTCCCACATATCATATAATAAGGTCAATGTCTAAGAAAATGACCACAAACGGGAGTGCAACACATTGTCATATCTTTCACGGTACATTATGAAGGTGCACCTTAGGGTTATCATGAAAACTAATGCTGCTAAGGCAAGCATCAAGAGCCAAGTCAACTAGAGACTCAGAGAGATGCCATTACTAGTTTTTATATGGTTTATATTTAAAGAGAAAACCACAAAATTTATAAACCTTGGAAGTAGTAAGTGTAGATATTATATGCATTGAGAGAGAGAGAGAGATCACATTAACAATTCATTAGAATCACCACAATCTCGCGTAGTTGGTTGCCTTGGGGAATGAATTATTAAGTAATCTGGATGCCCTAATCTGGCTAAGCTTTTCTTGGTTGTTGGGGGGTAGATGTGAGTGTAGGTATAGAGGGGGCACAACCATCGAGAGTTGTGGATAGCTTGTCCATGTAGGTTAACAAATGCCTTGTCCACACGCATAGCTATTGTTTTCATGCACGGGCATGGTGTTCATCTCATGCACCCATGTTCGAGATGCATTGGGATTAAGAAAAGGAGGGAGTGTGAAACACAAGGAAGAGGGTTATAGCATTCTTTAAGCGTTGATACTAGGGACTTTGGCGTTTGCTCATAGGAAGGGGTGGCCCGGGGAATCTTTGATGGTGGGTGGTCCATCAAAAGTTTGCTCATAGGTGGGGGAATCTTTGATGGTGGGTGGTCCATCAAAAGTGGGTGGAACATGGGCAGCTCATGATACATGCCACGAGAATTCAGAACGTGGGCACTATTATGGGAAATTCGTTCTAAAGTTTACAATATATGTGACTATAGTTTAGGATGATTATTATATTAGAAAAGGGACTCCTCCGTCCACATCATCACGTGGGTTTGTCTATAAAACTGACCATAGTCTATTTTAAAGAACCATAGTCTAGATTAAAGTGACTGTGGCATGATAATTTGTGAGAGGCCAATTACAATTCGCCCAATAATTTAAAAAAAGAAACCCAGCATAATTTATTGTGCCTGCCTCCATTTCGGGAAAATATCCCTCTGGGGAATCGGGATATGCAAAAGAAAGGTATTTTAAGAAAAAGTGGGAAACCTTTATACCAAATAAAGCAAAATATTATTTTAAAAAAAATTAATCCTAAGCTCGAAGGTTTTCTCTACAACCTATCAGAATTTGTGGCTTTCGAGATTTTCACTCTGAATTTCTACAGGTATTCCGCTCATTATTTCTCACATGTACTTTTCGAAATTTGGATTTGCAATCACAATTTAAGGCTCCAATTTTGTTTTTTCCTACAGTGATCTCTTGCTTAATTTTGAGAGGAATTAAGTGAAGCAGGCCACTGGCACCTTCTCTTTGAAGAATGTTTGCTATGAGATAATAATTGCCAGTTTTTATTTTTGTTTTTGTTTAATGCCTTAATTTTCCCAAACGAATATTAATAAAGATACAAAATGTGTTTCTGGTCAGTCTGGTCTGGTTTCTATTGGGCACGTAAAGCATTAAGTCGGAGTTGGAACACATTATTCTCGCTTACATAGACACAGGCGAAGAGGTGTTCTCTGTTTGTATATATATAAGCTAGTACACTCCTTGCAAGAAGATTAAATCTGTATAGGCTGCACGGACTAGGTTGTTAACGATCATGGTTTGGTTTTTCTTTCATAGTGAGAGCTTAACGTTATCTCTGATGTCTTGCAGATCGAAAATCTGAGTCGTGGGGATATGTGGTTTGTCTGAGAGGCATGCGGATCTGTGCTATCTTGGTGAGTTAGTCTGCCCACTTCTGATGATCAAGGACTCGCTGATCTACCGCTGCAGCTATGGCAATGGCTGTTTTCGTCAGGGACTAGCGTTGGGAGGTAGAGAAGGGCCTCACACTATGAAGAGCTTGTATCCCTTCACTTCATGACTAAGCAGAGGTGTCCATAACTGCCTGTTGTCAAGAAATCTCCCGGACTTTATGATTCGTTTAGAAATGGCCTTGACTTCATGACTAATCAGAGGTGTCCATAACTGCCTATTGTCATGAAATGTCCTTGACTTCATGACTTATTTGCCAAAATTAAGAAGAGCTGTCCACAACTTCATGACCAAGCAGAGGTGTCCATCGTTTAGGGTGTCTCTAGACTTCCTAACTAATCAAAAGTGCCCATAATTGGGGGCTTTTTGTCAAGATTAAGTAGAGGTGTTCATTACTTCATGCTGATCCATAAGTTGGACCATCAAGTTGTGTCCCCTACTATCATAGCCATGGGTCATGGGAGGATGAATCCCATCCATCCAATCAAGTGTCCTTCATTTGCAGAATTTGCAAGAGATTCAAACAACACCACAAGTGCAAAAATAGTTTTGAGATAGCTGATTTCACACATCTCCATTGCATTAGGTTTTTCCATCACAATTTGGCAATTCTAAGATAGTTGATTTAGCACACCTCCGTTCTATCAAGGGTTACCATCATGATTTCTTACTGAGATATCAAAGAAATTTGCAAAAGCCTGGTCATTTTCAAAGCCCATTTCCCATGGTCATGATGGTCGGGGGGAAAGCCTTCGGTTGATTCATCCCAAAGGACAAAAGGGTTGCTACCTACTACTGCAGCCACTACTGTGGCCAGTTTCCCATTGTCCTCCAGGGATTGGCCTTTCCCTACTCCTTCATAACTAGTCCAAAATTCCCATAATCGAGGGTTATTTGTCATGATTAAGTAGAGGTGTCCATTACTTACATGATTGTGAGGGGGTCTCAATGCCTTCATGACTTGGCAATGGGGTCCAAAGCTTTGCATTTTGTCATGTCTTATGTCATTTTCTTCTTATGTATGAGACTTAACTTAATACCTTTAGTATGCCCTTCTTCAACTTATTCTCATATGGTTGGTGGTACATAAGGGGGAGTTATTTATGAAGGTTAAGTAGAGGCGCTCATTCCATCATAAGCAAAAGTGTGTCCTTAATTGGGGTTGTAAAGATGTGTCCTTGACTAATTGTAGGTACCAATAAGTGGGTATTATTTATCAAGCTAAGTAAGGATGTTCATTACTTGCATGACTAAGAAGAAGTGTCTCTTCTCACACTTTTAGTGTCCAGAATTAGGAGTTATTTTTGAGATTAAGTAGAGGTGTTCATAACTTTGTAAACAAACTTGAATTGAGGGCTGTCTGTGACCTTCATGACTAATCATGTGTCCATAATTTAGGAAGTATTTGTTAACATTAAGTACAGATGTCCACCATTACTTGCATGAATAAGCAAAGGTCTCCATGACTCCATGACTTCATGTCCTTTTCTTATTACTTATAGAGTTAATTTATTTCCTTCATTATTCCCTTAACTTACTCACACATGTTTTGGCTCACACACTATTATCGATTTAGAAATCTCAATGATGTTTGAAGATGTCATAACTTGTGTGAAAACCACATGACATAATTGTTGACAAAAAAAATGCATACCCTTGTGGGGGTAAAACTAAGGAAATAATTTGGTTTCTCAAGAGGATTGGAAATTTTTTCCCCCCCGTAGAGAAGTGATAAGAATGTTCTGTCATGGGCTGCAACTAGAGCCTTGGTACTCTTTCTCTTTGTTAACAAAAACTTCTAACCATTTAGTTTTTGGTATTCATCTCTCCAGCAGCCGTCTCTAGTTGTGTAACTACTATTTTAGTTTAATGTCATTATCTGTGGTGTCACATAAAAAAGGTCACTAAGGTCATTAAGTTATTTTCAAATGTAAAGAACCTAGTTGTATTCTACTTGCACAATTATATTTGGTATGTACATATACACTATGATTACAATTCTAGTCTTTTCAACCTACTAATGGCCACAAACATGCATACTACACTTTAAGATGAGAATTATTTGCATAGAGCCTTATATAGTGTATAAAAATCTTGGTTTACCATGAACACAAAATTTGTGTGTGTTAAAAATGAAACTCTCATCAACTTTTAAAACAAATGGTACTTTCATTAGCTTGAATGTTAGAAATACTATAATATCTCACCTATCTTAAATGTAAGGGACTATATAAGCCACACACTCTATCTAGGTTTTATATATATATATATAAATACTATAACAAATACAAACAAACAAACAAACAAACAAACGTACGTACGTACATACGTATGTACGTACATATACGTATGTGCTTACGTATATATGTATGTATGTATGTATACACATATATACATGCATGCATGTGTAGTACATACATACGCATATAGATACATGTGTGTTGTGTATACACATACACATATATTATATATATGTGTGTGTGTGTGTGTGTGTGTGTTTATATGTATGTATGTGTGTGTGTGTGTGTGTGCGCGCATATATATGTATATGTATAACTGGTAGAACGTCGAGACGACAGACTAGTGACTAGGGCTAGCAACTATGCCCGTCCTAGTCTAGATCCCATTCTTCCATGAGTATCACAATAAGTACTTAGATTTGAGAAATATTGAAGGAAAGCCGTTCGAAATCAAGACATACTTCTACACATAAATATGATTATATTAATGTTATTTAGAGCATCATTTACATTGTTGTGTTACAAAATATTATAGCCAAGATCTTCTAAAAAAACATTCGCAAAAAACAACACATCTACTTGTCATCATTTCCACCATTTTCTCCTTCCCCTTCCTCATCATTGTGAACCTCTTCCGAAACTCCCTCATTAAATATAGGTAATCCATAAGCTACATGCTACCAAACCATAAGTTACAAGCTAAATTAGCAAGGGAATATACTCAGTAGTCAACAACATGGGCCGAATTAATTGGGTACCCATATTGCTCTAGCTTCTGAGGCAACATAGATGTTCCGTGCCTCCATGCATAGTTGTACTTATCTTGTGTATAAGCACGACTAGTTGCCTCTTTCTCAACACATATTCATCGAAAACAAATTGAGCACACATATTGTCAAAGCTATGCATAAACCCATGAAGTGTGAGGGATTCACTTATAAATCATATATATAAGCATTCAATGCCACAGTCAGCGTGGAAATGAGAATCCCTCAAACCTTCGATATGTGCTCTAGATACCTCCCATTGGTTTCTTATACCTACATTGGGGGCATATCCTGACCCTGTCCTTCCTCCAATTATCTACATCTAGATATGGGGGCTTATTTTCTCTCTCTTTAATGACATCTCATCTCTGATACCTTCGATGGTTCATAGTGTCCATCACCCTCTTTATAGCATCCATTTTTTATTGAACTTTGTGTCTTTGTTTGGATGTAGGAACTCTTGATAAAGTTGTTTGAGGATACATCTCTTCTTCTCATTGGGTTTGTCCTTCTACTTCATGAAGATATCATGGAAAAACTAAATTGACAAGATGATAGCACTTGTATCATCCTCGATGATGAATCCATCATTGTAGCATCAATAAAAATACCCTGTAGGTTCTCAAGAGCAAAGAGCATAGGAATATGAAGATGGATGAGTGATAGGATTACGAATGCCCAAAGTGGGGCCTGGGGTGGTTCCAAAGTGGCCTCAACCAAACAACTACTAGATCTCTCCTGATGAAGTGGTAGAGTATAAGAATCAATCCCATCACTACCACAATAACCACCAATACCACCACCACCACCACTACCACTACCACCACTACCACCACCACCACTGCCACTACTAGTATTGCTGCTATGGTGGCTACCCACCACCGGAGCTTAAGCAAGAGTGGTGGTGTAGGCTTCCCACCACTCTTGCTTAACTACCTATGGTGCGGGATGATGGGTTGGGTGTGCCAACCTCTAGTTGCTCAAGAGAGAGAATCTGAAAGAAGTTTCGGCTGGGCTATCTCTCATTACTTAGGAGAGAGCATCCGAAAAAGAAGTCTTGGATCTCATTTTGTGTATAATCCCATGGATTTACTAGACCGTAGTCTGAGATTTGAGTTCATAGATTTGATTTTTTTTTAAACAAAGCTTTCCCAAGTACCCTAGGGTGTAATACTAAAGAGCATGGTGGTGGGCAGGTCTTTTACCGAAAATGAAGAGAGCTCAAGGAAGATCGTAAACACCTCAAAACACAAACAACATAAGCAATACATGCATACATGGCTGCTTTTTAGAAATCATGGATACAAATGATCATAGAGATTTAGCATAGAGTCATATGCATAAGGGCTATATATCTAGAATCTTATGATGCATTTTAGAAATCATGGATACAAATGATCATAGAGCTAGAGCATAGAGTCATTAGCATGAGGGCTATGCATCTAGGATCTTATGTTTATGACTATGCAATAGATTCTTATGCATAAGACTATGCAAAAGACTCTTATGCATAAGCATATATATGCAAAGAGTCTTATGCATAAGACTATGTGTAGATTCTTATATGCATAGACTCTTATGCCATAGGACTATGCATATATTCTATGCATTATAAGACTCTTTCATAGTCATGCATAAGACTCTATCACAGAAAAATCTTATGCATTTTTTTTTGTTTGAAATAAAGTTTTCCCAAGAACCCTAAGATTCAATATAGCAAAGAGCATTGTGGTGGAGGTCTCTTATCGGAAATGAAGAGAGCTCGAGGAAGATTGTAAAAACCTAAAAACATAAAATATAGAGCATGATACTTAAGCAATACATACATACATGGCTACACTTTTAGAAATCATGGATACAAAAAGGAAAATGATCATAGAGTCATATGCATAAGACTATGTAAAAGACTCATATGAATAAGACTATTCAAAGAGGCTTATACATATGATTGTGCATAGAGTCTTATGCATAAGACTTTACATAGAGCCTTATGGATAAGATTATGCATCGACTCTATGCATAATACTTTTTACATAGTATTATACATAATATAAATAATCTTATGTAAAATACTAATAATGGTCTTTGCTTACTGTGGTATGCATAGAGACTATGAGGGAAAAAAAACCTATGAATAAGACTATGCATAGACTCTATGCATTAGACTATGCAATAGACTCTATGTATAATACTATCACATAGACTCTTATGCATATTACTGTTTACATGCATAGAGACCATGATGGAAAAACCTATGAAAATAAGACTCTTATACATAGACTCTATGCATAAGACGATGGGATAGACTCTATGCATATACTATTATTCATAAGTCTATGCAATAGACTCTATGTATAATGATTTTCATGAGACTCTTATGAATACAGTCTTATGCATAGATTCTTTACATATAGTCAAAGAATAGAGTCTTATACATAAGATTATGCATAGAGTTTTATACATAGATTCTTATGCATAGACTACACAATAGAGTCCATGCATAATACTATACATAGAGTCTAAAACGATTAGTGCATATAAAACAAATGGTCTCATAGCACTCGGGGTGCATCGTAAGAAATATATGGTGTGTTTAAGGCTTACCCCCATGGAGGTCATCTTGGTTGGTTGTAGAGAGCTTGATTGCTTCTAAGCTTCAACAAAGATAAACTAGAAACAAAGAACCAAAATAAATAAGAAAACATTAGCTTATACATGCTATAACAAAAGAACCTAGCAATGAGAGCATGCATGCGTATGTATGCTCCCAAGCCTAAAATAGCAAACTCGAGATCAAACTCCCAAGCACTCAAGGGTGCAACAAAACCATAACCATAATAATAAAAAATGATGCAAAACATGGTCTCTTACTTGTGGTGGACAACCTGGCTATGTAAATGCCTAATATAGTGCAATGCCAAATCTAAGATAAAAAAATGTAAAACTTAAAAAAGACCCAAAACATAAAAAACCAAAAACAAACTTGCAAAACTTGAAAATTCATGAGCCCTAATACATAGGAAATACTTACCTTCTGCTTGTAAAAGATAGGATCAGGGTTTAGGGTTAATGGGGCCTACACAAGAGAAGAGGGAAAAGAGGAGCCTGCAATTCCAATAGGCCACGCATCCTAGTTGTATGAGAGTTTATATGTTCACCCATGAGTACACTTAAATAAGACGTCCCACAACTTGATTATTTGTAAGGATCTAAGTGTGATCTCGAGTAGCTCATTTATTGGAACTTCTATACACCTTGCAACTCACAAATGGTTTCTTTCATTCACCCTTGGTGAGATGATGATTTTCAACACTTAACCCCTCAATGGTTAAAGAATAAGTACGTAGGTTTCTATTTCTTTTGGCTTGTCCTTCTTAAACCCTATAGTAATAAGAGAGACCATCTCATTCCCTATGCCACTAGGTCACCTTGGTAACCTCTTTTTTCTCACCCACATGATAGTTGCATCAAAAGCAAGGTTTTGGAACTAGTACTAACTATTAGATATTTCCCTCACCCATTCCCACAAGTTGTGTATGCTCACCCATGATAATAATAGTTGTTTCATCTATACCCCATAACTTGAAAGTTGTGGATGCACTCCAATTATAGCTCATTCATGGAAAACCTTAGTCTTCTACCTTAATATACTTTCTTTAATTAATGCAATGGAACATACATGGAAAGGCCAAGTTTTGAAACCTCCCAACTAAAGTTAACTTATGAGAAAACATGGCTAAGATGGTGGATGACTACTACAAGAAAAACAATCATGTAAAGACTCTCAAAATGATGTTCCTGCCCAACCAAGATTTATAATTCATAATCATCATTTGAGGGTCATAGTAGACATGTCACATCTCCACTTATTATAGATTTAAAAAACATCTCATTGAGTTACTAAATTGATTCAAAGTTTATAAACAATAGTTGTAATCACATAAAGGTTGTGTGAAGGAATTCCCAAAGGTGTCCTTTTAACATAGGATTGGAAAATAATCTTAAATATGTCGCATATTTAATGATTAAGAAAGGAAATGATGACACACACGCACGCACACACACACACACACAAACAGAGAGTGCACACACACAGACACACACATATTATTTTAAGAAATTACTTAGTACTACATGATAATGTAAATCTTTATTATCACAAAGCTAAATGCAAGCATAAAATTCAGCAATTTGGCTCCCATCACTACAAGAGAATCATTGTTTTTCGACGCTTAGTTTCCACGCCTGGTCGCACGCAAGATAATTTGAAACGTCGGGGACATGCAAGATCTGGAAAGATTTTGAATTTGAATGAAAAGTAGCGATCATCGAAAATAAGCATAAAAAAAGCCGTCAAAATATACGTCGAAAAGAGCATGGAAATTTTATTTTTTTGACTCTTATTTCCACGCTATTTCCCACGCTTATTTCGATGCTTTTTTCCACTCTTATTTTGATGCTTTTTTCTATGCTTATTTCGATGCATATATCAACGGCGCAAGTTTTTACAGTAAAACAGAACCTCTCTTTTTTTTCCTTTTTTTTCCATGCGCGTGTGTTTTGCTTACTTCCTCACCAAGTATGCCTCCTTTTCCCTCACTCCCATCTCCTCTTGGTTACATGTACATGTGATGTAAAATTTTTGTGTGTGTAATTATGAGTAATTTTCTTATTTTTTTGCTTTCTCATTTATTTTGCAGGTTCTTTCTCTCTCCCTAGCTCTTCTCCACCTCCTTCTTTGCCCTCCCTCCCCTCTCCTCTCCTCTCCTCTTGGTTTGTTAAATTGGTGGGTGTGTGTTGTAGGATAAACCTCCTTGTGTATCCATGCTATTCAAACTTTTAGGGTTTTGTATTACTTATTCTTTTCTCAACTTTTGTTTTGGTTTGTACGTCTTCTAATCCTCTCTTTCAACTTCACCCAAAAGAGGTAAATTTTTTTCTCTCTTTCCTCTCTTTTCGATTTTGTATGTATGCATTAGGTTCTTAGGGCTTTTGTATGTATGCATTACTAATCCTTTCCTCACCCTTTTCTCTCTTTCCTCTCTTTTCGATTTTGTATGTATGCATTAGGTTCTTAGGGCTTTTGTATGTATGCATTAGGTTCTTAGGGCTTTTGTATGTATGCATTACTAATCCTTTCCTCATGCTTTTGTTAGTTTTGTAGGTCTTCTAATCTTCTCTTTCAATGTCACCAAAAAGAGGTAAGTGCTTTTCTCTCTTTCCTATCTTTTTATCCTCTCTTTCCTCTCTTTTTATCTACCGAAAAAGAGGGGTTTTGTTTTGTAGGTCCTCTATGCAAAGAGCTTAATGCACATGCATAGAGCCCTAATCATAGAGCTTAATCTATGCATTAAGCTCTATTCGTATATCTTAATGCGTAGATTAAGCTCTATGCATGCATTCATAATGCATAGAGATATATGCATAGATTAAGCTCTATGCATGTATTAAGCTCTATATGCATAGAGCTTAATCTATGCATGCATTAAGCTCTATCTATGCATAGTGCCGGGGTACGATTTAGTTTAGGATAGTGTGGCTTGCATAGTGCTTTATGCATAAGCCTCATGCATAATGCTTTATGCATAAGCTTTATGTATAAGGCCTCATGCATAGCTTTATGCATAAGGCCTCATGCATGCATTATGCATAAGCTTTAGCATAGCTTGCATAAGGCTTGCATAAGGCTTGCATAGCGGCATAGTTTACATAAGGCTTGCATAAGCTTTAGCATAGCTTGCATAAGCTTTTGTATGTATGCATTACTAATCCTTTCCTCACCCTTTTGTTGGTTTTGAAGGTCCTCTAATCCTCTCTTTCAACATCACGAAAAAGAGGTAAGTTCTTTTCTATCTTTCCTCTATTATTATTGCACCCTTGGGTGCTAGGGATTTGTTTTGTAGATTTGCGCATAAGCATTATGTATAATGCTTTATACATAATGCTCATTCATGCTTTATGCATAAGCCTCATGCATAGCTTTATGCATAAGACCTCATGCATGCTTTATGCATAAGGCCTCATGCATAGTTTTATGCATAAGGCCTCATGCTTAAGGCCTTATGCATAGTGCTTTATGCATAAGCCTCATGCATAGCTTTATGCATAGGATTTATGCATAAGGCCTCATGCATAAATGAATGAATGTTGAGGGATAATTCATGTGTATGCTCTTATTAAAGTGTCCATGTGGGCTTTGTTATGTGTGTGTAGAAACATGTCTCGCACTCCAGATGAGACACCGGCTTACTCTCCATCCTTCTCTCCATATGCCATGTCGTCTTACCAGTTTATGGGTTTTTTAGCACAAGCCACGCCTAAGCAAAGAGCGATGGCACAACAATATTTGGGAGAGGGGTGGGCACTTCGGCCGCACCACCACCGCTAACCCTAGTTCACCTGTACAAACCCCACAAAGAGCTGCTAGAACCCCTCCCTCAGGTCACTCATCCACTCATAAAGGACAACGCTCGAGTAGTGGAGGTGGAGGCGGGCACGCCCCCACATGAGTGTCCTTCCCCACATCAAGCGCTAGAAGCACTCCACGCTCACGATCATTAAAGACAAGAAAGATAGAGTCATAAATCAAATCAAGGATGACTACAAGCTGGCCGGGCAGTAGTAGTGATGTTGTCCCCACAAGGTGGATAAAGAACCACATGGTGGATGTCATGAAACATTGGTGGGGAGATGTGACTAGGAGAGTGAAGGCAGGCGGTGAGAAGCCTTGGTACATGAGCACCGAGGATTGGAATGAGGAGAAGCAAAAGCATGCTTGAAATCCCCAACGTTACAAGCAACAAGAGGATGTGAATGGAGAGCGTAGGAAGCTCTCACCTTTGAAGCGGCGATTGGGACCCATTCGATGTCTACTTTGTAAGTATCAACATTTATCTTGTATGTTTCATTTGATGTTATGTCTACTTTGTAATAAGTATCAACACTTATCTTGTTGTTTTGGTACTTTTAGAATTAAGTGGTTGGTCGGCCAGCAACAACGGGAGAAGATGTGGACATTGCTCGCCGCCATAACACATACTTTCTTCTGGAGAAACTTGAGCGAGAAGGCGCCAACCTCAATTGGGGGCACATTGTAGATATGGTAAGTGCGGCGAGCCTTAACCTTATGATTTGTATACTTGCTTTGCCTTGTCATCTTAGATCGTTGTTTTGGTATACCAAAAAAAGCGTCTTGTATGATTTTTGCAGGGACCAATGCCTGATCCTGAGTGAGGGCTCCACATAGAGTGGCCTTACCCATGTCTTTCCCCTTGTACATATATATTTTGGTCAGCTCACATCTTTGTTTGAGCTTGTATAGATTGTATGCAAATTTTGGCTTATCTGATCAGAGCTTGATATGTAAAGTTCAATTTTGGCTTATCTCGTCAGAGCTTGATATGTAAATTTCATATCTTGCAATATAATTTGGCCATTGTTTGCACTTGTGTGAATTGTGTACCTACTTTGTAATGTCAAAAACGTTATGGCAGTCTCTCTAACTTTTTCAACAAATTCGCTTCGTTCTTCACATCAGAGTACAATTGCCTTTGGTACTCTATAAATTTAGCATAATGGTGCATCCAGTTACAAGACTGCAGCTGGATGCACCATTATGCCAAAAAAATTTAATACCTTCATGCGTCAAAATAGCAGTCGAAATAAGAGTCGAAATAGCAGTTGAAATAACAGTCGAAATAGCAGTCAAAATAGTATTGGAATGTTAGTCAAAATAATCGTTGAAAAGGGCGTCAAAAAATGCGTGGTAAAATTACTTTTTTTGACTCTTGTTTCGATGCTTATTTGAGCGTCTATTTCGATGCTTATTTCGACGTTTAGGGGATTTTAAGCTCAGTTCTAAAGCGTGGATAATGGCTCCGCCTCTTGTAGTGCATAGACCAAAATATTCACACACCTTTAAAAATCTATGTTTTTACTAATTAAAAATAATACTATATTATTCTTGTATTCCTAAGAAGAGTCTTCCTCCTCCTAACCTTTTGCTTTTCCAAAAGCTTTAGCATATTTCTTTTCACAATTATTTAGGGGGAATGATGTACGTCATGTAAGTGTAGATATGTTTTGAAGTCTTGGAAGGAGAGAGACTACATAGACGATGCCATGTAGACATTGGAATAGTAATTGAATAGCCTTCATACTTTAATTGTAAGGTATTTCATCTATGAGTCCCCATTTGGTAGAGATTAGGATCAAGAGTATTCAACTACTATTTCATTTAGGCAATGAAATAGTAGTTGAATATTCTTAATGCTTTAATTGTATGAGAGACCTTAAAGAGCATAAGATTGGTGGAGGTATGGAAAAAGAGATTATTTAGATGTAGTCTGTATTATCTTCCTTTAGGAAAAACTAGAGGTTAATATGGGATTCTCAATCCATTATTGAAAATGTGTGTATGTTTGTGTGTGTGTGTGTGTGTGTGTGTGAGTGTGTGTGTGTGTGTGTGTGTGTGTGAGAGAGAGAGAGAGAGAGAGAGAGAGAGAGAGAGAAAGAGAGAGAGAGAGGGGGGGAGGGGGGCTAAAAATGAAATTAAAAGTGATGATTGAAAACCACTTGCTTGATTACAATTACGAGCCTTCTTGATCATCTCTCCACAAGGGCACAAAAGGGCTTATAGGAAGACACAAGTTGTTTTTTTGGGGGGAAGGGAGAGAGAGAGAGAGAGAGATGCATCCGCGCCCATGCACACACACACGCGCGCACACACACACACACACACACACACACACACACAAAAACACATACATATATGGGTGAAACTAAGGTAAGGTGGTCCCAAAAGCCTTTTCCTTAACACTACTTTTTTTGGTGATATAAGGTACTTAGACTACAAATCCACATAAGGTAATGTGGATTTGTAGTCCTTAACACTTCTTTTTTTGGTGATTAAAGGTACTTAGACTACAAATTCACATAAGATAATGTGCTTTTAGGATCTCATATACCTTAAAAGCACTAGAAACACTCTAATAACTCTTAAAGCAAGGTAAGGTGGACCACTTCCAAGGTGCTTTTTAAAATGCAAAAATCTATGTTAGTGGTCCACCTTACCTTGCTTTCACCCATATATATGTGGAGAGAGAGAGTTTTGGTAGGTCAACATGAATTTTGAAGTGATGGTTGAAGGTGACTTGTTTGAAGCCTTCATTATAGTCTCTTTACAAGTTTATACAGGGTGTCATAAAAGGACTATAAAAATAAAGGAGGTCTTGGTGGGGGGGAGAGAGAGAGAGAGAGAGAGAGACCCCTCTCTCTCTCTCTCTCTCTCTCTCTCTCTCGGTTGGGATCTATGTTCATCTCTTTATGTTTATTTCTAGAGAGACAAGATGAACATAGTGAGAGAGAGAGAAAGAGGTTGGGCTCTATGTTCATTTCTCTCTCTCTCTAGAGTGAGAGAGAGGTCCTCTATCGCTCTATAGAGAGAGATGAACATAAAGGGAGAGAGAGATAGAGGTTGGGATTTACTCTCGCTCTCTCTCTCTCTCTCTCTCTCCCCTTCCTTTCAACCATGGTGTTTTTCATATGAGGGCATGTTCTTCATTGTTACCGTGGTTAAGATTTGTATTCACATCTTGATTTCCCAGTTTCAGGGCAATAGACGTGAGGAGGATTAAGCCATTCTGACAGTAGCATCTCAACTTATGAGAATAGATACCTTAGTAAGACTTGTTTCAACTAATGAGAAGTAGATACCTTAGCAAACCAATGGTATAGTCACTCAATAAAATTTTGAGGTGAAAGGAGAAGAAGTAGTGTGGTGGTGGGGAGAAGGGAGCCCAAGAAGAGAGGGGGGCAAGGGGGGGGGGGGGTCAGTGGTCATCTCTATTACATTTTAACCTTTTATTCTCTTTCCATAAAAACTAAATGACGGAAGTTTACCCTTTTATAAGTTTGAGAAAAGGTTACATCTAACAGAGACATCCATGCATGCAAAATACCATTGAAATCCATCCATTCACTATAAATTATATGTTAATAAACATCTAGTCACTACCAAAGTTTACGGGTCTTTTTTTCCATGTCATTTGACTTACATAAAAATAATGTAGTTGTTTAGATTTTCAACATCTTGTTGTGGGTCTATGTCGAGTGTTTTATTTCGATTTAGGGCAACTATTGGAGGACAAGCATTTCAACATTTATTTTAAAAGTTGGTGAAACGGATTTGTTTTCTTAATTTTATTTGCCATCTATAAGATCACTGTGAGATCTACCATTTGTTCCTCCATACATTGGATCAAATCAAAACTATATATTTGCATCTTGAGAACCTGAGAATGGAATTTTGATCAGGGATTTAATATTCACGTGATCCAAGATTTTTTGTGATAATAACACATGTGAATAAGTTATTCACATGTTCTCATGTTGCCGTTCACAAAATAACAGGTCACTTGCCGTTTGGGAACCCCTTAACAGCTTGGCTACACATGGGAATAAGCTATTCACATGTTCTCATGTTACCATCTTCACATAATAGCAGGTCAGTGGCCACCTAAGAAGATTTTTTATGCCCGACAAAGATAAATTTTTTAGGCCCTTGTGAAAGCTTTGTGAATATAACATGTGATCACAAGATTTTTTGTGTTATTAACATATGTTATTAACATGTTCACATGTTCTCGTTTACGTCAGTGAAATCCTTGATTTTGATTGCTAACCTTGTAGAGAAATCAACGGTTTCATCCCATGTTGGAAGCCAATGCATGCAAAAGACTAGTTCCTCTACACGATGTTTTATCTCTTCCTCGGTCCTAGCCACATCGAAGAATCAAGAAGAGATTTTTTTCTTCGAAAGGAAACCCCTCTGAGGCAGGCTACTGTAAAACCTTGATGCTTTAGTACTATAATAAGTTGTACCTAAAACACAAAATATAATTCCTAAGAATAGAGACCAATAGACGTACTAAATCATTTTTGTATTATTAAATCATTATATGTGGAGATTGCCTTTATGTTTTTTACATTCATATTATGATCAATCTGGGATAAATTCATTAAGCTCAATGCTTACCTCCATAAGTTTCAAGCCCCTTCTGGTCATTTGCCAGTACATTGTACTGTAGAATTACCTTACAATGATGAAACCCAATAACACGATTTTATGGTGGCTAAAAACCCCTGGCCAAGTGGTTGGGGCAATCTTTATAAAATGAATCTGCAACTTTAATCTATAAAGAATTTGGGATTGCACTTTGGGAGTCCATGTTGCATGAGAAAGTACTTTTGAGTAGCAAATTTGTAGTGCAATATGGACGACCAAGGTACATTCAATATAGTGGTCATAGGAGCGATGACAAAGAGCTTAGTCATAGGAGCGATGACAAAGAGCTTAGTCTTCCATGTTACAGATCAGTGGAATGATCATTTCACTGCAGATATAGATCATTGACGTGTTGTTTGGAAGACCATGGATTTACATGACAACTCAACAGTGTCATTATTTATTTCAGCTATAGAGAATTTAGCTTGATCTCATGGTGGACGCGCGACCTGCAACCATGACATTAAATGCTAATTAATGGACAGAAGGATTAGAAAACCTTGATCATTGATGAGTTAATGTATACTAAAGGCAATATTAGGTCCTTTTTTAAACAAAGATTGGAATGAAATTGTTACTATGAGATGAAGAAACTTACATTGAGATTGCTCATTTCTTCAAATATCATTCAGTGATGCATTCTTGGATGGCACCATGTATGCTTTGGTGCAAATCAACCACTGTGTTGGAAGACTCATCAACAACTTCAATCTGCAATATGATAATGAGAAGAGCGTCGGAAAAAGGCATACAATAGCATATTACCCAATTTCTAGTGCTTATATACGACACAACATTGAGCATTTTTTTCAATTATAGATGTGCCAATGCCCTGTTAGTACAAACGCTACACAGTGGGATCTTTAATCAAGGCAATTTTTTTAAGACAGTACATCTGTTTTTATTGTAAGTGGAGCATTGAGTTGGCCACAGTTGATGCACACCCGTTTGTACCAGTATTCAAATCTATAACAAAATGGTAGAGTGTAGATTTGGTTAATTTTCTTAGTAAATACCTTTGAAAGAAACCATCTCAAGGTGGACGAGCTTTCAGAAGTGCAAGAGTTTGCGAAGAGAATCCGGAGGTTGAGCTTTGTGAGCGCAATGATGATGGCCGAGAAGATTCCAGGCCTATCGCGAGCTCTTACACTAAGGATGTAATGGCTTTTTTGTGCAGTTGCAGCGCCCCTCTTCACTTCTATAGCAGCAGCTGCGGCTGGGGTATGATGATCCGCCGCCATAAGCTCATCTTGCAGGTCACAGAAAACTTCGGACAAGCTGTATATTTTCTTTGATTTCTGTGCGTCAATCAAGCTTGCCGGAGTACAGGCACTGGCCTTGTCGAGCTTATAAGCAGCTTTTAATTTACGTCCTTGCGCTTCTGGGCGCATGCCCTTCTGATCGACGACCTCTTTTTCACTCGTTGATGCTAATGCGGCCGCCTGCCCCTTCTTGTCGATTAGAAGCTTAACTGCAGCTTCAATTATGGAAGACTTGTCGGTCTGTACATTATTCAAGAATTTTCTTCAAAAATCAAGCAGCTCAAGCCTATAATTCACGGCTTCGTGTCGATAATTCAAACACTAATTATACCTATTCATGGATATTTGAAAATATAGATGCGATTACATATCAAGCATTAGATTAAGCTCAAGGTGATCAAGTTTGCCTTAAATAGTGGCTAATCTCCCAGTCTTCGCAGTAAAATGACATGCGGAAAAGATTAACGTACCTTGACGGAAAGCAAAGGGCTGACTAAGGCTCGAAGGTCCTCAAAGTTCTTGTTAAGTTTCTCTCGCCTCTTGCGCTCGGCGAGGCAGTGCCTTGCGGAACTGTCGTCGACCTTGGCCCTCTTAATTAACCTACTATTAGGGCTTGTAATTAAGGTTAAAGATTCGTCATCACGAGTGATCACTGTGTCGTAGTCGAGCTTGCAATTGTTGCTGTCGTCGAGGTTGAAGGAGATTCTGAGGCTTGGATGACGATCCTCGGGCCAGGTACTCTTTTTTGGCCGGTGAGAAGTTATGCCATAGGCAGACTGCAGCGCCGAGTGCGGCCAGCTACTTGCACCTGCGGCGTTAAACTGCCGGCTTCCTGCAGCAGACCTAGCGTCAACAGCTGCTGTGCTGCCTTCAGCAGCTGAGCTAAGGCGCACATGATGCGCCATGAGGGGTGTGATACCGCTTAATTGCTGCCCACCACTATTGTGTTCGACATTGATTAAGGGCGCCGGCCTTACAGCAGCTTCAAAATGTGGATTGTGATCGCCATCCAAATATGGTGCCTGCAGGATCTCATGCTCATGTATATCTTCAAACATTAATCTACTATTATGGTGGCGACGATTCAACAAGCTTGTGTAAGAATAGCTCATGGAGCTGTATAACCCAAGGGTACTACAGCTACCTTGCGAGCATTCAGCACCTACTCCGTGGTGAGTTGCACAGCTAGATCTAGATGCAGTTTCCAAAGAGGTGGCCAAGCCTTGATCCATTAATGGATTTTGCTCGAAGAAAGTACCCAAATCAGGATCAGTGCACGTGGTAGACACGAAGGCTGTGTTACTCGCATCAGAGAGGGCGCCTTCGTTACTAATTGTTGATGAAGCTTCAAGATTAGTGCTGGAGTCAGCTAATTCCCAGTCCATAATGAGTCCCAACCAGTCGCTTGTAGGATAGGTTGGGACGCCCATGAGCTAGCTGATAGACGCCCTCCTGATCTCCTTGTGCAGAAGGAAGATACAGTTAATACCTTTTTAGGACGGAGATCACAACAGGGTACTTCACAGCTTCATCTCACGATCTCGCCTCAGATTCTCTCATCACTGCAACCCCTTATCAGCTATGGGGTTAGAGAGTGGCCCGAGATCAGGAGAAGTCACCATCGGTGTGTGCTAGCAAAGCGCAAGTGGCCGGAGATGAGGAGAAGTCACCATATATTTATATCACCACTTGCTACGATAAGTGATAGTATTATGCCTAAATTAATAAGTTAAAATCAAACCATTTTTAGATATGAAAAGCCACTATACAAACAGTTGTAACCGTTCAATTACGCCTACCTATGTACCTTCAACCTTCAATAGTACCAACTTACCAAGCAAGCTAAACCTCCTTTAAGCTCCTTACATGTACTCACCTCCTCTTGTCTTGGGATAACTATCTCTTTGTTCTCCTCACGATTGCTAAACGAGTTGCTTTTTTGTAAATTTTAGGTTTAAATGATGCACGTGCCTACTCTCTTATAGCTTTCTCTTTTATCAATGTTTCTACTTATCTCAATGTAATGGTCTTTAACTGTCAATATTGCATATTGTTTGTGGGCTCTAAGAGAAAATTATTATTTTCTATATCTTAAGGAAATGATATTGTCTTTACCGTATTATTAATTAGGACAACTTTACAATGGTTTGGAATAAAAAATATCCACCAAAGAGTAGTAAGAGTAAGTTCCCAAAATTACAAGGAAAAAAAATGAGACCATAGAAGCAACTTTTCATCTCTTGTAGAAGTGAAAGAGAGTTCCCAACATAAATTTTAAGAAAATTTTCCAATAAATTTGACTCGAATGAGCACAAGATGAAATCCATATTCAAAATGAAACCTAACTATACAACAACATAAAGTACTTTTAAAAAAATGTAATTTGTAACCCTCTAAATCAATATTCATAGAAATAATTTGTATTATAGAAATAATTTGACAATAGTAATAGTAGTTTGAAGAGCAAGGACAGAAAATGATGATAGCAACAAGTATAACCTAGTAACATGATGACAACAATAGTTTAACGTCCATTTATTAGTGCACGCAACAACAATAGACAACGTCATCCCTTTATAATAAGGACACGCAACAAAAATAGACAACATCATTCATCCCTACACTCAATGTGATAACCACTTAGATTCCACGTGCTCTATGAAATCCATAGATTCCACATGCTCTATGAAATCCATAATTCATCTGTAAATAAAGAGTGTCTTGGGGAGGTAGATCTAGCAGTGATCTAAATATTACAGCAATAGCAATAAATAGAATAGAATACAATTCCATCAATAATATGACAACACTAGAATTTGAAATAACCTCATTATCCACCACTATCCTAGAGGTATATAGTATGATAACAACGATAAGAGGAGTCACTACTAGAAGGCATATGGGGGTGTAGCATATGGGGGTTAGCGACAAGACTTACAGGCATCGCTAAATGACATCCTAGCGACACTTTCAATTATCATTTAAAAAAGAAGAGTTAAGAATCATTTAGCAACATTTTTTGTGTTGATAAATCTTGTTGCTATAAATGACACTATTAGCGACAAGAATCTCATGTAATCACAGGTTCACTATAGCTAGCGCTTAATGTAGTTCAAATTTAATTTCTACGCACCTCCATATTCCTCCAATGCTTGCATCTATCATCTCCCTCTTCTCATATCCCTCCTTGGAAAACCCTCACCTCATGATCTCTCTCAATCCACATCTTCCTCTTCTTATGTCCCTCCTTGGCAAACCCCTCATCGCCAACCCTCACCTCATGATCTCTCTCAATCCACATCTTCCTCTTCTTATCTCCCTCCTCTAATCAAAAGTTAATGCTGTTTTCCTTTCTCTCCATGAGCATAACACATGAAGGTACATGCACTCTTTAATGTAAATATTATGCATGTGATTAGGATTAATTTCATCCATACCTCCATTTATGAAGAGTGAACTCTTTCTATTACCCTTGCTTCTCCTCTTTAAACTTGTTTTAATTCTCCTTCTCTTTACTAATAAGTAGGGCATATATGTAAGTTTATGTTAACTCTCACCTAATATTTAAAAATTTTAAAGATATTTTCACAGGATATTCTCACATAAGGTGAGCAACCCTCTCCTCCGCATAGGGTGAGTAACCTTCTCTATCATTTTATGTAATAAGCTTTATGTATATGGCACTCGTCACAACCTTGAAGAATGTACCTGAGCCAACATTTGTTGAATGCCCTTCCTATACAGTAAAACATATCGAGGACACATCATCATTTTTTAGTAGCATTTTAGTAGTGAAAAATTGTTATTCATCGAAAATACCTAGAAATTTCATTACCTAGCAGCAATCCTAAATGAAAAGTGTACTCCTACCTATTTCTCACCAGTGAAATATAATGTCATTCAAAATGTCTTTCAACTCTTTGGGATTTTATGCAGGTGGTATCTATTCCATCTCTTCCACCTCTTTAAGAAAGATATGTGCTCTTTATCCACTCCAAGGGAGTTATGGGTTACCAGTGCATACCGATGTCAGAACATGGCATTGTAAATGCCCCGATCACTGATATGTGTGTCGATATAGGTGCTAGTTGATATATGCACTAATATAAGCATTGGTATAAATGTCGATATAGGCATATGTAACTCTATAATACCAATGTGCCTACCGACGCTCTATGCAAAATTTGTTTTGGCAGAATGGTATATTCAGCTGCATATTGTAGTAGCTGGATAAACCATTCTTCTTGGTACTTGTCCAACTGTACTCATGGTTAAGAGAAAACCTATGTTTTATATTATGTAAGAAGATATTTACATATTTCTAAGATTACATCAAGGTGTTAATCCAAGGGATGGATAACAACACTATGTATATACCAAAATATCATGTGTAAAAGTCAAAATAGTGTGCCAAAAGAGGTGTGTAGAGATAGCAGCACACTACTAGTCATCCTTGTCACATATGTAAAGAAGAAATTACTATGCAATGGAAATGAGTAGGTGGATTTAAATAGTACTAGGATACTTACCACATTTGTTATTGCTCCCAAATTGATGCACATGTCCTCAGATTCCAATTGCTTGAGGAGGAACAACTCTGTCCCAAACATATAGCCATATTTCTGGTCTTGCAGAAATCAAGGGTAGCTGTGTTGTTAGCTGAGTTGACTGTACATGGGGTGTTCTTGACCCAACTCCCTCCAAGGATGACAATTTCTTTGGTCTCAATTGTGGGAACCACATAGAACTTACAAGCCAATGAGTTAGAGATAATATATACCGTTAGTGTAAAAGACCCAAGGCTTCGTATCCATTTTCTACTAGGCAACATAATTTTGGCATGAGCCCTATGAAGGGATGGTTTGCCTTAGGGAGACCCATGTTTCCCATCGCAAAAGATTGTGGCTACACAGCAAGGCATGCTTTCTTTGCATGTTTTTGCCAAAGGGGAAATCTAATCATACCCGAAAGGTTACGCTTTCATGTTGGGCAACTCTGCTTACACTCATGGTGTTAAGGGAGGCGAAAGGCTTATAGGTTTCATGAAAGTACTGATAGATTAGGACTACAAATGTTGTTCCTTGTTTGCGATTTAGGAGGGTATCAATTATAGCTACGATGTTCATCTAGTCATGGAAATCTTTGCCATCTATGACAAAAGGAACTGTGTCTAGCTCCCGCTCTTCATCAAGGGTTTGATGACAAGCTTGGCAAACAAAGAGATCGTTAGTCTTGGATGTGGTCACAGAATTTTCTATGAAGGGGGATCGTACATCATGGGATGTGTCTTCCATGTACATAAGTTTACATTGAGCGTACACTCCCGTTTGCAGAGGTAGACATCACTACAACATAATGAGGGTGTAGCAGCGAAAATAGCAACGTTTCTATAACTAGAAGGGTTGGTAGATGTCAAGCTATTTTTGTTGCTGGAAATGCTACTATTTTCGTTGTGTTGCAACGGGTTTGTTGCTCAGCAAAACAAAAGTTGTCCCACAGTGAAATTACGTTGCTCATCAGCGATGATATTTCGCTCCTTAGCAGAGCGAACTGCACAACAAAAAACAAGCTGGGCAGGTTGGGGAGTCCCCAGTCTTCCCCTAGCTCTTTTTTTTAAATTAAAACAAAGTTAGAGTTTCAGTTTTATGAGACAAACACAAACATAAGAAACACATAGATTGTGAAGAATGCAATTGAGTCCAAAATTTATTATATTTCACAAAGTATTGGGCCTTTGGCCATATATACATAAAATGTCTACAATGAAAAGGTATCGAACTAGAATCCTCATTGGATTTCGAGTGATCATCATCATTTTCTTCCTCATCCTCTTCAAATTCTTGGTGAGCTTCATGCTCATAATCAAGGTCCTCCTCTTCATCTTCCCCTTCATCCTACATACATGCCATCAAGCGCAAGGTAAGCAAGGGCATAAAAGTACAATTAGACATAGAAAAGAGAATGGTTTAGGCCCACTTACCTCATCTGCTTGAGTCCCCAAAACGGACTCATCCAAGCGTACACCCCGCGTTTGCATCCACACCCACGATTGCAGATGGGGGTCTATGTATCCAGAGTCATACTCCTCCTTTGTTGGGTCACACAACAACCTCCCTCTACAAAAAAACAATTAAGAAAATATACAATTATTTAAAGAAGTAATAAAGTTAAAAAATGAAAGAGGAGAAGAAATGATTACTTACGAAACGAGAAATAAAGGAGGATTTTTTGCCAAAGCCAAAGTGTGAAGCCCCTCACTTCTGTAGTCGGGAAGCACTCATCGTCGCTTGTTGTTGAAAAGCAACTGGCTGCTTTCTCATAAAGCTACGTGCATGCCTCCACTCCTCGACCGTACAAATGCTAGGCTTCTCCAAGTTATTCTTTGTTTTTCTCTTGATATTTGCTCTTCTATTAGAGATCAAAAGCTTGATTCGCCTCTTCATGCACTCCTCAGAGAAGCAAAGAATCACATGTGGAATAGGGAACTTTGACTTAAGCACATCGATGATGTATTTCTTTGAAAGTTCATCTTGTTCTTTCCACTTTTGAACTCTAGGTTTGCAAGTACATGCATGCGGTTCATGACTTGCTTTCCTCGTGCATCCATCATGAGGGCACCATCCACATCCATGTTGTATGGTAGGTTGCATTGATTTAATGGTGGAATGGGTCTCCTAGGAGTTGGCTCTCATAATGTGTAGATAAAGAGCACCCCTCATGGGAAGATGCATCGAGAGACCTAGTGCTGCTTTTGCCAAAGCAAAACCGACCTACTCCCCCCTTGCTAGCAAGTCTACTATCCCCCCCATACTATAACCACTCCTAACTTAAGGAATCCCCCTCCACTATAACCACCTACTCTCGTGGGATAACCACTCCTAACTTGACATAAGCAGCATTCTATATGGCATATAATAATGCCCCATATCTCTATGCATAAGGCTATGCATAGCCTATTCATACTAAGCATAGCTTTATGCATACCTTTATGCATACATTATGCATACCCTATCAATAGCTTATGCATAAGCCCTATGCATAGCCTGTGCATAGTCTTATGCATAGCCTTATGCGCATACCCTATGCATAATATGATTTGAGTAAATCATATGATGCATTGTAAACCTGTGTTTCAATGTACTTGTAATCTATGAGAAGTGTTTTTAATACAAGTATAATATGATAATTTTTCTCAATATCTTGGGTGTTATTATCTTTTTCTTTCATATAGTTTTTGAAGTTTATCGAAAGCATTATTTTTTTGTTCACATGCCTCATATGGATTTAGGATTTTTCACACAACATGTATGCATGAAAGGCTATAAGTGTATAAAATTTCAATGAATTTAGAAATTTTAAAAATTTTATCTTTACTAAAAAAATTTAATAAAAATTACTCTAAAAATTAGATTACTTTAAAGATAAAATGAAGTTCTAGAAATCCTAGGGAATTAGTGAGATAATACATAAGAGGGGCTCTTGTAAATAAGAAAATTACTAAATATAATAAAATTACTAAAAATTTTAAGAGTTACTTATTTTCATTCTATAAAAATATAAATATAAGTTATATTTTCAGTTTTTGAAGTTATAAATATATGTTTAGAGTCTTTCATTTTCATTCTATTCTTATTTTATCTTCTTCAAAAAAAACATGGCTGCAGACTGCCAGGAGGATTGATCCTGTGAAGGGGTCAGGCCCCCAGCACTACCCACACATCGCAAACGTCGGTGGCGACCTGGCACAGTCTCGCTGGTCGAGAAATAAGAAAGTATCAAAAGACGACAGACCTTCTGATCTCGAGGAGACCTTTTCATCTCCTCCTTAGGGAGATCATGGATGATTTGAACATGAGCTGGTTATCTCGATGGCATCCTTGGGTCGGTAATAGTAGTGAGGCTCCCACACAATGGACAACAGTAGCTTTGGAAGCTCTTCAAGAGGTTGCCGAAGCTTTTTTGGTGGACATGTTTGGTGACACAGTGTACGCAGTAGTCCATGCCAAGAGAGCCACCATCACTGAAAAAGATATGCGGCTAGTTCTACGCATGTGGAAGTGGAGGGAAGATTATGGTGATGAGCCTTAGATTTAGGGAGATCTTGTAATCTCATGTATATACCACAATGTAATCTCATATGATGATGTAAATGCTTTACTTAAAGAAAATATTTTTTTTTAATCCTTGTCTACTTGATTATATCTGGCAATCATAATTGTATTGTGATTTTAATTTTAAATTAATGATTAAATATTATTTGTTAATCACACGAATACAACAAAACTTTAAAAATATATTTTTATTGATATAGAAACTGTTACATCATGACATAGAAGCAAGTACAAAAACACTAAACTCTGTGCCTCTTAGTATTAAGCTCAGCAGAGTCAGTAGGAGCTTTAAGTGAAGGAATTACAACAAAATTTCCTTCGAGCTCGAGTTGGATAGCATGAAGATCAATCTTCCTGGTGTAGCAAGGCCTAGGCCAACAAGTGAATGAATCTTCCCTCCTCCACGCTGAGCTTCAAATAAATATAGAAGCTTGGAGCGCTTCCCAAGCACCACCTTCTCTAAGCTTGATGTCACAGGCATGGACTTGAATGCAGCACCCTCTGTTGTTAAAAGCCTTGATCCTTATGAGAGAGACAATGATGTCTTGGAAAATCTTGCCAATATACTCCTTCAAAGATGCATCCTAGAGTCTTCCTCTACCACCCCTTGTTCCACCAGCTCTTGATGCAAACTCATCAACATAAACAATTTCCCTGAAGAAATTATTTGCATGCAAAAATAAAATATCAAAAACTATTCCAAAATACAATTGCATGAAAAAGAATATTTTCAAATAATTTGAAATTGTATGTGCAGGGCCTCAGGGGCCTGGGGACCCCACACATGCAAGCTGGCATGCATCGGGGCCCTCCAGGCATGGCCCTAATTCTACAATTTAATAAGAATAACACTTTTATGATAAAAATTTTTCCATTATGCATCTTTCTATGCATAAAAATCAAATTTAATGAGAATAACACTTTTAAAATAAAAAAATTCCATTATGCATCTTTCTATGCATAGAAATTTAATTTAATAAGAATAACACTTTTATAATAAAAAAATTTCCATTATGCATCTTTCTATGCATAGAAATTAAACTTAATAAGAATAACACTTTTATAATAAAAATTTCCTTTATGCATCTTTCTATGCATAAAAAATAATTTTAATAATTAATATTAGTGATATCCATGCATATTCATAGGTGTACAGAATCAAGGCCATCCTCGGTAGCCTTCAGTTGGCATGCCTGGAGGGCCCTGATGCATGCCAACTTGCGTGTGTATGGGGTCCCCAGGCCCCTGAGGCTCCGCACAAAAATTTTCAGGAAGATTAAAAAAAATTTTACGTACCCTCTCAGCCTCATCATTCTATTTTCCGACTAGTGCATCTAGGTCTGCCCCAGTGATTGCTCTATCACCATGTATAGGGTCGGAGAGGTCAATGCATGGTTGAGGTCCAAAGATCTCCTCCTGCAACCTCTCAAATTTTGCATCTGAGATATCATACTCAGGTGCAGCTTCTGCAGCACTTCTTTGGATGTGGATGATTACAGAGACATCATCCATGCTCGTGCCATCGTATCTGCCACAATCTCAGTTACTTGTGGAGGGACATCCACAGTGTCAAAGTCGATGAGGTCTTCATCAACATCCCAGACAAGGAGGCAGTATAGCTCTTCCTCCCTCAAATCCAAGACCTCAAGGACATCCTGCATAAGCAAGTACTCAACAACATCTATAGTTATGGCACTCAATGATGCAAGTTTTGCATTCTTAGTAGGATGGGCTGCCTCTTGGTGGATAGTCGACAAGTCCAAAGCAAGATACATGCCTCCTCCTCTTGCCTATCCAAGACTGTCTCTCCTCTGGCTCCTTCTCTTCATAGGTGAGAAGAGGCACCACTGGCTCCTCATCATTCTCCTCTTCAAAATCAAAGCATAATATACAAATAGCAAAGGCAATATCCTACTCGATGAGATCAATCTGGTCTGCCAACTCCAAAGTGAGGGGCACAGAGGTAGATCGGAAGGGGGGGGGGAACATGTGCAAGTATCCATTGAGCAGTAGAGTCAGGGATTATAGAATGTGATACCATCACATCCCGCACAAAAATATGTACACACTGAGCTATCGGGCTCTAGATTCCTAAATATATTCTCTAGCTCAACACTATAAGAAAAGCTAGGGTAAATTTGGTCCCACATCTGATCGTACACGGGTTTCACTCATCCACTATGCAAACACATCATGATGAGAAGCCATGGTGAAGGCATAAAGGGAGCAACAAGCAAGGTGGATAGAAAGTGAGAGATAGAGAATGCAATAGAAGTTAATGAAAATAACCCCTACTTATAAATTTAAATTTATATATTATTTCATAAAACTTTCATAAAGTAATATATGTTTTATTAAAATTTTAATGGAGTAATATTTATTTCATTAAAACTCCAAGAGCTCCAACCTATCCTGCATGAGGAGGTACTCCACCCCTTCAATGGTGATGGCACTCAATGAAGCTTGTGGTGGGTCATGACTTTGGGTTTCATGAGGCTGGATGGATGCAATTTATACTTATGTTTATTATTGTACTTAAAATATCTATAAACTTATATTTATTTTAATACCTTATGTTTATGCTTTAGTGAATAAAGGACACTTCAATAAAATATAATAAATCATAAATCATACTTCTATTTCTTATTACATATTATTATTATTATATTATTTACAAAGTTACTTATATTATTATTTACACTTAAATATACACTTAAAGTTATTTTTATTTTTATAATTGTATCCATAGACTTAAAATTAATGACACTTCATTAAAATATAAGAAATCATAAATCATATTTATATTTCTAGAATAATTAATTATATTATTATTTACACTTAAATATATATTGATACTTATATTTACAATTGTACTTACTTATACTTATCTTTATTTTCTTACATATTAATGGGTTCGAAACACAATACACTTAAAAAAACCACTATAATTTATGAAAATTAAATTAAATTAAATTTACAACACTTTTTGAGAAACAGTTTTTAATATTCACTTGGAAGAATAAGAATTACATGGACTCTACAATTTCAAGGATGTGTGGAGTAACACACTGCTTGCATACAATGTTCACTTCGACTCCTAACCTTCCTACCATCCAACTTGAAATGGATTTCCTACCTCAGAAAACTAAGGGGCCAATGACTTTCTACATTAACGCTAAAAGGTTCATGACCCTCCTAAAGAATACTCACATCAATGAGTGCTAAATGCGTGCTATCTTGCATGTCTTGGTCCAAGATAAGCTACTCCCCTCATAGAAATTGCCACCTCCTATATTTGAAGCGAATGCACAAAGTTTGTCTTGCAATGAAGTACCTGTCACTCATAAAAAACAAACAACCAACATAAAAAAATAAAAAAACAATCAACAAAAATGGTTGAAATGTGCAATGTAAAATGAATGGATTATTTGGTTGAGTGTGTGAACGCACCCTAGAGGTGCAAGATATTGTGGCAAGATAGGAATGCCACATGTAATATTGAATGGTGTGTGAGTGTTAACCAAAAGAGTGGAAAAGGAGTTGCCACATGAATGATGACATGTAAAGTGGGATAAGGCTAGAAAACCTATATCATTGTATGGTTCATTGTTGTGAATGCAAATAGAGCAATAGAATTGAGTTTTGAGTGTGCAATCTCTCTCTCTCTCTCTCTCTCTCTCTCTCTCTCTCTCTCTCTCTCTCTCTCTCTCTTATGGAGTTCTTAGAGTGTGGTTTAATCCACCGTATTATGTTGCTTA
The DNA here is from genome assembly GCF_041138505.1 of Cibotium barometz. NCBI lineage: Eukaryota > Viridiplantae > Streptophyta > Polypodiopsida > Cyatheales > Cibotiaceae > Cibotium > Cibotium barometz. Next base: position 46,769,406 of record NC_141074.1, read on the forward strand.
ATCTATGTCCTTCACCACCATGATCAAACCCATTTTTGAATTGTTAACATGGTATCAGAGCATAGGTGGGCTCTTGATCATGGTGAATATTTATGAATAGATTATGAGTTCTTTGAGTAAGCACTAGTTTCAGTTATTATGAAAAAAAATTATGCACTCATATTATCATTTGGATTTGCATTTGTGAGGATTTCAGAGAGATTTGGAGATGCCATTCTCAAGTTTGAGAAGATATTTGCAACAAGGAGGTTGCATAGAAGCTACCCAAGAGAGTTGCAAATGGGATTTTGTAACATGGAGATCCTGCTCATCATCAAAGAAGCTAAAAATGAATATTTCAGCAAGGATGAAGACTATGGAGTCTTTGATGTCAAAACTGTAGGAAAATTCCATCATTGGAAGATAATTTTTCTAATTTTATGCTTTTCCAAAGACATATGCATGAAACATATCCTCTACAATCTGATTCATATGCTCTACTTGCCCCCATCAGACTGTGGATGACCAGAGGAATTCACACTCAAAGTAATTTCCTCGTTGTAAACCATTTGGAATAAAGTAGAAAAGCGTGGCATTATAACAACAGAAACCAAGGATTCATCGGCACCCCGACGTACCCACATCTGCTCATGGAATTATCGTTGTCCCGAGTTATCCATATCAACATAGAGAGACATTAGCGTCTCAATGAGTCACATATTTTCATCCGTAAACCATCAGGTTGACTATATAAATCACCTAAAGTACGGAACTAGAGAAAGAAATTCCAACAAAGGAAAAATCCAAATTTCCTTATCCGAACACAATAAGATAAACTTGTTTGAACACTAAAGAAAGGGATTTCAACAAGTGAATATGTCGATGAGATTATCCTCATCAAAACATGCAAGCTATAGATAAAAGAAGTTTATCTAGAGAATGCCATAACTTCTAGTGAATTTAGAAAATGAGATTGTCTTTGAATGTTGAGGTCAACATGCTAAGTGATGTAAGCAAAGCAACAATCTTGAGCCCAAATTATCCCATAAGATAATATATGTGAGGGATCACTAGCGTCCCATACCACCCATACATACCTTAACAATTTGAAACTCCCTAGTATGTCGTCTAGGAAATATAAATAAAATCCTATATAAAAGGAATAAAATGACCTTATCCCAAACTTTCACATACTAAAACCTGTCTCTATATTCCTGAGACTACATCAAGGAGTAACCCTTATCGAGTACATCATTAGAAAAGAATTTTGAATTATTGGAACCTTTCTAATGATAACTACCCAAAACACAATAAAGTTAGGGTAGAAAAATAACTCACCTAGATATATAAGCAACTAGGTATCCGAGTTGGAATATGTAAAAGAGTACAAGCAATATACTCCAAAATTATGTACAAAAAACGAAGGCAAATGCTACCTTCAAAGCACATGATACTATCCAAAAGATCAAAAGATCCTTATAAAACCATGGATAAAAGCATAGAAGCTCCTCGAATCCATGAAAACCATAGTTGATCATAAAAAAACAATGCATACCATCTAATGGTCATTAATCATGCCAAAAGAAGCATTAAAATTGGTGGCCAACTCATCAATCCAGAGTATATGAACGTGTTGTTGTTCAAACAAAACTCCAAAGTAAGCAAGAGAAACACATGTGTGTAGCACTCAATAAAAAACCCCTACACAGAAGTGATCTAGGTAGAACCCTACACACAAGTGATCTAGGTAGAACCTGATAAGCAAGTGAAACACATGTGTGTAGCACTCAATAAAAAACCCCTACACACAAGTCAGATCTAGGTAGAACCTAATAAGTCCATATAAAACTTGGAAAACATCTAATAAAATCTACCAAAACAAACAGATCAACTAACCCATGAGAGAATTTGTCATAGGCTTAAGAAATTATGCACAAACCACACTTAAATAAGTGTAAAATAAATTATCATTGAAAAGTGTCAAAGGTGAAACACACTTTGAACGGCAGATTATAGCCATCAAAAGAAATTAAGGAACATGTCTAAAAAGAATGGCTAAATAATGGTTAAAAATCATGAAAACATCGTTTACAATTAATCCAAACAAAAATATCTACTAATACGAGGTATAATCATATTAATAATATGCAAATAACCTGCATCTATCTAATGTCAGTACGAGAAAACATACTTCAACATTAAATAACCCTCAAAAATATTAAATTCTCAAGAAAAAAATTATCATGATTTTTTCCTAATTTTATAGGACCTCAAAATATGATAATTTTAAATTCCACCAAACCTATCTTATGGCATTCCAAAACTATATTTTTTTTAAATTTTTAGCAATTTAATTTACCAAAATACCATTAATATTTTATAAATATCAAATTTTTAGGATTTCTAAAAATAATTTCTAAAAAATTTCTAATTTTTTCTGAGAATCCCATCATTCACAAAATTTTTAATTCCACTCGACAATTCTCAAATCCAATGAAAATTTATAATTTTAATGGATTTTCTAATTTTTTGGGTCAAAAAATATATTTTTAAAAGAATTTGAATGGTCACGGGCGCCTGAATGGACACACCACATGCCAAACACCAACCTCACATTTTACCGAAATTTAAAATAACCGGAATCTCCATCTCCACTCCTTCTCTCCTCTCCATTTTCTCCACTCAATCAATTCTTCCTCCTCTCTCTTTCTCTCTCTGTTTAACAGAGAGATTATCATTCATTAAAATTTGGATTAAAGTTTTTAATTAAACCATTAATCATAATTAACATGAATTACGGTTAATGTGTAATTTAAAAAAATCCTTTTTAAGAGAAATTGTAAGGTCCCTGTCCCCACCGCGCAACAACTAGCCCCGGAAGTAGCACTTCTTGCGCGGGCCAGGGTCCCTCACTCAGGGTCTTGCCCATGGTTATCCGAACAAGAGACTAATCCATCGGTTCTTCTTCGAACCCGAAAAAACTTCCCATTGCCCGAAAAAGCACAGGTGATAATTTTTTTTCTAACGTAGTCAAAAAGTCTTAACTAACTGAACTGATCTGACCAAACCCATAAGTCCCATAGTCAGATCAGGGAAAGATTGCACTTGGATCATAGAGACCAACGCTTTTTTCCTCATTGAGAGGCACAACCGTTGATTCTTTTCCATAGAACAATATTTTGTCCGGGATTTACTTCATCTATCGTACCATAACAGAATTGAGTCTCAATTTAGGGATCCATCAGTCCAGCCCATGGATTAGCCAACTGCCCAACCACTGTAGTGATGGGATCTAATTAGGAATTTGGTTAGGTTTTGTCCCGGGTACCAGGGAAAAGAGTTCCCAGGCCCCCTAGCCGGATATTCATGCAAACTTAAAACTAGTCACACCACTTACACACCCAATATGAAATTGCCTTTTTCACAGATTCAGTTGTCTTTAAAACAATCATTTAATGATATCATAGTCACTGATCATAATCCTCCAAAAATTTGTGGTTGAATTCTATTTTCCAATCATTCCTTCCTCAGTGTACCTATGGCATCATTGGCACAACTAGAACGCTCACACCACCTATCCACTCAGGGGTTTTTTCGATGGTTCCTAGCTCATAGTACTCGACAATATTCACATATCAAAATGGAATCTTTGTTGAAGATTAGCAAGATCAACCAACAGATCCATATAAAAGAACCATGGACTCATCCGTTGAGGACCAGCAAGGTCAATCAACCACATCCATGCCCGAATTCAAAAAACAACTCTTACTCCTTGTTCCAATATCTTCCACGATGCACGTGTGGGTATCTTTGGCGACCCAGAGCCCGAGCACCATATAGTCAGCACCCTCTAGGATCCTTCGCTGGTCACCTAGCACTTCACTCATAGGCTGCTTCCTTGGTCCCTCATCCACCGTACCTAAAGCTCACCATTTTAATTGAACCGAGACTAGTCAAGACCTCGACCAACCTTGCTACGTGAGACGTCCTCCATTGACTCTCCGTCAGCTATTGCAACTTTATCAGATTAGGTCTCCACGACCTCATTCACAAGACGGTCAAAATGCTTCCCCAACATTCTTGACATAAAATAGTCATTAAAAAAAACAGGTCATAAATACAGTTTCTATAGTGAACTCTCATCTTTCCACATTGTTCCACATCATTCCTCATTTATTTCATCTGTATTCCCTTTCTCATCACATCATAATCATTCACATCACAATTCACATGACACCACATCAATTCTCGTCCATCACATTCAATTACATCACATCCATTTACACCCATCACATCTCATTCATTCATATCCATCACATTGGTTCATTCATACCACCACATACATTCTCATAACCATCCCATCACATACATTCTATCCACATTATATCACATCACTTTTGTCCACACCATATCTCATTCATACACATCCATCCAATCGTTCACCTGTACGACTACCCACATCTATTCATATATTCATATCTATCACTTCACATCCACATATATTCATGTCACATCACATCATTTTTCATCACATCACATTCCTTCGCATACACATCCATATCACATTCTTTTACATACATTCACATCCATTCTTTCACATACATCCACTCACATCCCATATTATTCATTTACATCTTGATTCACATGACATCACATCTCATCACATCTATTCACCTCACATCTTTTCACCCCTATTCACATCACATCTATCCATCCCTATATTCACATCTATCTGATTCACATCACACAACTCATCACCTCTATTCACATCACATTTATCCATCTCTTCATTCACATCTATCAAATTCACATCACACATCCCTTCATTCACATCTATCTGATTCACATCACACATCTCATCACATCTATTTACCTCACATTTCTTTTTCTTCCTTAATTATCTTTCTCAAAAAGGGGGTGATATTTCAATTACTAATTTACTGAATTTCATTCATTGAATATTCACTTAATTGATTTCTAAATTAATCACAAATTTCGATGAGGAATAAATTAATCATTTATATGAATATTTTGACTTTGATGGATTCTTGAATTTTCTCTTTACAAACCGAGTGAATATGAAACGATAGAATTTTTCCTCTCAGAGTATTAACTTATTCATTTATCAAATATTCATGGAAATTGAACATAGAATTAAAGAGAATCTAATTTTGATATAAAAATTCTTTATGCATCTATTTATGCATAAGATCAATTTAATAGGAATAACACTTTTAAAATAAAAAGATTTTCAATATGCATAGAAATTGAATTTGATGAAAATGATACTTTTATAATAAAAATATTTCTATTATGCATCTTTCCATGCATAGAAATTGAATCTAATGAAAATAACACTTTTATGATAAAAATATTTCTATTATGCATCTTTCCATGTATAGAAATTGAATCTAATGAAAATAACACTTTTATAATAAAAATATTTCTATTATGCATCTTCCATGCATAGAAATTGAATCTGATGAAAATGACACTTTTATAATAAAAATATTTCTATTATGCATCTTCCATGCATAGAAATTGAATCTGATGAAAATGACACTTTTATAATAAAAATTTCCAATATGCATCTTTCTATGCATAGAAATTGAATCTAATGAAAATAACACTTTTATAATAATAAAATATCCAATATGCATCTTTCTATGCATATAAATTAAATCTAATGAAAATAACACTTTTATACTAAAAAATATCCAATATGCATATTTCTATGCATAAAAATTGAATCTAATGAAAATAACACTTTTATAATAAAAGAAAATCCTTTTATACATCTATTTATGCATAAAATAGGAATAACACTTTTAAAATAAAAAGAATTTCTTTTAGAATGCACAAACGGTGGGGATTATTCTTTTTGAATAACATAAAGATAAACTTATTTCCACAAAATTCAAGAACATTTTACCATAACCTCCTTTGTATGGCTGACCATTTCTCAATTTTTACATTCTAAATTTACTTTAAAATTTATCCCAAGATGAAATAAAGCACTCTAATCTAATGAATTTTTCACTTCTAAAGAGTGATCAATAGGAAAAGTTTAACTCAATTTATTTGTTACTCATTTTAGGATAAAGAAAGATTGAAATTCTTAATGAAGAGAAGGGGGAAGCCTTATATCAAGGCTTATAATCCATAATCACATTAAAAAGCAAAGAATTAAGAAAACCATAGATTAGAATTATAAAAAAGTAGAATTAATAACTTACATGGAGTTTTGTAAGCTTTCCTTTGGCTTGAGGGATTGAGGGTTCTACTCTTGTTTGGATCAAGAGTGGCCACATAAAACCCTTAGTCCTTGGTTTTAACTATTTTCCTCTTCATCTTATGTGAGTATTTACTCATTTTTGGGGGGGTTTTCTTCATTTCTTCAATTTATCTACTCCCTACATTTGGATTAATCTTATTGGTCCCTCAAAACCTTAATCTAAAATTTTCAGAAAATTTGGACCCTTAGGCTAAGGCCTTTTGAGCAGATTATAATTTATTTCTAATGCACCTTAGGAAATTCTTTTTGAACTTCTGTTTCGGGGGAGTTTAGTTTAATAAGAAAGAATATTTTTCCATCCAAAGATATCTAAAAATTGAGTTACCTCTCTCTAGGCCAAAACAGGTAGAAACAAGATCTTTTATTATTCTGAAAAGGGGATTGATTACAGGGGAAGAAACTGGACATTTTGAGGGGATCTTATAGAAATTCACATGGAAAAATCAGAATTGAGAGGCCGAGAGGATCCCACGCACACGGGAGAGCATTTCATGCATCAACATGCTGTCCCCTACTACATTTCAACAGAAAATTGACAAAAATTTGATCGCATACCCACGGAAAAACCCACAAAAATGTATAAAAAATACATTTTTAACCATAAAAATGCTCAAAAAAATCTTTAAAATAGTAGAACTTGCGCGCGGCATCGGGGTTTGGAAAAAACCAAAATACACTTGTAACAAAACCCTAATTAAAAAAAAACCAAGTCAATCACCCTCAATGCATATAATGTAATATAGAGGTAATTTAAAAAGTACATGTTAAAGAAAACCCCAACTCACAAATAAAATCTAATTCACAAAAAATAGCTCATCAAGATTCAAAAATGTATGCATGCATAAATGACTTTGCTTGAAATCATGTGAAAAGAATTGCTTATAACACACATACACATACATAAATATAACCCACCTTACACAAAATCAACAAGAATTTGAGACACTTTACTTAGAAGAGACCTTAACCAAAACAATTATCATGAAAGAACCCAAAACATTTGATTCAGGGAAAACCCATAGATAACTACCCGATCAAGAGCTTTAGATAAGGAAATTGAGTGCTTCAAGAGGCCCTTAACAAATCTCCAACACCCAAACACACGTGCACAAGCTAGAAGAGGCCCTCAAGGAGGTGGTTCAACAAATCTCGCAACCCCTAAACACATGCACAAGCTAACGGGTGCACACATAGGAGGAAGTGATGATCTTAGGTGCGGGCACAAGAATCGGCTCTCAAGTCTTGACTCGTTCTACTTGGTGCCTCACAGATCTGGTTAAAATGTTGCACAGATCTGGTTAAAATGTTGCTCTCTTCTTGTCACAAAATGTTGAGTTGTGATCATGACTCTTGACCTCACCTTTTAAGTCGAGGAGATAAGGATTTTCTTTAATTCTATAGTTATAAGTTACAAATCTTATATTATATCTATGTAATAAATGTACACTACTTATATATACTTTAATACTATAACTATGTTAGAATTTAGATATATCAATGTAAATTGTAGTGGTGTTATGCATATATGGTTTTTTTAATTAAAATATATTTTAATAAATATTAGTCTTTGGTAGCAAATTTTTGAATCACCCATCTATTGACTTCAACTACATTATTGAGCATTTTTTGATAGCTTAATTTTAGGCTTTCTTGTCACAATAATGTAACTTTTTTAGCCTTCATACGATGGTCATCAGAGAAGGGGGTAGTGGGGTCAGAGGAGAGGAGGAGTTAGAGGAGGGGAGGAGTCAGAGGAGGGGAGGGGTCAGAGGAGGAGGAGGAGATAGAGGAGTCACAAGAGGGGTCAAAGGAAGATAAAGAGAATGTGAAGGAGAGAGAACTTCAAGGCTTGAGAGAGTGCAAGACACAAGAGAGATGGATGGCTGAGTTTTCTTCTATCTTCTTCTCTTCTATACAACCATATAACTAAAAGATAAGAGTACATACATAAAGGGAAAGTACTCTCCTACAACAACATACAAAGTGGTTGGTCTAGTGTGAACCTGACTATAAACCTCATGGTAAATGTGGCAATACCCCTGTACAGCATGACAGTGAAAGATGTAGAATATGTCTGGTTAGGATCTTATCAAGAGGCATTCCAAAATCTCAATCGGATACTTTCATTAGTGCCCATTCCCCAACAAACAAAATTTGATCTGGTATTCCACATATTTTTTGATGCCTCTGATTTCGCCATTAGTAGTGCTTTGATGCACAAATTGCAAGAAGGTTGGTTTAAACCAGTTTACTATGTAAGTAGGAGGTTGTCCAAGATAAAAAGAAACTACTCCACGACAGAAAAGGAGTCATTGGGAATGATCTACTCAATTAAGAAGTTTAGGCACTATCTTTTGGGAATGGCGTGTGAATTTCACGTAGATCACAAAGCACTCTTGTACTTGATGAACAAAACAGACCTAGTAGGAAAATTAGCCAGATGGATGCTTTTGTTACAAGAGTTCAAGTTCACTATAAGGCACATCCTAGGAAAGAAGCACATGGAAGTAGATTTCTCATCAAGATTGGAGTCAAGAGAGGATCTAGATGGGGTATAAGATGATTTCCTAGATGCATAGCTCTTCATTATATGGAGAAAAACCCAGCTGATATGATGAGATATTGTAGTTCCTGTGTGACTTGTCCTTTCCTAAGTACACGTCTAGAGATCAAAGGAAAACGCTAACTCTTTGAAGCTAGTTGTTCATGGTGGTAGGAGATCAGCTCTACAAGATGGGCATTAATCAAATACTGAGAAGATGCATCCCCAAACATGAACAACATGTTGTGTTGGGTCGCAGAAATGCACCAAGGAATAAGCGGAGGTCACTTTCAGAGTGCATTTTGTCCTAGATATTCCAAGAATCATGTTGGGTCTACTTGGGCCCAAAGAGAGGGGAATAGTACACAATAGGAAGATAGGAGAGTTAAGTGAGCAGTTCATGAATAGAACTCTTGCTAAGGCATTGTACTGTATTGTTATTACTTAAGAATGAAACATGGGTTGTTCTTTGTCTTAGTGGTATTCGTCTTACTTCTGTTCATTCTACATATTTATGTGTATTCAACATTTAGTGTTGCGTTAAGTGTAGTCCTAAGTGGATGTGGATTACTGTCTAGATTCTAGACAAACTTAGGAACTAGCCTACTTTGCAATCATGATCAATATGATGTGCTGAGGTAAATAGGTAGCATAATGTCCTAGCATAACTTGGTTTGTTACATTGGGCATAGCTATATTAGCCGAGTGGGTGGTCTAGAACCACGTAAGTGCTAGATACTCACAAACATTGGATACCTTAGCTTGTGATAACTATGTCCATATATAGTGTTGCAAGTGGTGTGGTAGTAGGTACACATACAACGTGGGTAGTTACGCGGCATAGACACAACATCACCCTTAAAATGTGATCATCACCCACTAATAATGAACCCATACTTTTGGCCATCTCCTAATCATCAATGGTCACAAAACAACAACCCCATCAGTGTCTAAGACGAGGCTTCCCACCAAATACATGTGCACCAATGGCTTCTCCTCATGATAGGGACCCTTACAAATGTGTACTAAATGTAGATGGTGAGTTACATGATGAGAGGTGGGCATTGAGTGTATATAAACATCGACTACCTCTTGAAGAGCAAGCGACCCCGGCCCACAGATATCCAGACAAGAGACTAATCCATCAGTTCTTCCAAAACTGACCCAGAAAAAACTTCCCTTGCTCGGAAAGCACGGGCGATTCCTCCAGGATAACTTTTCTCTAACGTAGTCAAAAGCCTTAACTAACTGAACTGATCTGACCGAACCTGTAAGTCCCATAGTCAGATCAGAGAAAAGATTGCACTTGGATCATAAAGACCAACACTTTTTTCCTCATTGAGAGGCACAACCGTTGATTCTTTTCCATAGAATAATTTTTATCCGGGATTTACTTCATCTATCGTACCATAAGAGAATTGAGTCTCAATTTAGGGATCCATCAGTCTAGCCTAACCCCATCCAATCCCGTGGGTTAGCCAACCGCCCAAACAATGTAGTGATGGGATCCAATTAAGAATTTGGTTAGGTTTTGTCCCAGGTACCAGGGAAAAGAGTTTTTCCCACGTACCAGGAAAAAGAGTTCCCATGCCCCCTAGCCAAATATTCATGTAAACTTATAACTAGTCACACCACTTACACACCTCAATATGAAATTGCCTTTTTCAAAGAATGAAACCATTGTGTCACTGATCATAATGAAACCATTGTGTCACTGATCATAATCCTTGGCCGAGACCTTGCTACGCGAGACGTCGTCCAATGACTCTCCGTCAACTATTGCAACTTGATCAGAATAGGTCTCCATGACCTCAGTCACAAGACGGTCAAAATGCTTCTCTAGCATTCTTGACATAAAACAGTCATTTAAAAACAGTTCAAAAATATAGCTTCTATAACGAACTCTTGTCTTTCCACATTGCTCCACATCAAACCACATTAATTAATTCCACAACCATTTCATAAGTATTCATATTCTCATCCAATCTCATCATTTTCATCTCATCTCATCTTTCCTCAATTTAACCTCATCAGATCTCATCCACTAACATCTACCCATATTCACATCTCATCACATCACATTCATTCACATCTATCCCCCATCACATCACATTCACTTTCATTCATATCCATCACATTCATTCTCATCACCATTATATCACATCACTTCTATCCACATCATATCTCATTCATACACATCTCATCTCATTCATCCATATTCATCCAATCGTTCTCATGTATGACTACTCGCATCTATCCATACATTCATATCTATCACTTCACATCCACATATATTCATGTCACATCACATCACATTCTTTCACATACACATCTATATCCATCCAATCGTTCTCATGTATGACTACTCGCATCTATCCATACATTTATATCTATCACTTCACATCCACATATATTCATGTCACATCTCATCTCTTTACATCACATCATATTCTTTCACATACACATCTTTATCCATTCTTTACATACACATTCACATCCATTCTTCTCATACACATCCTTATCCATTCTTTCACAAACACATTCACATCCATTCCTCACAAACACATTCACATCCATTCTTCTCATACACATCCTTATCCATTCTTTCACATACTAATTCACACTTATACTTTCAAGATCTTAGATTTACTCGTATATACTGCCAATAAAGACCTATAGTTATACCCCCGGTATATACAAGTAGTAACAGTCCTTGGAACTATAAGGTAAATACCATCATTTCTAGGCCTCAAGCAAGTCAGGGATTCCATATAATTGTAGTACTTCCATTTGAAGACCCAATTATCAATTTATGAATTTCATTCTGAATATCAATTTATATGAGTTTCATCATACAATTCCAATCTTTTACTGCTGCTACTACTTAAATTTATGACAATCTTGGCTTCTCGGTTGATCCACTCTAGCCAAAATTGCTCTGATACCAACAGTATGATCCTTGTCCCCACTGCGCAATGAATTCAGGGGTGCTAGCAGCGGAAGTAGCACTTCTTGCATGGGCCAGGGTCCCACACTTGGGGCCTCGCCCACGGATATCCGGACAAGAGACTAATCCATCGGTTCTTCCAAAACTAACTCGGAAAAAAACTTCCCTTGCCCGAAAAGCACGGGCGATTCCTCCAGGATAACTTTTCTCTAAGGTAGTCAAAAGCCTTAACTAATTGAACTGATCTAACCGAACCCGTAAGTCCCATAGTCAGATCAAGGAAAAGATTGCACTTGGATCATAGAGACCAACGCTTTTTTCCTCATTGAGAGGCACAGCCGTTGATTCTTTTCCATAGAACAATTTTGTCCAGGATCTACTTCATCTATTGTACCATAACAGAATTGAGTCTCAATTTAGGGATCCATCAGTCCAGCCTACAATCTTGTGGGTTAGCCAACTGCCCAACCACTGTAGTGATGGGATCCAATTAAGAATTTGGTTAGGTTTTGTCCCGGGTACCAGGGAAAAGAGTTCCCAGGCCCCTAGTCGGATATTCATGCAAACTTGAAAATAGTCACACCACTTACACACCCAATATGAAATTGCCTTTTTCACAGAATCAGCTATCTCATCTTTCCTCAATTTAACCTCATCAGATCTCATCCACTAACATCTACCCATATTCACATCACATTCATTCACATCTATCTCGATTCACATCCCATCACATCACATTCATTCATATCATCACATTCACTTTCATTCATATCCATCACATTCATTCTCATCACCATTATATCACATCACTTCTATCCACATCATATCTCATTCTATCCACATCATATCTCATTCATACACATCTCATCTCATTCATCCACATCCATCCAATCGTTCTCATGTACGACTACTCGCATCTATCCATACATTCATATCTATCACTTCACATCCACATATATTCATGTCACATCTCATCTCTTTACATCACATCACATTCTTTCACATACACATCTATATCCATTCTTTACATACACATTAACATCCATTCTTCTCATACACATTCACATCCATTCTTCTCATACACATCCTTATCAATTCTTTCACATACTTATTCACATCCATTCCTCACAAACACATTCACATCCATTCTTCTCATACACATCCTTATCCATTCTTTCACATACTCATTCACATCCATTCCTCACATACACATTCACATTCATTATCATCACATACAATATCACATCCCATATCATCACATACATTCACTCACATCCCATATCATTCATTTACATTCTGATTCACATGACATCACATCTCATCTATTCCTTCATCATCTATCTGATTCACATCTTATCTCATCACCTCTATTCACATCACATCTTTTCTCATCACCTCTATTCACCTCTTATCACATCACATCTATTCACATCACATCCATCCATCCATTCCTATCTATCTAATTGAGATCACATCTATCCATCCAATCATTATTTATCTAGTTCAAATCTATCTGATTCACATCTTATCTCATCACCTCTATTCACCTCTTATCACATCACATCTATTCACCTCTTATCACATCACATCTATTCACATCACATCCATCCATCCATTCCTATCTATCTAATTTAGATCACATCTATCCATCCAATCATTGTTTATCTAATTCAAATCTTATCTCATTACATTTATTCACCTCATATTCTCATCATTTCTATTCACATCACATCTATCCAATCATCTATCTGATTCACATCTTATCTCATCACATCTATTCACCTCATATTCTCATCACTTTTATTCACATCACATCTATCCAATCATCTATCTGATTCACATCTTATCTCATCACATCTATTCACCTCATATTCTCATCACTTCTATTCACATCACATCTGTCCAATCATCTATCTGATTCACATCTTATCTCATCACATCTATTCACCTCATCCTCATCACTTCTATTCACATCACTTCTATCCAATCATCTATCTGATTCACATCTTATCTCATCACATCTATTCACCTCATATTCTCATCACTTCTATTCACATCACATCTATCCAATCATCTATTTGATTCACATGTTATCTCATCACATCTATTCATTCTCATCACTTCTATTCACATCACATCTATCCAATCATCTATCTGATTCACATCTTATCTCATCTATCTTATCTATTCACATCACATCTATCCAATCATCTATCGTATCTCATCACATCTATTCACCTCATATTCTCATCACTTCTATTCACATCACATCTATCCAATCATCTATCTGATTCACATCTTATCTTATCACATCTATTCACCTCATATTCTCATCACTTCTATTCACATCACATTCATCCATCCATTCATTCCCATCTATCTAATTCGCACCTTATCTCATCACATCTATTCATAGAATTTAAGAGAAATCTAATTTTTGATATAAAGATTCTCTACGCATCTATTTATGCATAAATTCAATTTTAATGAGAATAACACTTTTGAAATTAAAAAAAATCTTTTATGCATCCTTCCTATGCATAAATTCAATTTTAATGAGAATAACACTTTTGAAATAAAAATAAATCTTTTATGCATCCTTCCTATGCATAAACTCAATTTTAATGAGAATAACTCTTTTAAAATAAAAATAAATTCCTTTATTCATCTTTCTATGCATAAATTTAATTTTAATGAGAATAAATCTTTTGAAATAAAAATAAATTCCTTTATACATCTTTCTATGCATAAAGTCAAAATTAATGAGAATAACGCTTTTGAAATAAAAATAAATTTCTTTATGCATCTTTCTATGCATAAAATCAAAATTAAAAATAAAAATAAATTTTCTTATATATCTTTCTATGAATAAAATCAAAATTAATGAGAATAACTCTTTTGAAATAAAAATAAATTCCTTTATGCATCTTTCTATGCATAAAACCAAAACTAATGAGAATAACTCTTTTGAAATAAAAAATAAATTCCTTTATGCATCTTTCTATGCATAAATTAAAAATTAATGAGAATAACTCTTTTGAAATAAAAATAAATTCCTTTATGCATCTTTCTATGCATAAAATCAAAATTAATGAGAATAACTCGTTTGAAATAAAAATAAATTCCTTTATGCATCTCTCTATGCATAGAATGAAAATAACACTTTTAGAATACACAAATGGAGGGGATTACTCTTTTTGAATAACATAGAGATAAAACTTATTTCCACAAAATTTAAGAAAATTTTGCCATAACCTCCTTTGTATGGCTGACCATTTCTCAATTTTTACATCCTAAATCTACTTAGAATTTACCCAAGGATGAATTAAAACACTCTAATCTAATCAATTTTCACTTCTAAAGAGCAATCAATAGGAAAAGTTTAATTTATTTTGTTTGTTTCTCATTTTAGGAAGAGAAAGAAGGGCTGAAATTCTTAATGAAGAGAAGGCGGAAGCCTTTCCATTAAGGCATAACATCCAATTTCACATTAAAAAAAATAAGAAATCAGAAAACCATAGAATAGAATTAAAAAAAAGTAGAATTTATAACTTACATGGAGTTTTGTGAGCTTTGGCTTGAGGGATTGAGGGTTCTACTCTTGCTTAGATCAAGAGTGGCCACCAATTCTTTGTAGAAGAATTAGTCAAAAACAAGTGAATTATCAAAGAATTCAATGTTTTTTGGCTCAGGGGAGGAGTAGAGTAACAGTGTATAAAACACTATTAACCTTTACAAAGGGAGAGGCTTCTATTTATAGAAAAAAGTGAGCCTCTAACCAAGCAAACTGATTCTAGAATTTTCCACATTAGTTTGGTCACTTTTTGACCATTTTTAGGTCAGTTTAGCTTACTTTTTGGTTCTAGTTGAAACAGGAGAGAAGAGAAATGAAAATATCTCATTATTTATAAGTTTAAAACTCATCCACACATGTGAAATAGGTGCCTCCTTCATGAGGGGAATTCCCCACACATTGAGGTGTCAAAAATGCATCATTTCCTCTAAATATCTCTTCTTTTTTAACTAATAACCTTGTCCTTAGTCAACTCTTTATCTTATGTGAGTATTTACTCATTTTTGGGGGATTTTCTTTTATTCTTCAATTTATCTCCTCCCTACAATTGGATTAATCTTATTGGTCCATAGGAGCCTTAATCTAAAATTTTCAAAAAATATGGACCCTCAGGATAAGGTCCTTTTTACCTATTTTCAATTAATTCCAATTGCACATTGGAAAGCTCTTTTGAATTTCTATTTCAAGGAAAATCATTTTAAATACTAGGAGGATTTTTATATCCAAAAATATCTCAATTTTGAATTACCTCCCTCTAGACATTTTCTCTTTCTAGACCAAAACAGGATAAAACTGGATCTTTCTTTTATTTCAGAGAGGGGAATAGTTATAAGATCAAAAGGGGAGGTTCTTACACCTGTACACCTCAAAAGCTGGAGGGAGAAATCTTACATCCTACCTCAATTAAAAAAACACAAGATATCCTCATCTCGCAAAATTAGAGGATAACTCTTTTCCTTAAGATCCAACTGATTCTGGGGTTCCTTATAGTCTGGTGAACCCAACAGAATCCTCGGATAAAGATCCCTTATATAGAACTCATCATTAGGTAACAATTCACTCAAATTATAACATTCAAATCCTTATCACAATAATGGTCCATTAGACCAAACTTTCTATCTGAACAGTCCTCCATGGGAATTTTCAATTATACAGATTTTTAATTTGACATCCCTTAACTTGATCCACTAGGTCAAGAGTTAACAATAGCAATCTATCAGCATAATCCACTAATATCATAGTGATTTACTGAAGTCATTATCGTCATTCGAGTTACGAATATCAACACAGGGACTCGTCCCATTCATCCTCATTGTGGTTTTGCTCAGTTTATCGCTTTTCAATCATAGTGATTTGCTGAAGTCATTATCGTCATTCGAGTTACGAATATCAACACAGGGACTCGTCCCATTCATCTTCATTGTGGTTTTGCTCAGTTTATCGCTTTTCAACCAAAAATTCAAGAATCGTCATTTTTTCAAATCAGAATCCAATTCAACTCATAAGTTCTCAAAATCACAGTTTTAAAATCATATCAACCACCTTCAAATTCATCATCTGGATAGCATTTTAGCTTATAATTTCAAGATCTTAGATTTGCTCTTATATACTACCAGTAAAAGAGCTGTAGTTATACCCTCGGTAGTCACGGTTCTTGGAGCTATAAGGTAAATACCATCATGTCTAGGCCTCAAGCAAGTCAGGGATTCCATATACTTGTAGTACCTCCATCTGAAGACCCAATTATCAATTTATGAATTTCATTCTGAATATCAATTTATATGAGTTTCATCACACAATTTCAACCTTTTACTACTATTTCTTAAATTTATGACATTCTTGGCTTCTCTGTTGATCCACGTTAGCCAAAATCGCTTTGATACCAGCAGTATGATCCCTATCCCCACCGCGCAACGAATTCAGGGGTGCTAGGAGAGTGGAAGTAGCACTTCTTGCGCAGGCCAGGGTCCCACGCTCGGGGCCTCGCCCACCCCACGGATATCCACACAAGAGACTAATCCATCGGTTCTTCCAGAATCGACCTGGAAAAAAACTTCCCTTGCCCGAAAAGCAGGGGCGATTCCTCTAGGATAACTTTTCTCTAACGTAGTCAAAAGCTTTAACTAACTGAACTGATCTAATTAAACCCGTAAGTTGCATAGTCAAATCAGGGAAAAGATTGAACTTGGATCATAGATACCAATGCTTTTTTCCTCATTGAGAGACACGGCCATTGATTATTTTCCATAGAACAATTTTTATTCGGGATTTACTTCATCTATCGTACCATAACAAAATTGAGTCTCAATTTAGGGATCCATCAGCCTAAGTCCACAATCCCCTAGGTTAGCCAACCGCCCACCAACCACTGTAATGATGGGATCCAATTAAGAATTTGATTAGGTTTTGTCCCGCGTACCAGGGAAAAGAGTTTCGAGGCCCCCTAGCCGGATATTCATGCAAACTTAAAACTAGTCACACCACTTACACACCCAATATGAAATTGCCTTTTTCACAGAATCAGCTATCTTTAAAAAAAACAATCTTTAATGAAACCATTGTGTCACTGATCATAATCCTCAAAATCTCTGGTTGAATCCTTATTTCTAATCATTCCTTCATCGTTATACCTATGGCATCATTGGCAACCAGAACGCTCACCACTTGTCCACTCAAGGGCCTTTTCGATAGTTCCTAGCTCATAGTAACCAGCAATATATTCACATAAAAAAATGGAATCTCCATTGAAGATCAGCAAGATCAACCAACGGATTCATATAAAAGAGCCATGGAGTCATCCGACCTTGAGGACGTGCAAGATGAATCAACCAGATCCATCCCCGATTTCAGAAAACAACTCTTACTCCTTGTTCTAATATCTTCCATGATGCACTTGTTAGGTATCGTCGGCGACCCAAAGCCCGAGCACCGTATGGTCAGCACCCTCTAGGATCCTTCGCATGTGACCTAGCGCTTCACTCATAGGCCACTTCCTTGGTCCCTCATCCACCATACCGGAAGCTCACCATTTTAATCAAATCGAGGTGGTCAAGACCTTAGCCAACCTTGCTATGCGAGACATCCTCCAATGACTCTCCCCCGTCAGCTACTATTGCAACTTTATCAGATTAGGTCTCCACGACCTCATTTAGATAAGACGGTCAAAATGCTTCTTTAGCATTCTTGACATAAAACAATCATTTAAAAACAATTTCTATAAGGAACTCTCATCTTTCCACATTGCTCCACATCAAACCTTATTAATTAATTCCACAACCATTTCATAAGTATTCATATTCTCATCCAATCTCATCATTTTCATCTCATCTCATCTTTCCTCAATTTAACCTCATCAGATCTCATCCACTAATATCTACCCATATTCACATCACATTCATTCACATCTATCCCGATTCACATCCCATCACATCACATTCATTCATATCCATCACATTCACTTTCATTCATATCCATCACATTCATTCTCATCAACATTATATCACATCACTTCTATCCACATCATATCTCATTCATACACATCTCATCTCATTCATACACATCTCATCTCATTCATCCACATCATATCTCATTCATCCACATCCATCCAATCGTTCTCACATACGACTACTCGCATCTATCCATACATTCATATCTATCATTTCACATCCACATATATTCATGTCACAACTCATCTCTTTACATCACATCACATTCTTTCACATACACATCTATATCCATTCTTTACATACACATTCACATCCATTCTTCTCATACACATCCTTATCCATTCTTTCACATACTCATTCACATCCATTCCTCACAAACACATTCACATCCATTCTTCTCATACACATCCTTATCCATTCTTTCACATACTCATTCACATCCATTCCTCACATACACATTCACATTCATTATCATCACATACATTCACTCACATCCCATATCATTCATTTACATTTTGATTCACATGACATCACATCTCATCTATTCATTCATCATCTATCTGATTCACATCTTATCTCATCACCTCTATTAATCTCTTTTCACATTACATCCATCCATCCATTCCCATCTATCTAATTCACATCACATCTATCCATCCAATCATCATCTATCTAATTCAAATCTTATCTCATCACATCTATTCACCTCATATTCTCATCACTTCTATTCACATCACATCTATCCAATCATCTATCTGATTCACATCTTATCTCATCACATCTATTCACCTCATATTCTCATCACATCTATTCACCTCATATTCTCATCACATCTATCCAATCATCTATCTGATTCACATCTTATCCAATCATCACATCTATCCAATCATCTATCTGATTCACATCTTATCTCATCACATTATTCACCTCATATTCTCATCACTTCTATTCACATCACATCTATCCAATCATCTATTTGATTCACATCTTATCTCATCACATCTATTCACCTCATATTCTCATCACTTCTATTCACATCACATCTATCCAATAATCTATTTGATTCACATCTTATCTCATCACATCTATTCACCTCATATTCTCATCACATCTATTCACCTCATATTCTCATCACTTCTATTCACATCACATCTATCCAATCATCTATCTGATTCACATCTTATCTCATCACATCTATTCACCTCATATTCTCATCACTTCTATTCACATCACATCTATCTAATCATCTATCTGATTCACATCACTTCTATTCACATCACATCTATCCAATCATCTATCTGATTCACATCTATTCACCTCATATTCTCATCACTTCTATTCACACTTCTATTCGCATCACATCTATCCGATCATCTATCTGATTCACATCTTATCTCATCACATCTATTCACCTCATATTCTCATCACTTCTATTCACATCACATTCATCCATCCATTCATTCCCATCTATCTAATTCACATCATATCCATCCATTCATTCATTCACACCTTATCTCATCACATCCCTTCATAGAATTTAAACATAGAATTTAAGAGAAATCTAATTTTTGATATAAAGATTCTCTACGCATCTATTTATGCATAAATTCAATTTTAACGAGAATAACACTTTTGAAATAAAAATAAATCTTTTATGCATCCTTCCTATGCATAAATTCAATTTTAATGAGAATAACACTTTTCAAATAAAAATAAATCTTTTATGCATCCTTCTTATGCATAAATTCAATTTTAATGAGAATAACTCTTTTGAAATAAAAATAAATTCCTTTATGCATCCTTCTTATGCATAAATTCAATTTTAATGAGAATAACTCTTTTGAAATAAAAATAAATTTCTTTATGCATATTTTTGTGCATAAAATCAAAATTAATGAGAATAACTCTTTTGAAATAAAAATAAATTCCTTTATGCATCTGTCTATGCATAAAATCAAAATTAATGAGAATAACTCTGTTGAGATAAAAAATAAATTCCTTTATGCATCTTTCTATGCATAAAATTAAAATTAATGAGAATAACTCTTTTGAAATAAAAATAAATTCCTTTATGCATCTTTCTATGCATAAAATCAAAATTAATGGGAATAACTCTTTTGAAATTAAAATAAATATTTTTATGCATCTTTCTATGCATAAAATCAAAATTAATGAGAATAACTCTGTTGAGATAAAAAATAAATTCCTTTATGCATCTTTCTATGCATAAAATTAAAATTAATGAGAATAACTCTTTTGAAATAAAAATAAATTCCTTTATGCATCTTTCTATGCATAAAATCAAAATTAATGGGAATAACTCTTTTGAAATTAAAATAAATATTTTTATGCATCTTTCTATGCATAAAATCAAAATTAATGAGAATAACTCTTTTGAAATAAAAATAAAGTTGGTAATACTTTGTTTTACCCAAAATCCTCCTTACCTCCCTTACATTGGTAGGTGGTGGGAGGGCCACAATTGCTTGCACCTTCTCAGGATCCATCTCTATGCCTTCTTCTGAGATAACATCAGCATTTTCTAGGATTAAGTCACCCTTTTGTATCATCAATACTTTGCAAGGCCAACCTCAACTTTTCCAAGTGATCCATGCGACTTGAATAAATGCAAAAATTATCCAAAAAGACCCTTATAAACTTTCCCAAGTAAGGTGCAAATACCTGACTCATGAAGCGTTGAAAAGTTGCTGGTGCATTGGTCAAGCCAAATGGCATCACCCTATAGGCATACACTCCCCAAGGGTGATAAATGAGGCTTTCATTTGATCTTCTTCTCACAAATCCGGATTTGAAAGTATCCAGAGTATCCATCACACACTGAATACAACTCATAACCTGCAACTTGATCCAAAATCTCAACCTAAAAGGGTAGAGAATAATAATCCCTCTTTGTGCATGCATTAAGAGGGTGAAAGTCCACACACACGCCATTTTTCACCTTTTTTAGGAGTGACTACAACTGGGAAAATCTACTCTGAATTATCTACTGGAAAAATAAATCTAGCTTCAAGCAAATTAGTTACCTCATTCTTAAAAGCACCTCCGCTTGCACTACTCCCAAACGCCTTAGCCACTGTACCACTGGCTTACTTTGGGGCTTGAGATCAATCTTGTGCTCTACTAGGGTAACTTGGTGTACTTGTGAGTAGCTGTTAAACTTTGCAAAAAGGTTAGGAAATCCATCCAACATTTTTAAGTAATTCTCCGTTTTAGTACCTGCTATATGGACTCATCAAGAAGAAGTTCATTCTATTGGTGATGAAGACTAGTGAGGTCCACATCTCCTTTCTTGAACATGGTTGAAGAAGCTTCCTCTTCCAAGGCTCCATTGTCTTCAGCATCCCCTCGATCCCTTCCTAGGGAAATACCAAATGCAACTCCCTCCACCTCCCCTTTTCTGAGATGGATGACTCTAACTCTGAACTTTCGGAAGTTGAAGGTTCACCTCTTACCACTTTCTTACGACGTCTCTTGATGTTGTAGTGGACCTTCTTATTCTTACCTTGTAGAATAAGATCACCTATCTCCCACTTTTGAATTGCCTTCACTTGGCAAAGCCATGGCCTACCCAATATCAATGGGTAAGCCCTAGCATCAGGCTTTGTAGGAATGACCTGGAAAGTTGTAGGCACAGAAATACCACATACATCCACTCCCAAATTCCTGACAATTCCTAAGGTTTTCACCCTAGTATTATCAGCAAGTTTGATGCGATAGGGAGAGTTAGTAGAAGACAACTTTAAATTGGCATCTTTCATTGTTTTTTCACTCATGACATTGATTGACGCACCTCCATCAATGTATGCATTAGAAATTGTTTGCCCCTCAATGATGACATCAATCACAGGCACATCATCTCTTACATCAATATCCACCTTTTGAGCCATAGGAGTCCCATTATCGCTCTTCTTCTTTTTCTTAGATTCCCTTATGCTAGCCAGCTTACCCCATTCCTTTCTCAGCTTTGGAGAGAGTGCCAAAAGCTACCCAAATGTGATTTGTGATGTTTTCTCTCTAAGATCTGTTAAGATGTCGTAACTAAGAGATCCTTGTCCAAGAGGAAAGTCAGATTGTCAAATTTTTCTCCTAGACGACTTCTTCTTATTATTATTTTTCTCCTCTTCTTCAGATTTATCTTCTTGCTCTTCTTCTTCTTGGCTCCTAGTTTTACAACCCCTTTTTGCCATTAATGGCATCAATGTTTCCTCTTCTTCTCCTCTGAGCATGTTTCCTCTAAAAGTGCTAAACTTTTATCCTCTCTTTTCCTCAATTTTGGACACTCAATGCGATAGTGCCCCTTCTCTTGACATTCATAGCATGTGACACTACTTCTATCCCTAGGTTTATCCTCAACTCGTGAAACCCTAGGTGGCCTTGCGTTGACTAAGTGTAACTTCAAATCAGCAAATTCTGCCACCATAAGTTGTGTAATGTTATGGTCCAAGGATGGAGCTTGTACCTGAGATGTTGAGGCTCTACTACTCGTCGCTCGTGGTGGGGTCGGCACACTTGGAGAAGATTGGAATGTGGACTCAATATGAAGAGTGGCCTCCTTCTTCAAAGAAATACGAAGAGCCTCTTTAAAATTAGTGGGATCTTTGCTAAGAACTTTTCCATGCAAGTGGGGATCCAAACCCATGATAAACTTGCTCATCTTAAGGTGCTCCATTGCTCAAGAACTCTTTGAATCTCCCATAGAAGGTGAAAAAGAACAAGCAAGAACATGTAAAGCAGGTTATTGATATTTGATGAACAAGGCTTCATACCTCACTAAAAAGGCAGAAACTAACTCTCCTTCCTTTTGAAAAATCTGATCCAATTGCAATAGTAAAGCGTTTGGTGACTCCACTATCCCAAATCTCTCCTTCATTGCTTTGGTCAACCTTTCCCAATCATTCTGACTCCTCTGGGGGCAAAGCCTCATGCCAAGCTAAGGCCACACCCTCCAAGAAATCTGGAAGTATTTCTGTCCTCTCCTTCATAGACCAACCTGTCAACAAGCGAAGCATGCTCGGTTAAACTCTCAAAGATAACTCCCCGGGTCTTCTCTTTCCGATCCTTGGAACACCGGAATGTTGAACATCTTGCACCAAAAGATGAGTAGCCACAAGGAAATTTTACTTATTTTAAAATAACTTTTCTTGAATCATACGGGACCTTAAAGTTAAAATAGAATAATTCTAAGTAAAACGTGCCCGCCATCTCCACCAAAAGATGTGACACAAAGTTGGGGTTTTGACTTCGGTCACTTCATAGAATCAAAACACGCTTGTATGAAACACACTTCGTAGAATCAAAACACACTTGTATGAAACCTCACAGCCTCCTCACCTCCCTTTCTCTCCCTAGGTTAAGATAAAGATAAACACATCAAAGGTGAGATCATAATTCATGAAAGGAAAGATGAAAGGCTCAAGAAAAGCAAGAATTTTTGCTAGTCTTGCAGCTCCAAACAAGAGGGCAATTCTTTGTTGGAAGAAAATCTTCTGACTACTCAAGATTATGTGAACAAAAACATACGAGGAATGTTGGTAAGGTTCATCCGTTTGAATTGGCGATTTGGACGGAACATCTTAAAGTAAAAGAATATAGTAATCACTTACAAGAGGATAAGATACATGGGATTTGCTTTTTGATAAGAGATTAAGAGAAATTAATCATTATTAAGAAGAAATAATGACCAAAAGTCTATAAAAATAGAGATACTCAGAGAATTAAAGTTTTAAATCCATAAAGACTATACAAACGAGGATTACATAGGTACTTAGAGCTTGAAGAGAGCTTTGCGCCTATATAAAAACTTTTGAAAACGGGCAACCGAGCGAAAAGTTATGAGCATTTTACTACAAGTCTATAACTAAAAGTTAGCAACTAAAAGTTAGCAAATTTGGGAGAAATTCTGATCATCAATGAAATAAAGGATTAAGAAATTAGTTACATGAGTGGAAAGAGCATATAAAGATCTTTCTAGCCAATAATCAATTTTAGAAACCAATACCCGAGTGATGAGTAATTACTGGTTGAAATTTGGGTATTAGACCACAAAAACTGTACTTCCCTCCTCTCTTTGCATGAAACCTCAATTTTCACGTAGCCTCTTGCCTTTCATCTTCTTCATGATTCAAGCTAGAGGGTAACATTACTCAGCGGACAATCTTAAAGATTTACCTATGGTCCCCAAAGTCTTTCCACATGCTCATTACCGCTAAAACCATTGGTACCTCCAAAGGAGGGCAACAATAAAGCAAGGGCTACCTTGAAAAGTCACAGGCCCACCAAGATAATAACTTCTTATCCCACTTATCATGAATCATCAAAGAGGTCCAAAATTGGGTTAAGCATGAGGAGCTAATGCTAAATGAGACATTCACATGTAAAGAGAGTGTTTGAATACGGGTTTGGAGATAAGAGAATGGCAATGACACAAAATGCTCAATTGAGGAGGCTTCATTCCCTTCTTTTGAAAGAGAGAGGAGGGCTACTTTTATAGGTGGAGAATCACCCTCTCTCCCATTGTTACAAATTACAACATAAAAATCTTCAACCCTTCAGTGACATAAGGGTAGATGTCACCATTAGTTGTCTTCTTAGGCTAAGTCTTCTATTGATTATTAAATTGAAGACTTTTTTACTTTGAAAGTGTGATGAGATAATAGCCAAGTCTAAGTGGCATGTAGTAGGTGGAGATCCCACTTACACATGGCGGAATTATCCTCTTCCATATGTAGGCATTCTAGAAGAATCTTTTCCAATTATGCACCTACATATACTCCTCCACATGCCTTCCACACTCCCCAACTTGTAGCCTTATGGTGAATACTATATTAATAATACAATTAAAATCCATGTGAGCATGAAGGCCCACTTTTATTTTCCACATCACTAGCCTATCTATCATACCAAAGTATTTATCAAGCATACTTGTGGCATTTACAATGTGTGCACCCTAAATCAAGTAAAACCATTATATTTGAAGATAGAATGCTATTATCAGGGTAGCCGCCAAGCCGTCGCATCACCACGTCGTTATTCCATTGTAGGCACCGTAATCTTCTTGGACAAGCTTCCACCTTATTACCATTGAGAAACCATCAAAATATGTACAAAATTGAAAATAAAAGATATCAATTTTTCATGTCACAGTACCCACAAACCAAAATAAATAGACCATCTTTAACTTTTCAATCCAACGAATCCGGTGGTAAGGTTCCCAACTCGATCCACTTGGATGAAGAAATATCTCGGCCCCCGTGACTCTAGAAATCTCTACCCCATCCTATTTTGATACAAGAGAAATGGGGGAGGGACATATTCTCTAGTATCTGTACCATGGTGTCATGGCGAAAGTTGAAATTTGGGGGAGAGACAAGCAGTCTGGAATATGCACTGGAAGAAATCTCGAGTAGGCATCTTCCTCTTTCTGCAATCATTTAAACATCAAATCAAATTATTCTTAGTAAGGCATTTTTAATTAATTAGCATTATGTTAGGTAAATAATTAATTAGCATTATGTTAGGTAAAACATACATTACAAAATAGTCCTTAAATGGCAAGTCCTAGGAGCTAAGATCGGCTCTCTGATACAAATTGTAAGGTTCCCCCCTTAAATAGGGGAAACACTTAAGATAGTCTACTAAGTCTTAACTTGGAGAAACTTTCCTACTCGTCGACACCTTGACCATGCAAAGATTCAAAGATATAATTTGTAGGTAAGATCTAGTCCTATCCCGCAGGGGGAGCGTGGTCTTCTAAGAATAAAATCACCCATAGGGTAATTGATCGTAATTTGGGCAACTACTAATCTTGATTCCTAAAGACAATGCTTTTCTCCTCATCCATGCAAGGCATAGCCGCTGGCTTAGTCTTCTAGAATAGAGTTACCCAAGAGCCTATTTATCTAGCCTAGGGCTTTCACTTAATCTGTTGGAAAGCTACCCAACTAATCAGGTCCACCCGCATCCATAGGATGTTAATTAAGGCCCTTTCACAAGGTTCATTAAAATAACCTTTTTCCATAGTATAATAATGCCTAAGACAAGATATATATGAAAAAGAAAGTTTATACAAGAATCAATTCCATACAAGCCAAACCGGCTCTCTTATTCTTTCCTTTATACTACCGATGATCTAGAAATCGGCCTTCCAGCCTCTACATGCTGGGCAAAACCCTATGAGACCATACACCTTGTCGTCAGTAGCTGGGGGGGCGAGGACTCAAGCCGGCTTGTCTCTGTCGCCTCAGGCTCTGTCGCTCGATCCTCCCACCCCCCTCAGAGGGATGTCTACGTGCTAGGGTGGGCTTATTCTCTGCACTAGCCTTGGCCCTCAAAACTAGACAACATCACAATCACTCGCCTCAATTGGCGAATCCCAATGGTATGAGGGATACCATGGGCCAATCCTGAGTTTTGCTAACAACGCCACCCGGCTACACAAGCAGGGAAATGGAGTTAGCATCGAAGCTAGGAGAAAAAATACTTGTACTCTTTCTCTTAAAAATAGAAATTTTAATACAAACCAAATACAACATCACTTCATAGAATTTCTAAAATTTCTCAATGAAAAATTTTACATCTTCTTTCTTGATTTATTGATATTAATCTTAAAGAATAATTTAAAACTCTTTTTAAATGATAACCAAGCTAGCTTGGCCACCGTTTCCTTGTGGAGCTTGCAACGGGAGGGTTGGAGCCGCATTAGGAGCATTTTCTCTAATCTCATTGTTGCGTGTTTCTCCCGAGGTGACATTTTGGCGTTTTTGAGATGGGGACATTTTGATCACCCCCTCGTAGTGCTTGATGCTGCGATCACAGTGCTTCAGTCAGATCTCGATTTCAAGATTGTTTGCTCACTCTATGAGCAAAAACTTGCAGCGTGTGAACCTCCTCTAAGCTCAAAAACCTCTTATTAAAGTCTACGCAAATAGGGGGAGGGGGGATTTGTGAGATGTCCTAAAGGGCAAAAACGTTTTGTTGCAAGAGAGTATAAGCTCTAAGTCTCTTCACACCGGGGGGAGGGAGAAGAGTTAAGGACACCCTGGGCTTATCTGAGAGATGGTTGATTAGGGGTGTAGAGGAAGGCAGTGAGGGCTGTGAAGCATGGCTATAGGTACAACAAGTATAGTATGTAGGCCCAGAGTGGCGATACGCACTGGTGGTATGGCCTTGTGTAGCATGCAACCTAGGGGTGTGCTCTACGCAATGAGCTACTGGCCATGAAGTACCCGAGGGTTTATATAGGTGTAGGGTGCGGTTGCGGGTACTTAGCAAAGTACAGTTGAAAGGATGGTGTGCCATCAAAGTGTACCGGTCACTGGTCTGTATGAGCTTGGGGGGAAAGATACGGCGGTGGTGCGTAGACAAAGGTGTGGTACGCATTGCGCTGTGGACATGCTGCGATGCAATTGTTCCCTTACCACCATTGGTGCTACAATCCTACTCCTTGGGAATAAAATGGTTGAGGAGCCTGAAAATATGACAAGTGATTCTAAAATCTTGAGGTGAGGGGTGATAAAGTATAACACCACAAACTAGCCCTATTCTCATCAAAACCATAGCTAAAGAGACGTTCTAACTTAGCCTCTATCTCGCTGATTGTAACAAGCGTGGACATATTGCCTTGAGAACCACATATGCTATCGTCTCTCCACTGGGTCTGAAAAATATAACTCTTGGAAATGATTATCAAGACTCGCCCTACTCGATCGAGTTTTGGTGGAGGAGAGGATATGCTCAAAAAAAAAGCAAAGGCAGTCATATCCTAATTTTGGGTAAGGTTGAGGATACCAGATAAGTACGGGGTGTCCATCTATAAAATCCAATTTATCAATCATAAGTCTTCATCAATGAAGCTTAATCTGAATGAAAATACAACATATGAATGCACCTTTCTAAAATTTAATTATAAATCCCTAACAAAATTCATCCTTGATTCTTAAGCTTTCAACAAAGCTCTGATACCAGCTATGAGACCCCTGCTCTCTCTACACATCAAACTTTGGAGTGCTAGCACAGTGAAAGTAGCAATCTCTTGCGCAGGAGGGCAAAGCTTCCCACTCGGGGCCTCGCCCCATGAATGTTTGGGCAAGGGACTGGCGATAACCGAGATCGAAAAAACTTTCCTTGCTGCCCAGAAAGCACGAGCGATTCCTCCAGGAAAATCTTCTAATGAGAATTTATCTAACGGGGTCGAGAGCCTTAACTATCCTTTGTATTCCGGCCGAACCTGTGGGTCACATAGATCTCCCTCGACATACGCATGGGTGTCCTAGCAACTGCCACGTGAGCCTGTGCATCGCCTGGTCAGAACCCTCTAGGATCCTCCTTAGGTGTCCTAGCACTTCACTCAGGGACTGCTTCATCATCCCTCGCCCATCGTACCGGAAGTGCACCATTTTTTACCGTACCGAGGCTGGTCAAGACCTTGGTAGGCTTTGCCTATGAGACATCCTTTAATGACTCCCCACCAGCTTTGCAATGTAAATTCTCCTTTAAACAATAAACCAAATGCTTCCTCCACATTCTGGCATAAGCATTAGGAAGTGAATGGGGTCTTCTTGGGCCCTTTAATTTGCCCAAGCCTAATCAAGGTGATTAAGGAATAGCCAAATGGGAGGTTGCCATGTGGACTGAAATGTTGGGTTTGTAAGAGAGGTGTAAGAGTGGTCAAAGGGTGCACTTTTTCCTCCAAAAAGGGAGGGAGGTAATTTTACAATTTTCGGACCTCCATAACTTCTACATACAAGCTCCGATTTGAGCGGAGATTATAGATCCGTGATCTACGCATCAAGAGCTTTCCATAGATATGTTACATGATATGGTTTTGTCCGCTAGATTTTAAATTCCATTTTGCCTCCAAAATTCAAATTCGAATAAAGTAGCCGTTTTGAAGCTTCTAATTAGAAAACGTTTCTTCTTAAGAGAAAAGGTTTGACTCCTTAAACTGCCAAATAAAAGGGCCCAAGAAGCCTTCCATTGAGGTCCTAATGACAATCCTTTACAAAAATAGAGTTTCTATGCAAGTAGGTTTTTCCCATTGACTTTCATTTCCTCTCATGAAAAGCCATTTCGCGAGAAAACATCTCTAGTATTGGTTTCACAAGATCCTTTTTTTCAAAACTTAGACTTCCTCAATGAAAATCACGAATCTTGTATCTCGGGTGATCCATCCATCAATTACAATTTAAAACAAATTCCTAACTTATTTCTAGACGATTTCAAGTCTTAGGTGTAAGATTCCTCCCTCGAGCTTTTGAGGTGTAAAGGTATAAGAACCTCCCCTTCTATTCTTGTAATTATTCCCCTCTCTGAAATAGAAGAAAGATCTTGTTTTATCCTATTTTGGCCTAGAGAGAGAAAATGTCTAGAGAGAGATAATCCAAAATTGAGATATCTTTAGATATGAAATTCCTCCTAGTGTCTATTGGATTCCCTTGAAACAGAAGTTCAAAATGAACTTTCCAATGTGCCTTTGGAATTAAGTGAAAATGTGTATAAAGCACCTTAGCCTAAGGGTCTACATTTTCATGAATTTTTGGATTATGATCCAATTAAGGTTCCAATGGGCCAATTGGATTAATCTAAGTGTTGGGATGAGATAAATCCAAAGAATAAAAGAAAATATCCAAAAATGAGTAAATTCTCACATAAGATGAAGAGTTGACTCAGTACAAGGTTTATTAGTTAAAAATTATGAGATATTACTAAAAAAATGCGATATTTTGGAATAATGATGCATTTTTGACACCTTGGTAAGGAGAGGGGGACTCTTGAGGTAGGTGCCTATTTCACATGTGTGGAAGGGTTTTAATTCAAAAAAATTGTGATATTTTTATCTCTCCTCTCTCCTGGAGATCAAACCAAATCAAAAGGAGCCAAACTGGTCCAAATCTTGTCCAAATTGAGTCAAACTAAACCTGGAAAATTATAGAACCCAATCAGACTTGGTTAGTGGCATCTGTCACCTATAAATAGAACCTTAGTCTTTTGTTAAAAAAAATCTGTGAGCTATACCATGCCAGTATTACATTAAAATAATCATATTTTCTATTATCCCTTTAAAATCCTCTGCTTTTGGAGAGCTTGGAGTTTCTCTCTCTCTTCAACAACTCTTGGAGCTTTCTTCTCAACTTGCTAAACCAATTGATTGGTTGGGGGCTTCACTTCTAGAAAAAGAAGAAAGCTAAATCTTGAGGTAAGAAAAAATTTTATGGTTTTTGTTAATATTCTCAAATGATTTCTCTTCTCAACTCCTCTCAAGCTTGAGAAGTTTCTAATTGGTTGTTTTAAATTCAAATCAAGTTTTCCCTAAGAACTTTAATGAGTAATCAAGAAAACATTAATCTTTATGCTTAATTAGAATGCTTCTTATGTATATCTCTCTCTCCAAAAAGAATAGTCATTCTAATGGCTAATTTTAGCAAAAGAATGCTTCTCATTTATAAATTCTTATTTCAAGACTAAAGTCTAAGCTTGTAACGCTAGAGGATAAGAAAATGGTATTTTTATGCTTTTATGTTAACAAAATAATGGTAAATTCTTTTAGATTATAGTTAAAAAACTACTTTAATTGATTCTAAATGTGAAAGATATAATCCTATCATTTTGGGAAATGAGAAATAATAGAAATAGCTTAATCTAGTAGAATAATCATAATTAAGTTTATGATTATGGTTAAATAATTTATGATTTAATTTCATAATTTAGATTTAAGTTTAAGAATAGATCTTCTATCATAATTGTATAACAATGTCTTATTCTTTTTTAGAAAAATTAAAAACTATCAGTAACAGCAGCAAAGCTATGGTAAAAATTTTAGAAAATATTACATCTCTTATTTTTATGCATAATGCTAAAAGAGGACTTCCTACCATATTCTAGGATTGGACATCCTATGCAAAAAGAATGATTTTCATCATATTCATGAGAAATAATTTTTTTAATTATGCATAATTAATTGATTGTGAGAAAATAGTAAATTTTAATAAATTTATTTTTATGCAAAAAGAGGAATTCCCATGATAATTGAGATCCAAGTAATTAAATGGTAAAAGAGGAATTTTTGATAAATTTGTTTTATGCAAAAAGAGAAATTCCCATGATAATTGAGATCCAAGTAATTAAATGGTAAAAGAGGAATTTTTGATAAATTTATTTTATGCAAAAAGAGAAATTTCCATGATAATTGAGAAATGGTAAAAGATAAATTTTTGATAAATTTATTTAATGCAAAAAGAGGAATTCCCATGATAATTGAAATCCAAGTATTTAAATGGTACAAGATGAATTTTTGATAAATTTATTTTATACAAAAAGAGAAATTTCCATGATAATTGAGATCCAAGTATTTAAATGGTAAAAGAGGAATTTTGGCATAATTCAAATTATGAGTATTTATCAAAAGTGGAATTTCGAGAATTATTAATTTTATTGGAAAATATGGGTTGAATTGATTTTTGTAAATCCCATGAATCTTTTACTCAAAAGAAGAATATTGAATATATTTCACTTGAGAAATTTGAGAAAGAATATTAAAATATCCATCGAGAAAAAGCACCTTTAACTAGGCCAAGCAATTGGCAGAAACTTAGAAAAGTCCCATCAGTATATATCGAAAGTAGAAAACAATACTAAATGTGGATGCAATGTGATAATATGTGAATGTGATGTGATAAGATGTGAATGCGATGTGAGTGGATGTGAATGCGATGTGAGTGGATGTGATGAGATGTGGATGGATGTGATGAGATGTGAATGCGATGTGAGTGGATGTGAATGCGATGTGAGTGGATGTGAATGCGATGTGGATGGATGTGATGAGATGTGGATGGGATGTGATGTGAATGCGATGTGAGTGTGTGATGAGATGTGGATGGGATGTGATGTGCTATAAATGAATGTGGATGTGGATGTGAAGAAATGTGGATGGGATGTGATGTGATGTAAATGGATGAGGATGTGGATGTGATGAGATGTGAATGGGATGTGATGTGATGTAAATGGATATAGATGTGAATGTGATGAGATGAGAATGATATCTGAAAGAATGTGGATGTGGATGTGATGAGATGTGGATGTGATGAGATGTGGATGGGATGTGATGTGATGTGATGTAAATGGATGTAGATGTGGATGTGATGAGATGAGAATGATATGTGAAAGGATGTGGATGTGGATGAGATGAGATGTGGATGGGATGTGATGTGATGTAAATGGATGTAGATGTGGATGTGATGTAATGTGGACGGAATGAATGTGATGTGATGTAATGTGGATGGAATGAATGTGATGTGATATAGAATTGGTTAGATACGAACGGATGAGATATGATGTAAAATTAGATATGAATGTGATGTGATGATATGTGGATGTGATGTGGATCTGAATGAATGTAGATGGATGTGATGTGATATGAATGGATGAGATGTGATGTGGATATGTTGTGATGTGATATGATGAGATGTGATGTGGATATGTTGTGATGTGGATATGTTGTGATGAGGATAGATGTGATGAGAAGTACTAAGAATGGATGAAGGACAATGGGAGTACATATGATTAGATGTGGAATAGGCAATGTGAATTGATGAAGAAGAATGTGGAATAACGAGAAATGATGTGGAACAATGTGGAAAGATGAGAGTTCGTTTTAGAACCTGTATTTATGAAACCTGTTTTTAAATGACTGTTTTATGTGAAGAATGCTAGGAAAGCATTTTGACCATCTTGTGAATGAGGTTGTAGGAGACCTAAGTGATAAAGTTGCAATAGCTGGATGGAGAGTCAATGGAGGACGTCTCGCGTAGTAGCAAGGTCGCGGTCTTGTTGACCAGCCTCGGTTTGATTTTGGTCGCGGTCTTGTTGACCAACCTCGGTTTGATTTAAATGGTGAGCTTCTGGTACGGTGGATGAGAGACCAAGGAAGCGGCCTATGAGTGAAGCGCTAGGTGACCTGCAAAAGAGCCTGGAGGGTGCTGACCATACAGTGCTCGGGCTCTCGAAGATACCCACACGTGCGTCGAGGGAGAAAATGGAACAAGGAGTTAGAGTTGTTTTCTGAACTCGAGCATGGATCTAGTTGATTGTCCTTGCTGGTCCTCAACGGATGAGTCCATGGCTCTTTTATACGGATCTGTTGGTTGATCTTGGTTGATCTTCAACAGAGAGTCCATCTGGATTTTCATAAGTGAATATATTTCCGGGTACTATGAGCTAGGAACTGTTGAAAAGGCCCCTGATGAGTGGACAGGTGGTGAGTGTTCTAGTTGCCAATGATACCATAGGTACACCGATGAAGGAATGATTGGAAATTAGAATTCAACCTAGATATTTTGGAGGATTATGATCAGTGATACTATGGTTTCATTAAAAGATTGTTTTAAAGATAGGTGAATTTGTGAAATAGGCAATTTCATATTAGGTGTGTAAGTGGTGTGACTATCTTGAAGTTTGCTTGAAGCGCCAGCTAGGGGACCTGGGAACTCTTTTCCCTACCTGGGGCAAAACATAACTAAATTCCTAAATGGATCCTATCACTACATTGATTGGGTGGTTGGCTAACCCGTGGGACTGATGGATCCCTAGAATGAGACTTAATTCTGTTATGTTATGATAGATGAAGTAAATCCCGGATAGCCTTTGTTCTATGTAAAAGAATCAACGGCTATGCCTCTTGAGGAGGAAAAAAGCGTTGGTCACTATGATCCAAGTGCAAGTCTCTTCCTTGATCTGACCATGTGACTTACGGGTTCGGTCGGATCAGTTTGGTTAGTTAAGGCTCTTGACTACGTTAGAATAAAAAAATCCTGGAGGAATCGCCCGTGCTTTCTGGGCGAGGAAAGTTTTTCCAGGTCAATACCAACTATGAAAGAAAATTGGAATAGGTGGTATTGGACATAGGTTGCCGTTATGACATTAGGTGTACAAGGTTAGGAATATAGGTGTGGTTACATTGAAGTCTTAAAATAATTTCTCAGTGGAGTTAGAGGCTGATACAAAGTTAGCCTCTGACTCTTTGTTAGAACATTTAGAAGTGATAGAGTCCCATTTGTTTACACTTGTTACATTTCATTTTGTTGGGATATTTGATCCAACAATTATTTGCCAAATGACCCACTCCAATGCCGTCTCCCTCTTTGAGTTCCAAGCTAAGAAATTCAATTTTAAGTGAGATCTTGGAATTCTTACCACGAGCTCCATAGAGCTTATCAAGTTCATCCCATTTCTCCTTTGCAGTGTCGGAAGCTAGTCCGCATGGTGAATGAGAGCCTCATCAAGATGAAGCATGATGATGGCTTATGCCCTCTCATCATCTTCAATATCTTCAGCCTTAGTTTGATCAATAACCTTAGTGCCGGAAATAAATGGCCAAAAACCTTTGGACATCATCTTGTACTTGACAAGAACTTGCCAAGTGTGAAAGCCCTCTCTCGAGAACTTCTTGATTTGGGTGTTGTCCTTTGACATTGGGTATTGAAGGAGATTACTAGAGAGTAATGGGCTCATTTATGAAGAATAAAAAACCAAAAATTTGTGATGTTTTGGCTTAAGTAGAGAGAGAAAGACTTATGAGAGTGCAACAACCCTTAATCAAGCCAAGGATGTTGCATAAAAAAGGAGATTAAGATGGTGAAGCTTATAGTTTAGCATTTAGGGTTTATTCCTAACCACTAGTTTTGATGGAGATTAGCTTTATTAGTATCAAAGAACACTTTGTTTGGTGATTAAGATCACCATTAGTATTTAAAAATATAATTAGTGCTTAAGAGCACATTTCTAGCATCTAATGACACTTGCATTGATGATTAGATTCACCATTAGTGTTTAAGAACACTCTTAGTGTTTAGAAACACTTTGGAATGACTCCCCTTTATTGGATTAGTAGCCTTATTAGTGTTAATCAACACTATTAGTGCTCATAAGCACACTTTGAAAAAGCTTTGTGCTCTTGATGATGTTGATGAAGCTTGATGAAGCTTGATGAGAATGAGGCTCATGATGAATACCTCATGGTGTATGCCCACCACTTCAAGCTCAAAATAGGATCTACAACAAGCCCTCACAAGAGCACTTAAGTGATTAGAGCAAAGAGGAGAGGATTAGAGCAAGAAAAACTTGATTTTGAAGCTTTAATGGAAGCTTCAATGGCTTTCAAGGAGAGCAGCCTAGTTTTTCTCTGATTGTGAGAGCTTGGAGCAACCATTAGGGCTAGGATTTGGACTGTACACCCTTGAGGTTATGGGCTTCAAAAACCCTAAGCCCACACGACGTATGGCTATACGACTTCAAGCGTAGCAAAAATCGGCGTCAGCGCACTCAGGCCGCAATGCCGCAGCACAGCGAAGGAGGAAACTTGACGATTGACTGTACAAAAATGAGCGCCCAGACGTCCTCTTCACTTTCCCAGTTGAAAGCTCCTCAAGATCTTGCCTCCACGAGTTGCTAGAGCTCCTCCACTGGCAGGAGGTTCAGCTCCACAAGGAAAAAGATAATGAAGTTGACCTATTCTACACCACGAAAATGACCTAATCTTGCCAAGCTCTAGATACCATGTTAGAATTTCGTGGTGCTCATATTAGATCATTATGTGGAGGAGAGAGACTAACAAAATACAAGAAAATATCTTGCTTATTAAGTTGCTCAGAATACAACTATGCTTCTTGCTCCATTCAAAAAAGCCTTCTAGATCCACCTCTAAATAGGTGAGCTAGTGAACCATAAGTCCATTCACACACACCCTTCTTCTCCCCTTTTACATAACCTTAGTCTCTTAATAATATATTCATGTCACATCTCATCTCTTTACATCACATCACATTCTTGCACATACACATCTATATCCATTCTTTACATACACATTCACATCCATTCTTCTCATACACATCCTTATCCATTCTTTCACATACTCATTCACATCCATTCTTTCACATACACATTCACATTCATTCTTCTCATACACATCCTTATCCATTCTTTCACATACTCATTCACATCCATTCCTCACATACACATTCACATTCATTATCATCACATGCATTCACTCACATCCCATATCATTCATTTACATTCTGATTCACATGACATCACATCTCATCTATTCATTCATCATCTATCTGATTCACATCTTATCTCATCACATCTATTCATCTCTATTCACATCACATCCATCCATCCATTCGCATCTATCTAATTTACATCACATCTATCCATCCAATCACCATCTATCCATTTGCATCTATCTAATTCACATCACATCTATCCATCCAATCATCAACTATCTAATTCACATCTTATCTCATCACATCTATTCACCTCACATTCTCATTATCTCTATTCACATCACATCCATCCATCCATTCGCATCTATCTAATTCACATCCATTCCTCACATACACATTCACATTCATTATCATCACATACATTCACTCACATCCCATATCATTCATTTACATTCTGATTCACATGACATCACATCTCATCTATTCATTCATCATCTATCCGATTCACATCTTATCTCATCACATCTATTCATCTCTATTCACATCACATCCATTCATCCATTCGCATCTATCTAATTCACATCACATCTATCCATCCAATCACCATCTATCCATTCGCATCTATCTAATTCACAACACATCTATCTATCCAAACATCATCTATCTAATTCATATCACATCTATCCACCCAATCATCATCTATCTAATTCATATCACATCTATCCATCCAATCATCATCTATCTAATTCACATCTATTCACCTCACATTCTCATCATCTCTATTCATATCACATCCATGCATTCATTCATTCATTCCCATCTATCTGATTCACATCATTCACCTCACATCTCATCACCTCTATTCACATCACATCCATCCATCCATTCGCATCTATCTACTTCACATCACATCCATCCATCCAATCATTATCTATCTGATTCACATCTATTCACCTCATATTCTTATCACTTCTATTCACATCACATCTATCCTCCTATAATCTATCTGATTCACATCTTATCTCATCACATCTATTCACCTCATATTCTCATCACTTCTATTCACCTCATATTCTCATCACTTCTATTCACATCACATCTATCCAATCATCTATCTGATTCACATCTTATCTCGTCACATCTATTCACCTCATATTCTCATCACTTCTATTCACATCACATCCATCCATCCGTTCATTCCCATCTATCTAATTCACATCTTATCTCATCACATCTATTCATAGAATTTAAGAGAAATCTATTTTTGATATAAAGACTCTCTACGCATCTGTTTATTCATAATTCAAATTTAAGATAAATAACACTTTTGAAATAAAATTAAATCCTTTATGCATCCTTCCTATGCATAAATTCAATTTTAAAGAGAATAACACTTTTGAAATAGAAATAAATCTTTTATGCATAAATTCAATTTTAATGAGAATAACACTTTTGAAATAGAAATAAATTCCTTTATGCATCTTCCTATGCATAAATTCAATTTTAATGAGAATAACTGTTTTGAAATAGAAATAAATTCCTTTATGCATCTTTCTATGCATAAAATCAGAATTAATGAGAATAACTCTTTTGAAATAGAAATAAATTCCTTTATGCATCTTTTTATGCATAAAATAAAAATTAATGACAATAACTCTTTTGAAATAGAAATAAATTCCTTTATGCATCTTTCTATGCATGAAATCAAAATTAATGAGAATAACTCTTTTGAATTAAAAATAAATAACACTTTTAGAATACATAGAATGAAAATAA
Source organism: Cibotium barometz (assembly GCF_041138505.1). Lineage (NCBI taxonomy): Eukaryota > Viridiplantae > Streptophyta > Polypodiopsida > Cyatheales > Cibotiaceae > Cibotium > Cibotium barometz. The sequence continues at coordinate 46,807,982 of NC_141074.1, forward strand.
CACTTTTAGAATACACAAATGGAGGGGATTACTCTTTTTGAATAACAAAAAATTTCACCATAACCTCCTTTGTATGGCTAACCATTTCTCAATTTTTACATTCTTAATCTACTTAGAATTTACCCCAAGATGAAATAAAACATTCTAATCTAATCAATTTTCACTTCTAAAGAGCAATCAATAGGAAAAGTTTAACTAATTTTGTTTGTTTCTCATTTTAGGATAAAGAAAGGCTGAAACTCTTAATGAAGAGAAGGGGGAAGCCTTTCCATCAAGGCATAACATCCAATTTCACATTAAAAAAACAAGAAATCAGAAAACCATTGAATAGAATTTTAAAAAAAGTAAAATTTCTAACTTACATGGAGTTTTGTGAGCTTTCCTTTGACTTGAGGGATTGCGGGTTCTACTCTTGCTTGGATCAAGAGTGGCCACCAATTCTTTGTAGAGAAATTAGTCAAAAACAAGTGAATTATCGAAGAATTCAATGTTTTTGGCTCTAGGGAGTAGAGTAACTATGCATAAAACACTATTAACCTTTACAAAGGGGGAGACTTCTATTTATAGGAAAAAGTGAGCCTCTAACCAAGCAAACTGATTCTAGAATTTTCCAGATCAGTTTGTTCACTTTTTGACCATTTTTAGGTCAGTTTAGCTTACTTTTTGGATCTAGTTGAAACAGGAGAGAGGAGAGATGAAAATATCTCATAATTTTTTAGTTTAAAACTCATCCATACATGTGAAATAGGTGCCTCCTTCATGAGGGAAATTTCCCACACTAAGGTGTCAAAAATGCATCATTTTCTTTAAATATCTCTTCTTTTTTAACTAATAACCTTGTCCTTAGTCAACTCTTCATCTTATGTGAGTATTTACGCATTTTTGGGGGATTTTCTTTTATTCTTCAATTCATCTCCTCCCTACATTTGGATTAATCTTATTGGTCCATAGGAACCTTAATCCAAAATTTTTAAAAAAATTAGACCCTCATGATAAGGTCCTTTTTACCTATTTTTTCAATTAATTCTAATTGCACAATGGAAAGTTCTTTTTGAATTTTTGTTTCAGGGAAAATCATTTTAAACACTAGGAGGATTTTTATATCCAAAAATATCTCAATTTTGAATTATCTCTCTCTAGACATTTTCTCTCTCTAGACCAAAACAAGGTAAAATATGATCTTTCTTTTATTTCAGAGAGGGGAATAATTATAAGATCAAAAGGGGGGGTTCTTACACCTGTACACCTCAAAAGATGGAGGGAGGAATCTTACAAATGGAACATTATTGTGATAAGGATTTGAATGTTATGATCTGAGTGAATTGTTATCTGATGATGAGTTCTATATAAGGGATCTTCATCCCAGGATTCTGTTGGGTTCACCAGACTATAAGGAACCCTAGAATCAGTTGGATCTTAACGGAAAGACTTCTCCTCTAATTTTGCAAGATGAGGACATCTCGCGTTTTTTAAGTGCCACTGGGGTTTTAAATGGGGTAGGATGTAAGATTCCTCCCTCCGGCTTTTGAGGTGTGCAGGTGTAAGAACCTCCCCTTTTGATCTTATAAATATTCCCCTCTCTGAAATAAAAGAAAGATCCTGTTTTACCGTGTTTTGGCCTAGAGAGAGAGAAAATGTCTAGAGGGAGGTAATTCAAAATTAAGATATTTTTGGATATAAAAATCCTCCTAGTGTCTAAAATGGTTTCCCTTGAAACAGAAATTCAAAAAGAACTTTCCAATGTGCAATTGGAATTAACTAAAAATAGGTATAACGGACCTTAGCCTAAGGGTCCAGATTTTTCAGAAATTTTTGAATTATGCTCCAATTAAGGTTCCTATGGACCAATAAGATTAATCCAAATGTAGGGAGGAGATAAATTGAAGAATAAAAGAAAATCTCCCAAAAATGAGTAAATGCTCACATAAGATGCAGACTAAGGACAAGGTTTATTAGTTAAAAAAGAAGAGATATTTAGAGGAAATGATGCAATTTTGACACCTCAGTGTGGGGATCTCCCCTCATAAAGGAGGTGCCTATTTCACATGTGTGGAGGAGTTTTAACTTTTAAATAATGAGATATTTTCATCTCCCCTCTCTCCTGTTTCAACTAGATCCAAAAAGTAAGCTAAATTGACCCAAAAATGGTCAAAAATTGACCAAACTGATCTGAAAAATTCAAGAACTCTTTTGCTTGGTTAGAGGCTCATTTTTTCTATAAATTGAAGCCTCCCCCTTTGTAAAAGGTTAATAGTGTTTATGCACTGTTGCTCTACTCCTACCCAAAGCCAATTACATTAAATTTACTTGATACTAAATCCTCTCCAAAGAAATTGGTGGCCACTCTTGATCCAAACAAGAGTAGAACCCTCAATTCCTCAAGCCAAAGGAAAGCTTACAAAACTCCATATACGCTAAAATTTCTACTTTTTAATTTCAAATCTATGGTTTTCTGATTTTCTTTTTTTTTAGTTGATTAAAGTGAATCCTGATGTTATGCCTTGATGAAAAGGCTACCCCCTTCTCTTTCTTAAGAATTCAGCCTTTCTTTATGCTAAAATGAGTAACAAATAAATTGATTAAACTTTTCTTACTCTAGAAAGTGAAAATTGAGTAGATTAGAGTACTTTACTTCAAATTGGAATTAATTTTAAATTGAAAATAGAATGTTAAAAATTGAGAAATGGTCATCCATACAAAGGAGGTTATGGTAAAATTTTCTTAAATTTTGTGGAAAATAAAGTTTATTTTTTTGTTATTCTAAAAGAGTAATTCCCACCATTTATGCATTCTAAAAGAAATATTTTTATTTACTCCATATACATATTCACCTATGAATATGCATGGGTATCATTGATATTAATTATTGAAATTAATTTCTATGCAGCATAATAGCCATAGCTATTTACAACATGCATACATTATCTGCTAATACATCCATACATCCCATTTGCATACTTTGGCAAGAATATTTACACTTTGCCCCCCATAGCCAGCCTTCGGATGGAGCAACCTCTTCCATGTACTAACATAAAGGAGCAACATCTTCTGTGTGGCACCAACTAGTGCTGACATACCCCAGTTTGTAGTGTAATTTTCTCGGCTGAAATTTAAAAATCTCGGTTGGAATTCGGCATTGTCTTTAATTTTAAGGGATGAAATTTACATGTTTTAGCTATAAATCCCAGAATTAGTATGGTTTTTAGATATTTTTGGGTCTAAATCCCGGTTAGGTTTTAGTATTGCCTTTAATTTTAAGGATTGAAAGAAACACTTTTTTCGAGCACTAGCACCAACATGGAAACTGCTTTGAAGTTGCACGTGTGGTGATGCAATAAAAAGAGAGAAAAATTTGAGGAAAGAAGTACCAAACATGCTTAGATATTAACGTACATTCAACACCTCTGAAATTCATATTAATCTTTTCAACAAATGTCCAACTTAACAATCAGGGGCCATTTGTAACATGTGTGCATCCCACTTGCATATTGTGGCAAAATATCTCCGCTTAACAACATGCCCCCATAGCTTACATAATGAAGTCAATGTTAACTTAGGATACAAGTGTTGTAGGTGTGGTCACTGAAATGCACTTATGATTTAAGGAAGCAATGTGCAAAGGCAATCAACAATGTGCACAAATAGATCGCATTTAGGCGAACACCAACATCGACAATTTGGAGGAGCTAAGTCAGCAACTATGTGCTGCCTCAAATCACTAATTTTGTACTTTTCACTTTTAGTAGCGGTGATGAGAAGGAAGAGATCGCAAGCTTTAGCACTTAGGCAGGTGTAACAATATAAGCTTTATAGTGGTAATAAAATCTTTGTAGTGGAATGAAAACATTAATTAGGTGTAGATGGAGTTCCATATTGAAAATCTTTTTATTATAAAAGTGTTGTTTTCATTGAATTAAATTTCTATGTATATAGAAAGATGCATATTGGAAATTTTTTTATTATGAAAGTGTTATTTTCATTGAATTTAATTTCTATGCATAGAAAGATGCATAATAAAAAAATTTATTATAAAAGTGTTATTTTCATTGAATTTAATTTCTATGCATAGAAAGATGCATAATGGAAATTTTTATTATAAAAGTATTATTTTCATTAAAATTGATTTCATGCATAGAAAGATGCATAAAAGATTTATTTTTATTTCAAAAATGTTATTCTCATTAAAATTGATTTTATGCATAGAAAGATGCATAAAGGACTTATTTTTCTTTCCAAAGTGTTATTCTCATTAAAATTGATTTTATGCATAGAAAGATGCATAAAGGATTTATTTTTCTTTCAAAAGTGTTATTTTCATTAAAATTGATTTTATGCATAGAAAGATGTATAAAAGATTTATTTTTATTTCAAAAGTGTTATTCTCATTAAAATTGATTTTATGCATAAAGGATTTATTTTTCTTTTAAAAGTGTTATTCTCATTAAAATTGATTTTATGCATAGAAAGATGCATAAAGGATTTATTTTTATTTCAAAAGTGTTATTCTCATTAAAATTGATTTTATGCCTAGAAAGATTCATAAAGGATTTAATTTTATTTCAAAAGTGTTATTTTTCTTAAAATTGAATTTATGCATAAATAGATGTTTAAAAGTATTTTTATAAAAGTGTTATTCCCACTAAAGTTGATTTTTATGTATAAATAGATGTGTAAAGAATCTTTATATCAAAAATTAGAATTCTCTTAAATTCTATGTTTAAATTCTATGAATAGATGTAATGAGATGTGATGAGAATCAGATAAGTATGAATGAATGGATGGGTGGTTGTGATGTGAATAGAGGTGATGAGATGTGAGGTGAATAGATGTGATGAGATGTGATGTGGATCAGATAGATGTGAATAGATGTAATGAGATGTGATGAGAATCAGATAAGTGTGAATGAATGGATGGGTGGTTGTGATGTGAATAGAGGTGATGAGATGTGAGGTGAATAGATGTGATGAGATGTGATGTGGATCAGATAGATGTGAATGAATGGATGGATGTGATGTGAATAGAGGTGATGAGATGTGAGGTGAATAGATGTGATGTGAATCAGGTAGATGTGAATGGATGGATGTGATGTGAATAGAGGTGATGAGATGTGATGTGAATGGATGGATGTGATGTGAATAGAGGTGATGAGATGTGAGATGAATAGAGGTGATGAGATGTGAGATGAATAGATGTGATGAGATGTGAGGTGAATAGAGGTGATGAGATGTGAGGTGAATCGATGTGAATGGATGGATGGATGTGATGTGAATAGAGGTGATGAGATGTGAGGTGAATAGATGTGATGAGATGTGATGTGGATCAGATAGATGTGAATGGATGGATGGATGTGACGTGAATAGAGGTGATGAGATGTGAGGTGAATAGATGTAACGAGATGTGATGAGAATCAGATAAGTGTGAATGAATGGATGGGTGGTTGTGATGTGATGTGAATAGAGGTGATGAGATGTGAGGTGAGTAGATGTGATAAGATGTGATGTGAATCAGATAGATGTGAATGAATGGATGAGATGTAATGTCATGTGAATCAGGATGTAAATGAATGATATGGGATATGAGTGGATGATATGTGATGAAAATGGATATAAATGTATAAGTGAAGAATGGATGTGAATGTATATGTGAAAGAATTGATGTGAATGAGTATGTGAAAGAATGGATATAGATGTGTATGTGAAAGAATGGATATAGATGTGTATGTGAAAGAATGTGATGTGATGGAAAGAGATGTGATGTGTCATAAATATATGTGGATGTGAATGTGATGGATATGAATGAATGTGAATGTGATGAATATGAATGAATGTGAATGTGATGAATATGAATGAATGTGAATGTGATGGATATGAATGAATATGAATATGATGGATACGAATGAATGTGATGTGATGGGATGTGAATCGGGATAGATGTGAATGAATGAGATGTGAGGTAAAATGAATGAGATGTGATGTGGTATGAATGGATGAGATGTGAATGAATGTGATGTGGATATGGGTAGATGCGAGTGGATGAGATCTGATGTGGAAAAATGAGAAAAGATGTGATGAAATGGAAAATGATGTGATGAGAATGAGAATACACATGAAATAAATGAGAATTGATGTGGAACAATGTGGAAAGACAAGAGTTTGTTATAGAAACTGTATTTATGACCTATTTTTAAATGGTTGTTTTATGTGAAGAATGCTGGGGAAGCATTTTGACCGTCTTGTGAATGAGGTTGTGGAGACCTAGTCTGATAAAGTTGCAACGGAGAGTTAATGGAGGACATCTCGCATAGCAAGGTTGGCCGAGGTCTTGACCAGTCTCAGTTCGAATAAAATGGTGAGCTTCCGGTACGGTGGATGAGGAGCCAAGGAAGCGGCCTATGAGTGAAGCGCTAGGTCACTTGCGAAGGATCCTAGAGCATACTGAGACCATACGATGTTCAGGCTCTGGGTCTCACTGAAGATACCCACACGTGCATCGAGGAAGATATTGGAACAAGGAGTAAGAGTTGTTTTCTGAATTCTGATTGACCTTGCTGGTCCTCAACGGATGACTCCATGGCTCTTTTATATGGATCCGTTTGGTTGACCTTGCTGAGTCCATGGCTCTTTTATATGGATCCGTTGGTTGACCTTGCTGATCTTCAACGGAGATTCCATTTTGATATGTGAATATATTGCCAGTTACTATGAGCTAGGAACTATCGAAAAGGCTCCCTGAGTGGACAGGTGGTGAGCGTTCTGATGCCATAGGTACACTGATGAAGCAATGATGCCATAGGTACACCGATAAAGCAATGATTGGAATTAAGGATTCAACCGGAGATTTTGAGAATTATGATCAGTGACTCTATGATTTCATTAAATGATTGTTTTGAAGTCAGTTGATTCTGTGAAAAAGGTAATTTCATATTGTGTGTGTAAGTGGAGTGACTAATTTTAAGTTTGCATGAATAACTAGCTAGGGGGCCTAGGAACTCTTTTCCCTGGTACCCGAGACAAAACCTAACCAAATTCTTAATTAGATCCCATCACTACAGTGGTTGGGTGGTTGGCTAACCACTGAGACTAGATGGGGTTAGGCTAGACTCATGGATCCCTAAATTGAGACTCAATTCTGTTCTGGTACGATAGATGAAGTAAATCCCAAACAAAAATTAATCTATGGAAAAGAATCAACGGCTGTGCCTCTCAATGAGGAAAAAAGTGTTGGTCTCTATGATCCAAGTGCAATCTTTTCCTTGATCTGACTATGGTACTTACGGGTTCGGTTCGATCAGTTCAGTTAGTTAAGGCTTTTGACTACGTTAGAGAAAAATTATCCCGGAGGAATCGCCCATGCTTTCTGGGCAAGGGAAGTTTTTTTGGGTTCGGTTTTGGAAGAACTGATGGATTAGTCTCTTGTCTGGATATCCGTGGGGGGTGAGGCCTCGAGTGAGGGACCCTGCTGCGTGCAAGAAGTGATACTTCCACTGCTAGCACCCCTGAATTCGTTGCACAGTGGGGATAAGGATCTTACACTCCTCATCAATCACCTGGCCTCTATGCTCATGTATCATCTCCCATAAGCGGAGGTCAGTGTACACGCGAGCAGCAAAATGGCCACGTGTAGACTTCTCCACTGACCTAATAGGTGCATCGAGAGGCCCATCCACCAAACTCCTTGCTCTAACTTGCGTGAGTAAAGTAACATGCCGAGCCTATAAGATGAACTCATTGATGTGGGCCCATCGTACTTTTTGTACCTCCCACTCCTATGGGTGATAAATCCCTGTCTACAGGAATCTCAAAATCCTCAGGCATATCCTTAGCAACATATCCATCATCTGCCATGATGTTGTCTAGGATAGCCTGCCGATGATGTCTAGGATAGCCTGCCGATGAGATCAATGCTACCAATTGGCCTCCATGAGGCAAGATCCATTGTCACTGCTGACCCTGGGTACAAGTCATCTATCCCCCAAAGGCGATATAGGACAAACTCGACACTGCACACTGACAAGTCAGACATCTAGCATTCATCACCAATGAGCGGACAAGGTAGTAAAGATGAAACTTGTGGTGGCACCCTAATGTGTACCACCCCCAAGTGTCGAACTCGCCGAGGCAAAATCCACAAACTGCAGTGCCTGTGTTCGCAAGTGGTCTCGCAACCAAAGAGTCGAGTGGAAGGAGATAGATAACAATTCGGCATCACACGATGGCGAGCTGCATCTTTGACAAGTCTCATCCAGTCCCTCATGTAGTGCTCCGTGCGGTAGTATGCAATCCATCTCTCGACGTCCACCTCATGAACTAACTGTCTCTGGTGCTTAATCTCCTGGTGGGACTCCTGTAACTCCAGAGTGAGCTGTGACACCTGTGCGGCGAAGCTCGGCTAGGTCGGTATCCTGAAAAGTGAAAGTGATCAATATTAACACAAATATAAGAAATCATACTTGAGTAATCGAAAAATAATTTAAACAATGTTCTCACATGGCTAAGGGGTGTTGGTAAAGGTGATGTTGTCCCAACTCTCTCCTCGGCCCTGGCCTGAAGTAGAAGCTTGGGTTTGAAAATACACATCATAAATGACTCTAGAAGGGAAAATTTGGGAGAATACCATGCTAGTGGTCAGCTCCGTTAAGAGAGCCACGACGTGTCCAATAGACTCTGTAGTGTGATGAAATTGGTGTGATCGATCTGCACACCTAGCTCATGCACTGTGGAAAATGGTAGCATCTCCAATCCATGAGGTGTCCAAAGAGCAGGTGGGAGATGCCTAGTGTGGTCACTATGCCTCTTGTCCTTGTTCTAAAGTTGGCCCACACCATGGCCAGCACCAGGTTGACGATCATGATAATCTACCTCAAGCCCTAACACAAACTTTGCATATAACTGCTGTGCAAAATAGATTGGAATATCATGATGATGGGGCAAGGCACCATAATACACCACATATCACAGTAGAATGTGTGCTGCCACAGCTGCATGGGTGCAGCAAGCTGTCTCTTAAGCGGACCTATAGACGCGACTCACCCATCCTCACGAATGAGCAGCTATAATGTCCTCTCTCTGATAGAGGGCAATCGGGATACCTCTCGATGAGATAAGCCACAATGTACTTATCCACCCTGTTGTGTCTCTAGCCATGCTGTCAAAAGACTCTACATCATCAAGGGAACATAGAGTCTCCAGCATGCCCTCCAATGATGCAACAAGATGCATGATGGAGGGATGTGGATCTCTCTGTCTGTGAAGCTGAGTGCATAAAGCCTCTAAGAGTGGGACCATCTTGGAGATGGTCTCTGGACACATGACTCACGAGCCATGATAAAAACTGCATAATGCCACGTAACCGAAAGGTCATCTCTCTCTCTCTCTCTCTCTCTCTCTCTCGCATCCTCAATATTTTTGTATCACCCAAGTGAGATGACTACTTGCTATGTAGGCATTGTTTAAGGTCTCTATGGGCTCTTTTATGTGCCTCAAAGGGCAAATAGGCCGCTTGGGGACCAGCATGTAGGCTTGAACCAATTTTAGAAATGCTATTGTGCGGGTCATTCTAGTCTACATGGGGCAAGAGGGTCTTTTGTTAATGATGGACAAAAGATTCTCGTTACTTTCAGAGCAATGATAGGTTGTAGGGTCGGTGATACATGCATATGTGCCAAGGGGTGTGAGTGGTTGGTTGGACACTTCCCCTAGTGCTATGACATGTAAGGTTACTATGGGAGTACTACAGAGTTATTAATGATAAGAATACTAGCTTAGGGGAGCATAATATGTCCCTGAAATTATGTTTTTATCATTAATTAATTAAATAAATATGGTGAAAACACACAAAGACTGAGGCATCTAGGTCACCACCATTTAGGCTCACCCCCAAGCACAGGGGGATAGTAGAATTATGGCATGTGGGAGACGTGGTGAACATAAGGCATTATGCTAAAGCCTCTATCCATAAGCCTTAATCATAAAGCCTCTACACATAAAGCCTGCAGGGCTTAAGCATAAAGCCTCTATGCATAAAGCCCTATGATCAAGTCTTTATACATAAAGGCCTTATGCTTAAGCCTTCATGCATAAGGCCTTTATGCATAAAGATTTGAGGCTTAATCATAAAGCCTCTATGTATAAAGGCTTCATGCACGAAGCCATAATGCATCTTGCATAAGGCTTCATGCAATAAGCCCTTTTGCATAAAGGCTTCATACATGAAGCCATAGTTCATGTTGCATAGGGCTTCATGCAAGACCGTATGCATAGAGGTTTCATGCATCTGAGATGGTCGATTGAGAAAAGGAGATGCATGTGCTTTATCATAGGAAAAATGTAAACACATCAAATATACATGTTCTCTATTAGAGGACAACTATAAAGGCATCAAATGTATACATCATAATGCATGGGACATGTGTATATCTCAAACAACCAAAACCTCTAAAAACTATTGTAGCTTCATGCAATAACCTACTCAATGGGTTTGGATGGGTTTTGAGACATGGTTTTACATCCATAACTACCAAAATCGAAGGAGCTTCTATGTTTTGATCATTTAATCAAACTGCTTTTAATGGTTTTGTTAATTACTAATGCAGACCCTATTTGGATCATTTAATTAAACTACTTAATGGTAAGGTTAATTATTGGTTTTTGTTAATTACTGGTGCAGACCCTGGTTTTAAATGCAAAGCTTTCGTTAATTACAGTTTTCTCGCGCATAAACAAATGCAGAACCGTCCATAGATGAATGCACACTAGTTTTGTTAATTATGCTTTGTAATAATCAATTTACATTAATTAAGGTGTTAATGAAAACGAATTGCTCAAAGCTTTAAAAAACAAATACTTAATAAACTACAGCGCCTACTTGGGTAAAACTTTGGGTCCGACGACAAAGATATGGGGCAGCTCGGGCGAGATCCAGGGTGACAGATGGCGACAGGTGCTTGGGGAAAAGATGGGAGATAATGAAAAGTGGGGAAAGTTTGGGGATTTTTAGTGTATACATATCTCGGGCGAGATATGTGGCACCGACCATTCACTTTTTCTATCTCGTCCGAGATATCATAAACATACAAATAAATAACTCGCTTTACTTATCTCGCCTGAGATAAGATAAATATATAATTAATTCGATTTATGTAACTCGCCCGAGAGAAGATAAATATATAATTTATTCGATTTACATCTCTTGCTCGAGATATGATAAATATATAATTCATTCGATTTACATATCTTGCCTGAGAAATGGGAATTGGGATTTTTCCAAATTCTCTAATATGGTGTTTTAACCATAAATTAAGCATTAATGCATTACACTTAATAGCTTAATTCTTAATGCATTACTCCACATCTGCATCTACCTCCATACTGAACCAACTACCACTAGGGCATCAACATAGAAAGCCACAATCTACCCTTAAGTGGGACCCTGAAGCCTCTCCACATTCTCAATTGCCAACCTACTAGTAAAAAACCTTGGAGGCCCTGCCTCGCAATAAAAATCAATCCAAACCACATGTTACCTCTCAATGGTTTCCAACTCAACTTCTTAAAGCTTAAGGCTACTACAAGGATAACACATGGATTGGGATGCATATGTCTATAGCCTCAATAGTCGGCCAATCAACACTCTCTGTCAACCCTAATGCCAGAGCAGACAAGGGAAAACAAAGTGATATACCTCCATTGCCAACATCCCACAAGATTTGGATTCCAAAATCTATTCAAAAGATGGCATGCCCCTTAAGAAAAGGAGACTCTAATAAAGCCTCTAGTTCCCATGAGGCCTCTACAAGTTCTTCAATGCCTACTTAGCCTCCCTTTTCAAAAGTACTTCAAGAGAACACAGTACTTGAGCAAAGGCCTCCTACTCATCAAGTTCTTAAATCAATGTCCACACCTCTCCAAGAATTCATAATCTCCATCCGATCTTTTGAGAGCCTTTTACCGCCATTAAAATTATAAATTAACATGTCACAACAAGTAACAAAAGAACCCTCCTAGCCAGCAAACACTGATGGAGCACAACTGGAAGGGATGGTTACAAAAAACTTATAATACCTTTCATGAGGTCAAGGTATGATAGAAAGCAAGAAGGGGGGACATATGCTTGTACATTACCTAGTGGGAGGACCCTATCAAGATAGAACTACACACAAGAATATCTTATAGAGTAGGGGAAGAGGGCAAGAACTTATGGCCTTACATCGTGAAGGAATGTTTCCAACTCCTTGTCCCTTTTGGAGCATGGTGAGTGATTTCCTAGACAGCTTAGCTCACAGTAGTAGATACTTAGCTCACTTACCTATATAACCCATGCCATATCACAGTGAGGATGCACACACACTGTTTCCTAGTATACCAGAGGACACATATATATATGAAGAAAACCCAAATGATGAGGTGGAAAATCAACTTAGTGACATTGAATTGGAGCATGCTTACAAACTATGGTTATCTGATGATGAGCTTGCTATAGAGGAGTTTGATTTACAAGTTATTGAGGTGTAGTCGTGTAGCCAGATCTAGATTTACAACTTGGTGTTGATGTGTAACCTTAATATGGACCAGATTTTTCCACTTGCTCAGGTGTATTCTAACTCTCAACTTTGAAATTGTTCTTGCACATCATTAGATGCATTCATAGAACTAAAAGAACTTATGACTAGGTAAAATTTTCTTTCTAAGTGCCACTTATAGAAAATTTAAGGCCATATTCCTTCTTAGATGTAGTAATGTTCCTACTTGCCCATGAATGACCTTAAATTATGCCCATGGAGTATGTGAAGTACTCCTACTCAGATTTTGGTGAACTTTAGCTCATTTGTTGTAAGGTGAAAAAATTAAAAAAAAAAGGAAGAAGAAGAAAAAACCAGTAATTTTAAAAATAAAAATAAAAGTAGAGAAACTACTATAATATGACCCTGGTAGGACCTTGGGTTACTAGTGATGGTACATTGGGACGGATTCCTTGATTCTTATGGGGCAGGACCTTGTGCTGTGAAAAAATAAAAAAAGAGAGGCTAACCATTGCTGCGTGGCTAACCATTGCCATCTTAGGAGATTCTTGGTGGTCCTTAGATACTCTTGGCGGAGGTCTCTTGACCATTGCCTTGGTCTCCCTACAAGTTGGTGCCTTATCCCTTATATTGTAATTACTAAAGAAAAAAAAAACCTTTCAACTTAGCGTTGTCCACTAAAGTTTGTGTAGCTTGAGACTGAATCATAACCATAGGCATATGACTAAGACTAGTTTAGGTATAGATAGGCTTATTACTAACCTCTTAGTTAATGGCCTTACCTTTTCTCTTCATAGCACAACTTGAAGTTTACCCAGTTATTAAAAAGAAAAAGAAAAAACAACATGCATGTAGAACCATGTTTTAATTGTTGCAGTCTTGGTTGTGGTCCCCATACATCTGAATGTATGACATCTAATGGCCTTGCACTAACATGCTTTTCATGTGGGAAAGCATGTTTGGCCTGCTTACCAAGCTGGCATGCTCCTCATAACTTGTGCATACCATCAACCTTAAATTTTGGAACACTTCAATATCTGCAATGACACCTGTTCCATGTGCAAACATGGATGCCTTTACTTCAAGCATGTTCACATCCAAAGTAAACATCCTACCATTTCTGTTACCCTTTGCAACCAAGTGACATTGATTTTTGAAGTCTTCCACAAAACATCCTTGAGGATTGAAGCTCACTTGCAGACCCTGGTCAACCATCTGTCCAACAGAAACCATGTTTTTTGAAATATTTGGGACATGAAGTACATCTACCAAAAGTACTTCATTTTGTCATTCTGCATAGACAATGACACTTTACCAACATGCGCAATGGCATGGGCAGTAAGAGGTGCTAGAATCTACATACCATGTATCTTGAGATCTTGACACATCTCCTGTTATGGAATTGAGCATGTGCTGCATCAACTCACTTCTATCATCACCTCCCTATTTACTAGATAATGTATAGTTGCCTTGCTGCAACTTTCCTTTTTTTAATGTCATGCTTTTTATAGTAGTCCTTTGCCATGTGCCCTGATTTGCCACAATATTAGCACTCTATGCTATTTATATTCTGATTTCTTTGCCAACCACCTCGACCTCTTTGGCTCCCCCTACCTCTAGAGTGGCCTCTTCCACTTGTGTATGAGTGTGATGTGAATCATTTGAAATGTTGTCCATAAATCTGATTTCCTTGTCGGCCGCCACCTTGGCCTTGACCATGACCTCTACCTTTGCCTCTACCTGAATTGGAGTAGAAGGCATGTTCTGATCCCTAACTGTAATGGAGGCCTTGAATGGATTGTACTCTTTGCCAAGCTCATTCAAATAGACACTTACCAAGTCATCGTCTTCCACCGATACATTGATAGACCCAAGGGATTCCACAATGTCCTTGATCTTTAAAGCATACTCATTGACAGACATGCTTTTCTTTTAAGAGTACATACATAAAGAGAAAGTACTCTCCAACAACAACAATATACAAAATGGTCAGTCTATAATGTGAACTCGACTATATGAGCTAGCACTACAACTATGCCATAACTCTAGTGTTACCATATTGGAGAGTTTGGAAAAATCCCAAGACTTTGGTAATTTTCTTTTAAATGTAATTTTTGGTGTGTCTTAAGCATACCAATTCAAAAGTTGTTGGAGGATGTGCATTTAGAACCTACTCTTTAATCTCTTTCCAATGATATATCACATGAGGGGCTTTTGAAAAGGTTCACCATGGTCCCTTTTACAAAATGGGAATTGGGAGTTTTCCAAATTCTCTAATATGGTGCTTAGTACTCCAAAGTGGCTATTGTTAAAATTATGAGATGAGAAAAAACTAGAGCTCACAAGCTGCACACACACAAAGAATAGACTCAACACAATGGAGTGAGGAGATAGAGAGAAGACAACATGTGGAAATCATGAGCTAGATAATATCTCACCAAAGTGGTGAGCTCTCTCACACCATACAACAAAGGATAGCACACCTTTATACAAAGACAAGGCTCATGCATGTGAGCCATGTGTCCTGCCATGTGTCACCATGCTAGACACTTCACTCTACCTTAGTCTAAAAAGATTACATCCACCACACTACTAATTTGAAGGTTTAAAAAGGAAAAATGAACTTTATCATAAATTTATAGTAAAAACTCAGAAAAAAGAACATTTATGTATTGTGTTTTCATTCCTTAAGCTTCATTAATAAAGACCAAATCTAAATTTTCATTTACTTATTAGATCCTTAATCCGATTCTCTTTCTTGATTAAGAATTATCCAAGTTTTCTCGATGGATATTTTCACATTCTTTCTCAAATTTCTCAAAATAAGATATATTCAATATTCTTCTTTTTGAATAAAAGATTCATGGGATTTACAAAATCAATTATACCCATATTTCTTCTTTCATTAGTATAAGCACTAATCAAATGAACCATTTCCATAATTTTTGTAAATTGAATGATTCTAGAAAATTTGTGCATACCCTTGTTTATTTTTCTAACAATTGAATAATAAAAACCCCTCTTTTGCATAAAATTTATTTCGCATAAATTTATTCCCAGAAAATGATAATACTCAGAATTTCACTTTTGATAAATAAATATAAATACTCATCTTTTTAAATATGCTGAAAATTTATCTATTGACATTTAAATGTTTGAATCTAGAATATCATGGGAATTCCTCTTTTAAATAATTATATCAAAAATTCCTCTTTTCTCTAATTAAATAAATATGCATAAATACTATAAAAGCATTTTTCATAAAATTGATAAAAATCATTCTTTTTGCATAAAAATATCTATATCTAGAATATGATAGGAATTCCTCTTTTTGCATTATTAAAATTTGCATAAATTTAAGATTTATCTTTTTTTTTCTAGAAAATTTTACCATAGCTTCGCTGCCAATTACTGATAATATTCAATTTTCTATTTGAATTGAAAACTTGTAATGAAAATATGATAGAAACTCCTCTTTTAGACTGAAAATTAAATTATGCATAGTTAGCATAATTATAGCCATAATTATTTCTCTTAATTAAACTAAAATAACCATTCCTCATTTCTAAAATTGTTGGTATAATCCTCTTTCAATTTAGAATGAGTTAATGTGATTTTTCCTACTCATAATCAAGCAAAAAAGACTTAATCATCATTTTTACTAAATTAAAATCATGAAAATATCAATTCTCATTCTCTAGCTCATCAAGCCTAGAGTTTAGATTGAAACAAGGGATTATCATTGAAAAATCATCCTTTTACTAAGGATCTAGCCATAAAGATGATTGATCTTTTCAAGACAGAGATTTTCTTAAAGAAAACATTATAATTAAGCATAAAGATTAACATAATTCTAATTAGACATTATGAATCTTTGGAATGCATTATTTGAAGAAAGAACCATTACTTTGAAAGCTTCTCAAGCTTGAGAGGGGTTGAGAAGAAGAAAGTCATTGTTGAGATAATTGAAAAAAAAAACCATTAAAGCAGGATTACCTTTGAATTAGGCTTGATTCTTTGGCTAGAAGTGAAGCCCCCAAGCAAGTCCTTGGCCACCACCAAGAGAGAGAGAGAGAGCAATCTCCAAGAGAGGTTGGAGGAGAGAGAAGCTCCAAAGCTCCCAAGAGAAGAGGCAAAATAAAGGGATAATAGAAACATACTAATTTTGAGGATAATACTGGCATGGTATAGCTCAAAGATGAAAATACAAAGGAATGAGGGTCTATTTATAGATGAGGGAGGCCACTAACCAGTCCAATTGGGTTCTAGAGCCTTCCAACTTCAGTTTGACCCAATTTGGACAAGATTTGGATCAGTTTGGCTCCCTTTTTTATCTAGTTTGCTCCAGTAGAGAGGAGAGATAAAAATATCACATTTTTTTGAATAAAAAACCCAAACAATCATGAAGAAAAAGGTGCCTACCTCAAGTGTCTTCCTCTCCTTAACCAAGGTGACAAAAATGCATCATTTCACCAAAATATCTCATTTTTTTACTAATAAAACTTGTACTCAGTCAACTCTTCATCTTATGTGAGCATTTACTCATTTTTGGGTATGTTATTTTATTCTTTGCATCTATCTCATCCTAACACTTGGATTAATCCTATTGGCCCATTAGAACCTTAATTGGACCATAATCTAAAAATTTCTGAAAATGTGGACCCTTAGGCTAAGGTCCCTTATACACATTTTCAATTAATTCCTAATGTACATTGGAAAGTTTATTTTGAACTTCAATTTCAGGGGAATCCATTTTAGACATTAGGAGAATTTTTATATCCAAAGATATCTCAATTTTGAATTACCTCTCTCTAGACATTTTCTCTCTCTAGGCCAAAACAAGGTAAAACAAGATCCTTTTTCCATTTCTGAGGGGGGGGGAGGATTACAAGAGACAGAAGGGGAGTTTCTTACACCTTTACATCTTAAAAGCTAGAGGGAGGAATCTTACAGCAAATGCCTCTAGAAGGGTGATGATTATGTTGAAGCGTATGGTGGCCATGATTGCTAAATCCGACACCTAATCATATATGCTAATGAAAGCATGCATTTTAGCAAGCATGCTTTCCTACATGCATTGGCCATGGGACATAGGAGGGGCAAACCAGAGGAAGTTAAATTGGAGCTTGGGGTTCTCCTTTAGCTCAGTGTTAAACAAGTCCAAGGCCTAGGCGGAGATGGGGGACGAAGAGGTAAGTTTGATTAATACAAAGGGTTCCAGGGGCCTTAGTTGCAGTACTCCATCCATATGTAGGACTTGAGGAGAAATGGTCATCTCCAAACTGGTTGTTTGCCCATGAGTTCGAATGTGAGGGGCTAAGCATCGAAGTGGGGCCTAATGTAGCCTCCACGTTGTCGATGTGCAGATGTTGGCACTTCTAGGTATCATGCTTGGCATCGATGAAGGGCCAAAGGACATAGATGTCCATGCGATCCATTAGCTGGGTGATGGGTCCCTGTAGGAGTTATCGACCGAGTAGGATTTGGATGGCCTGCTCAAACTCCATGCGGTCCATAGGATCGCACCAATCGAGTGGATTGAGGGGGGGATCCACCTCCTCTTGCTCTTCCAGGGGTTGTGGTAGGACCTTCTAGGAGGGTGGGTGAAGGGAGGTTAGGGAGAGCTGGTGGAGGTGGACGAGTAGCTGAGGAAGAGGGGATGGTGCCAAGGGAGGCATTGACGAAAGGGGGTGGATGTGCCATTGTAGAGGGAAGATCTTGGGGGGATACATGTAGGCCTAATCCCAGATGGAGGGATGCAAGAGGTGATGTTTGTGTGGGTGAAGGAGGTGGCAAGGGAATGCGAGGAGGGGTGGTCGAAGGCGAGGGAAAAAGGGGCAAGGTGGTGGGGGTGAATTAGTGGAAGTATGGAAGTATGGAAGCAGGTGCCCGTGAGGATTTTTACATGGAGGGTGTAGGGTTCCAAGGAGTGTTGGTCGGCACCAATGTGGGGTGGGTTGGGCGATGAGAACTAAGCCCTCCGGAGTGGACGTGGGAAAGTGGTGGGGGTGGAGGTGGAGGTGGAAGTGGAGGTGGAGGTGGAGGTGGAGGTGGAGATTGAGAAGGAGGAGAGTGGGAGGCACCAGGGGGGCCTCTATTGGCTGGTGGATTAGGGCCTCTATTGGCTGGTGGATTAGGGCCTTCTTCCCCACCATTGTAGTCATCATTCAGTTCATTGGGGTCATGGGCTGGCCGTTTGGAGAAGAAGATGATTTTCACCTCCCGTGCCTCTTCGATGGAGATGTCGTATGGGAAGGCAATGTGTGAGTCATCAAACTACATGCTATCGTTGGCAGCAATGATCTACAGTTGGTGGTATCATCGATGTGGTAGACTATGAGTAGACCATAGGGGGATTAAGGGGGGAGGGCTCGACATAGCGAAGTGCCTTATAAGCATAGAAGATTTATCATACAGCCGAGCCTCTCTAGGAAGCGGAGGGTGCTGATGGATTTGGAGGAGTTGTAGGGGTATGGGCAGAGGCCATGGGGGATAGAAAGATCAATAGTGGCATTAGCATATCAGTGGCATGTCCATACTCCAAAAGCATGTCCCAATTGATGAGGTTAGCAGTGATGGGGTGTATGGGAAGGGTAAAGAGGTTAGTGGGGTTGTCAAGGGAAACTTGAATTCGGAAAAAGAGTGTGACGAAGAGGTTGAGGGATTGGCGGGGAAGTTTTGTGATGAGGTAGAAGAGGGTGGATGATGTGAGGGGGTTATCAATGAAGATGTTGTTTGGAGAAGGTTAAGGTGGAGAGCATAGTGTTGTAGGTTGAGAAGCTATGGAGGGTTTTGGGGTGGTGTGGAGAGCATGGCAACTCAATTGCAGCATCCACTAAAGCATCCACCTTTTTCTTTGTGTGGTGATGGACGTGAGCCCTATAGTTACTGGTTGGGGTTGGAGGGCATGCTCTTTGGCTGTCCACGGCACATATGGGCATCCTTTTGCTATAGGGTGTGCTCAGCCACATCTGTTTATAAGAATCAAAGGAGGCGCAAAGGCAGTTGCAGCCATCAGCTATGGTTTGTGCTTTAAACGAGGTCATGGGCTTCTTTTTGGGCAATGGAGAGGACGTGGCTAGTGGTGTGGGTATTTCAAACGAGGTCATGGGCTTCTTTTTGGGCAATGGAGAGGACGTGGCTAGTGGTGTGGGTATTTTCCCTAGCCGCATGGAGTTGTTTGCTAGAGCTAGGTGACACTAGCTTGGGTGGGGGTAAGATTATTCTGGTGATCCTCCAGCGGGGTCTCCAAGTGGGTGTTGGCAAGGAAGGTTGCCTTAAGATCTTGCTGGGTTTGCAGCAGTTGATCTACTCAAGCCAGGAGCATGGCATGCTAGGTGACTGTAACTTGTTCGTCTTGTCACTACATGTAGTCGGTACATAGACATGACCAGCTCCCTGGCAAGGTTCGAAAATCCCTCAGCAAAGTTGGGAAGGATGTCATGGGAGGACCTAATGCCTTCCAAATAGACATGTTGGGAGCAAAAATACCTAGCTTGGACATAGCAGAAGGTGTCCATTGTGCGCTGCTACCTATGAAGTATATGGGGATGTCAAGGGACCTTCTTCTAAGAAAAACTAAGGGAAAAAATGGAGGGGATAGCTCCCTAGGCTAGGAGTTTGGAGAAGGTTCTCCTCGAGGAACTGGGTGGTGCAGTGAAGTTCCTCCTCCTCTGTGGCTTTACGATGGGCCTCCTCCTCCACTTGAGGATCTGCATGGTGGCATTTGGAGGGGGATGAGGTTGGGGAGGGCTAAGGTTCCTAAATAGGGGACGGAATGGAGGTGCTACTTTAGAGCCAGACGAGGTGTGGAAGGTTGGGGAGGGCTAAGGTTCGTAAATAGGGGACGGAATGGAGGTGCTACTTTAGAGCCAGACGGGGTGTGGAAGGTCCTCCCAGCTAGCAGCATGGTACAGTACTTTGGTTAGCAATGACGAGGCCACCAACTTTCCTTGGGGGTTCAAGCAAATCACATGTAGCTCATTATGCAAGTTCTGTACCCAATTGACCATGACTCTTTTGTGGATGCGGGCTAGAGTCGAGAGGTTGCACCTAAACATGTCTACTCAGTGAGTGGTGAGGAGGAAGGAAAGGGCATGGGCAAGCATGATGAGCTCCTCGACGGCGAGTGATTCTGCCACCACTCAACGCTATCCTTGGTGGTGGGCCCCTAGAAAATGTCACGCACATCTCATAGGAGTAATAGCCATCCCTTTCTTGATCGGACACTCAACTATTTGATGAGGTCCAGCACAGTGATAGCATTTCTGCATAGGCACTCGTTTAGCCATGCTATTCAAGTCTCGTCCTGGTGGGGTTTCGACTGCTAGGTAAACGGGGTACATGTTCTCACCCTCCATCATGTACTGACTTAAGATTTGTGGGGTGGTCTTCCTTAAGCAATGGATTCAAAGGTCGTGTTGCTAATGGTTTCTCCCTCCTCGCCTTCAAGGTCAACTAGTGAACAAGGATCACTCGAGGTAATGGTGTTTGCAGAAGAATTGGGGGTGGTAAGGGTACTTTAGGCACCCTAAGGATTCCTCTTGGGGCTGCTTTCATGGCTAGGTTGAGGTACATTTTTTTGTGTTGGGGCTGGCTGTCTAGGGTTTGGTGGCAAGGCCTGGGGTAGAGCCCGTGCATAAGCAGCTCTTTGGTGGTAGCAGTGAGGTTTCATGATTTCCCCACCTTTGGCAGTACGCACAATAGAGAGTAGGTTGGGGCCTCAAATGTGGACACTCCATATACTGGTGTAGTTTTCTTGACAAATCGGGCACCATACTAGTGCTCTCTTGGGGTAAAGATGGGGTTACCCAACTTGGTCATGGCCTTGGCCTATTCTCCATTGTTGGGTCTTCACTTTTCTCACAAGATCTTAGGCTTGTCTCATTCTCTCTTTGTCCAACACGGGGTTGGGGTACTCCTTGAGTTTCTTTGAAAGTTTTTTGTAATCTATGGGACTCATTTCCTTGGGAAGAGTGGGTTTGAGTGAGAGACTATCTCTGCCGAGACAAAAAGGGAGACAACTTCTTTGGATCTCTCATCCATCTAAACCACCTTTTAATAGTCAGGATGTTTTTGTCTTTCATAATTAATTGTGTGATGTATTTCATAATTAATTGTTTTTGTCTTTCATAATTAATTGTGTGATGTATTTTTGCATGCTCTTTGAGTTCTTCTTCTTTTAGACCTTTGGTTTTGGTCCAGTAACCTTTTTGGGCTATTGCATCCTTTGAGGCTTGCACCTCTTAGCTCTTTGGTTGTTTGTTTTGAGGTTGAAGCTAGGCTTTTTGCTTATTAGGGAAACCTTGGTTTTGCCAAAAAGCCTTGTCTTGGCTTAAGCCTTGTGAATACATTAAGTGAGAATGTGTTAATAAGTCATCCATGTACACTTAACAAGTCAAGGCTTGCAAAGTTTTAGTAGGGGTGATTCTCACTCTTTTGGGATGATTCTATATGGTTGAATCTACACTTATAGCATATGTTCCTCCATAAGAAGTTATGTTGGGATTGGGCATGGGATACAGAGTGCTTCGCATACTCCAAATCCTCAATTATAGCATGTGCCTCCATAAGGAGTTACATTAGGGTTAGTCATGAGATATGGAGTTCTTGAAGCACTCACCATCACTTTGAAAATAGAGGTGTAGTCTATGGGTGAATATTGTTAAATTTTGTCACTCTTTGTTGTACATCACTTTGAAGAAAGAGGTGTAGTCTATGGGTGAATTTTGTTTAACACACTCACACGGATCATTTTGTGGCTAGTAAATAACTCCCAAACCATTACTCTACAATGATAAATAATTCCCAATCCATGGTTATCGATTATT
Source organism: Cibotium barometz (assembly GCF_041138505.1). Lineage (NCBI taxonomy): Eukaryota > Viridiplantae > Streptophyta > Polypodiopsida > Cyatheales > Cibotiaceae > Cibotium > Cibotium barometz. The sequence continues at coordinate 46,830,329 of NC_141074.1, forward strand.
CTAAAGCAAATTTTCTTATTAGATCTAAACCTACATCGTACAGGTTTTATGTGATTGTGATACCAAAAATATTCTTTGGTTGAGTCTTATTTATTGCAATCTATAATATTATATGTTTGTGGTTATTATCCATGTGACACCCCTCATTTGGTATGCCAATAATATTCCACTATAGGAAGGGGGTTGTACAAGAAGCTAAGCCTATATGAATATTTTCTCATGAGTTTTTTATGGCAACTTGGGAAGCTTGTATGAGAAGCTTGCATCTTTTAGGCAGTGGCATGGCAAAACATCTTCAATGGCTTTATGATGATTTAGCTCCAAATATTTGGTTTCACATGAAGGATTCCAAGAGTTTCTATCTAATATTATGTATTGAGTGGAGTGTTTATTGTAAATATCATACATATGATTTATAAATATATTGCAATGGAGTATAGTGCTAAATATAGAATGGGTGATGAGTCATAAAATAAAAGTTGACTAGGTACAGGGTTTATTAGTTAACATCAAGGTATATTAGTTAAAAAATGGAATATTTTGGTAAAATGATGCATTTTTGACACCTCGGTAATAAGGAGGAAAGGCCACTTGAGATAGGCACCTTTTTTATCATCATTACTTGGCTTTTTTAATTTTAAAAAAATAAGATATTTCATCTCTCCTCTCTCTTGATACAAACTAGATCAAAAAGGGAGCCAAACTGATCCAAAAGGGAGCCAAACTGATCCAAATCTTGTCCAAATTGGGTCAAACTGAAGTTGAAAACCTCTAGAACCCAATTGGACTTGACCTTCCTCACCTATAAATAGACCCCATTCCTTTGTATTTTCATATGGAGTAACTTTATGCAAGTGTAATTTTCAGTTTAGTATATTTCTATTATCTCTCTACCTTGCCTCTCCATTGTGAAGCTTGGGGCTTCACTAAACCTCTTCTTTGAAGATTACCCTTTCCCCTTGGTGGCCAAGCCTCTTCCATGAGGGCTACACCATTTGTGCAAGGTAAAGAATCAAGCCAACCAAGGGTAAGCCTAAAACTATCATGGTTGCTTCTTGTTGCTCCATGTAGTAGCACCACTCCCAAATAAAAACAATCTTCTATCCAAGATGCCATGACCCTAATGTACATTAGTGTATCCATACACTTGTAACTGTATAATACCAATCTTATAGAAGAGGCCATAATCCACTGTGGACCTCACATAGTGTGGTGTATGCCTCACACTATCCAAATGTAGCTTCCGAGAGGAACTTGCATAAACTGGCACTCCAACCCAACTATGTAGTTCATATATGACCTAGTGATCATCATGCAGATCAAGCTGCCCACCACTATCTTCCCGTACATAGTGGCATCCTCCAAAATGTCACGTACGTTTGCACTTAACTTCTTACCATTCTAATACAATAGTATAGAATAACCAACCATACCATAATTAGACATGTCCAATGCATACTATCTCTATGAAGCCATATTCCCTTAGGCATCCATGACCTCAATGCCAACAAAGTATCTCAACTCACCCAAATCCGTCATGTAAAACTTCAACAATCAAGTCATCCACATAGATGGTGACCACAATCCTCTTATCACTCTTCTGTACATAGAGTGATTGACCAACATCTATACCATATGAAATTTAATGGTGATGTATGGCAGTTTGAAGGGTGGAAATAGAGTTTGGACAGTGGATGTGTATTTGAGCTGAGTTGAAACATGATTCCTGCTTCAAGCCATACAAGACTTTATGACTCAAATCCTCATAACTAGGTGGTTGTTCCAAATATACTTCTTCTTGTAACTCACCATGAAAGAATGCATTCTTTACATCCATCTGATGCAAAAACCAACATTTTTATGCAACCAACTGTAATAATAGCTCTCATGGTTTTCCATCTTGGTAATGGCAGTGAATGTCTCCTCATAATCAATGTCGTAGCTCTAAGCATAACCTTAGCAATCTCACCTTGTACCTGCTAATGCTGCCATCTGATTTGTGCTTCACTCCGTAGACCTACTTACATCCAATAGCCTTTTTACCCTCAGGCAAAGGCACCAATTCCCATGTCTTATTTGTATCTAATGTAACCATTTCTTTATCCATGGCTTTCTCCCAATGTACATGCCCAATAGCATCCTCAAAACATGTGGGTTCAACCTCTACATAACCTTTGCCATGTATGTATAATTGTGAGCTACATAACCATCATACCATCAAGCTCTAAACAGGGTTTTTGACCCTACCTGGCCTACATGGTCTGGATCTGTGCTTGGTGTCCTTGTGGTTGCGGTGGGATTCCTTTATAAAAATTTGGTTATGTTTTGCCCGAGTACCGAGGAAAAGAGTTCCCGGGCCCCCTAGCTGGCGCTTCAAACAAAATTTAAAGTTAGCATACCACTTACACACCCAATATGAAATTGCCATTATAACAGATTCGGCTGTCTTTAAAACAATCTTTCAATGAAAATCATAGTAACATTGAACATAATCCTCCAAAATATTCAGTCCATTCTATTACAAAATATATCATCTGGACTCTCCATTGAAGACAGCTAGTTAACCAACAAGATCCAATATCAAATTGAGTTCACAAAAGTCATTCTTCTCAGTTTATCCGAATCTTCCTCGACATACGCATGGGTGTCCTAGCAACTGCGAGCCCATGCATCACCTGGTCAAATCCCTCTAGGATCCTACTTAGGTGTCCTAGCACTTCACTCAGGGACCGCTTCGTCGGTCCTCGCCCATCGTACCACCGGAAGCGCACCGTTTTAACCATACCAAGGCTGGTCAAGACCTTGGTAGGCTTTGCCGCGAGCGACGTCCCTCAACGACTCCCCGCTAGCTGTTGCAAAACGAGCCTCTTCTTAGTTAAACACATACCAAATGCTTCCTCCAGTATTCTAGGATGTAAAACAGTCCTTTAAAAGAAAATAGAGGTTCTATGCAAGTAAAATTCTCGGTTTGAGATTGGTTCCACAAAACCCTTTTTCCTTAATCCATATTTTCTTAATGAGAGTCATTGATCTCTCATCAGGGTAATCTACCTATCATTTGATTAAATTTCCAACTAGATTCTAGATGATTTTGGTCAAGGAAGAACTAGGTTAATTCAACGGTAGTCTATTCTTTGTATTAATAAGAACTGGGATTGGTCAAGAGGTTTTTGCTTGATTCAAATCGAGAGATGGACAAGTAGTTTACTAGCCATCCCTTTCACAGTCGTGGTCTAACCAAAATTATTCGATTTACTTCTAACAAGGATTTTCTTCAGATAAACATCTATTGAACTTCTAACCGTAAGAAAATTTTATCTTTATGAATTTCATTCCTTCCTAACCATAATAGATTAAGAATTGGTTCTATATGAGAATATGTGATTTTTATATAAATACTCTTCTAATTTTGGATAAATATCAATTTGGTGATTTATCTGCATAAAATATCTAAAGATATTCTTTCTACCAATTTAATTTATCAATTAATTCTCTAGGAGGAATTATGGTGAAAATCCCTCTTTTTTGTCATAATTTAAACCTTTCTCTTCTTAAATACCACAAAAATTCTTCTTTTAATTAAATACAAATATCTATTTTTTTAATATGCTTAAAATTTCTCTTTTTGCATTTAAATGATTGAATTCCAAATGTCATGGGAATTCCTCTTTTATCATTTAAAAATCTCATGCATAAAATAAATTTATCTAAAATTTCTCTTTAAATTAAATAAAAATATCCATTAATTCAAATATGCCAAGAATTCCACTTGTACCATTTAAATGATTGGATTCCAAATGTCATGGAAATTCCTCTTTCATCATTTAAAATTTCTCATGCATAAAATAAATTTGTCTAAAATTTCTCTTTAAATTAAATAAAAATATCCATTAATTCAAATATGCCAAGAATTCCACTTTTACCATTTAAATGATTGAATTCCAAATGTCATGGAAATTTCTCTTTTATCATTTAAAATTTCACATGCATAAAATAAATTTATCTAAAATTCCTCTTAAAATTAAATAAAAATATCCATTATTTTAATATATTAAAATTTCTCTTTTTTCATTTGATTACATGGATCTCCATTATCATGGGAATTTCTCTTTTTGCATAAAAATAAAATTACCAAAAAATTCACTTTTTTTAATTAATTAATTATGCATAAACACTAAAAATTAGTTTCCCATGAATATGATGAAAATCATTCTTTTAGTATAGGATATCCAATCCTAGAATATGGTAGAAAGTCCTCTTTTAGCATTATGCATAAAAATAAGATATGTATTATTTTTAAAAATTTTACCATAGCTTCGCTACTATTACTGATAATTTTTAATTTTTTTTCTAAAAAGAATAAGACATTACAATATAACTATGATAGAAGACCTATCCTTAAACTTAAATCCAATTTATGGAATTAAAACATAAATTTAGCCTGATTAATCTACTAGATTAGGCTATTTCTACTATTCTTCTTTTCCCAAAATGAGAGGATTTATCTCTTTCACATTTATAATCACTTAAAGTAGTTTTTTAACTACTTACAAGAATTTACCATTATTTTATTATCATACATAAAAATCTATTTTCTTAACCTCTTGCTTAACAAGCTTAGAGTAAGGTTTTGAATTAAGAATTTATCAATGAGAGAACCCTTCATTTGCTAAAGAATTAGTCATAGGAATGACTATTCTTTTGGGAGAGAGAGATATACATAATCATTAAAACCCTTAGAGAAAGCTTGATTTGCATTAAAAATAACTAATTAGGAACTTCTCAAGCTTGACAGGAGTTGAGAAGTGAAATCATATGAGAAATTAACTAAAACCATAAAATTCTTCTTACCTTTAGATTTGGCTTGCTTCTTTATCTAGAAATGAAGCCCCCAACCAATCAATTGGTTTGTCAAGTTGAGAAGAAGCTCCAAGAGTTGTTGAAGAGAGAGAGAGAGAAGCTCCAAGCTCTCCAAAATTAGAGGATTTTTAAAAGAGATAATAGAAAATATGCTTATTTTAATGTAGTAATACTAGCATGGTATAGTTCACAGATGAGAATACAAAAGAATGAGGGTCTATTTATAGGTGAGGGAGACCACTAACTGAGTCCAACTAGGTTCTAGAATTTTCCAGCTTCAGTTTGGCTGAATTTGGACAAGATTTGGACTAGTTTAGCTCCCATTTTGATCTGGTTCGATCTAGGAGAGAGGAGAGATAAAAATATCTCAATTTTTTTTGAATTAAAAACCCTCCCACACATGTGAAGGAGACGCCTACCTCAAAGTTCCCCCTCTCCTTACCAAGGTGTCAAAAATTCATCATTTCTCCAAAATCTCATTTTTTTAGTAATATGTCTTAATTTTTAACTAATAAACCTTGTACTCAGTCAACTCTTCATCTTATGTGAGCATTTACTCATTTTTGGGTATTTTATTTTATTCATTGGATTTCTCTCATCCCAACACTTGGATTAATCCTATTGGCCCATTGGAACCTTAATTGGACCATAGTCCAAAAAAATTTAAAAATCTAGACCCTTAGGCTAAGGTCCTTTATATTGTTTTTAATTGAATCCTAATGCACCTTGGAGAATTTATTTTGAACTTCTGTTTCAGGGAAATATATTTTAGATATTAGGAAAATTTTTATATCCAAAAATATCTCAATATTGAATTACCAATATTTTTATATCCAAAAATATCTCAATATTGAATCCTAATGCACCTTGGAGAATTTATTTTGAAATTCTGTTTCAGGGAAATATATTTTAGATATTAGGAGAATTTTTATATCCAAAAATATCTCAATATTGAATTATCTCTCTCTAGAATTTTTCTTCTCTCTAGACAGAAACAAGGAAAAATAATATTTTCTTGTATTCAAAAATAGGGAATGATTAGAGGGGATTCAGGTAAAAGCTTATTCATTATTTAGGCTGAGGAGGAATCTTACATCATCTCCCACTTGAAAAATGCGAGTTGTCCTCATCTCGCAAAGTGGGGGTAATCTTTTCCCAACTCTTCTTCTTTCTCCCAGGTGGTGTCTTCTAGAGGCAAGAACTTCCACTTGACTAAAAATTCTCTGAGGACTTTGCTCCTAAGAACCTTCTCCTGAACATCAAGGTGTTCTTCAGGTTGGAGTACCATCTGGCCTTGAGTCAGAGAAATCAATTGTTCACGTGACTCGGGTTGGGCACATATTTCTTAAGCAAACTGATGTGGAATACATTATGTACCTTGAGATGGGAAGGCAGAAGAAGTTTATAAGCTAGATCGCCCACTTTCTTTACAACAGTATACGATCCACAGTATTTGGGAGAGAGTGGATTGATTGCATTTGCTGGTCCATGTCATCAAGCATTTGTCTGGACATTTTGACTCTAATCAATGGGTCGGACCAAGTCAATGGTGTAAGGCAATCTTGTCCATACAAAGCTTTAAAAGGGCTCATCCCAATGCTTCGATGATAAGAAGCATTGTAACCAAATTCAACCAAATGTAAATGGCTTAACCACTTCTTGGGTTCCCTTCCATAGCATGACCGAAGGATATCTTCTATTACTTAGTTCACTCTTTCAGTCTGGCCATTTGTTTTGGGGTGATAGGCTATACTGAGATCCAAGAAAGTTCCTACAGCTTCAAAGCAGTCCAAAATTTTGATGATGTGAACTTGGGATCTCTGTCACTTACTATCCTCCTAGGTAAGCCATGCAATCTGAAGATCTCTTTAAGGAAAACTGTAGCAACATCCACTACAGTGTATGTTTCTTTCACTCGAATCAGATGGGCAACTTTGTTTAGTCTATCAACTACCATAAAAATAGAGTTGTAACTTGATTGCACTGAAGATAATCTAGTGACAAAGTCCATACTGATACATTCCCACTTCATCTGTGAAATGTCTAGAGGCTACAGTTTCCTTGGCATCTTGACTCTTTCTGCCTTGACTCTCTGACACATTAAGCATTTCCACACATGATCAAGTACATCCTTTTTGAAACCTGGCCAGAAGAAGCTTTTCTTCACAGATATATAGGTTTTTATAAACCCTGGATGTCCAGCTATCAGGCTATCATGGGCTTCTCTCAGAATTCTTCCCTTTATTCCCTCATCATTGGGAATGAATAGCCGATTATTATAACACATGCATCCTTCATCCAATTTGTACCCAAGAACTCGACTCATTTCCTTAGGAGTCTTGCTTTCGTGCATATGAAGGGTAGCAATAGGGGCAAAGAATTTGTCCTGCATGATTTTCTCCTTTGCTTCATTGATTAATGGACTTGACTGTAATTGCAAGCAAGGAGGCTTTTCTGTTGAGCGCATCTGCCACCACATTTTCTTTCCTCCCCAATCGATACTTAATTTCAAAATCAAATTTCTACAGGGTCTGCATCCATCTCCTTTGATGCATGTTGAGATCCCTTTGGGTGAAGATCCACTTCAAACTTTGTTGATCAGTCACATCAGGGTGAATCTCTATCCCAAAAGATAATGTCTCCACAACTTCAGAGCATAAACTACTGAGAGTAACTCCAAGTCATGGACGGCATAATTTCTCTCATGTGTTCTAATTTTTCTAGATTCATAGGCCACTGCATGACATTCCTGCATAAGAGAACCACCTAAGGCAAACCCACTGGCATCAGTGTTCAAAGTGTTTAGCAAAATCTGGCAATTTAAGGACATGGTTGGTTACTAAGGCTGTCTTCAGTTTATTAAAGGCACTCTGACACATTGCAGTCCATTGAAAAAGGGTACTCTTCCTGAGAAGGTTAGTTAAAGTGGATGTTATCTCAGCATACCTAGGTATAAAGATCCTATACCATCTGGTTAATCCTAGGAATCCTCTGACTTCCTTTACGGTCTTGGGTTCCGAACAAACTACGACTACTTGGATCTTTGCAGGGTCGGGAGAAATCCCATCTTTTGACACTATGAATCCCAAGTATTCTACTACGTGGTCAACAGAGAAAGAACACTTGCTCTTTTTTGCAAAGAGTTGGTGTTTCCTTAGGATTTCCAGGACCTTGCGCACATGATCTTCATGATCTGTAGCATTCTTTGAGTATACCAAGATATCATCGAGGAAGACAAGAACAAAATTATCCAAGTATTCTCTAAGAATACCCTGCATAAGACGATTAAACGTCGTCGGGGCATTGGTCAATCCAAACCGCATGGCTGTGAACTCATAATGCCCATAGCGAGTATTGAATGATGTCTCCGAGATGTCCTGTTCCTTAATTCTGATCTGGTAGTACCCGGATTTGAGATCTATCTTTGTGAACATTTGGGTCCCACTTAACCGATCCAGAAGTTAATCAATCCTAGGGATAGGATACTTATTTTTAATTGTTAATTGATTCAATCTTCTGTAATTAATACAGAGGATTAACGTTTCATCTTTCTTCTTTTGAAAGAGAACGGGTGCACCCCAAGGTGAGACACTGGGTCTGAGGAATCCCTGCTCTAAAGATTGTCTTAACTGTTCCTTAAGTTCTATGGCTTCACGGACTGGCATTTTGTATGCACACTGGGCTACTAGTGAGACTGAGCTCCAGGCGTTAACTTGATCTCATGATCAATAAAAGAATGAGTACTGCCTGAATCAATCAAAATCTTGAATTTCTTACCCTGGTACTCTACTAGAGTCTGGAGGACTGAAAATTGACAGTTATTCCCCTGATGCTCTATTGCGGCATAGATCTATCCTTTTTCTTCCTCCACATCCTCAGCTATAGTGACGGCTCTAGATGTTGCAGTCTGAGGCGAAACTCTCTCTCTTTGGTTACCCCAATTCTGGGAGGGAGTTCGGAGACTGCTTTGCATGGAGGTTGTAGGCTTAGATGGCACTCTTCTGGGGATGCCCTGATTTTGGTGCGGGGGGCCCTGATTGGACTGATACGAAGGAGTCTATCTCTGAATTCTAGGACCCTGGCTTCTTGGTCCCCACAGAAAGAGATGGGCAATCCTTGATCTGGTGCCCAAACCCTTGACATCCGAAGCACCTATTCTCACTTCGAAGCTCTTCCCTTTGCATTCTTGAAAGAGCCAGAGTTCCTGAGAAAGAGCTTTTGAGGGAAAGGTCTTCCTTCATTCCTGAAACTTTCCAACTCCATATTCTGGTTGGGACCTTGGTGTCTTTTTGTAGGTGGAAGGTTGGAAGAACTTCCCGATGTGTGGAATCTCTTGAAGGATGAAAGATCCCTGTCCCCTCCACACAATGAATTCTGGGGTGCAAGCAGTGAAAGTAGCACTTCTTGCACGGAGTAGGGCCTCACTCACCGGGGCCTCACCCACGGATATCCAGACAAGAGGCTAATCCCTCGGTTCTTCCAAAACCAAACCCGAAAAAACTTCCCTCGCCCCCGGAAAGCACGGGTGATTCCTCCAGGATAAATTTACTCTAACGTAGTCATGAACCTTAACTAACTAAACTGATTTGACCGAACCCGTAAGTCACATAGTCAGATCAAGGAAAAGACTTGCACTTGGATCATAGAGACCAACGCTTTTTTCCTCATTGAGAGGCACAGCCATTAGAACAATTTTTATCTAGGATTTACTTCATCTATCGTACGATAACATAATCGAGTCTCATTTTAGGGATCCTTTTACTGTTACTTCATAAATTTTTGACATTTTTGGCTTCTCGGTTGATCCACTTTAGTCAAATTGCTCTGATACACCAGCTGAAAGATCCCTGTCTCCTTCGCACAATAAATTCTAGGGTGCTAGCAACAAAAGTAGCACTTCTCACTCGGGGCAGGGTCCCTCACTCGGGGCCTCGCCCACACGGATATCCGGACAAGAGACTAATCCCTCGGTTCTTCCAAAATCGAACCCGGAAAAACTTCCCTCACTCGAAAAGCACGGGTGATTCCTCCAGGATAAATTTACTCTAACATAGTCATGAGTCTTAACTAACTGAACTGATCTGACCGAACCTGTAAGTCCCATAGTCAGATCAAGGAAAAGACTTGCACTTGGATCATAGAGACCAATGCTTTTTTCCTCATTGAGAGGCATAGTTGTTGATTCTTTTCCATAGAACAATTTTTATCCAGGATTTACTTCATCTATCATACGATAACAGAATTGAGTCTCATTTTAGGGATCCATCAGTCCAGCCTACCCCGTCGAGTCCCATGGGTTAGCCAAGCCTAGCTACTATAGTGATGGGATCCATTTAAGAATTTGGTTAGGTTTTGTCCCAAGTACTAGGGAAAAGAGTTCCCAAGTCCCCTACCTGGATATTCATGCAAACTTTAAACTAGTCACACCACTTACACACCGAATATGAAATTACCTTTTTCACATATTCATCTGTCTTTAAAATAATCTTTTGGTTAGATTTTGTCCCGAGTACTAGGGAAAAGAGTTCCCAAGCCCCCTACCTGGATATTCATGCAAACTTTAAACTACTCACACCACTTACACACCGAATATGAAATTACCTTTTTCACATATTCATCTGTCTTTAAAATAATCTTTTAATGAAACTATAGTATCACTGATCATAATCCTCCAAAATATTCAGTTGAATCCTAATTTCTAATTTTTCCTTCATCGGTGTACCTATGGCATCATTGGCAACCAGAACGCTCACCACCTATCCACTCAGGGGCCTTTTTGAGAGTTCCTAGCTTATAGTACCCGGCAATATATTCACTTATAAAAATCAAAATGGAATCTCCGTTGAAGATCAGCAAGATCAACCAATAGATCCATATAACAGAGCCATGGACTCATCCGTTTGTGAGGACTAGCAAGGCCAACCAACCAAATCCATGCCCGAATTCAGAAAACAACTCTTACTCCTTGTTTCAATATCTTTCCCGATGCACGTGTGGGTATCTTCGGTGACCCAGAGCAGCCCGAGCACCGTATGGTGAGGATCCTTTGCATGTCACCTAGTGCTTCACTCATAGGCCGCTTCCTTGGTCCCTCGTCCACCGTACCGGAAGCTCACCATTTAAATCGAAAACCGAGGCTGGGCAAGACCTCGGGCGACCTTGCTACACGAGACGTCCTCCATTGACTCTCCGTCAGCTATTGCAACTTTATCAGTTAGGTCTCCAACGACCTCATTCACAAGATGGTCAAAATGCTTCCCCAGCATTTTTGACATAGAACAAGTCATTTAAAAACAAGTCATAAATACAGATTCTATAACGAACTCTCTTCTTTCCACATTGTCCACATCAATCCACATTATTTAATCCGCATCCATTTCATATATATTCCCATTCTCATCCAATCACATCTTTCCTCATTCATTTTCCATCTCATCACATCTTTCCTCATTTATCCTCATTAGACCTCATCCACTCGCATCTACCCATATCCACATCACATTCATTCACATCACATTCATTCACATCTCATCCATTCATATCTACCCCGAACCACATCACATCCATTCACATCTATCCCAATTTACATCACATCACATTCATCCATTTCACATCACATCTCATTCATTCACATCCCGATTCACATCACGTCACATATCATCCATTCACATCCCATATCATTCATTCACATGACATCACATCCCATTCATTCACATCCCGATTCACATCACATCCATCTCATTCACTCACATCTATCCATTTCACATCACATCACCTCCATCCATTCACATCCATCACATCACATTCATTCATATTCATCACATTCATTCTCATCACCATCCCATCACATACATTCTATCCACATTACGTCACATCACATCTATCCACATCATATCTCATTCATACACATCTCATCTCATTCATCCACATCCATCCATTCTTCACATGTACGACTACCCACATCTATCCATACATTCATATCTATCACTTCACATCCACATATATTAATGCACATCACATCTCTTTACATCACAGCACATTCTTTCACATACATATACACATACACATCCACATCCATTCTTTCACATACACATCCACATTCATTCTTCACACAACATATACATCCACATCCATTCTTCACATACACATCCACATCCATTCTCCCTCCCCCAACATTCTAGCGTAAGATAGTCCTTTAAGAAAACAGGGTTTCTATGTAAGTTTTCAGTTTGATTTTCTTTTGAATACAAGAGTATTTCTTGAATCAATATCCCCAAAACTCCTTGATCGGAATTCTGAATTTCATACCCTGAATTCCTCAAATTCTATAACCTTGATCCACAGATCAATTCGAAGGGTCTCAAACTGAGTTTTAGATCTGGCGAGAGTTTTGAGTGTATTTTTCTAACTTGGTCACACCTTCTTTCCTCAAAACTCACGAATGGTCTTGGTCTTGGTCATAGTCTAATTCAAGGCTCAAGTCGGATAAGATTTTTCCTGAACTATCTTTCTCGAAAAGGTTTGATAATTCACTATTTTACTGAATTTCTTTCTTTGAATATTCACTTAACTGATTTCTAAATTGGTTACAAATTCTAATGAGGAATAAATTAATCATTTATCTGTATATTTCGATCTCGATAGATTTTCTGAATTTTCTTTTTACAATCCGTGTGAATATAAAACGATAGAAATTTCTCTCTTAGAGTATTTAATTATTCGTTTATCAAATACTCATAGAATTTAAACATAGAATTTAAGAGATTTCTAATTTTGATATAAAAATTCTTTATGCATCTACTGATGCATAAAAATTAATTTTTATAAGAATGACGCTTTTATAATAAAAAAAATTCTTTATGCATCTTTCTATGCATAAAATCAAATTTAATAAGAATAACACTTTTGTAATAAAAAAATTCCTTTATGCATCTTTATATATATATAATTAAATTTAATAAGAATAACACTTTTGTAATAAAAAAATTCCTTTATGCATCTTTCTATGCATAAAATCAAATTTAATAAGAATAACACTTTTATAATTAAAAAAATTCCTTTATGCATCTTTCTATGCATAAAATTAATTTTAATAAAAATAACTCTTTTGTAATTAAAAAACTTCCTTTATGCATCTTTCTATGCATAAAAATCAAATTTAATAAGAATAACACTTTTGTAATAAAAAAATTCCTTTATGCATCTTTCTATATGCATAAAATCAATTTTAATAAGAATAACACTTTTATAATAAAAAAAATTTCCTTTATGCATCTTTCTATGCATAAAAATCAAATTTAATAAGAATAACACTTTTGTAATAAAAAAATTCCTTTATGCATCTTTCTATGCATAAAATCAAATTTAATAAGAATAACACTTTTGTAATAAAAAAATTCCTTTATGCATCTTTCTATGCATAAAATCAAATTTAATAAGAATAACACTTTTGTAATAAAAACAATTCCTTTATGCATCTTTCTATGCATAAAATTAAGTTTAATAAGAATAACACTTGTAATAAAAAAATTCTTTATGCCTCTTTCTATGCATAAAATCAATTTGAATAGTTAATATCAGTGATATCCATGCATATTCATAGGTGAATATGTACATGGAGTAATTAGAATATTTCTTTTAGATGCAAAAATGGTGGGAATTACTCTTTTGGAATAACATAAAAATAAACTTTCTTTTCCATAAAAATTCTAGAAGAATTTACCATAACCTCCTTTGTATGGCTGACCATTTCTCATTTTTATCATTCTTTATTTAACTTAAATTAACCCAAATTATATTTATAGAACTCTAATCTACATAATTTTCTAAATTCAAGAGAGTAAACAATAAGAAGAGTTTGATTAATCCCTTAATTATTGTTTCTAGGATTAAGAAAGGCTAGAATGTAAAGAAGAGAAGGGGGTGGCCTTTTCATCAAAGGCATAGCATTTGAATTTAATTCAATCAAGTGCAAAACATAAAAATCAAGAAAACCATAGATTTTTCATAAAAATTTACAAAGTAAGATAAATTAGCTACATGGAGCTTGTAAGCTCTCCTTTGGCTTGAGGGATTGAGGGTTCTACTCTTATTTGAAGCAAGAGTGGCCACCAATTCACTTTGGAGAGGATTAGGCCAAAAATAATTGAATTATTAAAAAATTCAATGTAGATGGCTCAGGACAGGAGAGTAACAGTACATAAACACCATTAAGCTTTTACAAAGGGGGAGGCTTCTATTTATAGGAAAAAGTGAGCCTCTAACCAAGCAAACTGATTCTAGAATTTTTCAGATCGGTTTGGTCAATTTTTGACTATTTTTGGATCAATTCAGCTTACTTTTTGGATCTAGTTTTGAAATAGGAGAGAGGAGAGATAAAAATTTTATTATTTTTTAGTTTAAAACTCCTCCACACATGTGAAATAGGTGCCTCCTTGAAGAGCCCCCTTCTCCTTACCCAAAGTGTCAAAAATGTATCATTATACCCAAAATATCTCATTTTTTAGTAATATTCATAGTTTTTTACTAGTAAACCTTATACTCAATCAACTCTTCATCTTATGTGAGCATTTACTCATTTTTGGGTATATTTCTTTTATAAATTAGATTTATCTCCTCCCCACACTTGGATTGATCCTATTGGCCCATAGGAACCTTAATTGGACCATAATCCAAAAATTTCTAAAAATCTGGACCCTTAGGCTAAGGTCCTGTATACCTATTTTCAATTAATTCCAATTGCACATTAGAAAGTTCTTTTTGAATTTCTATTTCAAGGGAAACCATTTTAGACACTAGGAGGATTTTTATATCCAAAAATATCTCAATTTTGAATTACCTCCCTCTAGACATTTTCTCTCTCCAAGCCAAAACAAGGTAAAACAGGATCTTTCTTTTATTTCAGAGAGGGGAATAATTATAAGATCAGAAGGGGAGGTTCTTACACCTATACACCTCAAAAGCTGGAGGGAGGAATCTTACATCCTACCCCACTTAAAAAATGTGAGATATCCTCATCTCGCAAACTAGAGGACAACTCTTTCCCTTAAGATTCAACTGATTCTGGGGTTCCTTATAGTCTAGGTGAACACAATAGAATCTTGGGATAAAGATCCCTTATATAGAACTCATCATCAGATAGCAATTCATTCAGATCATATCATTCATATCCTTAACACAATAATGGTCCATGAGACCGAATTTTCTATCTGAACATTCCTCCATGGGAATTTCAATTATACAGATTTTTAATTTGTCATCCCTTAACTTGATCCATTAGGTCAAGTGTTAACAGTAGCAATCTATCAACACAATCCACTAATCTCATAGTGATTTGCTGAATTCATTATCGTCATTTCAGTTACGAACATCATCACAAGGACTCGTCCCATTCATCCTCATTGTGGTTTTGCTCAGCTTATCGCTTTTCAACCAAAATTCAGAAATCATCATTTTTCAATCAGAATCCAAATCAACTCATCAATTCTCAACTAGAATTTTAAAATCATATCAACCACATTCGAATTCATCATCTGGATAGCATTTTTTCTTATAATTTGAAATTTTAGATTTACTCGTATATACTGCCAGTAAAGAGCTATAGTTATACCCTCGATATATACGGGTAGTCACGGTCCTTAGAATTATAAGGTAAATACCATCATGTCTAGGCCTCAAGCAAGTCACGGATTCCATGCAATTGTGGTACTTCCATCTGAAGACCCAATCAACTATTTATGAATTTCAGTCTGAATATCAATTTGTATGAATTTCATCACACAATTCCAACCTTTTACTGTTACTTCATAAATTTTTGACATTTTTGGCTTCTCGGTTGATCCACCTTAGTCCAATTGCTCTAATATCAGCTGAAAGATCCTTGTCCCCTCCGTGCAACGAATTCTGGGATGCTAGCAACAGAAGTAGCACTTCTTGCGCAGGGCAGGGTCCCTCACTCGGGGCCTCGCCATGGATATCCGAACAAGAGACTAATCCCTTAGTTCTTCCAAAACCGAACCCAGAAAAACTTCCCTCACTCAAAAAGCACGGGTGATTCCTCCAGGATAAATTTACTCTAACGTAGTCACATGAGCCTTAACTAATTAAACTGATCTGACCAAACCCGTAAGTCCCATAGTTAGATCAAGGAAAAGACTTGCACTTGGATCATAGAGACCAATGCTTTTTTCCTCATTGAGAGGCACAACCGTTGATTCTTTTCCATAGAACAATTTTTATCCAGGATTTACTTCATCTATCGTACGATAACAGAATTGAGTCTCATTTTAGGGATCCATCAATCCAGCCTAACCCCATCCAGTCCCATGGGTTAGCCAACTACCCAGTCACTATAGTGATGGGATCCATTTAAGAATTTGGTTAGGTTTTGTCCCCCCCAGGTACCAGGGAAAAGAGTTCAAAGGTCCCCTAGCCGGATATTCATACAAACTTAAAACTAGTCACACCACTTACACACCCAATATGCCTTTTTCACAGATTCGGCTGTCTTTAAAACAATCTTTTAATGAAACTATAGTATCACTGATCATAATCCTCCACCAAAATATTTGGTTGAATCCTAATTTCTAATTTTTCCTTCATCGGTGTACCTATGGCATCATTGGCAACAACTAGAACGCTCACCACCTAGCTCATAGTACCCAGTAATATATTCACTTATAAAAATCAAAATGGAATCTCCATTCAAGATCAGCAAGATCAACCAACAGATCCATATAAAAGAGCCATGGACTCATCTGTTTGAGGACCAGTAAGGTCAACCAACCAGATTCATGCCCGAATTCAGAAAACAACTCTTACTCCTTGTTCCAATATCTTTCCTGATGCACGTGTGGGTATCTTTGGCGACCTAGAGCCTGAGCACCGTATGGTCTCAGCACCCTCTAGGATCCTTCGCAGGTCACCTAGCGCTTCACTCATAGGTCGCTTCCTTGGTCCCTCATCCACCGTACCGAAAGCTCACCAGGCTGGTCAAGACCTCGGCCGACCTTACTACGCGAGATGTCCTCCATTGAGTCTGCCTCAACTGTTGCAACTTTATCAGTTAGGTCTCCACGACCTCATTCACAAGATGGTCAAAATGCTTCCCCAGCATTTTTGACATAAAACAGTCATTTAAAAACAGGTCATAAATACAGATTCTATAACGAACTCTCTCCTTTCCACTTTGTTCCACATTAATCCACATTATTTAATCCACATCCATTTCATATGTATTCCCATTCTCATCCAATCACATCATTTCCCATCTCATCACATCTTTCCTCATTTATCCTCATCAGATCACATCCACTCGCATCTACCCATATCCACATCTCATCACATCACATTTATTCACGTCTCATCCATTCATATCTACCCCGAACCACATCACATCACATCACATCCATTCACATCACATATGATCCATTCACATCTATCCCAATTTACATCACATCACATTCCTCCATTTCACATCACATCTCATTCATTCACATCCCGATTCACATCACATCACATCTCATCCATTCACATCCCATATCATTCATTCACACATGACATCACATATCATTCATTCACATCCCAATTCACATCACATCTCGATTCACATCACATATCATTCACTCACATCTCGATTCACATGACATCACATCTCCTTCATTCACATCCCGATTCACATCACATCTCATTCATTCACATCCCAATTCACATCACATCTCATTCACTCACATCTATCCATTTCACATCACATCACCTCCATCCATTCACATCCATCACATTCATTCATATCCATCACATTCATTCTCATCACCATCCCATCACATACATTCTATCCACATTACATTACATCACATCTATCCACATCATATCTTATTCATACACATCTCATCTCATTCATCCACATCCATCCAATCATTCACATGTACGACTACCCACATCTATCCATACATTCATATCTATCACTTCAACCACATATATTCATATCACATCACATCACATTCTTTCACATACACATCCATTCTTTCACATCCACATCCATTCTTCACATACACATCCATTCTTTCACATCCACATCCATTCTTCACATACACATGCACCTCCATTCTTCACATACACATCCACATCCATTCTTCACATACACATCCATTATTCACATACACATCCACATCCATTATTCACATCCATTCGTTACATACACATTCACATCCATTCTTCACGTACACATCCACATCCATTCTCCCTCCAACATTCTAGCGTAAGACAGTCCTTTAAGAAAACAGGGTTTCTATGCAAGTTTTCAGTTTGATTTTCTTTTTAATACAAGAGTATTTCTTGAATCAGTATCCCCAAAACTCCTTGATCGGAATTCTGAATTTCATACCTCAATTCCTCAAATGCTATAACCTTAATCCACAGATCAATTCGAAGGTTCTCAAACTTAGTTTCAAATTTGGTGGGAGTTTTGAGTATATTTTTCTAAAAAGGTCACACCTTCTTTCCTCCAAACTGACGAAAGAGTTTAGTCTTAGTCATAGTCTGATTCAAGGTTCGAGTCGGATATAAGATTTTTCCTGAACTATCTTTCTCGAAAAGATTTGATAATTCAATAACTATTTTACTGAATTTCTTTCTTTGAATATTCACTTAACTGATTTCTAAATTGGTTACGAATTCCAATGAGGAATAAATTAATCATTTATCTGAATATTTCGATCTCAATAGATTTTTTGAATTTTCTTTTTACAATCCGTGTGAATATAAAACGATAGAAATTTCTCTCTTAGAGTATTTAATTATTCATTTATCAAATACTCATAGAATTTATGAGAATTCTAATTTTGATATAAAAATTCTTTATGCATCTATTTATGCATAAAAAGTAATTTTTATAAGAATAACGCTTTTATAATAATAAAAAATTTCTTAAAGATTAACTTTTTTGTGATTAATCATTAAAACTCTTAGGGAAAGCTTGATTTGCATTAAAAACAACTAATTAGGAACTTCTCAAGCTTGAGAGGGGTTGAGAAGTGAAATCATTTGAGGAATTAACTAAAACCATAAATTTCTTCTTACCTTTAGGTTTAGCTTGCTTCTTTATCTAGAAGTGAAGCCCCCAACCAATCAATTGGTTTGGCAAGTTGAGAAGAAGCTCCAAGAGTTGTTGAAGAGAGAGAGAGAAGCTCCAAGCTCTCCAAAAGTAGAGGACTTTTAAGGGATAATAGAAAATATGCTTATTTTAATGTAATACTAGCATGGTATAGTTCACAGATGAAAATACAAAATAATGAGGGTCTATTTATAGGTGAGGGAGGCCACTAACTGAGTCCAACTAGGTTCTAGAATTTTCCAGGTTCAGTTTGGCTGAATTTGGACAAGATTTGGACCAGTTTAGCTCCCATTTTGATCCAGTTTGATCTAGGAGAGAGGAGAGATAGATATCTCAATTTTTTTGAGTTAAAAACCTCCCCCACACATGTGAAGGAGGCGCCTACCTCAAAGGTTCCCCTCTCCTTACCAAGGTGTCAAAAATTCATCATTCCTCCAAAATATCTCATTTTTTTAGTAATATCTCTTAATTTTTAACTATAATAAACCTTGTACTCAGTCAACTCTTCATCTTATGTGAGCATTTACTCGTTTTTGGGTATTTTCTTTTATTCATTGGATTTATCTCATCCCAATACTTGAATTAATCCTATTGGCCTATTGGAACCTTAATTGGACCATGGTCCAAAAATTGGAACCTTAATTGGACCATAGTCCAAAAATTTTTAAAAATCTAGACCCTTAGGCTACTAAGGGCCTTTATATCATTTTTAATTGAATCCTAATGCACATTGGAGAATTTATTTTGAACTTTTGTTTTAGGAAAATATATTTTAGATATTAGGAGAATTTTTATATCCAAAAATATCTCAATATTGAATTACCTCTCTCTAGAATTTTTCTTCTCTCTAGGCAATAGAAACAACGAAAAATAATATTTTCTTGTATTCAAAAATAGGGAATGATTACAGGGGATTGAGGTAAAAGCTTCTTCATTATTCAGGCTAAGGAGGAATCTTACAAATTCAATTAGAGCTACTATATGCTCATTGTGTATGTGTGAGTGGATGTGAGAGAGGGAGATTGAGTGAGAGGAGGGCCAATCTTTCATTGGAGTGTGGGTGTGGCGGCGTTGGAGTGAAGCTTTGGAGTGTGGGTGTGCGGCAACATCGTCTCCTAAAAGAATCCAAGCACAAGAGTTCACAAGGTGAGTGACACACCGTGCCCATGCAATTGTCAGCTAGGTTATGGAATATTAGCTTCTCAGTTTGAGTTGTTTTATGCTCCTCCCGAGTGCGATTGGGAAAATCCCCACGACCTTGGTTAGTTCCTATACTCTTTCTATGGTGCAAGGGCTTCCCATAAATGGTGTCGCTGCCACGAAGAGCCCTACTTCCGCATAGCCACAATGCATTTTGAATGTGTGTGTGTGTGTGTGTGTGTGTGTGTGTGTGTGTGTGTGTGTGTGTGTGTGTATTAATGAATTCTGTTATAATTTTGTTTTCTATTTTTTCAAGAATGAAAGAAATAAATTGCTGAAAATCTACTCATTTTGTGGCATTGTTGTTGAAATCTGCAATTTCTACAATTTTTACATTCTCAAATTCTGTAACTTCTACATGTTCTTCAATTTCTTCATGTTTTCATTTTCTGAGAGTTTTGCAATTTGTGCATTTAGGTTAATTCTTCTCCCACATATCATTTACAAGTTCAATTTGTGATTTCTGCATCTTCTAATTTTTTGTACTTTTTTTAATTTTAAAAATAAAAAAAGTCAATTGAACAATAAATTGAAAGAATTGGGTGAAATAGACCACAAAATCGGTTTCCTAGCATAGTGTTTATCCCAATTTCGACTCCTTACGTGGAGAAATTAGGATAATAATAGAAATTAGGGGAGGATTCTGCACACACAAAAGTTTTTGTGATTTTTTGCATTTTTGCATTAGTGTATCTAATGCAAGTTATGATTGATTGGTCGACAAGGTGTGCCTCTGTGGATGAAACCATAGCTGAACAATATACTCATACACTATTATCGAGGGTCGCAAACAAGAAGGAAGCTGCAAGATCCACAAATCTATGGGAATCCCCTCCCATTCAGCGTCAACACTATTTGAAAAACTCTCGATTCTTCTACCTCCACACAGCAAACACCCCCATATTAAAAGAACAAACAGATACGACAAGCTATATAGTGGCAACCCAAATCTACCTTGAAATGGGTTCCCAACATTTCTCCATCCATATAACCTCAACCGACCACATAAGGAGGATATCAACATAAGTATTGGTGCAAGAAGTCCAAGTTACAAGTTACCCCAAAATGGATTTCCAAATGCTTATTAAAATCTTAAGGGTACTACGAGGGTAACCATTGTATTTGGATACCAAAACATAAATGTATATCACTAGTCTCACTGCAACCGCTTACAAATTCCCAAGTCTCCTCAATGATGGATGAAAGCTTCAATAGCTCAAATCCCATCAAAGGGAAATCTAGTCTCACTGCAACCGCTTACAAATTCCCAAGTCTCCTCAATGATGGATGAAAGCTTCAATAGCTCAAATCCCATCAAAGGGAAATCTATTATAAAAGAACCTTCACTACCAGTGACCAAACAGGTCTGGATCCCAAAGAGAAACCCTATCACAAAAGACATGGTGATTGATGGTGAAGCTTCTACATCACTAAAGTTTACAAAACCATTTTTGGCTATCCAAGCTCCAACCCCATTGGTTCCCCTAGACCGACCCACTATGCAAGTGTCAACTCCATTGCTCATCTATAAGGGTGAACCCATAAGCTCCATACGATCTTATGAGAGCCCTTTAATGCCACTAAAGCTGCAAGTTGACATGGCACAAAGGGCGCTCCTAGCCACAAAAAATGATGGAGCATAGTTGGAAGGGATGGTTATGAAAACCTACAATACGTTCCATGAGGTCAAGTCATGATAGAAAGCAATAAGGGGGGACTTATGCTAAATCATTACATTTATACCCTCCTCCACGTTTTTCTCCTCGACAAGATCATTTCCATATCAAGAGGAAGTCTATTGGAAAAAACTAACCCATTACAATATAGCTTGAACCAACAGTGTACAACAATATAGCAACTATACACATTAAAAATCTGAGTAATGACACAAATTAAAAATAATAATAATAATAATGATGATGAGAAAGAGCAAATGTCAAATAAAAGAATGAAGTATGATTCTGTTGTGAATACAGGCCGTAAGCATGGACTTTTCGTGGACCGACAACAAGTGACCCTATCCTAGACCCAAATTGCCATGAATGGTACTATCGAGGGTAGCTTAGTATTCCTCCTTTCCAAACCCACTCATGTTATTTTTATGCACCACTAGGGGAGAGATGTTGTGGAGCCACCTTTGTGGACTTGTTCTACCTATAGTTCCGTCCCCTTGCACCATGCCTTACCTATAGGCATCGCATGTTGTACACAGCATCCTACTTATGTTGGTATTTTGAACTTATTTTAGGCACTATGGGATAGGACTATCGTGCATTCCATGGTGGTAAGAGAGACACCGCAACGACACAATCATGTGAGTGTACATTACCTAGTGGGAGAACCCTATCAAGCTAGAACTACACAGGAATAGCTTGTAGAGCAAGGGAGGAGGGAAAGAACTTATGGACTTACACTGTCATTCTTTGAATTAATATTATCGACTCATTGTCTCTTCTAGAGCATGGTCACGGTAGCTACTTAGCTCACCTACCTATAGTACCCATGCCATATCACAGTAAGGATGCACTTAGACCATTGTCTAGTATACCAGAGGACACATATATATATAAAGCACACCCAACTCAAGAGGAAAGCCAACCTACTGAGACAAAGAATCAAAGCATGCTTACGAACTATTGGCTATCTAACGAGACGATGAGCTTGCTAGATGAGTTTGATTTACAGGTTATTGAGGTGCAGTCGAGAATAGATCCAAATTTACATGCAATGGACGTGAAACCTTGATATGGATAGGATTTTCCTCATTGCCCAGGTGTATTTTGTACTACCCATCCTCACCTTTTGCCATTGTTTCAATCTTTTTATGATTCTCCATTGCATCATTATGTAACTGGTCTTTCAATTTTCTAGTTATTACTTGGATAACCCTTTAGGCTTTGGTCCTAGTTCAATCCTCCCTTGAGTAGATAGACCTTAGAGTATGCCAAAGGAGTATTCCAAGTATTCCACCTTCCTTAGTGTGACCTTTTTAGTTAGAAATGATCCTTCTAGGTGAATTGTGAAAGTGAAACTAGTTTATTAAAAAAACAACAAAGAAAAAATACTTTTAAAAAACCCACAAGAAGATAACCATTGCCATATGAGATCTAGGTAGGACTTTTGGCTCTTAGTGATGGAGCCTTGGAACCGTAGCCTTGATCTCCATGGATGGACCCTTGTGGCTAAAAACCTATCAATAAGAGATTTTTTTTTTTACAACACATGTGGAGGTACTTAGCAGTTCTATAAGGTCTCTGGACCATTTCTTGAGCCTCTACTACAGGAGGGTGGTGCCCTACTTTTATATTTCTAGAATCAAAACAAACGCTTATAATAATCACTTAGCAGTTTCATTTATGAAGCTAAACAATATCTAGAGATGGTTTCACCAAAGTGATTGTGTGTCAAGACTAAGGTCATAAACCGAGGCATCCTTTTTGCTCTATCTTAGTTTAGATCGAATTTGGATCAACCTTAATATTAGCCTTATGTGAACTAGAAAATTTGACCAATCGCACAAAAATATGTCCTCACTACTTGATTGGTATTTGCATTATACTTAAATTCAATTATTTTCCACAAGAGCACCTTACTCATGGTACCATGTTGCCTTGCAAACCTTCCAAGACCTCAGACATTTTATGCATCCAATAGCCTCAACGAATCTCCATCGACATATTCCAAGGACAGAATCTACATCAAGAAGGGGGGCATGTTAACCCTCATTGGACACCTCTCCAATGTGGACGCATCCATTAGAAACCATCACTTCATTTGGCTTTTTGTTGACATTAAAAATGGTAACATTGTATGTTTTGCATGTGCGATCATCGCTTGTCTATGAAAGGCATGCCACGTGATTAATTATGGAGATTCCACTCTTAGATTAAGTGTTTACACATGCCTAGTAGGCATCCCTAGATAGCCATGGACCTATATTTTAAGTATGGACACCCAAGGTGTGAAGGCTAGGGGGGCCAAGATAAGGGTCATTTTGTATTCTCACCATTCATTCTCTTATGCAACTAATAGAGTGCTCTTCTTCTCTACTCTCTTGCTCTCTTGTGTGTCTTTCTTGCCTAATTCAATTACAGGAGCTACTAAATGCTCATTGTGAATGTGTGAGTGCATGTGAGAGAGCAAGATTGAGTGAGAAGAGGGTCGAGCTTCCATTGGAGTGCGGTGGCAGCATTGGAGTGTGGCTGCTAATATTGTATTAGCATAAAAAGAGTGTTAGTGAAGCAAAAAAGAGAGAGAAGAAGGGAGAGAAGATCTAATGAGAGGCTTGAGGAACCACTAGAAGTTCAGCAGGGGGGGTGCCCTATCCACGAGCTTACTATATGTTGATAAGGGTTAGGTCAATTGAAAAGTAGTTTATAGGAAAACGTTATAATAGGTAATAGCTTGTTTAGGTAATGTTTATTACTACGTATGTATGTGAATGTATGTGTGTGTGTGTGTGTGTGTGTGTGTGTGTGTGTGTGTGTCATGTGTTTGTTTAGTTTTGTATGATGCTGCGAGTATTGAATGTGTGTGTGTGTGTGTGTGTGTGCGCCCTCCCAAACCCGAGGCAGGAAGACACATGATGGGGGCAAGATCCCCATCGTGGGAGGTCCTACCCCCCCACACCAAGAAGTGTGAGTAATTCACTAATGGATATGCGACATCCAAGAAATTCATTGCATGAAATGTGGTTAATTATTAAATGATGAAGACGTTAGGAGTCAAACCCATTACATTCAAAGAGGAAGATAAGTTCCTTAATGTCCAGCTAGGCCTTAGAGCTGCACTAGATGAGTTGCAAGTATTTGTGAAAGATAAACCTTGTAACACTGGTGTTCGATGGGTGATTACTGCGTAGATGAATGAAGGAGACATTGTGTATAGGTAATTTGTCTAAAGGGAATATCCATAATGGATTGGATTCAATTCGAGGTTGAGTAGGGTCAAGACAACGAGTAATAAATGGGTTATTGCAGAAGTTTAGATCATCAATGAATCGAAAAGAATAGAAAAAGGCTTCTGCAATATCCCAACGTTTCAAAGTGATTATTCTTTTTATGAATGCAAATTCATACCTTAAAAGGTATAAGTTGCACCAATTAAGGGAGCAAGAATACCCCATAGGGATGCCTAAATTTTGGTTTGAGATGTGGTCACTGACTTTCACAAAGAAATTTGAAAGTACACATTTGTTTATTTCTAAAAAGAGGTCAAACAATGTTGTGGGTTTTTAAAGTTTGGATAAAGTTAAGGTATCCTTATCCCAAACAAAACTATTGACCTTATTTGATCTCTAAGAAGTTCACTATAAGGACTTGGATGGACTCCAAGAGGCTATCTTTACCTTCATGTGGTATGGCTTCATAGCAAGTAGTGATATCAAAGTTGTGCATGGAGTAAATGCGTGTTGGAAGGTTGACTAAGAAGTCATAAGAATTACTTATCAACCAAAAATAATTTACTTTTACAACAGAAGGTCCAAAAAAAATTGTGCATATCATGGGCAATATTCTTAATTTCAAGAACCATGTGTGTTAATGCATTGTTAATGATCGTTGTGTTAACTTAGAGAAAATGCATGAGTGTGCACTTGTAATCCATCCAAAAGTACCTTTATGGACTTTGAATGTTGCCATAAGATACGGTAAGGTGAAGTTATCTAATTGAATGATACTTAATTTATTGAGTACTTGTTAAATATTTTCGATGATGTGTTCTTCAGTTTGAGCTATGGTCTGGAATTCTTTACTCTGTAATGTTTCAATGGCAACCATTCAAATCAGTCTTTTGCAAATGAATGTGGGTGTTTGAGCGGATTTATCAAGCCCACAAATGAACAAGTGTTTATCTAGGTAAACTTAATTCATCATTAAGTTGTTGGTATAAAAACCAAGGTTTGCTATTAGCCCAATCAGGAAAAAGTTTTTCAATTCTAGTAAGGCAAATAATTTTTACTTTTTTCTTTGTGAAAGCTATTTGGAATGATTTTTAAATTTCACATAGCTTGCACCAACCAGTATATAATTCTTGAGTTGTAATAAAGGGGTTGGGGGGTAAAGGTGGAATATGATTAAGGCCTTTTGATAAATGTTCTTTTAATTTCTTATGGTGGAAAATTTCAATGTCAATTGTTAATACATGAGTTCCAAAATGGTCATAAGATGTGATAAAAGGGGCAAACCTTTTGCTATGGTTGCAAATGCTTAGATTTGTGTGGTTCAAGAGAATCAAACACTGGAGCAAACACATCTGGAGGACGAATAATCTCACATGCTTTAGATGAGAAGAGAACATGCACAAATCTTTTTGTATGGCCACGGTAGACATTCAAAATATTTCTAGAAAAAGCACTAGTACTCAAAGATCTATGAGGCTTTTTTTTTCATCAAATGAGATCTGCTTGACAGTGTCGTTGGCCTCACTGAAGCGTTGAGACCCTCGCCATTGTCTCTTGACTGAGGATGTGATGTTGCTGCCACATAGGAAGAAGACTTAGATCTTTTGGATGTGGTTTTGGGTTCTAAGGCCAAGGAGGGTTTAAGAATTTGTTCAATGAGAGAAGCAAGATTACTGTGGCTAAATTTTGGAAGGAGGGGTGAAGACGGTGAGCTACGAGAGAGGTTTTTTTTTGGCTTCAAGGGGGAGAGAGGCTACCCAAGAAATGAAGGCATAGAACAAAGATTTAGGAGATTTGAAGGGGGAGAGACGGACTTCAAGGGGTAGAGAGGCTACCCAAGTGATGAAGGCATAGAACAAAGATTTAGGAGATTTGAAGCAAAAAATGCTTTCTAGGTGATGAATCATGTACCGCAGGATCTGATGTAACCACATAATAGAATATTTACAAGTGGCATTGCCTTGTGTAGAACATCGGCATGTTCCAACAAGAAGTTTTAAGAAATTTCTTGGGATTGCTTTTATCTAAGGAGGGGGGCCTTAGTTCTGAAGAAAACATTATGACTAGGGCATTTAGATGAATCAAAAGATTGTAGGAAAAAAGAGAGGTAAGGTAAATTTTTGATCAGTAGGAAGGAAACGCTTTCCTTGCCAAATGGATAGCTTACATTGGTCCACTGCTTCAAAAGAAAGGCTACAAATGATAGCCAATGATTCAATTGTGAAGTGCGCGCGATGATTCAAGGTGTCGAATGATCAAAGCTTGTGGTCCAGGCCAATAGAATTCAACTCTAGTTGTCTTGGAGGGAGAAGCGAGGAGATGATGGAGACAAATTCTGATTGAGGATTGCCATTTGGAGTGTCGATACAAAGGGCTTGAGTAAGACAAGCAAGAGCCTCCTGTTCTTTGGGGTCAATTCTGATTAAGGATTGCCATTTGGAGTGTCGATACAAAGGGTTTGAGTAAGAGAAGCAAGAGTCTCCTGTTCTTTGGGGTCAATTCCTTAAATATCCAGTAGGGGATTGAGTGGCACCGTGCCTAATGGAGCTGGAAGAGGCAACACTGGAAGATTGTTAATTAGAAAAATGTTTTTCACTATACTAGGTAACAACCTCTGATAAAAATCATTATCTTGTTCATCTGCTACATTGATACAGGCAGTTACCAAAGAAGAACATCAAAGGAGGCATCAACAATCTGAGGATCTTTCAAATAAACTAGCAGGAGTTGAATCCAGTCATTGATTGAAGCAATATTCAAGGTAGAAGGTCTATTGACACCTACTGCTTCTTACTCAAATTCTTTGAGCCTGGGATGAAATTTGGTGCCAGGGAAACACACAATGATGGTTTGAATTCCCTTAGCTAGAGGAGGAGAAACTGCCTCAATAAAGCCCAGTTTGGCGAGAGTAGATACCCATCCAACTTGAAAAGATTAAAAGGTGGTTATACTAGTAGGCTGGCAGCTAGCTCGGCCAAAAGCCAGCAAGGTTTTGGTGTGTGTGTTTAAACATTCAGACCACAACGACACAGCGAAACTAGAAAGTAAAAAGAGTTTTTATTATTGCATCAATTATCAGATGTACAGGGAAAATGTAATTCGAAAACAAAAAGGATGATCCGTTGTTCTACTACCATTTTTAGATCGGGTTGCTCTTACCTACCACCATCCCAAACAAGCAAGGTGTTAGAACATCGAAGCCCGTGACGGAAAGACGGGTAATGCCTATGCAACCCGACGTGTTATTGCCTTAACTAAAAACTTAAGCAAGCAAATAGGACCATATGTACATGTACATGTACATGTACATGTATATGTATATGTATATGTATATGTATATGTATGTATATACGTGATTAGAAAACACTGAAAATAGATATATATATATATATATATATTATAATGTAAAAAAATGAAAACTGAGGGGGTCGTGATCACTGGTACAAGCTGTCTTGGCAAAGGAGGCAGGGAGGTAGAAGTTGAGTTGATGTCATGGTGAGGGGACAATTTGGAGGTTTGAAGAGACGTGCAAAGCACGGGTCACCCCACTAGTCAAATTAAAGAGAAGACTAGAGCAACAAGGGAAGGAGCCTATGCATTTAGCATGTCCTTCGAAACACAATAACGAAACGGCAAGCAAGTCTACACAAGAAGGGAAGGAGCCTATGCATTTATCATGTCCTTTGAAACACAATAATGTAACGGCAAGCAAGTCTACACAAAAAAGCATGCCATTTTCCTGTACAAACTCCAAGGAGGAGTGGACTTGCAAAGCACGTTTCTTACATATATTTTGTATAGGAAGATTGATATATTTTGTATATTTATTTACAAGGAAGATGAATATATTTTGTATTCTTACATTAAAGTCTCCCAATAGCATTAAAACAGATGATCCCAAGTAATTGGCATTAGCCTTTTAAAAAAAACAGAGTAACATGCCCTTCTTTCCTAGAGCTTCATAGCCACCCCCAAAAGGACCCTTGACATGTCTTGGCCACTCTCCCAATGGGGTCTAGTTGTAGATTGAAACGTCTCTAACACCATTCTTGATAGTGAGATCATAAAATACGAGCAACATTCCCTGTTTTCCTGAATCTCCAAAAGAACCCTTTCATTTCTTGGCAATTCTGTGAACAGGGTCTTGTAGTAAAGTGATAGATCTAAAACCTATTCTTAATAGTGAAATCATAATCTACAAGCTCTAACAGGAGGGAGCTGTGCTTGCCCCAAAATTTCCTACATCCAACTCCCTCTCAAAGGAGTAGTGTTAAGTCCCATCCAGTGCATGCACCAAAAACCTTTGAATGATCATTCTCTAAATTCTCCAAATGGAGTGCAAGCCTTCATTCACGTTCCATTAACATGTCTCAAAGAGAGTCCTAGCATGAGTGTAATCATGGCTGAGTCAATCTGCTTACTCCTTTGAACCCAACAAAAAACCTGCAATTAGTATATCCCTCTCTACCACTAAATGGTTTCTGAAGGTCAAACTATTATAACACACTGTTTCTCGAGCTTGAGTGTCCTTTAAAGTTTGAATTTCAACTGCTTACACTTATTGTTGTATATTTTTACAACCAAGATTCGAGGTTCTCCAAAAGAGTAGGCCGTTACGAGTACCACTCTTTACTTGCGAACTCATGCCAACTTGTTCCAATTGAAACAAGCAACTAAGGGTGAACTGATTAAAATATGATTACTGCAAGAACTGCGACAATTGGAAGGGCAGACCTTCACTTCTCATCCTCAAAGTCATCATAGCCAGAGGGACCCACAATCTGATCAGGCATCTTCTCGTCATCTTATACCATCAAAAAAGGCATGTTCATGTGTGAATCAGCATATCAATGAAATATTTAGTAACAAGATAAACACACTTTTTGTGTGTAAAAGGCTATGTTCTATTGCTTCACTGTACAAAGAAAGTAGTCCTCAAAACAGAGGCAAACTTCTCAAAGAGAAGTCACTGAAGCTAAAAGCACTGAAAAAACAAGATAGATACACACCCATCCATGCATACATTACATTCACGGACACATGCTCCCCCCAAAACAAAAAAATAGAAACCCAACCACACATTCAGAACCATTCAGGTGAATCCTTACCCGAAGAACGAATAAAGCCATCTGCATCCGGGGCCAAGAAAGGGGAACCAATGTAGCTTCCAAGAATATCTGAGAGAAAAGCCCAAAAGATTCAATGGACTTTCCAGCAATCACTTGAAGTGCCACAAATTTATCGTGTAATTTTATGTCTCAATCACATTACCTGTACTACTCGACAACTCAGCTGTGAGGTCCCAGAGACTGAAGTTCCGCGGCAGGTGGCTTAGGAGCCCAATCGATTCTCTGGCTCCACCTGCATCTGCATCTGTGGTGATTTGTAAGTTTCCCATGCCATTCTCTGTGTGATTTTCGGCTGAATGGAACGATGCATCTGCAGGAAAATTGGCTGGAACATCCATCCCCATCCCTGACATGTCAGTGGGGTTCCCCATACCAGTAAAAGAGAACGCTGAGCTTCCCTGTAACACTGCATTTGGGACAATGCTGAGATCACCATTCAAAGGGATGCTCGAAGCCGTGGGTAGCAGAGACGTGTCTGGATTCAAATTGCTGTTGGAAGGAGGACTATAGAGTAAGACATAAAATGCAATGATTTTTCAGATTGATAACCCAAAGCTAAATAAATCTCACTTGGATACAGGGCTTCCATGGGCAGCCACGAATCCGTCTGCAGGGGCTCCTCCCATGACGGGGGGGCTCAGTGAAGCAACCGGCATTGGCACAATGCGTGGATGACGTGCTACTGCCATTGGTGGATGCTGCGGAACCCGGTATCCAATCGGCATGTGATGCACTGCTAAAAACATCGAAAAGCTAAAGCTTAGAGTCATTAACTCCATTAGTATCCGTCAAAAGCCAAAGACTAGGCATATGCATCTCAAAGAAGTTTGATCTTATCACCTGCCGGTGTATGCAAGCCGTTTTGCAAGGCTGGTAGTGGAGCTTTAACCAGATGCATCTTCTGTGTGAGCTGAGCATGCTGCTCCAAAAAATGGTTGAAGAGCATGATCTGTGGTTTGACCTTCAGGCTGACATAGTATGCTTTGAAGAAATCAGGGTTTTGTTCCTCCAGCTTTTGCCATACTGTGGAACAGAATAAACAAAGCTAAGAGAAACCCTAACTGCAGAATCTTGCATATCTTCATGATATCGCAACAGCTAGCCTTTACTTACCAAGACCAGTAAAACCTGGCTCAATCTTAGCTTGATTCAACAGAGTATTGATGACCTCTGCTCGATTCATATATAGTTGCAGGCATTTCTCTATCAAGTTTTGCACCTGCAGAAGCAATCCCAATGGATGTAAGTGTCTTTTTTTTTTTCCGGGAAAAAGACCCTTCTATTAGTTAACGAAAAAACAGCCACAAAGGGCTACATAACCACTAAGGGCTAGATACAAACTCGCCTCCATGTGTGGGGCGGTGATCAAAGGAATCAAAGGTGGAGAAAGATGGATGTAAGTGTCTTCCTCCAGCCTATTTGACAGCTTCACCATAAGAGACATTGCATACAAAACCTTACCAACTGGATATCTTCACAAGAAATTCTTCTTCCTTCACCACTTGCAGTCGGACCAGGTGGTGCAGCCGTACTCCCAGCGGCAGCCTCTGTTTTGCTTGACGATTGCATGTGCTGTTGTGCTTGTTGCTGCAGTTCTGAGTTTTGTTGCATAGAAAGTATCTGCTGCTGACCAGACTGCCTTGGATGTAGCTGCTGCTGCAGCCGTGTGCCACCTGCAAGATCAAGCCCCAAAGAGCTTTAGTTGGGGGACAGCAACCAGTTCTCACACAAGTTCCAGTCAAATAATGAGCCAATTTACTTCAGTGATTTATTCCCCCAAGCTAAGCCAGCAGCACAACTATTTTGATAGGGTCTTTAGAGAGGTACAAAGCCCAACCAATGGGTGTAACTAATTTGGGGGCTCACACATGACAATTAATGCGATTAAGAACTTAAAATAAAGGCATGGTTTATCCTCTTACAGCCACAGGCACACTTCAACACTGGACACCACACTCCAACCAGGACCACCACCACCCCCCACCCCTTCTTGTATTTATTTCATATTTTTCGAAGGAATATTTATCTGTTACAAGCTTTGGGGGTGCTTCATGTGTCTCGTACCAGATTATCCAGATTACAACATGTCCCAAAAGACATAAGTATCCAGATTTCTTGCAAACCCTATAATCCGTAAAACATGGATTAAAGTCCCCCACTCTGTTGTTGATGACCAATAAATAGTATCCATAGCTCAGTCTCCTCATATCAAATAATCCACGATCTGCAACTTCAAGGTGTCCAACAATATATCCATGATAACATCACTTCTCCCAAGCACATACACGTGAAGAGAAACAGTTCCATAATCTGTTCACCATCCTGAATTAGTTTGGAGAGCAGAAAAAGCTTGAAAATTTCCTGCAAAAGCCAAAAAACGCCCAAGAACAACCATTTTGAAGCCGAACAACCATATTTCAGATTTTGCACCCGGGTCTGTGTGTGTCCATACAGCGTCCGTACACAAGGTCCCAAAACAAGTCCAGTTCTCCATGCTGTTGGATAGCAAGTATTCTCTGTTGAAATATATGATGTACAAGGTTAAGCATGAGGGGAAGAGATAATGGAGATGTGAACACACCCAAATAAAGTGGGCATGTGGGTGGAAAAGGGATCTAGGGTTGGCCCAAACCCTAGCCCTTGGTGGTGGAGTCTATAAAAAGGGCAGGAGACTCTACTTTTTGTAACACATGAAGAAGAAGGGTAAGCCAATTGTGGAGCGGCTGAAATAGAAAGTAACACAAGAAACTTTCTATACATCATGTGTCCTCTCTCACGCTATGGAGTCTCAATGATGTTCAGTAAGTTGTTTATGCTTGTTCATTCATTTATGCTTTGCTCTCCTCTTGTTCCATTGTTTCCATTGTTGCATGCTCTAGATATCCATGATTCTTAACATTCTCTTGCAAGCAATAAAGCAAATATACCTATCAGGTGGGGGCCCTTGAGAGGGTGGATTGGGACCCAATCTAGTGTTCAAGTCATAGTTGCTGTCGCACGCCGTACGACACAATCGTACGGTGCGGTACGTATGGTACAGCACGATATCGTGCGGTACCGTATGGACCTCTTTCTTTTTCTTTTCCTCCCCTCCCTTCCCTTGTTTTTGATCATTGCTGTTTGACCCTCTTTTTTGGAGAAAAAAATGGCCATTTATGGCTGTTTTTGACTGATATGGAACTGGCTTGCTTTTAGTGTCATTTTAGGCTCAGCAACCAAGGATCTGTGGATGTTGACTTTTGGTGTGAATGCAAAGGATCTATTCTCTCTATCCTTGTGATCATTGCTCCATATTTGGAGGGTTGAGGTGACCTTACTTAGGGCAACAAGAAGCAAAGACTTCTCCTCAACTACCTCTTCTCTGTGCTTCGCAAACCGTCTTCCAACAATTGGGCCTTGGCCATTGCAATGCCTTCGTGGGTGCCTTGGACTCTTTGGCCTCCCTTTAAAAAGCTCTCCACCAACCTTCTCTCCATCACAAGTTTTGAGCTCTCAAGCTCAAGCTCTCATTGCTCTCAGGCTCTTCTCTTGGGCCTTGGCACTTGCAAGGCAACCTCCTTAGCGATGGCGACTTTGGCGAGGGCTCGGAGGTCCCTCTTCTCCTACAGATGATCTCATCTCCATCTAGGTCCTAGGATTTAAATTCTAGGACCTGTCCTCTTATCCATTTTTTTGTATTCACTTTTTTGTATTGCACATTGCACTGATCTTATGGTCTAGCCGTCCTTGGTACTATGCTTTTTTTTTGTAACTTATTTTTAATTGAATTTTGGCTTGTAACAACCTCTAAGCTCTCTATCCTTTCAAATTGATAATCTATAAATTTACAAGTGTTTTTTTTTAAACCATAGTTTACTATATCATATTCCAAAATTTCATACGGTACGGTAAATTCCCATAACGGTATCATATTGTACCGTATCGTACGCCCGTATGCCAACAACTATTCAAGTGTACTACTCTAAACCCTAAA
Source organism: Cibotium barometz (assembly GCF_041138505.1). NCBI lineage: Eukaryota > Viridiplantae > Streptophyta > Polypodiopsida > Cyatheales > Cibotiaceae > Cibotium > Cibotium barometz. Next base: position 46,864,501 of record NC_141074.1, read on the forward strand.
CTTTGCATTCAGTGAGTGTTAAGCATCAATATCTTATAATTAAAACGCTCCCGCAAGCAAGTGCATATTACAGTTGTTGCTTTCCAAATTTTAAACCAGTATTAATTATTAATAACTTGCTTCTTTTCAAATTTATTAAGTCGTAGGATTCCAAACCATAATAGATGTGCAAAGACCAAGCTCATGTACAAAGTTTCGGACGCCCACATAAAAATGTGTAAATTCACAAGAGACTCAAATAATAAATAGCCCAACCTTTGATAGTAAACATGTCCATCCGTTATAATAATGATGTGAACACGCACAAATAACTAGTTTTCAACACAACTAACCTTCCGGTCATACCACAATGACCTATCAAGAACACGCCTCACGTAATCCAAAGCATGATAGAGCAAGATTGTACGAACTTAGCCACCACCTTGGTCTCGACCACAACCTCTACCTTTGCCTCTACCTGAAGTACAATAAAAGGCTTGATCCAATGTGTCTTGCTTTGTGAAGAAGAGTCCTCACCAAGAGACTTTTCTTCTATGATCAGCATAGACACTAAGGTTCGAAAGTTGGGAACATTCTCCCTTACTACAATGGAGGTCTTGAATAGCTTGTACTCTTTGCCAAGCCCATTCGAATCATCATCCTTCACCGATACATTAATAGTCCCAAGGGATTCAACAATGCTCTTAATCTTTAAAGCATACTCATTGATAGACATGCTTTTCTTTTCCATTGTATGCAGCTCTTGTTTGAGCTGCGGTTTCCTTGCCTTTGTATTTGTTTAGAACATCTACACCAGGTTCTGCCATGCAACTGCTCGAGTGTTGACATCCTGTACGTGTCCTATCATTGTGTATGTGACATTGATCGAAAGCTAATACATGACTTTCCTTGTACCCTAATTTCAATCCTTGAATGTCTTTATATCTACTGGAGTGGCATTCTCTTCAGACAACTTGAGAGGCTCCTCATTGTCTCCTTCCACATAGTCCCAAAATCCTTTACCCATCAAGAAATTGGTCATTCTGAACTTCCAAGCATGGAAGTGATTCTTGTCTAGCTTCTCACTGACAATTTGGTTAATTCCGTCAGACATGTTTTCCTTCAACAATCAAAAAACTACAACAGACAATTTCTATATGCAACCTGTAACACAGTAGTATCTTTTGTGACTCCTACTGCAGCAGTACTTCAGCACAACCTATAGGTCACCAAATCTGACCAGAGTACATGTACATACACCCAATGTCAACAATACATGTGCAGACGCTGTCTGCACTCCCAAAATGCACTGCTACACTACAATAACCAGATTGCGACAAGAGAGAATTCTCAAGCAAAACATTCCGAAACTGTCGAAAATACCTTGCAGTGACAGAACGGAGACCGAAACGTGCCCGAAACGCGAATCTGGATGCAAAACTTCAATATAGAGTACAACGTACCACACAAGCATCTCCAAGCCTGAGACAACTCAATCAGAGATGTATGGTCCCGAAGCTACCGAGGGATGTTGTACCTAAACCAAGAAGAGAAAGAGATGATGATGCTCTTGTTAGCAGTCATCTCCTATCTACACCATATTAATCAGTAAGGAGTTAGGGCCTCTATTGTGGGTGTGCCCGCCTGGTTAGGAGCTTTCTCCATTTTTCCTCATTGTCCATGTTTTTCCCTGTTTTTTCTAGTCGTGGAAGACTGTTTTCTACTAGCCGACTTGTTCTGTCTCACTAGCCAACTAATGTTCTGTTGGCCGACCTGATAATGTGCTGGCCGACTACCATTTTATACTGGCCAACTGAATGTTATCGAGTCGTGGGCCCTTTCTGGGACTGTTGGTCCAATTGCTCGGGCGCTCTAGGTCGCCGAAGATACCCACACGTGCATCGTGGAAGATATTGGAACAAGGAGTAAGAGTTACTTTCTGAAACCGGACATGGATCTGGTTGATTGACCTTGCTGGTCCTCAACGAATGAGTCCATGGCTCTTTTTGTATGGATCTGTTGGTTGATCTTGCTGATCTTCAACGGAGATTCCATCTTGATTTTTATAAGTGATTATATTGCCGGGTACTATGAGCCAGGAACTATTGAAAAGACCCCTGAGTGAACAGGTGGTGAGCGTTCTGGTTGCCAATGATGCCATAAGTACACCAATGAAGGAATGATTGGAAATAAGGATTCAACCAGAGATTTTGAGGATTGTGATCAGTGATATAATGGTTTCATTAAAGGATTGTTTTAAAGATAGCTGATGCTGAGAAAAAAAGGCAATTTCATATTGGGTGTGTAAGTGGTGTGACTAGTTTTATGTTTGCATGAACATCCGGCTAAGGGACCTGAGAACTCTTTTCCCTGGTACCCGGGACAAAACCTAACCAAATTCCTAATTGGATCCCATCACTACAGTGGTTGGGCGGCTGGCTAACCCATGGGACTGGATGGGGTTAGGCTGGACTGATGGATTCGTAAATTGAGACTCAATTTCTGTTTAGTTTGATAGATGAAGTAAATACCGCGATGGAAAATGATGTATCTGGTCAAGAATGGATACACATGATTTGGAATTGGGTTAAGTAATATGGATTGTTGTGGAACAATCTGGAAAGACGTGAGTTCATTATAGAAACTGTATTTATGACCTGTTTGTAAATGACTGTTTTATGTCAAGAATGTTGGGGAAGCATTTTGACCGTCTTGTGATTAAGGTCGACTGGCTACCCCAATTAGTATATATTGCATGCCTTGCCTCCCACACCATTTTGTACCGGATCTCTTGTATATAGTAGAGTTTATACAACTTTCTCTCCTGCGGAGTTTTGCATTTCTGTTCTCACAGGTGTTTGTCTCATTTCTGCTACCCATTCCGACATTGTATCAGAGCCCCAAGTGGCTTGAAGCTTGGAGACAGTGAGAGCTTGAGGGCTGCTTGTTTTTAGGTGCTGACTGGAGAATTTTTGGGCTGTTCGGGATGTGGAGAAGCAGGTAGAAGGCGGCCATCATTGCTGGACAGCCACCTTGCATAGCTGTTGCAGTCTCTTCTTCATTCTTTTTTCCCACCCACCCTTCCTTCACAAGACCTTGTGAACCCCCGAGATGGCAGATTTTGCTCGAGATGGCTGAGAAGCACGTGAAGATCCCCACCCTCCTGACATTTCCCGGTGGACTGACAGTTGGACGAGATCAACTATGGCATCTGGAAGGTAATGATGGAGTTTGTCTTGGAGTCTTATGATTTGGCTGATTTCATTGTGCTTGGAAATCCATGGCTAGAGTTGGAGGAGGAGGAGCTTTCACTCTCTACTAGGAAAGAGCAGAAGGCTCAGGCACAGTTGTGGAATCGTGTCAATGCCCGTGTGCGTTCTCTCATCTTCCTTAATTGCACAGCCCCCAAGTGATCAATCACATCAAACACATGACGTTGGCTCGAGGGATTTGGCAACACTTGGCTTCTTTGTACAACCAGTTATCACCCATGAAGAGAATTTCCTTGAAAGTGCAGATGCGAGTGATGAATCCTACAAAGTCTTCGACGATGCCAGAGCACATCAACAAACTCCAGGCTCTTCAGTAGGAGGTTCTTCAGGCTGGGAAGGAGATATCTTCAAAGGATATGGCCATCACTTTGATGTCTCATCTTACCCCTCAGTACTCAGCTTTCTATTCTTCTTTGATCACCAGTGCAGCACCAATACATGGGAGGAGCTTGTGCCGATGGTTTTGGACCAAGAAGAAGAGCGGTTTACAAACCCTCCACAAGGCGGAGGTTCTGAGGCTTTGACTACCCAGCGGTCAAAAGGCCACAACAACAACAAAAAGAAGGGCAAAGGGAAGTCTTCACCAGCTAAGTCTTCTGAGAAGAAGCCCGACTCAGAGCGTGATGCTTTGAAGGCCAAGCGGACCTATAACCGCTATGGCCAGCAAGGTCACTATTGGAGGAAGTGTCCTCAACAGAGCACCGAGAAAGGTATTGATTCCTAAGTTGCAACTACAAAGACTCCAGCTTTTGTGCACTTGGAGATTATGGACACCGGAGCTTCATCTTCTTCGAGCAGGGAGGCAGTTGGTCTCACCCCTAGGGATACTCGGGAGTGGATTCTCGACAGTGGTGCTTCTAGGCACATGACTCCTTCCCGAGAGTTATTAAAGGATCTTCAAAGGCACACAGGTCACATCTTTATAAGTGACAAATCCACTATCCCAATTCACAATGAGGGAAGGTTGGAGATTATTCCCAATGGCAGAGGGAGAAAGCATTCCTCCCGAGTTCTTTATGTCCCATCCCTTGGCTTTCATCTTTTGTCAGTGCATGAGGTTTGCAAGACTGGCATGCGGGTGGAGTTTGATGAGCATTTTGTTGCTCTTCAGGACAAAGCAACAAGCCAGGTTGTATGGGAAGGCGGAGTGGAGAATGGGATTTACAAACTCTCAACACTCTCTCCTCTGACAAGTACTCAGCTCGGTGATTTGTGGCATTTCTGTTTTGGCCACTTGAATGTAGATGCGCTGCGGCAGGCTTTCCGAGCCCAAACGGTGGATGACTTGCTAGATGTTGGCAGCAAGCAGGGACACTGTAGTTCTTACATTCGTGGGAAGCAACGCAGGGAGTCTTTTCCAAAGCACACTACTAAGCGAGCTTCAAAACCTTTGGAGTTGGTACACACTGACATGGTGAACCTATGCAGACCCCATCTTTGGGAGGTTCCTTGAATTTCTTCCTCGTCCACTTTGGGGAGAGGCTGTGGCTACGACTGTCCATACCCTTAACTGAATCTCCGATGACTTCAGTACCTAAGATGACTCCATATGAGGCTTATTTTGGCAGGAAACCAGATGTCTCCCATTTCCGTGTTTTTGGGACTGATGCCTATGTTCACATTCCAGAGAAGCACAGGGGGAAACTTGACTCAAAGTCCCAGAAGCTTGTTTTTGTGGGATATAACTCTCTTTTCAAAGGCTACATGTTATATGACCCGGAGCGGAACGAGGTTGTTGTCAACAAAGATGTGTCTTTGATGAGCATGTTCCAACTTCCACTATTGAGGAGCCACCTTCTTGGAGAACCAGATGAGTATGAGGATGATTCCCAGGTTATTGTTCCTGCTAGCCAGCCTCAGTCACTCGTAGAGGTTGAGCCCAAGGTTGGAGATGAGCCCCAGCAACAGCAGGTGTTCTGTTTGAGTACCAAAGTGGTTGTTGGACACCATTCGGGAGTCAAGTGTTACAAGTATCCCTCCGAGTGGACCACGGAGGATGGACCTCGAAGATCGCACAGAGTCCGTGATAAAAGTCAAATCAAAAGATGGGTTTCAAAAATTTCGATTCTAGAAGGGAGGCTTTGTCAAAATATGCAGCAAAGATGAAGACAAGATCTGAAAACACAAGAGCAAGTGCACTGCAAAAAAACACAACAATAGAGAGGGAGAGAGAGGGAGAGAGGCGTGTAACTCTGCTATATACACGAGAAAACCCGAATGCTGGAATACAAACATTGTGGGGGCAAGGGGCCATTTTATATGGCCCCTATCAACCAGTCGGCCTGCTATAAAGACAACCGACAGCAGCATAACCCTCACGACCTGCTCAGCCCTCCAGTCGGCCAGGTTCTGTCAATCGGCCAATACACATATCAAGTCGGCCAGCTACAGAGGACAACCTGGGGGCAGCAGAATCAGTCAACCACCTTCTAGATAAGCCAAGAGCCACAGGACAGCCTCCCACACCTGAGGAAAAATAAGAAAAAATATGGAGAGTGGGGAAAAATGAGAAAACACCTAGCTCGGACGGGCACACCCACACAGAGGCCCTGGTGTAAATATACAAACAGGAGATGATTGCTAACACCCCCTCTCAGCTCCTGGATGTAAAACCAACCCCAGTCAGCTGGAGTGCCGCCGAAGCATAGCCTGAGATAGAGACTTTGTGAAGAGGTCCACTACACTGTCCTCCGTCGAACAGAACTCTAGCAAGATGTCATCAGCAACGATCTTTTCACGAACAAAATGCCTCTGGATGACCGTGGGTTCCACCAGTGGAAACCCAATCCTGCCAAGTAACCTCTGCAACCTCACCACCTGGCAAGCAACACCACAAGCAGCCCGATACTCTGCCTCTATCGACGACAAGGCAATAGTTGGCTGCCTCTTACTACTCCATGAAACCGCTCCTGAGACGAGGGAAAAACTGTAGCCTGATGTCAAGGTCCTCGTGTCTAGCTCTTCTCCCCAAACTGAGTCACTCCATCTGCGGAGTCTGACTCCATCCATCAATCCCCCTCCTATGTAAAAGAGTCCAAGATCCTTCGCATGTTGCAAAAACTACAAGATACGCAATCCTGCCTCCCAAAGAGTCCCGTCCAATCTGGTATGCATCAACCAAATCAATGAACCATTCCGCTTCCCAGTCAAGGAGGCATCATACTACTCACAAGGATCAACAACTGTTACGATGGGATGCCAAGTCCTGGAAACCTGCTGTGAAGACCACTCAAGTCCTTCAAAATCTGTAAACTACCCCCTCTGAATCCGGAACCACAGCCTGGAAAATGTGCAACATCCACCTCCTTCTGCAAGTAATCAACTGTCACCTGCCTGGCCTTTCGATAGGTCCTCATGGAAAGAACTTCCTCTTCTACAGGAGTTTCTGTGTCTCGAATGCTACGAGACATCAGAGCATAGGTTACCTCTAAAGTTTCCTTTGACTGACGAACACAAGAACTACCAACATCTATCCTGGAAAGTTCCTGCCAACTGCTACCATCAACTGACAAGCTATCCACCATTTGGTTCGGGAAAGCCTGCACCTGTAGCATATCCACACTTAAGTGGCCATTACCAGACTGCCACTCCCCACAAAACTAAGGACCTGGGAGAGAGAGTGCTGAAAGTTTGTAAACTCCATTCTCTACTCCGCCTTCCCAAACTACCAGGCCTGTTGCTTTGTCCCGGAGAGCAACAAAATGCTCATCAAATTCCACCCGTATGCCAATCTTGCAAACCTGATGCACTGACAACAGATGAAAACCAAGTGATGAAACATACAACACTTGGGAGGAATGCTTCCCCCCTCTGCCATCGGGAACTATCTCCATCCTGCCCTCACTATGAACTAGGATAGTGGATGTATCCCCAGTAAGGATATGACCAGAATACCTGAAAAGATCTTGTAAAGCCGAACGGGAAGGAGTCATGTGCCTGGAAGCACCACTGTCTAGAATCCACTCCCGAGTATCCGTAGCAAAGAGTCCTCCAACCTCCTCCCTGCACGAAGAAAATGAAACATTGGTGTCCATAACCTCCAAGTGCACAAAAGCTGGAGTCTTCACGGTTCCTACCGAGGATTCTGCACCCTTCTCGGTCCTCCGCTTGGGACACTGCCTCCAATAGTTGCCTTTCTTGCCACAATCATTACGATCCTCTCTGCCTTCAGTTTCTCGCGGTCTGAGTAGGACTTCTTCTCATAAGACTTCTCCGATGAAGCCTTCCCTTTGCCCTTGTTGTTACAACTTTTCGACCGTTGGCCAGTTAAGGCCTCCGAACATCTGTCCTGTGGAGGGTTCATGAATCTTTCCTCCTGGTCCAACACCATGGGCACAATCCATGTGATGGTACTGAGCCTGCCACCACTGGTAATCAACGAAGAGTAAAATGCTGAGTACTGAGAGGGCAAATGTGACAGCAACGTTATGGCCATATCCTCCGATGATATCTCTTTCCCAGTCTGGAGAACTTCCTGCTGAAGAGCCTGCAGCTTGTTGATGTGCTCCCGCATCGTCGATGACTTTGCACGATTCATCACCCGCATCTATACTACCAAGGAAACGCTGCCATATACCTCTGGCCAGTGTCATATGCTTGATATGATTGATTACATGTGGTGTGCAGTTGAGAAAAATGAAAGAACGGACTCTAGCATTGACACGATCCCATAACTGTGCATGTGCCTCACGTTCTTTTCGAATCGAGGGTAACTCCCCTTTCTCTAACTCCGGCCGTGACCCCAACAACAATGAAATCAGCAAGGTCGTAAGACTCCAAAACAGATTTCATCATTACCTTCCATATGCCGTAGTTGTTCCCGTCCAACTGACGGTCCACTGGGAACACGGGGAGTGTTGGGATCTTCACGTGCTTCTCAGCCATCTCAAGTAAATCTGCCATTGCGGGGGTGTACCTGAAAAGGGTGGGTGGGTGGGAAAAAATGAGGAACTAAACCTGCAAGTGGCTGTCCAACAAATCAGCCCGCCTTCCTCTTGCTTCTCCTCTTCCTACGGTCCAAAACAGTCCACCAATCAGTAACAAAACAGCCCCCCTCTTGCTCACACAGTTCCCAAGATCTTCCAAGAGCCTAGAGCCCTGATACCATGTCAATATATGGAGCGGAGATGAAGACAAGATCTGAAAACACAAGAGCAAGTGCACTGCAAAAAAAACACAGCAATAGAGAGGGAGAGAGAGAGAGGCATGTAACTACTATATACACAAGAGAAAACCCGAATACTGGAATACAAACGTTGTGGGGGCAAGGGGCCATTTTATATGGCCCCTATCAACCAATCGGCCTGCTATAAAGACAGCCGACAACAACATAAGGCTCACAACCTGCTCAGCCCTCCAGTTGGCCAGCTTCTGTCAATCGGCCAGTACTCATATCAAGTCGGCCAGCTACAGAAGACAACCTGGGGGTAGCAGAATCAATCGGCCACCTTCTGGATGAGCCAAGAGCCACAGGACAGCCTCCCACACCCGAGGAAAAATAGGGAAAAATATGGAGAGTGGGGAAAAATGAGAAAACACCTAACTCGGGCGGGCACACCCACAACAGAGGCCCTGGTGTGAATATAAAGACAGGAGATGCCTGCTAATAGGCTCATAGTACACCTCAGAATCGAGCTCTGAAGCAGCGCTCCCCTCTCTTGTTAACTCGGGGATCTTCTTCAAGCTAGCCTCCTAGGTGCGCCTGCAAAGATTGCAAACATTCATCCTTTGGGGCATGGCTACTACCAGGTTGAGTTCGACTCGCCAACGACATCTGATCTTGTTATGCAGTTGAGCCCCGTTGCATTGCATACGGCCCAGGCCTTCTTTGCACGGTAGCAGCCGGCTTTGACCTAGCATCCGACCCTCTCGCTGGAGTTTCAGGCTTTCCCGTGACTGTCTGCTTTCCAGGCCTCAAGAAGGAATACCTATCTCTTCTCCCGGTGATAGGTGGTACCATCGGAAGAGTGATGGAATCCCCCCCTACCGCTACCTCGGCCCTCACACAAGCAGTCGGGATTCCATCTCTCCGCATTTGTCTTGCCTCGTCGGATTCTGTGCCTCACACGATATGGATTCCCAGCCTTCGGGGCGAGACCCCATTTTACAAAGAGTGGAGTATTGCAGGCCAATTTTTCATTTGCAGGCAGATGGGTATGGTTCTGTCAGAGAACCATTTTGAGCACTTTTCACAACACCTGCCCGCAAACGGCGGGCCCCCACCAGTCAGGGAGAGGCCCCCCCCACCGACCCACCCCCATTGTGGCGGCCGATTCCTCGTCGCAACTTCTCCTCTAGCCCTCAGTGCTCAATGGGCAAGGTTGTTAGAGGTGTCAGAGGCGTTTGGTATGAGGCAGGTATGGTACGCGCCTCGGAAGACTCATATTTTTAGAGACGTTAGAGGCGTGTTAGAGGCGTCTGATATATATATATATATATATATATATATATATATATATATATATATATATATAGTGATAGATAGATATAATATATATAGTGAAAGTTGAGAGAGAGAGAGAGAGAGAGAGAGAGAGAGAGAGAGAGACTAGAGTGTGTATGTATGAGCCTTGAGGGAGGGAGAGAGAGTGTGTGTGTGAGAGGGAGAGAGAGTGTGTGTGTGAAAGAAAGAAAGCTGTATTAAACGTCTGCAAAAGGCCAAAATGACCTATGAGACCAAAATAGTCCATCATCATCATCTGGATACATCATCAAGATTCAAGGGTACAAAGTAAAATGAAATGAACCGGTAGAATATAGAGAGCTCCAAAAGTGGGTATAAAAAACATCATCATCCTAGTGTGTTTGAAGTTTGAACTTTGAACTTTGGGTCTTGAGAAAGACTTAAGGGAGGGAGGGAGAGAATGAGGGAGAGAGAGAGTGTGTGAGGGGGGCTGCCTTGGGCCCTTAAAGCCCCCGTCTAAAGACTCAAACCAGCCAAAAAATAAATATAGATATAAATATAAATATGAAAATTTGTGGACACCTCGATCAGGCAGTCATACGCCTCAAACGCCTCTAACCGTTAGAGGCGCGCCTAGTAACAACTATGCCAGTGGGGCAGATTGACCCCACCCTCTCTTCGTCAAGCCTTCCCCAGCAGCCTTCCTCTCTGATGGATACCTCTTAGCAACGTCCCTCTCCAACCTCTCAGCCTTCCTGCTCCCCCTCGCCTCCTCCCCCCCTCCCCCACCCTCGCCTCCAACTCTACCCGCAATCGCACCATTTTCCCCTTCTTCCTCCGTGCCCACCATCACACCCCCCCCCCCTTCTACCTCTCCAGAGCATTCCCGTCGGCCCCCCGCAGCCCCTGATCCGGAGAGGAGACAGCCGGCGAGTTCCGTTCGTTGCCTGATTCATCGTTTCTCAGAGCCGGTGGCGATGACCATTGCAACCTCACCGCTTTTTTTTCAAGAAATTGCACGGGGAAAGCGCCCGGGTCAGGTCTCCCTTCGGGACCCAAAGGATCCCTTCCTCGGGAGACCCCCGCTGGCCCGAAGAAAGGAGGATAAAGTGAGGACTCTCCCAGTTGAGTCTCCAGGCGGGCCTCCTAAGATCTTGGGACAACCTGTGGATTATAGTTTCTTCCGGTGTCTTCCGACGGAAGGGACAGACAGGTTCGAGGAGACCGTAGCCCCTATTTGGGTATGTGTGGTCTTCCACCACTCCAGACCCTCTACGGCAGAAAATGGCACAATGATCTTCTCTTTCCCCTTGAGCGCAGCCCCCGAGACAAAGTGGGATCCAAAGTCGGTGGCCGCTACCATTCAGGATCAGGTAGTTGAGCTATCGCATCATCTGCAAGATCTCCGCATCACCGACGTTCTTACTCATCTATGGCCTCTCGCCACGATGGAGCTTGGTGGATCACCCCACAAAGACCAGGGAAGGAAGATGGTGACCTCCAGCCTGGAGGTGCTTCTTTTTGTGTTCATGCATACCTCTCCCCCCTTCTTACAGATACCTCTATTGTGATCGATGGAGCACGGAGTATGCATACTCTCGCGCTCAGGCACAGTGGCAATACATGGAGGGCAAGATCCACGCCCACTTGGCGCGACTTCGCACCAGGACAGATTGTGACTATTCCCCCTCTAAGCCTATGCCCAAGACTCTTCGAGTGGAGGGCAGTTCCAGTAGTTCCGCCTCACACAAAGATTGATATGCGGATTGTCTCATGGAATATTCAGGGCTTAGGGGGGCCTTGGTGCTTTCAAGGACGAGGCGTCCTTAGAGGAGAGCTGCAACGAGCTATGGTGGGGAGACCTATCGACGTTCTTTTCCTCCAGGAGCACCATCTTACTGAGGGGCGTACCCGCCGCTGTGGGAAGATTATACCAGGCAAGAGTCATACTTTTTGGTCTCCATCCTTCGGCCCTTCAGGGACGCAGGGAGGAGTGTCTCTCTGTCAGTGAGTAGCTTCTGTTGTCTATGACAGAATCAGAAGTCATAGTTCCAGGACGTGCTCAGTGGGTTACCATTCTGATTGGAGAGGATAGCATTGGCTTCCTCAACATCTATGCCCCGAATGCGGCTGCATGTAGAGCTATCTTTTGGAGCACTGTCCGACAGGCCCTGCCCCAAGCTGATTTTTTGGTGCATGGGCGATGACTTCAACATCCGAAAGCTCGTAATTATACTAGGATGGGCGACTCTTTTTTTTGTATGTCGAGGCATGCTTGTCCATCCATGCCTTATGATAGAGGCAGCAAAGGACAGACTTGGAGGTGTCACAGGCATAGTCTCAGGAGCGGAGTACTCGGCATGGGAGGAGATGATACTCATTCTTAGGGGACAGGACCCTTGGCATCTTCCAGAGTTTGGGCGTAGCCATGGGAGTCTCAGCTTCTCTCGATCGGATAGGCGGAGCACTAGCCCCAACCTCTCTCAGCTGGACAGGTTTTATGTCGACAAGTGGGCTTGCAGCCATGGAGGCATGGTCGGTATTCTCGCTAGGCACTACATTTTCAGATCATGCCCTAGTTATTCTTTCCCTAGAGGACCCATGGGAGGCATGACAGACATGCGAGCTCCAGGATTCCAAACAGCCTCATTCAGGACCCCGAGATCTACAATCGGATCGAGCAGATATGCGCGGGACTGGACTTTTCCTCAGGCTCTGCAGCAGCGTGCACTTTGGATGATCGCCTTGGGGAGATCCATATTTTCTTACAGGAGGCAGGCTGGCAGCCCATAGTAGATTGGAGGGATTTCAGGAGGAGTCTGAGGAGGGGCCTAGCTGTTAGCAGTCATTTCATGTCTGTATATTTACACCAGGGCCTCTGTTGTGGGTGTGCCCGCCCGAGTTAGGTGTTTCCTCATTTTTCCCCACTCTCCGTATTTTCCCCTATTTTTCCTCAAGTGTGGGAGGCTCTCTTGTGGCTGTTGGCTCATCCAGATGATGGCCGACTGATTCTACTGCCCCCAGGTTGTCCTCTGTAGCTGGCCGACTGGAGGGCTGAGCAGGTTGTGGACATCTAGCTGCTGTCGGCTGTCTCTTGTGCAGGCCAACTGGCTGTAGGGGCCATATAAAATGGCCCCTTGCCCCCACACAGTTTGTATTCAATTTTTCGGGATTTCTTTGTGTATATAGCAAAGTGAATATAACATTTCATTTCATTTCATTTCTCTCCCTCTCTATTGCTGTGTTTTTTTGCAGTGCACTTGCTCTTGTGTTTTCAGATCTTGTCTTCATCTCCGCTGCATATTCTGACATGGTATCAGAGCTTTAGGCTCTTGGAAGATCTTGGGAACTGTGTGAGCAAGAGGGCGGCTGTTTTGTTGCTGATTGGTGGACTGTTTTGGACCATTCGGGAAGAGGAGAAGCAAGCGGAAGGCCAGCTGATTTGCTGGACAGCCACTTGCAGGTTTAGTTCCTCATTTTTCCCCACCCACCCTCCCTTTTCAGTTACACCCCCACAATGGTAGATTTACTTGAGATGGTTGAGAAGCACGTGAAGATCCCGACACTCCCCACGTTCCCAGTGGACCGTCAGTTGGAACAGGAACAACTACGGCATATGGAAGGTAATGATGGAATCTGTTTTGGAGTCTTACGACCTTCTTGATTTCATTGTTGTTAAGAGTTAGAGGAAGGGGAGTTACCCTCGATTCGGAAAGAACGTGAGGCACATGTTATGTGATCGTGTCAATGCCAGAGTCCGTTCTTTCATTTTCCTCAATTGCACACCACATGTGATCAATCATATCAAGCATACGACGCTGGCCAGAGCATATGGCAGCATTTGGCTTCTCTCTACAACAGGGTATTGCCCATGAAGAGGATCTCCTTGGAAGTATAGATGCGGGTGATGAATCCTGCAAAGTCGTTGACGATGCGGGAGCACATCAACAAGCTGCAAGCTCTTCAGTAGGAAGTCTTCCAGGCTGGGAAAGAGATATCATCGAAGGATATGACCATAACGTTGCTGTCACACTTTCCCTCTCAGTACTCAGCATTTTACTCTTCGTTGATTACTAGTGGAAGGCTCAGCACCATCACATGGGAGGAGCTTGTGCCCATGGTCTTGGACCAGGAGGAAAGATTCACGAACCCTCCACAGGGCGGAGGTTCGGAGGCCTTAACTGGCCAACGGTCGAAAGGCCGTAGCAACAAGGGCAAAGGGAAGGCTTCACCGGAGAAGTCTTCTAAGAAGAAGTCCGACTCAGACCGCGAAAAACTAAAGGCAGATAAGACCTGTAATGACTATTGAAGGCAATGTCCCAAGCGGAGCGCCGAGAAGGATGCAGAATCCTCAACAGCAACCGTGAAGACTCCAGCTTTTGTGCACCTGGAGGTGATGGACACCGATGTTTCATTTTCTTCATGCAAGGAGGAGGTTGGAGAACTCTCCGCTACTCGGGAGTGGATTCTAGACAGTGGTGCTTCCAGGCACATGACTCCTTCCCGTTCGGCTTTACAAGATCTCTGCAGGTATTCTGGTCACATTCTTACTGGGGATACATCCACTATCCCAGTTCACAGTGAGGGCAGGTTGGAGACAGTTCCCGATGGCAGAGGGGGGAAGCATTCCTCCCAGGTGTTGTATGTTCCATCACTTGGTTTTCTGATGGGGAGAAAACAGAATTAGGGTTTAGAGTTCATTCATGGGAGACATACACAGAGAAGCAAGGGAGAGAGAGAGAGAGAGTTGTGGGGATAAGTCAACTCATGAGGCATGAGTGTGTGACTCCCCTATCACACATGTATATTGCACTAGTACACATAGTGCACTTAGTACATTAAAAGTACTAAGTGTACTATGTACTATAACTTATGGGCTTGTACACACTATAAGGGTGGGCATTGTACCTTTACCCCAACAACCTCCCACTTAAAGGCAAAGTGCCCTTAAGTAAAGGAAAAGAAAAAATCAGCATGTACATGATAATATACAAGGCCATATCAAGGCTGAAACTGGCCTCATCCAATGCCCATCAAGTGTCTGCAATGAGCAAACCGCTCCGGAGGCAAACTCTTCGTCAACAGATCAGCCGGGTTGTCATCCGTATGAATCTTAACAAGCTGAATTTGCTTGTTCTCTATCACCTCTCTGATGAAGTGATACTTCACATCCACATGCTTCGTCTTTGCATGAAAGACAGGGTTCTTTGCCAACTGGATGGCACTCTGACTGTCACAATGCAACAATGGAATATCCCCTGTATAGCCCAAATCAACTACTAACCGAGATAGCCATAATGCCTCCTTGCAAGCCTCTGTGGCTGCAATATACTCGGCCTCTGTAGTAGATAAGGCAAAGCACTTCTGCATCCTGGATATCCATGACACAGCACCTCCTGTGAATGTAAATACATAACCGGTAGTAGACTTCCGGTTATCTGGATGACCGGCATAATCCGAATCCGTGTAACCATGCACTAATGCATCCTGTTTGCCAAAGCAAATGCACAAATCCTGTGTGCCCTTCAGGTATCTCATGACACCTTTCACTGCTTCCCAATGCTTCTTGCCAGGGTTGGCCATGTATCTAGAAACCACTCCCACTGCAAATGCAATGTCCGGCCTAGTAGCAACCATGGCATACATGAGACTGCCACAAGCTGAAGCATACGGAATCTTGGCCATATCAGCCCTGTCTCTATCTGACTGTGGGCTGTCCATAGCACTGAGTTTCACATATGGAGGCAAAGGAGTACTAGTATTCTTCCCCCCGTCCATATTGAACCTCTGCAAGACTTTGCCAATGTATTCCTTCTGAGACAAATACAACACATGCTGATTTCTGTCCCGAAGTATCCGCATACCCAAGATGTGATTTGCATCACCCAAATCCTTCATATCAAAGGTTTGATGCAGCCTCTGCTTCAAGGCATCCATCTCTTTACGAGATTTCCCGGCAATCAACATATCATCAACATACAAAATGAGAATCAAGAGACTGCCATCCAAAGCTTTCTTGGTGTACAAGCAGTGATCTATGTCACTTCTCCTGAATTTCTGAGATTTCATGAATGTATCAAATTTATGATACCATTCTCTTGGTGCCTGTTTGAGTCCATAAAGACTCTTTTTCAGCTTGCATACAAGCTTCTCCTTTCCACTCACTGCATAACCCTCTGGCTGCTGCATATATATCTCCTCATGGAGATCACCGTGAAGAAAAGCAGTCTTCACATCCATCTGAATCAAGTCCAGATCATCATGCGCAACCAAAGCCAACACAGCTCTAAGTGTGGTCATTTTGACCACTGGAGAGAAGATCTCCTCAAAGTCCACACCATATTCCTGCTTGAAGCCCTTAGCCACTAACCTGGCTTTGTATCTTGGCTTTGCATCTGGTGCAACTTTGAGCCTGTATACCCACTTGCATGGCAAAACCTTCTTGCCTGCAGGCAAAGGCACCAACATCCAAGTTCCATTTTTATGCAGAGAATCCATCTCTGACTTCATGGCACGCTCCCATAGAGCCTTGTCTGCCCTCTGTAAAGCCTCTTTATAACATGAGGGCTCTCCACAGTCAGTAAGCATCAAATAGTCAACCCCTGGAACAAACCTGTCAGGGGCTCTGGAGGGTCTAGTGGACCTCCGTACCCAATGACCATCATTTGCAGGTTGCTGTCCAGCCTGCATATCACCTATTGGTGGCTCCTGTTCCATGCCATAAGGCTGAAATATAATGCCCGGTATCTCCTCCAACTGTGGTATATCCATAGGGATATCTTCTGCCATCTCTGGCTGTCCATTTGGACCATTTTCAGCACCATTTAAGGGCTGGTTTTCCTGCTGTAATGGCTGATTTACAGCCCTTTGTTGTTGTCCATGATGTCCATCATCATCAAAGATGACTCTGCCAGGCTCCTGTTGCCTTGCAGGCTCCTTATACATGCATGTTTCATCAAAAATGACATCATTGATGCGTATGATCTTTCTATTTATGGGATCCCAAAGTCTATACCCCATTTCACCTCTGTCACCATATCCTAGGAATATGCATTTGTGAGACTTAGGATCAAGTTTGGTGCGCATTTCCCTGCGTATGTGCACGTACGCAACGCAACCAAACACTCTCAAGTGCTTGTATGACGGAGGCTTCCCTGTCCATACTTCTTCTGGCACTTTCCCACCAAGCCTCGTGTTAGGTGACCTGCTTATAAGGTGAACGGCTGTCATAACAGCTTCAGCCCAAAAACCATGAGGTAATGCAGCATGTGACAACATAGAACGGACCTTCTCCTGTATGGTCCTGTTCATCCTCTCTGCTGTCCCGTTTTGTGGAGGATCATAAGGAGTAGAGAGCTCCCTCTGGATGCCTTTAGCATCACAAAAGTCCTGAAACTGTTTGGACATATACTCTCCACCATTGTCGGAACGCAAAGCCTTCAGTGTTTTGCCAGTTTGATTCTCAACAAGAGCAACAAACTTCTGAAACACTGAGAATGTATCACTCTTCAAACGAAGAGGATAAACCCACACCTTGCGTGTGGCATCATCAATAAAAGACACAAAATATTTTGCCCCTCCCAAAGAAAGCTGACGCATCTCACATACATCTGTATGCACAAGCTCTAACTGAGCATCTTTCTGTCCAAGAGCTTTCTTGTGCGGGCACTGTAGTTGCCTACCATATATACAATGCTCACAAAACTGAAAACTTGAAAACTTTAGAGAAGGCAAGTAACCCAAACGAGACAATTGCTCCATTCCCTTGACACTCATGTGTCCCAACCGGCTATGCCACATAGAAATTTCCGGCAGCTCGGTTGCATTTACATTAGCATGGTGACAAACACCTGCATGCATAAAGTAAAGAGTGTCCACCTTAGAGCCTCTGGCAACAACCAGTGAGCCCTTACTAATCTTCCACTTTCCACTACCAAATGTGGTAACATAATCAGCATCATCAAGCTGTCCAGTAGAAAGTAGATTCTTTTTGATCTCAGGCACATGCCTGACATCATGGAGCATAAGCTGTGAGCCATCTGAAAATACAAGCCTTACATCACCTCTGCCAAGAATCTTGCATGCATGGTTATCACCCAAATAAACCACTCCTTCATTGCCAGCAGTATACCTGACAAACAAGTCTCTGCAACCTGTGACATGAAAGGAGGCACCTGAATCAATGATCCATGAGTGCATACCATGACCACCTGTAAGAAGTGAATGGGCATCAAGTGAAGACGTAAAGAGGACCTCATCCTCACTGCCACCTGCATGTGACACATTGATTTCTTCGATCTTGACTCCACTTTTTTGCCCTATGGCTTTACATCTTTGGCTTCATCCTTCTCTTTGTCTTTGCCTTTTCCCTTTTCCTTTTGATCATTTTTCCATTTGTAGCATTGCTTTTTGATGTGTCCCTTCTTGCCACAATAATGGCATTCCAAATCCTTTTTGGAGCGAGACTTGCTCCTTCCCCTTTCTTGGCTTTTCCCCCTTTGCTGGGATCTCCCACATGCATTCATTGCATTGGACTTTCCAACAGAGTTGTTTTTCCTGTTCATCTCTTCTTGAAGAAGAGCACCCTCAACATCTGCATATGACAGCATAGCATGCGAATTGCTAGTGGCTGTCCTGCATGTGTCCCAACTCTCTGGCAAAGTGCATAACAGAAAAGTGGCTTTGAACTCATCGTCCATTGCCAACTTTTGATTAATGACCTGGCTGACAATACCATTAAACTCATTGAGGTGGGCTGCCATAGACGCCCCTTCCTTCATCTGAAGACCTATGAGTTTCTTCAACCAATACACTTTGCTTGAGGCACTTTGTTGGGCATACAAGTCCTGCAATCTCTGCCACATTCTCCAAGCTGTCTTCTCTTCACGAATGCTGAAAAGTAATGAGTCTGACACAGACAACATGATAGTAGATCTTGCCAGCTCATCCATATCTTCCCACTCTTCAGCAGTAAGAGAAGCGGGCATCACACCCCTTTCTTTGATAGGCTTGTGCTGCTTTTTCTGGAGCAACACATTGTAGCACTGGGTTTGCCAAATATCATAATTATGCGAGCCTTCAAGCTTCTTGATGTGAAGCAATGAAGAGCTCTCACCTGTGGTTGCCATAGCAATATGCAACCTGTCAATGCCTGACTCCCTGCAAATGTGCAAACACTGCACCAAAAGCACACAAAGTGCTCACAGTTGTTCTCCCAAGCTTTATCTCCCACTGCGGAAGCAAGAATGCAACTTTTCTCCCACTTTATGTGATGAAAACACCAAAATCTGGTTGCTGCAGATTTTGGACAGCACCTTAAATGTGCTCTTTTGCCCTTCCAAAGTACTGTACAACAGTACCAAGTGCTTACAAATGATGTACCAAACCCGTACCGGCAAGTACAGCAGCTGAAATTGAACCTTTTGGTCACTCAAAACAGTGTACAGCCATGCCAAAACATGCACAAAGCTGTGCCAAATCTGTACCAGCAGGTACAATAGCAATAAATGCTCTCCTGGCTGTCCAAATGAGTGAAAATCAGACTTTTACAGTCCTGTACACTGCATAAAACAGTCCCGAACAGAAATTGGGCAAAAGCCCCTTGACTGCAAGCCGATTTTTGAGGATTCAAGGCATAAATGTCTTGCCTGCTGCTTTGCCAAGCTCAACAAGCATACAAACTTGAAAAGCCCCTTGATTTGAGATCAATTTCTGATCATACATGGTACATTGACGCACATGAAGGCATCCAGAGTGTTCACGATGCTTCCCCCTGGCCACATATACATCCAATACATGAAAGCCCCTTGATTTACAGGCACATTGAGTGCTTGTAAGGCATCAGCACATTATCCACAGCATCAAATGCGATCGCCTGCATGCAAATCAACCAAATCGGCACAAAAGCCCCTTGATTTGCACTGCAATTTGCTGCAATTTTGCCCAAATGTGCGATTTATCACATCATACAGCATGTATGAGTGCTTAATTGCACAATTACATCAAAAGCCCCAAATTTCGACATTCAATTTCCTGCAAATTGATCCTGATTTGACCAATTTCCTGCAAATTTATCCTGATTGTGACCAATGTCACCCAATTTTGCCAATTTTGCTCAAAAAATTGAGCAATTGGGCACCTGTACCTGCTCAATTGCAAATAATGGACATAAAAATTCCCGAAATTGAAGCAAAATACCTCTAATTTGGGCTGAATTTGAGGGGAAATTCTGATTTTTCTAAGTTTCTTGACTTGCAGGCTGAGACAGAGGCAGTGGTGGCGGCGACTTCGGTGCTGGGCAGCTTCTGGAGCAGCTGGGCAGCCCCACCTGGCTGTGGGCAGCCAGTTGGGTAGCCCTTGTTGGGCTGCGTGGGCTGTAGTGGGCAGCCACGTATGCTGGTTGGCCAGCCCCTTAGAGGTGGTATCGGCAGGCGACACAAGCATGAAAGGGCTTTGCTAATACGCCTAGTGGCTTACGTGTCCGACTACGTTGAATCTTCCCTGCGCGTGATGAGGTCCGCCCGAGTTCGCACAGCCGGCGCCTTGTTCGCCTTCTACGCCAATAGCCAGTTGACGACTTGATTAGTAGCCTTCGCCTGTGTTGCTTTCGCCTAGCGCATCTACGCCCAGCGCTTGTTCGCCAACGTTGTATTCTACACGCCTGAAGTCGATCGCTTGCTGCTTTCGCTTTGCTTCGCCGTGCGCCTTCTACACGCCTGAAGTCGACAGCTCTCTTCGCTTGTGTTTCCGCCGCCTCCTTCAGTGGCTTGCGATACACGTACTCGCTCACCAATGGCCAGCGTTTTTGCACGCCTTCGCTTGATTAGCTGCGCCTGACTCCTTGCTACCATCAAGGAGAAGAGGAAGGGAGGGATCACTAAGTGCTCTGATACCAGTTGATGGGGAGAAAACAGAATTAGGGTTTAGAGTTCATTCATGGGAGACATACACAGAGAAGCAAGGGAGAGAGAGAGAGAGAGTTGTGGGGATAAGTCAACTCATGAGGCATGAGTGTGTGACTCCCCTATCACACATGTATATTGCACTAGTACACAGTGTGCACTTAGTACATTAAAAGTACTAAGTGTACTATGTACTATAACTTATGGGCTTGTACACACTATAAGGGTGGGCATTGTGCCTTTACCCCAACATTTTCATCTGTTGTCAGTGGATCAGGTTTGCAAGACTGGTATACGGGTGGAGTTTGATGAGCATTTTGTTGCTCTCCGGGACAAGGCAACAGGCCAGGTAGTTTGGGAAGGCAGAGTGGAGAATGGAGTTTACAAACTCTCAGCACTCACTCTCCCAGGTCCTCAGTTTTGTGATGAGTGGCAGTCTGGTAATGGCTACTTAAGTGTGGATACACTCCAGGTGCAGGCTTTCCCGGACCAGATGGTGGATGGCTTGCAAGTTGATGGCAATAGTTGACAGGAACTTTCCAGTACAAATGTTGGTAGTTCTTGTGTTCGTCAGTCAGAGGAAACTCTACAGGTAACCTATTCTCTAATGTCTCGTAGCATTCAGGACAAAGAAACTCCTCTAGATGAGGAAGTTCTTTCCACGGGGACCTATTGGAAAGCCAGGCAGGTGGTAGTTGATTACTTGCAGAAGGAGGTGGATGTTGTATATTCTCCAGGCTTTGTGGGTCCGGATTCAGAGGGGGTGGTTTACAGGTTTTCGAAGGCCTTGAGTGGTCTTCAACAGGTTTACAGGACTTGGCATCCCACCGTAACAATTGTTGATCCTTGTGAGTAGTATGATGCCTCCTTGACTGGGAAGCAGAATGGTTCATTGATTTGGTTGATGCATACCAGATTGGACGGGAGCTTCTTGATGAGGCTGTTGAGCTCATGTTTGCAGAGGACTGTTTGGGATTGCGTATCTTGTGGTTTCTGCAGCATGCGAAGGATCTTGGACTCTTTTACACAAGAGGGGGATTGATGGATGGAGTCAGACTCCACGGTTGGAGTGACTCAAATTGGGGAGGAGAGCCAGACACGAGGACCTTGACATCAGGCTACAGTTTTTCCCTTGGCTCAGGAGCGGTTTCATGAAGCAATAAGAGGCAGCCATCTATTGCCTTGTCGTCGACAGAGGCAGAGTACTGGGCTGCTTGTGGTGCTGCTTACGAGGTGGTAAGGTTGCAGAGGTTACTTGGCAGAATTGGGTTTCCACTGGTGGACCCCGAGGTCATCTAGAGACATTTTGTTCGTGAAAAGATCGTTGCTAGAGTTCTGTTCGACGGAGGACAGTGCAGTGGACCTCTTCACAAAGTCTCTATCTCAGGCTTTGCTCCGGTGGCACTCCAACTCACTGGGGTTGGTTCCACATCCACGAGCTGAGAGGGGGTGTTAGCAGTCATCTCCTGTCTGTGTATTTACACCAGGGCCTTTGTTGTGGGTGTGCCCACCCGATTTAGGTGTTTTCTCATTTTCCCCCCCTCTCCATATTTTTCCCTATTTTTCCTCAGGTGTGGGAGGCTGTCTTGTGGTTGTTGGCTCATCCAGATGATGGCCAACTGATTCTGCTGCCTACACGTTGTTCTTTGTAACTAGCCAACTTGATCTGTGTGCTGGCCGACTGACAGAAGCTGGCAGAATGAAATGGCCCCTTGCCCCCACACAGTTTGTATTCAATTTTTTGGGATTTCCTTGTGTATATAGCACAGTTACACGCCTTTCTCTCTCCCTCTCTTTGTGAAGGATTTCCACCCTCTTGGTCCACCAACACCATCACCCCCATCCTCAAAGCCGAAGATCCACTTGATCCTGATAACTACAAGACGATCATGATTGGCCACACATTGGCCAAACTCTATGGATCAGTGCTCGAGGCGGAGCACAGTTCATTTGCAGAGAGCCAGGGATGCATAGCCTCAGGACAGGCTGGCTTCCGGAGGAGCTACTCTACCCTCGACCACATCTTCACCCTCCGTGCCATCATCGAGGAGGGTAGAGCACAACACCAGAGGATTTACTGCTGCTTTGTGGATTTCCGCAAAGCTTTTGATACTGTATCCCGAGCCCGCCTCTTACACTATCTACAGGAGATCGGAGTCCCATCTGACATGGTTTGGAGCATCATGGCCCTCTATGAGTCCATCACTGGTCGAGTGAGAGCCCCAGGAGGTATATCGCAGGAGATTTCCAACACTATTGGGGTGAAACAGGGCTCCCCTCTATCACCCACTCTTTTCGGCCTCTACATTGATGAGATCTCTAGCTTCATTGATGGATTAGGCAGGGCTGGTCCCACACTGGCAGCGATATTGATCCCCATACTTCTTTATGTAGATGACATCACCCTCCTCTCAGACTCAGCCGAAGGGCTTCAGAGACAGTTGGATGCCTTACATGACTTTTGCACTCAGCGGGACCTCTCTGTTAACCTTGGTAAAACCAAGGTAATGGTCTTCAATACCTCTCACCCCCCAGATTGAACTTCACATATAGAGGGGATCCTGTGGAGATTGTCTCGTCCTATGTCTACCTTGGTGTCACTTTCAGTGGCCCACGCTTTACCATGCTTCCCGCAGCACATGCCAGAGTGACGTGGGGATATGCAGCCTTGAGCTTACTTGAGCGGCAATGCTTCCAGGCACATTTCCAGGAGCCCAGGACGAAGGGCTGGCTTTTTGACACCCTCTTCACACCAGCCTTGATGTATGGAGCAGCTTTCTGGGGGCCATATTTATCCGATGAGGATTGGCAGCGAGTTGAGAGGCCCCAGGTCATGATGTTATCCCATATGATCCGCAGAAAACCATCAGTCCCACACCAGATTATCCAGGCAGAGTTTGATGCAGCCCCGATGGTAGCGGAGGCACTCTTCCAGATAGTCACATACCTCCATCGCATCAGTCACATGGATCCCCACAGGTACCCGAGGCTTGCCTTGGAGTCCTCCAGACAACTAGCACTTGAGGGGCACTTTGGAGTATGGTATGCACTAGTTTCCACTTGGTTCTCAGTATATGGACTCTACATGGACCGCCTACCCCCCCTTCAATACAGTTTGGACTCCCCTTTTTTTCGGCTGTCTCATGAGGATACCAACCAGGTTATCCGGTCAGATCTTCTTAGCCTCTACACACATTGCACATGGATCACACCCCGGGAGCTCCCCACGAAGATGCACTTTTACAGAGACCACTTCCTCACACTCACTGAGGATGGATTCATCTAGCAACCGGGCTACTTGAGTGTTCACATGTCCCATGCCATGCGGATTGCAATTGGCCAGATACAGGTTTCTTCCCACCGCCTCAGAGTGGAGACAGGTAGAGCTGAGCGCATCTTCAGAGCCGGGAAGCTCGTACGGACACCCAGAGAGGAGAGAATCTGCCGACTATGCCACACAGAGGTTGAGACGGAGGAGCATTACATATGCCATTGCCCAGTATACTATGAGATCCGCGGGAGGTTTCACTGTCTATTTCGTGAGGGATTCAATCCACTCTCCAGAATCATTGACTTCCAGGACCAACATTGCCGGGGCCTCTTCCTGCTTGAGCTCCGCAAACACATCTTGAGAGACAGGCCCCAGCCACCCGTCCCCTCCCTCGGCAGCCAACCAGTTTCTTCCCGACCGAGGAGGTGGAGGATACCGACATAGTGGATCTTGTGGACCCTCCACGAGCTGCTCTGGACCTACCTCGCCCGAGAGGAGTTATCTCGACCGAGCCTCTGCACTCCAGCGTGCCCGACGCCCTTGACCCCCCCCCCGTCGGCCACGATCACCTCATCAGCTCTAGATCCAGGACATGCTCTACTGCCATCGAGCTACCTTTCCACGTGGCATAGTTGAGGGAGACCTTTCGGCCATACTCGTCAGCCCCATGCTTGACATTTTGGAGAGTGGTATACCATCTAGTCGGAGCTAATGTTTTTATGTTCTTAGTATTCCATGACGAGTTTCCATGGACAGTTTTGTATCACCCTAGTGAGATAGCTATATTTATGTTTTCGTTCTATTTTATTTTCCATTCCATGATGAGATATACCATGGACATCATTGTATCACTTTGGTCTCATAGGCCCATAGAGTCTTTAGTAGACGCTTAATATATCTTTCTTTCTTTCTTTCTTTCTTTTCTAAGAGAGTTAGTCACATCGTGACATTCCCTCCCACTTAAAATAAGACTCCGATTAAGAAGAGATGGTTGTCTTTGAAAGAATTCCCAAAGAAGTTCTGGATATTCCTGTAAGTCTTCATCACTTTGCCAAGTAGAGTCGGAATCATCAAGATCTCTCCATTTAACCAAAAATTCTGTAGTGAGCTTATGTCGTGTTTCTTTCTGTCTGACATCAAGAATTGTCTTTGGAATTAAGAGTATGTGTTCATCTTCGATTTCTGGAACATAATCCAAAATATCTAAAACTGGAAAATCACCGTCCACAAACTTCTCGAGCCAAGAAATATGAAAAGTTGGATAACTCCAATTTATAGCTGAGAGATGAGTTCTTCTTAATAATATGAAAGGGTCCATAATATCTTGGGCGAAGCTTTGGAAAGACTGATTTCACTCTCTTGTATCAATGAGGGGCAATATATAATAATACCAAGTCTGCTTCTTGAAATTCAATGTGATGACGACGCTTATTAGCTGTGAGCTGATATTGCTCTTGGACGCTGACCATCTTATCCTTATCCTTTCATTTCCTGAATGAGTTGGTCTGCTAAAGCCACTTTATGTTGAAGAACAAAGTTGGCAGAAACAAGGGGAGTATGGCCATAAGCTGCTTGAAAAGGTGTCATTCCAATAGCTGAATGATAAAAATTCCACCAAAGGTAAATATTCTTCCCATGAAGCAAATCGAGACTGAACATAATGAAACAGAATTTCTTCCAGAATCTGATTAACTCGTTCCGTTTGTCCATCTGTCTATGGATGATAAGCAGAGCTAAAGAGTAAATTTGTACCAAAAGACTTGAATATCAAAGTCCAAAATGTCCTATATACTTTGGATGTCGATCAGAAACTATAGATTTTGGCAATCCATGAAGTTTGAAGATATACTGTATGAAAAGTACTGCAATATCTGAAGCCTAGGCTGCTTTCTTGCACGGAATGAAATGTGTCATTTTGGAAAATCTGTCAACCACCACAAAAATCTGTGTACTGCCTTTAGAAGAACGTGGCAATGAAGTGATAAAATCCAAACTAATACTTTCCCAGCGTTCATTGGGAACTGGAAGTGCTTGAAGAAGACCAGCTGGAACTTGTGTGCTAGCTTTCATACGTTGGCACGAGAGACATGCTGTAACAAACTTAATAACATCTTGCTTCATTTGAGGCCAATAGTATGTAGCTGTCAAAAGACGATATATCTTGTTGATGCCTGGGTGTGCAGCATAAGTGACCTCATGATGTGCTTTCACCAATACTCTTCGACCATGAGTATCATGAGGTACACAAATATGGTCCAGATAATATAATAAACCATCCACTATTGTATATGCTCCATAAATCTTCAAGTCGGAAGGAGTTGCATTTTGAGAATTGAGAATTCGAAATGCATTTCCAAAATCACGATCTTTTGAATAACGGTCCTTAAAACTTTGAGGTATATCCATTTCAACTGTAGAAATAGCCAAGACCGAAGCTGGCGGTGTAACCATTTGGCCACCCGAATGGTTCACTCTTACTTTCACACTATGTACATATTGGATTGGATTGGTATCCATGGCTTATGGAATGTGCCTATGCATGTGATTGACACGTGTCATGCTGTATAGTTGGATATGATATTCCGCTGGGACTTGGACGTTATCATGCCCAGAATATCTGGAGGACTTGGCTTTCCGTTGGGACTTGTGCCTTTGTGTACATGCCCGAAAATACCTGGAGGATTGGCTTTCCACTGGGTCTGGTATCCAATATACTTGCCTGGAAACGCCTGGTCTTATATGGTTTCATGAACGGAAATTGCTCATGCCAATGCTGCATTGCATAGCAACTTTATGTGCTTGCCTGCAAATGAAATTGCATGCTGTTTTCATGCTTGCATGATCTATGTGTAGTTCCGGGCTACGGGACGCCCGCCCGTGAACCGTGCGTGTGAAACTGTCTGCTGACATGGTTGTGTGGCATGTGAACATGTGGTAAGTATTACCCAATCTAGGCTCAAATTGCCCTTAGGACTTAGCCAATATTTATAAGTGAGTGCGTTCCCACTTCAGTAAAGTTTGGGCACCCAAAAGTCACTTATAAATTATGACCGCTTCCAAGTTCAGACTCACTGAAGTCCCGAGGCGGACTAGACTCAATGTCCACGACCTGATCCTCCCTTTTACTCATAAATGGGCATCTCCCCATGTCCCTTCACTTGATTGGACCCCAATTCACTTACTTATTAAGAGAAAATTCGTGTTTTCTCTTCATGAGGATTTTTGGAGGCTGAAAACTCTGTTTTTCCACCATTTCTCTCCATTTCCAAGCTCTCCATAGCCATACCCAACTAGCTAGGGTGTTTTCCAAGCTTCCAAGAGTGTTTCCAAGTGCTAATCTCTCTCCTACTCACTCCCAATGACTAAAATTCAGCAAAACAGCTCTCATTTTTGCTGTAATTTCTGGTCTTTTTGCTGAAAACCCTAATTTCAGCCTTCCTTCCTCAAATTGAACCATAGGGGAAGCTTTCCCAGGGTTCCCTTCATCCTCTTGAAGACTTTTGTCGCGAAGGATTGCGGCAAATCAAAGATATCAACACTTCTAAAGCTTCCAACACGAAGGCTTCCGCTTGCAACAACTTCTATGAAGACTGGTAAGCTAATTGGACAATGTGTTGTCATTACTTATTCAGTAGAAGGGCAGGACTCCTTGTTTAGCCGCCCTGTGTAGTATTTCTCTTGTCCTATGTGCTCTTGAAGATGTTGCTACCTTGCTTGGTAGAACATAGAGCCAATGGTAGAGAATATGGACACTGAAGTCGGGCCGGGCATCAAGGCAGCTCCTTGGTGATCTACATCGACATACCATTGTTTTCTAAATGCTGAATTTCATATGCATTGGCATGGAGGATTTAGCAATGAATGCCCGTGAAGCTATGTATTGAATTTCTCCAATAGTAATATAATTTACTCAAGGGAGGGGTCGGCCGTTCTGGCTCATTGTGTGTCTCTTGTCAATTCAGCAATTTACTTCTTGTATTTGAGCAAGTGTCCTTCAAATCTTAGTGTATTTAAGTGTATTGATTAGCATTGTGTTCAACCAAGTTACATTGGTATCAGAGCATACGATTCTCTTTCACTTCTATCGTGAGAGACGATCACCGTGAACACTAGCTATCTCTAACTTAAAACATTATGGACAACCATACAATGAATGTTGGAGATGCTAATACAAGAGGCAGGGACAATGAAATGCATGCCTCCAATGCTTTACAGGATGAGCAAACTCATGTGGTGCACAATAGGGAACATGAATATGTGGGACAGCCGTCCCGTGGCAAAGAGAAGATGCAAGAAGAAGAGTCCATAGTCTTGAGGGCTGAACTTACTCATATGCAGGCTCTTCTCCATGCACAACAAGAAGAACTGAATCTCTATCGCCACGAGGATCCATTGGTACATGATCGTTTGAAGGCCAAGAAAGCTGAATCTTATATGGCAATGATTGCTCAAGAGTTGCACATGCAACCGAGGGATGCAGCACGTGCATACTTGGCTCGTACCGAGGATGCCTATGCAGAAAAGGCAACCATCCCACATGTCTTGGAATCCCCACTGGTGCCCGAACAAGAACTTATGTCTAAGGAACTTATGTCTAAGAGGATAAATCTCCATGCTATAGGAGAGGAACAATCAGTGACTTCACGCCATGCAAGAATACCTTATGTAGCCCGTGAAGGATACAATGTTTATGGCAGTGGTCAAAATGTATGTCAAATGCCATTGCCGGCTGAAAATGTACATGCACAACACATGCAACATGGACTGCAATTTTCTGTTGGTGCAGGTATTCCGCGTATCTCTCATGCCACTCATGCCTTCGAGTGTGCTCGTGAGAGAGAAGTTATGGCTGAAAATGTATCAATGCATGTTGAGGGGCCAGCCATGCCTCATACTTACACGGCACATGTATCTATGCCTTATGCATCACCTTTTGGTCCAAAAATGATGCCAGTCTCACAGGGGCTGTCCCAATAGACAAACATGGGGGAAAACATGTTGAGATGCACACACATGCATCAAAGTCTCGTGACTTCAAAGCTGGAGACAAATCTGTGAAGTTTGACACATATCATGGGAAATATGATGCATCAAAGGCACTTGCTTTTATTGCCCAGTTTGATATTGCTTTCAGTGATGAGGATTTCACTCACAAATCCATGATCCGGCATGTAAGCATGTTCATGAAAGGCACTGCTACCCATTGGTGGCTCACGGAGAAGCTCTCACCGAATCCCATTAGATCATGGGAAGAATTCAAGGAGAGGTTCTATGCTCAATTCTTGCCTCCCAATACATTGAATGAGATAACAATGAAGTGGGATTGGGTAAAGTAAAATGAGGGGGAATCGGTAAATACATATATACAAAAGTTTTGGAAAGTGCTCTTGGAGGTGTCTCCATTTATGCATGTCACCGAGGCGGAAAGGAAGAGAAGGTTTCAATCGGGATTGCAACCCGTGTACAAAGCGGGATTACAAATGTATCCTGGTCATACCTCACACCAATTAATCGCAGCCGCCACCGGCACCGCCACCGCCACCGCCACCGAGCAATTGGAACTCAAATTGAGTCGATCCAATAAGGCTAAACCCTCATTTCAAGGCAAAGAGAGGGCTGTCCAAAACTTGCAAAATGATGGACACCTAAAAGGGACCAAAACCAAGCCAAATCAGGTCCAAAAGCTGAAAATAAGTTTGCTAAAAAGCGCTCTTATAAGCCGGCAAACTTTGGTCTTAGTGCTGAGAAGAAGGAGCAATATATGCGTGAAGGCAAATGCTTTACTTGTGGCAGCACTGAACACATGGCAAGAGCATGCCCAAATAAGAAGAACAAAGCTGAAAATGCTAATGTACCGAAGCCTAATGTGCATATGGTTCCGGATGTGCAGGGCAACACTTCACATGATAGCAAAGATAGGGTTGTATGTAAAGCTTGGGGACAGCTCAAAGATCAGCCCGCTTTGTTCATGTTTGATGATTGTGCATCTGAAAATTTCATATCCACTCAGATGACAGCTGCTTTGGGTATTGAAGTGGAGGACATGGGTCCTCAAATTGAAGCAGAGGCTGCCTTTGTTGGTAGAGAAGTGCAGGTCATGCCTATTTTTGGCAAGTTGCGCATACACATTCAAGGCTATGTAGATCATGAGGATTTTCTTGTGGCGCCTTTGAATGGCTGTGATGTATTGCTTGGAAAGCCTTGGAATACACGTATTGATCCGTGCAAGGCTTACAAGACTAACAGGATCACCTTCATGCATAAAGGCCGAGAACATGTAATTGATGCTGGTGAAGAGGGTGATACCATTCCCCTTGTATCTCATGTACAAATTAAGAAAGTAATGAAAAAGAGTATTTTTGCGTACTTGATTTTTGTACGAGATACTGTTGAGGAAAATGATGTACATGTAAACACTCTTTGTAATGATAGGCTGAAATTTTTGCAAGAGCACAATGATTGTTTTGCTGATGAGTTACCAAATGAGTTACCACCTGTACGACCGGAAGATCATCGCATTGATCTTGTGCCAGGTAGCTCACCACCTAATAGGCCAGCCTATCGTGTAAGTGCATCCCAAAAAGAGGAGATCATGAAGCAAGTAAATGAGCTTCTTGAGAAGGGTTTGGTTCAACCAAGCTCTTCCCCATATTGTTCACCCGTCCTCTTGGTTCAAAATAAGGATGGATCCTTTCGTATGTGTGTGGATTATAGAGCTTTGAATAAGCTTACCATCAAGAATCGGTTTCCGATTCCACGCATAGATGACATCCTTGACAAGTTGGATGGATCGGCATGCTTTAGCCGAATTGATCTCAAGAGTGGATATCATCAAGTGCGTGTAGTGCCTGAGGATGTACACAAAACTGCTTTCAAGACAGCATTTGGGGTTTATGAGTATCTTGTTATGCCTTTTGGTCTTACAAATACCCCGGCTACATTCAATAGAATGATGGATCGCATATTCAGTGGGTACAGGAAATTTACAGGTGTCTTCTTTGATGACATCCTAGTCTTCTCGAAGACCGAAGAAGAGCATAAAGCTCATTTGGCTATTGTTTTTTAAGAGCTCCATAAGCATAAACTCTTCATAAATGCAAAGAAGAGTGAGTTCTTCTTGTCAGAGATACATTATCTTGGTCATATTGTGTCCAAAGATGGAGTGCAGATGGATCCTCCAAAGATTGATGCAATTCGGAATTGGCCTGAATTGAGTTCGGTGCATGAGATCCGTAGTTTTCTTGGATTATGCGCTTACTACCGCAGGTTCATTCGGCACTTTGCATGGATTGCTTCTCCTTTGCATGATTTGACAAAGAAGAAGGCCGTGTTCAAATGGACTAATGTAGAGAGAGATGCATTCCTCAAATTGAAAGATGCAACTACTCATGGTCCAGTGTTGATCGTTCCGGATTTGCAAAAGCCTTTTTGTGTGGAATGTGATGCATCTAGAAATTGCATAAGGGCTGTCCTTAATCAAGAGGGACATGCCGTGGCTTATGAGAGTCGTAGATTGCATGATGCAGAGCTATCTCTTGGTATTTATGAGAAAGAGCTCCTGGCTGTAATTCATGCACTTACTATATGGAAACATTACCTTCTTGGGGCTGATTTCACTGTGAAGACAGATCACCAGAGTTTGAGGTATTTTCTTACTCAAACTAAATTGTCAGAGAAGCATACGAGGATGGCCAATTTCCTCTCTATGTTTCATTTTCAGATCTTGCACACCCCAGGAAAGAAGAATGTAGTGACCGATGCATTGTCACGAAAGCCGTACGTAGCAGCTATCTCGGTTGCCTCTCATGGGGACTTGTCTACCATGCGTGATTTGTATCATTCGGATGCTGATTTTGCCACTATTTGGACTGATTTGATGGCTGGTCATGCACATGCCTCATATGTGATCAAAGAGGGTTATCTCATGAAAGATAATTGCCTATGTGTGGTGTCTGACATGAGACAAAAGGTTTTGGATGAGTGCCATGCTCCTCCATGTGCTGGTCATAGAGGCATAATGCCTACTACGCACATGACTGAGCGGTATTTCTTTTGGCCAGGTATGCGAAAGGATAGAGGCACATGTACGTGCATGTATCACCCATCAAAAGGTCAAATTTGATAGGCAAAAGGCACCAGGTTTGCTTCAGTCATTGCCTATTCCTACGCAGCCATGGGAAAGTATTACAATGGATTTCATTATGGACTTGCCACGTACCCAACAGGGTAATGATGCAATTTGGACAATTGTGGACAGATTTAACAAGCAAGCTCATTTCTTGCCGGTCAAAAAGACCATCAAAGCTGAGCATATGGTTAAAATATATCTTGCACAAGTGTTCAAACATCATGGAATGCCGAAGTCCATTGTGGGGGATAGATATCCCAGGACTACAAGTCTCTTTTGGCGGGCCTTATTTGATAATATGGGTACCAAATTGGACTTCTCATCAGCTTATCACCCTCAAACGGATGGGCAAAGTGAGGCTGCAAATTCAGCCGTGTTGGATCTCTTGAAATGTTATGTGGCGGATCAGAAGTCTTCTTGGTAGAAGTACTTACCGGTTGTGGAATTTACATACAACAACACAGTGCATGCATCTACGGGAAAGGCCCCGTTTGAGATTGTTTATGGTAAGGTGGTTTTGCCACCCATCCTTCGCACAAAGGATGAGATATTTGCAGCTGATGAGTATGTAAGAGACTTGGATATTGCTTTTGCTCAGGTGCAGACAGCCATTGCAAGGTCACAAGACAAGCATAAAAAGACTGCCGACAAGCATAGAAGGCAATTGGATGTTAAAGAGAATGATTGGGTATTGCTGAAATTTGAGAAAGCAAGACTTGCAAAGAGGCCTGGCAAAGAGGGTGCATATCCTAAGCTTGCAACCAGGTACTATGGGCCTTTTCGAGTGATTGAGAAGATCAATGAAGTGGCTTTCAGATTGGCATTACCTAGTCATTGGCACATACACAATGCTTTTCATGTGAGTCTCCTTCGCAAGTATGTAGGGCCGGAGCCCAGTGAAATGGTAATTGAGGATCCACTAGAAGTGGATAAGCTTGAGGAGATCTTGCAGCCAGAGCAGATTGTGTATCACAAGGAACGCAAGCTTGCTGCAGGCAAAGTTGTGAGGCGTTACCTTGTGAAGTTTAAGAACTATCTTCCCATCGACGCTAAATGGGTAGATGAAGAGTTCTTCAAAGATTGCCCGCATGTGCTTCAGACATATTTGGATGCATTTCAGTTGCGGACAACTGTTTAGAAGCGGGGGGGAATGTCACCATTTGGCCACCCGAATGGTTCACTCTTGCTTTCACACTATGTACATATTGGATTGGTATCCATGGCTTATGGAATGTGCCTATGCATGTGATTGACACGTGTCATGCTGTATAGTTGGATATGATATTCCGCTGGGACTTGACATTATCATGCTTGGAATATCTGGAGGACTTGGCTTTCCGCTGGGACTTGTGCCTTTGTGTACATGCCCGGAAACGGCTGGAGGATTGGCTTTCCACTCGGTCTAGTATCGCATATACTTGCCTGGAAACGCTTGGTCTTATATGGTTTCATGGATGGAAATTGCTCATGCCAATGCTGCATTGCATAGCATCTTTATGTGCTTGCCTGCAATTGAAATTGCATGCTGTTTTCATGCTTGCATGACCTATGTGTAGTTCCGGGCTAGGGGACGCCCGCCCGTGAACCGTGCGTGTGAAACTGTCTGCTGACATGGTTGTGTGGCATGTGAACAGGTGGTAAGTATTACCCAATCTAGGCTCAAATAGCCCTTAGGACTTAGCCAATATTTATAAGTGAGTGCGTTCCCACTTCATTAAAGTTTGGGCACCCAAAAGTCACTTATAAATTATGACCGCTTCCAAGTTCAGACTCACTGAAGTCCCAAGGCAGACTAGACTCAATGTCCACGACCTGATCCTCCCTTTTACTCATAAATGGGCATCTCCCCATGTCCCTTCACTTGATTGGACCCCAATTCACTTACTTATTAAGAGAAAATTCGTGTTTTCTCTTCATGAGGATTTTTGGAGGCTGAAAACTCTGTTTTTCCACCATTTCTCTCCATTTCCAAGCTCTCCATAGCCATACCCAACTAGCTAGGGTGTTTTCCAAGCTTCCAAGAGTGTTTCCAAGTGCTAATCTCTCTCCTACTCACTCCCAATGACTGAAATTCAGCAAAACAGCTCTCATTTTTGCTGTAATTTCTGGTCTTTTTGCTGAAAACCCTAATTTCAGCCTTCCTTCCTCAAATTGAACCATAGGGGAAGCTTTCCCAGGGTTCCCTTCATCCTCTTGAAGACTTTTGTCACGAAGGATTGCGGCAAATCAAAGATATCAACACTTCTAAAGCTTCCAACGCGAAGGCTTCCGCTTGCAACAACTTCTATGAAGACTGGTAAGCTAATTGGACAATGTGTTACTTATTCAGTAGAAGGGCAGGACTCCTGTTTAGCCGCCCTGTGTAGTATTTCTCTTGTCCTATGTGCTCTTGCAGATGTTGCTAGTTGGGGTTATTAGGTGTGTTGGGTATTTTTAATAAGAAAAAATCAACAAAGCAATCGTGCGCTTCTCAACGGCAGCTGACTAGAGGAATTTCCACGAAGGGGTCCGACTACTCATGGGAGGGGTGCCTATCCATGAAAGGGTGCCGGCTGAAGAGGTAAGCCTCCTGGATTGAAGGGTTGCTTCTTGTCTTTCCTTTATTCAAGAGTTTCTTGCATATGGCTAGCCCAAAATTAATCAGCAAAAATTGGGAGTTGGGGACTAAATTTGATGGGGCATTCTCTCTTGCTCTTCCATTCAACACTTGCTACACCCAATTTTAGGGTTTGGGTAGGCTGATTTTAGGGTTAGGATTAGGACTGATTTTAGGATTAGGGTTAGGATTTGGGCATGTCACAAGGCGGAAAAAGTTTGCTCTCATACCACTGTAAAGCTTTTATAGCTTTATTAACATGATTAAGACTTAATTAATGAACATAAGACAAATACTGCAAGAAAGACTGAGTTGTTTGCATTGAGACAGAGGCCTTTCTTAAATAGAGACCGAAAGGGTACAAGTGAAGAGACACATCCTTGGGAAGGGGTGTGGCTCTTGAATCAATGGTTATGTCCTTTGGACTTAGGGGTGTGTCTTTTAATGAATAGACATGAACTTTGATAGTGACCCATGTGTAAGGGTGTGACCCTTTTCTCTTTTTTTTTCCGAGAAAAGATCCTTTCATTAGTTATATAAAAACCGCCCGTAGGGCTACAAAAGATCCTCTCCTGCTCATAAGAAAACAGAGCAAAGAACAAAGCAAGGCAACCAGGGAGACTCTCCCTAGGTGCTGGAAAGTACAAGTATCAGTACAAAGAACTGAGGGACTATATCATACAATAGGAGGGGGGGAAAGCCAAACAGGTGGCCTGTAGTGCCAACGGGGGGACCCCGCGTGTAGGGTATAGAAGGGGCTGCTGCGCCAAGTGGTGTGAAAGACCTGGCGCCGCAAGATCGCCTCATCCGAGTCGCCCCGGATGCGGCCATACTGTCCTCGCAAGGTGTGGATCAACTCCTGCCAAATCCCCCGAACAGTCTCTGCTGGTGGCTCCAGTCTCCCCTCAAAGGCCCTGAAACACCGGGCCCTCCAAGTGAACCAGATGGTGAGGCTGCTGAGGAGCTCCCATCGAAGATCCCTCTCCTGTGTCCAGCCGGCGGATGAGAAATCTGATGGCCTGGCTGTCCTGCTCCGTCTCATAGCCCATAGCAGGCCCAGACGAAGTCGACCAAGCAGCGGCACCCCACGTATACATACCCTCTGGAGAGAGGGGAGCCAGAATGCGCAACATCCGCAGCCAAATCTGTTGCGCCTGAGGGCAGTCCCATAGGCAATGTCTCTGTGTCTCCATAGGGTGGCCGCATCGGACGCAGCTGCCGGAAGACCGCTGTAGACAAGCCAGGTGCCAACTGCAGAGCCCCTGTGGGCAACCAGCCCCACTGGAAAGTCGAGATCCTGCGTGCCTGTCGACTAGCCCAAAGCCTGGTCCAAAAATCCTCCGGGAACGCCTGTGAGAGTCCCTGTAGCCGCAAGTGCCCCGATGCAGCTGGAGAGACCATCCTCCTCGCAATCAAAATATGTCGCCCCAACCGAACAGTATACTGGAAAAAGGTGATCTCGGTGGCCTCAAGGGATGCATAAGGATCATGCCACTTGTACTCGCCAGGGTCCCACTGGAGCCGGGCCAAGGGACGCGCTGCATATGCCCAAATGCGCCAATCAGAGTGCACATCTGCAGGGTCTGGGTCAATATGCCACTTCCGAGAAGCGGCGACCACTACCCGTATCCTCTGAAAGATGCACTTTGCAACCAAAGGCGACTCCACCTCCACTCTCTGAAGTCTGCCCTCATCCTGGATCTCATAGTAGAGGCATCTGCCATCCTCAGTGCAAGCTCTGACAGCAATCAGGATCTCCAACTGTGTAAAGGCTCCCATCCATCGTGGGGCCACGGGCTCGAGAGGCGTGAACCACTCCTCTGTGAGTGCCTCCTGAATGTCATCCCTCATAATCAACCCCCCTCTGGAGTGACTCAGCCGCTCCACCTGGATCTCCTCTGGGAGACTGCAGAAGGCCTGCCAGTCTCCAAAACTACGTGCTGGGCCTGCCACCAATGGTCCCCAGGCTAGACGAGGCCGAGAACCCAGCATATGACCCTGCTCTGTGCAAACTGCTGGGCTCAAGATGAGCGGCTGTCTGGCCCGCTCCTCATCACAAGAAGGAGGTCTCCGAGAGAGCCCCGGTCTCAGCAACTCCCAAGCTCTCAGGATGCTCAAGGCAAATCTGTCCTCCCATCCTCTACTGAGGCCTGTCCTCCTCATCTCTATGAAGATCCATCGTATCTCTGGTGCAAAAGTGCCCCCTACTGGGGGAGCCCGAGCCTGTAGCCGCTACAAAAGAAGCTCTTTCCAAGGCTCAGCGCCTGGAAGCAGCCCCCGAACAATAAGCTTTCCCAATAAGGCTCTGCTCTGATCAACTGGATCTATAATGCCCAAGCCTCCCTGGGCCAACGGAAGTGTGATAACTGCCCAAGCAACCTTTGTCCGGGCTGGCTGACCATCCCGCCCAGACCAAAGAAAGTTCCTGATCAGTCTCTGTACCTGGCTAATACAAGAACTCGAGAAGATCCAGCAAGACGTAATGTACCACATGGTCGCTAAAAGCACCTGATTTGCCACCACCACCCTCCCAGCCAAGGATAGCCGAGCTATACTCCAATACAAAAGCTTCTTCCGAATGCTCAGAAGAAGCGGGGCAATTTGCTGCTCAGGTGACAAATCTAGTCCAATCTGGCATCCCAAATATCGCACTGCTGTGCCAGGAGGAATCCATCTAAAACCCGGGTCTCGGCTCCATGCCGGAGTGGGAGCGCTACTGATCCAAAAGGCCACTGTCTTGCGCCAATTGATCAATGCTCCCGAAGCTGCACTAAAAACCTGGAGCGACTGCTCTGCCCGCTGAAGATTGGCCTCCTGGCCATGCAAAAATAAACCCGTGTCATCAGCAAACTCAGCATCAAGCAGGTCCTCCCCCCGGACTGGGAGCTGGAGTCCTCTCAAACCAACCTCCTCTGCCGTCAGATACATGCTCATAGCCTCAGCAAAGAAGAGAAAAAGAAACGAGGCGAGAGGACACCCCTGACGGACTGATCTGGTCAGCTCAAAACTCGGCCCCCGTCCTCCTGCAATCAACACCTGGCTACGAGCTGTGGAATATAGAGCCACCACCCCTCGAATCCAACCTGGCTCAAAGCCTAGGCGAAGCATAGTGCCCTCTAAGAAACCCCAATCGACTCTATCGTATGCCTTCTCAAAATCGAGAAGTATCACGACCAAGTCCTCACCAAGAAATCTAGCTCGGGCCGTCACCTCCCAAAAGGTGAAAATGTTGTCAAGGATACTACGCTCCTTGACGAATCTTGTCTGGGTAGCATGAATCAACTCCCCCAGAAAGGGCTGGATCCTCAAACTCAAGGCCTTTGCTAAGACCTTGTAGACAATATTGAGGATCGTAATAGGTCTCCAATGCCGAATATCATCTGATACTCCCTCCCCCTTGGGGATAAGAAAGATCAAGCCCTCTGAAAAGCTTTGTGGCATCACCCCAGTGTCCAAAACATACCGAAAGGCCCTGCGGAGGCCTGGCCCCAAAAGGTCCCAATAGCGCATAAAAGAGGCAAGCGTCAATCCGTCCTCCCCTGGGCAACTATGGCGCGGAAGGACCCTCAAGGTCTCTGCAAGCTCAACCTCTGAGAGAGGCTCTCCCAGAACTGTACGCATACGATCTGTGACCCTCCTCTGCACATGGGCCCACACAGTCTGTCTCCAAGCATCCTGAGCCTCAGTGGCTGGCTCCGCTGAGAGCAGGTCTCTAGAACCCAGTGGCAATGGCTCTGATCTCCTCAGGCTCAGTAGCTACCGAACCGTCCGGCCTCCCAAGCTGGCGGACTCTTGCTCGAGCATGGCGGGGTCCAATAATCTCAAAAAACTCCCCAGTCACTCTATCACCAAGCTGCGTCCACTGAGAGGCCTGGCGGGAATAGTAAAACTCATGTCTCTGCTCCTCTGCCTCTCTAACCTCCTGGCGTGCCTGGCTCAGCTGGGACGCTACCCACTCACATGTAGGCTGCTTATCCTGCAAGCGCTGAAGCGAAGCAAGGCTACGTCTCAGCCGACGCTCCCGCTCGCGAGCCTCTCCCAGCCGTGTCAAGGCTGCAGCGTGCAAAAAAGAGCTGAGGTCGATGAGTCACTGGGCACACTGGCCTGCTGCATCCTGGTCAGAGCTCTGACTATCATGCCATATCCTCTCAATGTCCTCAGCTAGACTAGGATCTGTAAGCACCCTCTCTGGGATCCTCAATTGCAAACTGGTCTCCCGTGTCCTCTCCTCAAGTGTCAAAATAATTGGCGCATGGTCTGAAAAAGAGGTGCCAACGAGAATGCCAACGGAGCCCCCTAACCTATCGCCCACATAAAAGCCATCAATCCGTGTGAGATTAGTCCCTCCCTGCCGGCGATCCGACCGAGAGGAACTAAGACTGTCCTGAGAGCGGGAGAAGGCCTCATGCTGCCATGCATCAGTGATCCTCAGTGTCATGCAAAATCGCTCCCAAGCTACAAGCTCCGTACCGTGCACTGTAACATGACTGCCTCCCACCCTATCGGCCGGGTCCTCAAGCATGTTGAAGTCTCTCCCGACACACCAATGTGCGGCCTCTAGCAATGCATCCGTAACCTGGGTCCAGAACTCTGCTCTGGCACTAGCATGGTTGGGCGCATAGACATTGAGCACGCCAAAGAGCTCATCATGCGTCCTCAGAATGACATACTGTGCTCTACCAGGCACAATGATCCCGCGATCCACAATGGCCTGCCGCCATACATCCGCAATGACCATACATACTCCTCCCTGCCCAGTGCCCACCCAAGGGACCAAACCCTGCAGACCAAAAGGTGTCCCATCTACCAGGCATCACCGAACCATATCTCCGGATCCTGCTCTCACCCAAATGGTACTCTTGCATCATCAAAATATCAATACTACCCCCAACCAGGCATCTCTGAAGCTCCTGCCTCAAGCAACCACGATAACATATATAATGTGCGCCGCCAAGGCCCTGTACATTCCATGAGATGATCCTCATGGATGACCTGCTGAGGTGGATGCTGTCTCAGCCGTACGGCGGGCCTTCGCTAGCGGCTTGGATGGAGAATAGTCCCCTGTCATGTGCATCATAGATGCCATGGACATTCTCAGGGCTAGATCCAGAAAAGGCAACCAGATAAAGAGTATGAACCCAGTAGAAGAACCAGGATGATGGAGCACAGAGCACAGAGCACCTTTGCAGTGTAGACTGAAGCAAGGCTTGGAGAAGAACCAAAGGGATGCTGTCGGCTGCTCACAGAACCAGTCGGCTGAATCAGAGGACATGGGCAGCATCACGCGCATCATGAGCAAGCAGTATAACCAGTCGGCTGAAGTAAAAAGGGATTTATGAATATATGAACTGGCCGACCAGCAGTCGGCCAGTTCCCCATGAATATCAAGGGGCTATAAATAGCCCAAGTGCCCATCATTCTAGGCATTCAGCCCACTAGGGGTTTGAGTCAGTAGGAGTCCTAGTTTGGGACTGAATTTTGGTGTGTTATCACCTTTTCAAGAAGGCAGCCAAGGGCTGCAGACATGTACCCTTTTTGTACCATAGTATATACTGAATTTCCAGCACTTCTCACTCTCTCTCTCTCTACTCTCTCTCTACCTGCGTTTTTGCATCAAATGGTGCGTTTTTGCATCAGAAGGTTTCCAAGAGTGTTTAGGGCTGAAAGAAGACTCCCCAGAGCTTCCGCATGTTACATCCCCATCCGAGCGGCTACAAATCTGCCCACCCAGTGTGCTGCAAGAATCTCGAATCAGGCGCCAGTAGCTGTGTCCCATGGCAACTGCCTCCCGCTCAAACAGAGCAACCTCGTGTATGCATACATATCCACGGTCGCGTGCTAAGTCTGCCACTATGCAAACGACCAAATGTTGAATCCCTGAGGCATCCGCACTCCCGGGATCAAAGAAAAAATGAGCCAACTCCCATAGTCGGCCTATCACATCTGTCACCTCCAGATCGCTCACATGGTGAGAAAACTCAACTGCCTGAGTCTTCAAAGTGCTAAGAGCGAGCTCCAAAGTCCACTCCCGGTCGCGTGGGCCACAGAGAGGGAATGAGAAGGCCCCCGCTGAATCAAGTGCCTCCTCCCCGCGGGCCGGAGGTATCACTACATGAACTCTGATGGGTGCTGGCTCGTGGGGGTCCTCTGCTCCAAAAAGCCGTGTGAAGGAGTAATCAAAAGCCTCCGAGCGCTGTCTAGTGTCAAGACGACTCAGCCGACTACGGATAGAGGATATCCGTGAAGCCCGAATCGGCATGGTAAGTCTCCTCTGCGGTGCTCAAGCAAGGTCGGTGCTCAGAGCCCTCCGGACTGCAGGTTAACGCCAGGGGACTGCCAGGGCCTCCCGAGGAGCTGAGGCGAGCGGGGGGGGGGGGGGGAGGAGGGGGTGGAGAAGGAGCCGCTGCCGAAACCGGAGCGGGGACGGGAGGAGGCGAAGGTGGAAGCGAGGCGGGAGGGGGGGACGGAGGAGGGGGAGGGGGAGGGGGGGGCCGGAGGAGGGGGTGCTGGCATCTCCTGGTCCTCAGTCGGCGTTGGGGTCTCCTCCTGGAGGGGAGCAAAGCTGTTCCTCACGGGAACCCAGTGGTGCTGAGACTGTGGCTGATGCTGCATCGGTCTCTGGGCGTGCTGTTGTGGCTGTCTCCCTCGACGGCGCCCCTGTCCAGGCTGCCACTCCGAGGTCTCTGTGGGCTGAGCAGGTGTCCCGGAGGCTGCCTGCCGAGCCGCATCTGTGGGCGGGCCATCAGGGGCCTACTGTCAGAATTGGTGCAGCGGAATACACACACACACACACGTAGAGAGAAAGAGAGAAAGAGAGAAAGAGAGAGATGGCGCAGAGAGTTGACGAACGCTTGACTTGATATAGCAATGAATAAGATAGTTCTTACAATGGGGGCATAGGGTTGTTTATATATCCCATAGGTAGAGATGGCCGACCCATTAATAATTAAATAGGGGCTTATCCCACATGAGATACATTTCTTAACACCCTCTCTGTAGCTCATAGTGGGCATAAGTAGGAATACCAAGTCGATGAAGAAGCTACCATGGACACCCCAGCAGTGGCCAACCACTAGGTACACCTCGGATTTGCAACCACCAGCTTGTCACCACCAAAAATGCCATCCTGAGCACCAATTGCCTCAAAGAACATTGAACTGTAGACCACACTACGTCCAAGAATCCCCATTCATGAACAGTGAACACATCACGTCCAAAAACTCCACAAGATAATGAACTTTGGTACACACCCTGTCCATAATCCCGAAAACAACAATGAATGACTGCAGCATATCCATAGTGTTTTATACGCCATGTTGGTTCCTTGCCAGATGCCTAGTGCTTTGAATTCTGACACACGAATCCAAACACCCAAAAATTGAACTCCGACACATGGGTCCAAGTCATCAAAACGGGAGCACAGACTGCCCCTCTCTGCCACTCACATGCCTCTCTCTGGCTGAAGCACGTGGTAGCATCCATCCACCAAGCTAGAATGCTGGAGCATGTGCCAGTGTAGTCCTCGCCACACCGGCAGACGCCGTAGCATCTCTAGTAGAATCACTGTCACTGTCATCCTCGTCAGCTTTGCCTTTGCCTTTGTCATTCGTCGAGCCTTGAGCTTTAGCTTTGGATTTGCAATCCCGAGCCAAATGCCCTCGCTTTCCGCACTTATAACAACGGCTCCTAGACTTCTTATTGGATTCCGATGCAGCATGTGCCGATTCTACATCCTTCGGAACTCGAATCTTGCCTTGGGAAATGAGCACTGCTTCCTCCTCAATGAGAAAAGAGCTGAGATCATCAAATTCCAGCTTTTCCTTCGTGACTTGTAAGCGTAATGCCCTCGAGACCATCTCGTACTCCTCAGGCAACTTCGTAAGAACCAAGGCAGCTAACTGGGTACTAGTTAACACACTATTCATAGCCGATAACTGATCATGGATAACCTTTGCCTTCATTAGAAATGACTGCATAGAGGTCCCGGCTTCAAACTTGATGGAAAACAACTGGCCGAGAAGGGTTACTGCTCGCATTGTTGAGTCTCGATCAAACATTCCTGCAAGCTTTGACCACATTTCCTTGGCAGTCTTTAAAGTCTGAATGGCAGGGGAAATTTCCTTGGTGAGAGATTCTGCAATCGCCGACATCGCCTTCGCATTGTGAGCATCCCAATCCACAAGAGATTTGAGAAACTCCTCCTCCTGAAGACGTGTGAACCGATTGCTATCCCTACGGGGACGTTCCTCCGAGCCATCAACAATGTCCCATAAGCCTTTTCTGCTAAACCATAGCCTCATGATCAAGTTCCAATGCGCATAATTGTCGCCATTCAGTTTGTCGTCCTTGCTCAAACACGGGAGTCCCATCTCGAAAACTCCGTCCACCTCTTCTCAGTCGACCCGGTCTGCCTGCTCCAAAGTTTGCCAAGCACAGAGAGCAGTAGTGTTTTTATGAAACGCTGCCCAAGCCACGTGTGTCGCTTCTTCTCCTCCGCACTCTCTGCCGCCTTGTAGTGGCCACCTTCAACACCTTGCGCTGCCTGCACCTTGCTGTAGTGCTTGACTTCTGCCTTGTTACAGCCGCCAAGACACTCGCATTGCTGCTTGCTCTGTCTGCAAGAAAACGCAGCTGCCAATACTTGGCTGCCCTGCTTTGCCACCTGCAACAAAAAAACCGCGTGCTGCTTTTGGTGTGCAAGCTTGTGCCACCCAGAAACGCAGCCTGGTGCTCACTTGCTCAATAAAAAACGGCTATCTGCTCACGGCTGCTCACAGCACCTTCTCTGCAGTACTGCCCACCTTCGTGCTTTGTGTCCGAGGGTCGAGAGCCTGCTGCTCTGATACCATGTCAGAATTGGTGTAGCGGAATACACAGACACACACGTAGAGAGAAAGAGAGAAAGAGAGAGATGGCGCAGAGAGTTGACGAACGCTTGACTTGATATAGCAATGAATAAGATAGTTTTTACAATGGGGGCATAGGGTTGTTTATATATCCCATAGGTAGAGATGGCCGACCCATTAATAATTAAATAGGGGCTTATCCCACATGAGATACATTTCTTAACAGCTGCTGCGGTGAAGGTCAGGGTCTCCTACGAGGGCAAGCCTTGGCCAGGTGGCCGACCTGTCTGCAAATAAAGCACTGGTTCGGGAGCCCCGAGAACTCCACTCTCTGATCAATCCATCCCCCCCCTATCCTAGGTAGCTGAATGACCTTCGGAAGGGAGGAGATGTCAGGAACCAAAACTCTGATCGAAGGTAGCCCAGCTGCTCTAGCC
The DNA here is from genome assembly GCF_041138505.1 of Cibotium barometz. Taxonomy (NCBI): domain Eukaryota; kingdom Viridiplantae; phylum Streptophyta; class Polypodiopsida; order Cyatheales; family Cibotiaceae; genus Cibotium; species Cibotium barometz. The sequence continues at coordinate 46,908,334 of NC_141074.1, forward strand.
ACCACTGAAGCTGCTGTGGGGCCAGTCTCGAGCACCGAGCCCACCAGTGCTCCTAGCCTCGAAAGGAGCGGAAGGTACTCGCGGCGGAGTCCAGGGAAGCAAACTGTAACATGGAAAAGGCGCTCTCCCTGCTCAGCCGCCGCTGCTGGGTCAAAGCCATGCTGCCAAGGTCTGAAGAATGCTCGAGCGCCCCTGATGTCAAGGGGACTCATGGCTAGGACCTGGGCCACGCTCTGGGCTGTCTCGAACTCGATCTGATAGTGTCCACGGCCCAGTAGCTGAACGTCCAAGATCTTGCCCACATCTGCAAGAAGGCGGGCCTAGAGAAGATCCCGAATCTCCCCTCTGCTAGGGCGAGTGCCGACTATACGGCAGATGGTGGAATGTGCCTGGAGGCGTTCCACCTCTGCGGCGGCGAGGCTCGCTTCCACTTCTGGTGAAAGAGAAAGCCTGATGGGGGTATCCTCAGGGGCGGGCGAGGGGGCTGCGGAAGAGTCCCTCTGAGGTGGGGCGGGAGGAGCCTCCATCAGAGTCTGAAGCTATGGCGAAGGCGAAGCGAGTGCGGAGAGACCTGCAAGAACCGAGCTGCACACAAAGGGGCGAAGGGGGAAGGCGGAAGGTAAAAAAAAGAAAGAACCCCCAGGGGGCAGAAAAACCAGAAAGAAGGGGAGGGGGGGGTAAGACGGCGAAGAAAAAAAACCCTAGGGGGGGAGGCGGAAGCAACGCGAAATGAGGGGTGGTGGGAAAGAAAGGGCTGGCGGAGGAGGGGACTGGGCACTGAAGAGGGGAGGGGGGCGCAAAGGCGAGAAGGTGGGGGGCAAGCGCTTCAGCGCAAGAGAGCCAGGCGGAGGGGGGGCGCATAAGCGAGGGCAGGCGGGGGGCGGAAAGGGGCGCGTGGGTGGGAAGGGGGAAGGGCGTGCAGGCAGCGCGAGCAAGGGGGGGGGGGGGGGGAGCAGGAGCTTCAGCGAGCAGGATTTTCAATGTAAGGGTGTGACCCTTCACAGGTGTCCTTTCAGTTAATAAGGGATTAAGGAGTAATTAAGGAGAGATTAAGAGAGTTAGTCACAATCGTGACAGTGTGGCTGCGGAGGTTACTTGGCGAGATTGGGTTTCCACAGAAGGAACCCACGGCCATCCAATGCAACAACCAGAGCTGTATAGCTATTGCTCGAAACCCGATCTTCCATGCCCGGACCAAGCACATAGAGATACAATATCACTTTGTTCGTGAGAAGATTTTGGCTGGTGACATCTTGCTTATCTTTTGTTCGACGGAGGACAATGCGGCGGACCACTTCATGAAGCCTCTACCTCAACAGATGCTCCGTCAACACTCCAACTCACTGGGGTTGGTTCCACATCCAAGAGCTGAGAGGGGGTGTTAGCAGTCATCTCCTGTCTGTACCATATTACTCAGTAGAGCGAGTGAGGACCTCTATTGTGGATGTGCCCGCCCGGTTAGGAGCTTTCTCCATTTTTCCTCATTGTCCATGTTTTTCAATATTTTTTCTGGTCGTGGGGACTGTTTTCTGCTCGCCGACTTGTTATGTCTCACTGGCTGACTGATGTTCTATTGGCCAACCTGATCATGTGCTGGCCGACTGCCATTTTATACTGGCTGACTGAATGTTATCCAGTCGTGGGCCCTTTCTGATGTGGGCTATTGGCGTCAACTGGCTGCCCCTGTTAGTATATATTGCATGCCTTGCCCCCCACACCATTTTGTACCGGATCTCTTGTATATAGTAAAGTTTATACAGTTTTCTCTCTCTGGCAGTTTTGCATTTCTGTTCTCACAGGTGTTAGGTCAAGATGGCATGCCCAAGGGCTAGCCAAGGGCCAGCCCATGGCTGGTGGGCTTGTCAGCAGCCTCGTCAAGGGCTGTTCACAGCCCTGACCCTCTATGTGAGGCAGCCGACAGCAAGCAGGGACAGCATATCCCTGTCGGCCAGCAGCAGGGGCAGCCATAGGACATAGTCTGCAACCTATATTGGGCTCTGTGCAAACAGCCAGGGTTAGGGACAGCAAGGTGCATCATTTAATGCTGTTAAAACAGCAAAGCATAGCATTTTATTCTATTTTCAGCAATTTTTTGTCCAACATGGAGCTGGCCGACCTGGTCCAGTAGGACATATATAAACAAGCGCATCAGTCCCTCCTTAATCATGCAGTATTCAGAAGAAGTCTTCAGCAGTTCAAGCATCAGTCAGCAACCTATCATTTCCAGGCAAATCTTTAAGCTCCTCTTCAGCATTCAGCCAGCATATGTGCAGTCCTACAGCTATCTAGACTTGCTTAAGTAGCCCGAAGAATCTTCTGCGGTGCCTCGGATTGGTGGATACTCAGCCGACGTACGTTTTTCCTCATCCTTGCGTTGGGCAGTCGTATCGCTTGTTCTCAAGCATTGTACAGCATTCTCCAAAGAATTAATATAAGCAAATAGGAGCTTGCAAGGGGGGCCCTTCAATGGGTAAATTGGGACCCAATACTGTGTCGTCTACTTCACTTCTATTCTCTTCTCTCTCTACTCTGTGAATTGGATGCTAAAGATCTCACCACATAAAGGTATAAAGAAGGCCCTATTGTGCGTTACCACGATCAACCTCAGTGCATGTAACACGTGAACCGTGCAATTGCCGTATATTCTGACATGTTTTGTGGCCTGTGAACACGTGGTAAGTGCACTGAAAAACTCTTGTATTAGTTATTAAAATGCTTTGTAATGTTTATAACCTTTCGCATTCATTTAAAATGGGTGGACATTTTTTATAAGGTGCACGGGGCCCAACTTGGTGGGCACCCTAGTGGCCACAATGTGTGGGGTGGGCACGGTATCACGGAGCTTCCCTCTGAATGGACCACAGAGAACGGACCTCGAAGATCGCACAGAGTCCGTGATAAAAGTCATTCAGCGGAGCTATGCTTTGATGTCTCGTATCATGTGGGACAAAGAGCCCACTTCCGTCAAGGAACCCCTTGCACATGGTACTTGGAGGAAAGCCATGCAGGTGGAACTGGATGCCATTGAGAAGAATAACACTTGGGAGTTGGTGCCGAGGCCGTCGAAACGGTCCGTCATTGGTGTCAAGTGGGTCTTTAAGACCAAGTATACGTCAGATGGGTCGGTGGACAAACACAAAGCCAGACTTGTGGCAAAGGGTTATGCTCAACAGCCTGGCATCGACTATGAGGATACCTTTGCACCAACAACGAGGATGACCACGATTCGGACCGTTCTTGCCCTTGCTTTTTCTCAGCGGTGGCCCGTATATCAGATGGATGTCAAATCTGCGTTCTTTAATGGTGACCTACAGGAGGAGGTGTATGTTGAGCAGCCTCCAGGCTTTGAGGTTCCAAGATCAAAGGGGATGGTTTACAGGTTACGGAAGGCCTTGTATGGTCTTAAACAAGCTCCCAAGGCTTGGAATCAGAAGATTGATTCCTTCTTTCTACGGGGTGGATTTCAAAGATCGGTTGCAGATCCCAACCTATCTCTCTTTCGGGAAGGTGGCATGGTCACACTGATCATCCTTTATGTGGATGACCTCATTCTCACCACCGGCGGTCATACGGAGCACATTACAGTGACGAAGGCTGCCTTGTCAAAGGAGTTTGAGAGCTATAGGCTATCACGTCGCCGATGGACCCAAACACGAAGGTGATCCTTGTGAGCCAATTGATGCCTCTCTATACCGGAAGCTGGTTGGTTCATTGATCTGGTTGTTGAACACCAGGTTGGACTTGAGCTTTCCAGTGGGACTGTTGAGCTCATTCATGTAGACGCCGTTGAAGTCTCATTGGGATGCAAGATTGCAAATCTTACGAAGGATCTTTGACTCTTTTACACAAGAGGGGGATTGAAGGATGGAGTCCGACTCCAAGGTTGGAGTGACTCAGATTGGGGAGGAGATCCAGACACAAGGAGATCCACATCACGCTACAGTTTTTCCCACGGCTCAGGAGCGGTTTCATGGAGCAGTAAGAGGCAGCCAACTATTGCCTTGTCATCGACAGAGGCGGAGTATCGGGCTGCTTGTGGTGCTGCTTGTGAGGTTGTGTGGCTGCGGATGTTGCTTGGCGAGATCGGGTTTCCACAGAAGGAGCCCACAGTCATCCAAAGCGATAACCAGAGCTGTGTAGCTATTGCTTGAAACCCCGTCTTCCATGCCCGAACCAAGCACATAGAGATATCACTTTGTTCGTGAGGAGATCTTGGCTGGTGACATCTTGCTTTTTTATTGTTCGACGGAGGACAATGCGGTGTTCGACGGAGGACAATGCGGCAGACCTCTTCACGAAGTCTCTACCTTAGGCTATGCTCTGGCGGCACTCCAGCTCACTGGGGTTGGTTCCACATCCGAGAGCTGAGAGGGGGTGTTAACAGTCATCTCCTGTCTCTATATTTACACCAAGGCCTCTGTTGTGGGTGTGTCTGCCCGATTTAGGTGTTTTCTCATTTTCCCCACTCTCCATATTTTTCCCTATTTTTTCCCTTGGTGTGGAGGGCTGTATGACTGCTTTGCTGCCCCCAGGCTCTCCCCTATATGCTGGCCGACTGTCCAATGCTAACCAACAAGTGTCTACTGCTGGCCGACTGGAGGGAACAGGTCGTGGGCAGTTATTATGGCTGTCGGCTGTTTTTGAAAAAGCTGACTGGCTGCCTGGGGCCATATAAAATGGCCCCTTGCCCCCCACACTCTACATGTTGTATTCCGGGATTTTCTTGTGTATATAGCAGAGTTATACGCTTCTCTCTCTCTCTCTCTCATTTCTGCGTTTTTCTGTTGTGCACTTTCCCTAAGTGTTCTCAGATCTTGTCTTCATCTCCGCTACATATTCTGACAGAGCCTGCCGCTTGTATCTGGATGCTTCCTCTAATCCCAGGGCTCCCCTAACCCTGCTAGATTAGACCACTAAACCTAAAGATTAGTACTAGGTACGTAACATAGACTTTGCCTCAACACGGTACATGCATCCACGAGAAAGGCCTGGTTTGAGATTGGGTTTGAGATTGTTTATGGCAAAGTAATTTTGTCACCCATCCTTCGCACTAAGGATGAGATCTTTGCTTCCGATGAATATGTGCGTGCTCTTGTTGTTGCCTTTGCTGATGAATATGTGCGAGCTCTTGATGTTACCACCCATCCTTCACGCTAAGGATGAGAGCTTTGCTGCCGATAAATGTGTGAGATCTTAATATTGCCTTTGCACACGTGCGAACAGCCATTGTTAGGTCTCAGGATAAGCATAAAAGGACTGCCAACAAGCATAGAAGGCAGATGAAAATTAAATAAGGTGATTGGGTATTGCTGAAATTTGAGAAAGCAAGACTTTGCAAGAGGCCAAGCAAAGAGGAAGCATGTCCTCTGTCACATGCATCCCGCACTTGGATGCCACGTAGGCATATCTGAACAAGAAGGTGCAGGACCTAGAGTGGAAATTGGTCCCATGTGAGCCCAATCTGGGACGAGCCAACCAGGGTTCCACACTATGCGTGCGAGGTCAAGTATGCATTGTCCTGCACATGAAGCAGTGCCAGTCCATACTGAGTCTCCCTCTGGAATGATGTCAAGTGATCTGTGTATCTGGTCTACGGACCGGGTGCCAGACATATGTAGATGCATGTAGGTTTGCATGTAGAAAAGGGGCCAGCCCATAAGGCTACCCCAAGGCAGAGCCTAGAGCTCTTGTTGTGGGCATGGGAGAGGTGTAGAACCACCCCCAAGGGGCCAAGAGGGCCCCAGGCTGGGCCCACCAGCCTTGGCTTGGGCTGGAAGGGCTGTCGGCCAACCCTAGGACCTCTGGACAGGCAGTCGACAGGGCCCAGGCCTTGGACAGCCTGTCCGCCAAGTGTGGGCAGCCCACACAGCAGCACATGGGTTGTCTTACAGCCCAGCATGTGTGTTTGGTGGCCACGGTGTGAAACGATGGCAATTTATGAGCATTTACTGCTTATTACGGCTAATCCTGAGAATATACAACAGGCCGACCCCTGTTGGGGTGGCCGACCAGCACCAGTTGAGATTACAAAAGCTCAGCCAAGAAATCGATTAAATCATCTGTCTTCACAAAGGGTTGATGCGTTCCAAGGGCCAAGACAGCCAAGGGGAGTGCTCCAACCAAGGTGAACATTGCAGGTCAAGATTCAGTCTTTATTTTCTGATGTGCATCATTCTAATAAAGCAAATACACCATTCGTGGTGGGTCCCCATAGAGGGTATTTGGGACCCAATATTGTGTCCTCTCCCTCCCTCCCTCCCTCCCTCCCTCTCTCTCTCTCTCTCTCTCTCTCTTTTCTGCACATCTACTTCTTCAATCCTATGCGTTATATACGTCGTGAAAGATTGCTGAATTCTGAACATTGAAGTTACCGATTTGACCACGAAGCTTCCACATGTTACATTGGTATCAGAGCCTTCTTCAAGTGTAAAGATTCAACCAAAAAAGGCACAAAAAGAGAGAAAAAAATTTCTCGCCTGTGTGGTTGGTTTCTAGACGTCGGTGGATCACCCCCTTATGGTGTGACTCCTATCCCTCCAAGGATGGTTGATTTTCAGCCTCCGAAGTCTCCCACACGCATAGTGGATGGTCAGATTGCACTCTAGAAAGAAGTGAATGATAGAGGACATAAGAGCATAGTTAACAAACACATGAATTTGTTTCCCTGAAACTCTAGAAAATCGCCTGAGAGAACCAGGCGGAGGAGCAGAAGGAAGCTCACGTAACCCAAAATCACGAACTGTCTGAAATACCATCCAAGCACAGATATGCTCGAACTCGCTGGAGGAGGAGCAAAGTCATCATCATCTGACTAAGAATCCATAGCTGGAGGTGTAACAGAAGCAGAGGGAGGAGGAGGAGGCGAAGGAAGAAGAAGCTCACCACCGCCCTCTAAAGATGTAGGAGTCTCGTCGAACACCACATCACGGCTCACAACTTTGCCGGCCTGCTGATCATATAGACGATATGCCTTGGACACAGTGCTGTCTCCGAATGCCATGAGCCTTAAAATATTGCTGAAACTCTTGGGATGTAAACTCACCAGCTTTGTTGGTCCTTCTGATCCCTCTTCTGTGGACGAGGCTCTTTCACATGAGCCTTGGCATCGTGCTATGTAGGCATAGCTGGATGCTATTGAACGGAATGGCACTTGGACTTTGGTGCCTAGGCCACTGCAGCGTAAGGTGATTGGTGTGCACTAGATCTTCAAATCAAAGTTCCGAGCTGATGGTAGCTTGGACAAGCACAAGGCGAGGTTGGTTGCCAAGGGTTATGCTCAGCCCCCTAGAGTCGACTTCGATGAGACCTTCGCTCTGACAGCCCGAATGACTACCATTCGCACCGTTCTTGCTCTTGCAGGACATCATAGATGGCCCGTATTCCAGATGGACGTCAAATCAGCTTTCCTGAATGGAGAGCTTACACACGAGGTTTATGTTGATCAGCCGCTGGGATTTGTTGTTCCAGGCAAACAAGATCAGGTGTACCGGCTTATATGGTCTAAAGCAGGCTCCGCAGGCTTGGTACCATCGAATTGATGAGTTCTTTCAAAAGCTCGGCCTGCGTCATTCTCATGTAGATTCGAGCCTTTATATCCTCCTTGAGAGGGGGTTGATTGTTATCATTGTGGTCTATGTTGATGACCTCATCTTTACAAGTTCTTATTCTGTGAGGATCCATTCAGTCATGGATGCTTTGGAGACAGAGTTTGAGATGACAGATCTTGGCCTTCTGCATTATTTTCTTGGCTTTGAGATTTGGCAGACCCCGAAGGGCATTTTCTTCTCTCAGTAGAAGTACACACAGGAGATGCTTGACAGATTTCAGATGACTGGATGCAAACCAGTATCTTCTCCTATGGATACCAGTGAGAAGCTTTCTCTTCTTGATGCTTCTCCAAGGATTGATCGGGGACAGTATCGGGTTCTCGTCGGTTGTTTGGTTTGGTTGACCTACTCCCGATTGGACGTGTGTTTTGCAGTCAGCTTATTGAGTTGTTTCTCATCCAAACCCCGTCAGCAGCATTGGCAGTGTGCTCTCAGAGTTCTTCGATACTTGCGTGGCACTCTGGACTTGGGCATCTTCTATGGCCAAGGATGCACGCTTCTTGGATGGTCTGATTTAGATTGGGCTGGAGATCCAGATACTCAGCGTTCAACCACTGGTTGTGTTTTTTCAATTGGGTCTGGAGCCATTTCATGGGGCAGTAAAAAGCAGCCTACTGTGGCGCTTTCCTCTACAGAGGCTAAGTATCATGCAGTTTGTTATGCTGCATGTGAGGCGATTTGGTTGCGGAGATTATTGGAGGAGCTTGGCTGTCCTCCTACCGGATCTACTCTTCTTTGGTGTGACAATCAGAGTTGCATCACCATCGCCAAGAACCCTATGTTTCATGCTCGTACGAAACACATTGAGATACAGTATCACTATGTTCGCGAACGGGTTCTTGCTGGAGATTTGCGTTTGGAGTATTGTCCTTCAGCGGAGAATGCGGCAGATCTGTTCACCAAGCCGGTTTCTCAAGCTTCCTTGGCTCCTCATCTTCGGCTTCTCGGAGTATGTTCAACCAACCCATCCTTCAAAGCTCGCTATAGAAGCTGATAGCTCAAATGGCCAAACCGAGCATGCCACAGCAGAAGAACCTGAAGAAAGCAAAGCAGTCAACTTGTACAGACCACTATCTTGGACTCCCTGAGCCAAGATGCTACCAGTCTCCTTATCACAAATGGTAATCTCATAACGAGAGAAGATCGCCTCCGCACCCTGAGCTGTAAGAGCACTCACTGACAAAAGGTTAAATACCAAATCTGGAATGTACAGAACGTCAGAGAAGTACCTCTTGTCCTCAGAGGAGCAGAAGATGGGGATGGTGCCATGTCCATGCACTGGCACGAAAGAAGAATCACCCAAAGTGATCTCGCGTATCTTGGCAGTGAAGCCCTCCAACCAATCTCGATGGGGTGTCATGTGAGCAATAGCACCGCTATCCACGATCCACGACCGCGACTGAGAAGTCACAAGAGCAAGTACACGACGAGTACCTGCTAATAGAAGAATACCATCATCCTTCTTGGTCTGAGACACCGTTGTAGAGGAAGAGTTCTTTGCTTCTTCATCCTGCTTCTTCTTGTGACATTGGGGCAATTTATGACCCTTCTTGCCACAATAATGACACTCAATGTCCTTGTCTTTAGAAGATCTGCTTTTGTCTTTGTCTTTATTCTTGTCGTTATCCTTGGAGTTCTTGTCAGAACCCCCTTTCCCTTTCTTCTGTTGATTCTTCCCTTTATCTTGTGCAACAAAAGCTCCATCATAACCATCAGAGGTGCCAATCCGCTCCTCAAAGCGAGACTCAATCTACATAATGGAGGGGAGAACTTCCTCCCAAGTAACTGGAACAAGACGAGAAGAAGAAACAAGAGACTGAATATAAGCATCAAACCTCTCTGGAAGCTTGGAGAGAAGCCGAATAGCCATATCCTCTGTAGAGATATCCTTGCCACAAACAACAAGCTCGTCCTTAAGATCTTTCATCTTCGAGCTGAAAGCAGATAAAGATGGAAAGGCAAAAACTGACAAGTTCATAAGCTGCTTTTCTAACGCCAAAATCCAACCCAGAGACTTAATCTCGTAGAGATCTGCAAATGCCTTCAAAACTTCATGTGCAGTATCTGTTGTACGCACATGAGAGAGAACAGAATCTTGACAAATCAACATTAGAAAGGAGAAAACACGATGATCATTGATTGAGTCACACCACCGGAAGCAAGGGTGGAAGAGGTGGCATTGCCAGGTGTAACAAGCCAATCCCAGAGATCCATGCCACGCAAGGCTGATTTCACTTTCACCTTCCACAAAGTGTAGTTGGAACCATCCAACTTTGCAGACTGAGAACATATGAAGTGTAATCGGGGCTGCCATAACAAGAGCTTGGGCTCAATCTCAAAAATATGCACAATCTCGAAAGGAGTGTCCACCACAAGTACCAAGGTTGCCACCAAAGCCAGAACCACCACAAGACACCCACTGCAAAAGGGAATGTCCACTAGACAGGAAAACGCAGCCAAAGAGGGACTGCAGACCTGAAAATACAGGCCGACTGGTTCCAAACTCTAAGTAGAGAAAAAACGCTGATAAAAAAAATACCTTCAGGCTGTAAGCGATGAAACCAAGGTGAAGGAAAGCAATCAACAGCAACTATCCAGAAAACGCAGCATCCAAAGGACTGCAAATCTGAGAAAAACGCAGAGGTGAAGGGACTGTAAATAGAGCACAATCTGGGGCAGCAGAGAGAATCATTGAATCGGGAGCGATGATACCATGAATGAGTGCACAGAGCGGAAGCAAATAAGCACTAGAGTATGCTGTGCAGAGAGTGCAAGAGAGAGAGAGAGATATGGAGCAACTATGCTGAATACTTGTCATGTGCCAGTATGTCCATGGACATGTTCCTCAGCTAGTCCAGAAGGGGCAGCCAGAAAAAGAATGATAAGAACCAGAAGTTGGAGCATCAAGTGCTGTTTTGGCTAGAGGGGACCACGCGGACCAGGCGGCTGCCAGAGGGTCCTTGTCGGCTGCAAGAAAAGGCTATCAGCTGGACCAGATTTGAGGCGGCTGCAGGCTGATTTTGCCTTGTAGATGGAAGTTTTTTTTTTCTGACCATTGTTAGTCTACCTTAGTACCGGCCTTTCTCGTTCTTTGTCTTCAGGAAAATATTGCCAGTCGGCTGGCCGCCCAGCAGTCGGCCTGCTCTTCTATTTTTTCAAGAGCCTATAAATAGGCAAGGATGCTCATTGTGTTATTCACTCACTCCCATACGGAGTGGGTCCTTAGGGTCCCTAAACTAGGACTATTTTGGTGTGTTTCACCTTTTAAGAAAGGCAGCCTATGGCTGTAGATGTAGGTACCTTTTTGTACCATAATATACTGAATTTCCAGCATATCTCTCTCTCTCTCTCTACTCTCCCTTCTGTCTGCGTTTTTGCATCAACATGTTCTCAGTGGTGTTTAGGACTGAAAGAATACCCCCAGAGCTTCCGCTTGTTACAATACTGTTTTGGCCCGAGTTCCGGCCCCAAATGTACATGTACAATGTTTAGTATGTTTAGTTTTCAGCTTTGTTAAGTTTTGTCCTATGTCCATTATTTCATTAAGTGTTTAAGTGATTGTTATTTACGAGACGGCACCCAATACATGCTCACACCCAATGGGGTGAATTATAGTCATGCTCGCATTAGCCTTGCACATGCTGATGATCAGTCGCCTTCAGTCTATGACTCTTGGGCTCGCTCCTCGGGGTGACACTCCTCTCGGGAAGGGGAGGCACCTCTAGGACGAGGGTGAGGTGGGTGAGCAAGGTGTCATCAGTAGTTGGTGACAAATGAGACACTGGCCCGGAAGCCCGAAGAACTCCACTTGCTAAATAATATGAATCACTGAATATGATGATAGAACACTAGATCCACCCACAGAAGCTTAGCAACAACAAAGGGCAGTAAGACGGGCTGTGTGCGCGTGCGCGTGCGCGTGCGTGCGTGTGTGTGAGTGAGTGAGAGAGAGAGAGAGAGAGCGCTTACCTCACGGATCAGGAGGCTGTGTTGCAGGGCAGGCCAATATCGTGGAAGTGGCGTGCTCGCTTCAAGCTTGGTAAATGCGTGGACCCCAAAAAAGTTACTCGTGTAATTATATATAGAACTCGCCTGTTTATATATACATATATCTCAACTAAAATAAAGATCACCCCGGATTCTGCCCCTGATTAAAGGACACCTTTTTTTCGCTCTTTAGAATCAAGGTACATACTTTATTTTAAACTTTAAAGATCATATATGGATTAAAGCACTCCTTTTTTCACTCTTTAGAATCAAAGTACATACTTTATCTAAAAATAACTTATTGTAAGATTCCTCTTAAACCCCTCAAAATGTCTAATATTTTTTCCTGTAATCAATTTTTTTTTAAGAATAATAAAAGATCTTATTTCTATCTGTTCTAGTTTAGAAAGAGAAAATGTTTTAGAGAAAGGTAACTCAGTTTTTAGATATCTTTGTATGGAAAAATATTCTTTTTTATTAAAATAAATTCTCTCGAAACAGAATTTTAAAAAAAAATTCCTAAGGTGCATTAGAAATAAATTATAATCTGCTAAAAAGACCCTTACCCTAAGGGTCCAGATTTTAAAAAAAAAATAGATTAAGGTTCTGAGGGGCCAATCAGATTAATCCAAATGTAGGGAGGAGATACATTGAAGAAATAAAGAAAATCCCCCCAAAAATGAGTAAATACTCACATAAGATGAAGAGTGGACTAAGGACCAAAGGAAATACTAAAAAAATAAATTTTTGACACCTGAGAGTAGGGATTCTCCCTCATGAAGGAAGCGTCTATTTCACATGTGTGGTGGAGTTTTAAACTCTCAAATAATGAGATATTTCATCTCTCCTCTCTCTTAATTCAAGTCTAGTTCCAAAAAGTAAGCTGAACTGACCCAAAAATGGTCAAAAATTGACCAAACTGATCTGGAAAATTCTAGAATCAGTTTGCTTGATAAGAGGCTCACTTTTTCCTATAAATAGAAGCCTTCTTCTTTGTAAAAGCTTAATAGTGTTTATGCACTGTTACTCTACTCCTCCCCAGAGCCAAAAACATTGAATTCATTTAATAATTCACTTGTTTTTGACTAATTCCTCTACAAAGAATTGGTGGCCACTCTTGATCTAAACAAGAGTAGAATCCTCAATCCCTCAAGCAAAAGGAAAGCTCACAAAACTCCATGTAAAGCCTTAATGAAAAGGCTTCCCCCTTCTCTTCATTAAGAATTTCAACCTTTCTTTATCCTGAAATGAGTAACAAATAAATTGATTTAATCTTTCTTATTGTTTACTCGCTTGAAAGTAAGAATTGAGTAGATTAGAGTGTTTTACTTCAACTTGGATTTAAATTAAAGTGATATTTATAATGTAAAATTTGAGAAATGGGCAGCCATACAAAGGAGGTTATGGTAAAAAAAAATTAAATTTTATGAAAATAAGTTTTATCTTTATGTTATTCAAAAAGAATAATCCCCACCGTTTGTGCATTCTAAAAGGAATTCTTTTTAATTTAAAAGTGTTATTCCTATTAAATTGATTTTTTGCATAAATAGATGCATAAAAGGATTTTCTTTTATATAAAAGTGTTATTTTCATTAGATTCAATTTCGATGCATAGAAAGATGCATATTGGATATTTTTTTAATTAAATAAATGTGTTATTTTCATTAGATTCAATTTCTATGCATAGAAAGATGCATATTGGATATTTTTTTATTATAAAAGTGTTATTTTCATTAGATTCAATTTCTATGCATAGAAAGATGCATATTGGATGTTTTTTTATTATAAAAGTGTTATTCCTATTAAATTGATTTTATGCATAAATAGATGCATAAAAAGATTTTTTTTTATATAAAAGTGTTATTTTCATTGAAGTTAGATTTTATACATAAATATATGCATAAAGAATTTTTATATCAAAATTAGAGTTCTCTTTGATTCTATGTTTAATTTCCATGAATAATCGATAATTGAATAAGTAAATACACTGTGAGAGAAAATTCTATCGTTTCATATTCACTCGGATGGTAATGAGAAAATTTAAAAAATCTATCGAAGTCAAAAATTTAGATAAATTGATTAATTTATTCCTCATAGAAATCCGTGATTAGTTTAAAAATCAGTTAAGTGAATATTCAATGAATGAAATTCAGTAAAATAGTAATTGAAATATCACCCCCCTTTCGAGAAAGGTAGTACAGAAAGAACCTTACCAGACTCGAACCCAGAATTAGACTCTGACCAAGACCAAACTCTTTGTTAGTTTCAAGGAAAGACGATGTGACCAGTTCAAGAAAATACACTCAAATCACCCACCAAATCTGAAACTAAGTTGAGACCCTTTGAATTGATCTAAGAATCAAGGTTACAGAATTCGAGAAATTCTGTTTGGAATTGAGACCTACGATCAAGAAGTCTTGGGATACGACTCATTATATTAAAAGAAAATCAAAACTGAAAACTTGCATAGAAACCCTGTTTTCTTAAAGGACCGTCTTACGCCAAAATGCTGGAGGGAGCATTTGGTATATGTGTTTTTCTAAGGGAAGTTCGGTTGCAACAGCTGGTAGGGAGTGCTCAAAGGACAGCTCACGCGGCAAAGCGTACCAAGGTCTTGACCAGCCTCGGTACGGTTAAAATGGTGCGCTTCCGGTACGATGGATGAGAGTCGATGAAGCGATCCTTGAGTAAAGTGCCATGACACCTAAGGAGGATCCTGAAGGGTTCTGACCAGGCGATGCACGGGCTTGCGGCGCCGAGGACACCCATGTGTATGTCGTGGAAGATTTTGTTAAAGTTTAAAGAGGAGTATGTGCGTATCTGTATTCTAAAGCAAAAGTTAAGAAAGGCATTCAATTATGGATAAGTACTTATCTGGTTCTACCAATTCCAGTGGTTGGACGGTGGCTAAAACCCATGGCTAGAATCAGTAGAGTTTTAATAATAAAATTGATTAATAAGAATACGCTTAGAATTCGAGTAGATAAATAAAAGCCTAAAGACTTCTCAAATGAATAGATCAACGGCTGTGCCTGATTCAATTAGGAAAAAAGCGTTGATTTCTTCAAGTTAAGTCCATAATAGTTTTCCTTCTATCTGGTTTGATCAGATGAAGGTTAGTTTAATCTCTTGACCTCGTTAGAAAATTTGTTAAGAAATTCAAAAAGGTGGAATCGTCCTCGTTCTCCGGGCAAGGAAAATTTTCTCAGTTTTGGTTTCGAAATAATCAAAGATTAGTCTCATGCTCGGACATTCGAGGACTTGGCTCCGAGTGGGAAACCCTACCCCGTGCAAGAGGAAGCTACTTCCGTTGCTGCTACCAACCGAGAATACGGTGCGCAGAGGGGGCAGTGGGATCTCACAGCTGGTATCAGAGCGCTGTTGTAAACTTTTGAAACAGCAGCAGAAATTACTTTAAAAAAATTTTAAGTAAATCTGGGAAAAAAATATTTTCACTTGCTAAGAGTATGTTTGAAATGAATTCATAAATTGAATTGGATTTTTAGATGGATACCCCAAATCTGTCTAGCATTCCTGGACTTTCCCAGAGTTTGGACATGATTGCCTTTGGATTCGACGTCGGTATATGTGGTTCTTTGGAGGAAGATGTATTAACGTCAATACCAAATCAACGTCAGACTTAGGCAGAATATCTCGCTAGCCATGATTTTGATAAGGCTAGGAGTTGTTCATTATGTACAACTCTTTAATTATTCACCCCGAAATTTTAGAATTTCCTGCCGTATTTTTAGACTTCTTAGCCGCTTTATTCCTAGGAGTAGAATTACAACACCTCTACCAGTGATATGATGAATCGTATATATCATGGCATGTCTCCATCACAGTTTCGCTTTTTTATGCGTATGCGATTGAGGCAATGACTTTTGGAGCCGAGATGCTCTAAGTATATATCAAAAACTTTTGATATAAATGACGTTTTGCAAAAGATTCCAAATTGTTTTTCATGGTTATGAATATTGATTAACAAAATTATCAAAGTGAATCTTGTTTTTAAGAATTATGATGGAATAACTATTGTTCAAGAAATAAATCTCAAAAATTAAATAGTCATAAATCTGATGAGACGAAGTTAAGTTGACAAAAATCTTGTTTTGTCAGAATCATGAGGCGCACGGCCCGTGCTAGGCAACCGGATCCTCTTACCCAATGATGAAGAGTTAGATCCGGACGTTCGTAAAGCCCTACACCGATCCCAACTAGGTCCATTTAAGGGTGAAGGGGAACAGTTAGGAGAAACAATGGAAAAATGGATTGAGGCCATGGAAGAGTACTTTGATGTAACCGGCTACAATGAGAGGAGCATGATGGCTCTCACCAGATTAAAGATTATGGAAACAGCCAGGGTCGTATGGAGGAACCATTGCGAGACAAACCGTCTCGACAAAGATACCCAGACCTCGTCAGATCTTAAAGCATACCTCAAGAAAAGGTTCTGTCCTCCAGGCTTCCTAGAAATCAAAATGAATGACTTCTTGGAATTAAAACAGGAGTACCATCAGGCATTGGCCCTTCTCCTCAAATATTCTCCACTTTTGGATGAAGAACAGCTGATGGCCCGATTCATTGGAGGAATGACTGCACCCTCAAACTTTAAAAGGTTCAAAACCTCGAGAAGTGCTTCAAACTTTCCACCCCTAAAGAGGCAGCAAGGCCCAAGTCAGAATCAAGATGCTAGCAGATTCAGAAGTGAAGGAAGACCCTTCCCTCGGAACACTTTCTCAAGAGCCCCACCTTTTTCAAGGATTTAGAGGGATGAGCTCAGAAGTGAGAACCGATGTTTTGGATGTTAGGGTTTTGGTCACCAGTTGAAATACTGTCCGACTCCTACCATGTCAAGAGGACAGGGAAGCCAAGGACGTAGAATGCAGAGACCAGCCCTTCCTATCAGTCAAATCAAGGTCCCGTCTCATCAAAATCAGGGCAATCTCAGGAGGAATCGAGCTCAGCCATCTGCCTCTGTGTACAGAGTAATCTCAGAACTCCCTCCCAGAATTGGGGTAACCAAAGAGAAAGAGTTCCACCCTAGTCTGCACCAGCCAGAGCGGTTACAATAGCAGAAGTAGTGGAAGAGGAAAGAGGCAAGATTTATGCCGCTATTGAAAACCAAGGGCCAAATCGTCAATTCTCAATCATCCATACTCCAGCTGAGTATAAGTGTAAGTCATTCAAACTTTTAATTGATTCAGGCAATACTCATTCATTTATTTTCCCTGGATGCTTGCGTAAGCTAGTCTTAGATTAGAAAACAAGGAAACCTATGCAAGTTGAATTGGCCAGTGGGAAGATCCTTTTCACTCACCATGAGACAGATCGTATTCAGTTCAATCTAGATGGGAATATAATTGACTGTCAATTCGGAGTCCTACCTTTGGGAGTTTTTGACGGGATCCTTGGAATGGATCGGCTCCACAAAAATCAAGGTGACATTCACTGTCACAATGGAACCATTTCCTTCCGTGACCTTCACAGAAACAAAGTTCAAGGAACTGGATTTTAGGATCCCCAATCTGCAATTAGTAAAAGCTTCTAAGTAACTGAAAGGACTTAGAAAGAAGCAGCTCATTTACGTTGTCAAAATGAATCTAGTAGACATGCTAAGTGGAGCCCAGATCTTCACAAAGATAGATCTCAAATTAGGGTATTATCATATCAGGATTAATGAGAGCAAGATATCCCGAAGACAGCCATCAATACTCGGTATGGGCACTATGAATTTACAGTCATGCCATTTGGTTTGACAAATGCCCCAGCTACATTCAATCGCCTAATGCAGGACATTCTCAGAGAATACTTGGATGATTTTGTTCTTGTTTTCTTTGATGATATTTTGATTTACTCAAAGAATGCAGCTGACCATGAAGCTCATGTCCGAAAAGTTCTTGAGATTCTAAGGAAGCACCAACTCTTTGCAAAAAAGAGCAAATGCACTTTCTCTGCCAACCATGTTGAATATTGGGCTTCCTAGTATCCAAAGACGCGATTTCTCTAGATTTTGCTAAAGTCCAAGCAGTCATAGATTGGCCTGAACCAAAGACAATAAAAGAAGTCAGAGGATTCTTGGGACTAACTAGCTAGTATAGAATTTTTATACCTAAGTATGCTCTCATAGCTTCCCCCTTGACTAATCTTCTCAAGAAGAATATACCGTTTTAATGGTCTGCCAAGTGTCAGAGTGCTTTTGATAAGCTGAAGACCGCCTTGGTAACCAATCCCGATCTGAAATTGCCAGATTTCTCTCTACCCTTTGAGGTAGTAAACTGATGCCAGTGGTTTCACCCTGGGAGGTGCACTCATGCAGGAAGGTCATGCAGTGGCCTATGAATCCCGAAAACTTGGAACGCATGAGAGAAATTATGCTGTCCACGACCTGGAGCTACTTTCAGTAGTATATGCCCTGAAGTTATGGAGACATTACCTACTACTTTCAGTAATATATGCCCTGAAGTTGTGGAGACATTACCTACTAGATCAAAGATTCACTTTGATGTGACAGATCATCAGAGCTCAAAGTGGATCTTCACTCAGAAGGATCTCAACATGCGCCAAAGATTCACTTTGATGTGACAGATCATCAGAGCTTAAAGTGGATCTTCACTCAGAAGGATCTCAACATGCGCCAAAGAAGGTGGATGCAAACCCTGCAGGAATTTGATTTTGAAATCAAGTACCGCCTAGGCAAAGAAAATGTGGTAGTAGATGTCCTCAGCAGAAAAGCCTCCTTGCTTGCAATTACAGTGGTGTCAAATCCATTGATTAATGAGGCAAGAGAGAAGATCATGTAGGGTAGATTCTTTGGCCCTATTGCTACCCTACTTATGCAGGAAAGCAAAACTCCTCAGGAGTTGAACCGAGTTCAAGGATACACCCTGGATGATGGAATTTTGTATTATAATAGCAGGCTATGCATTCCCAATGATGAGGGAACTAAAGGTCAAATTCTGAATGAAGCCCATGACAGTCTTATTGCAAGACATCTAGGTTTCATCAAGACCTACATGTCTGTGAAGAAAAGCTTCTTTTGGTCTGGACTAAAAAAGGATGTACTTAATCATGTACGTCAATGCCTGATTTGTCAGAAAGTCAAAGCAGAAAAAGAGTAAAAATGCCTGGGAAGTTACATCCATTAGACATCCCCCAGATGAAGTGGGAATGCATCACTATGGATTTTATTACTCGACTACCTTCAGTGCAATCAGGTTACAACTCCATCTTCGTGGTAGTTGATAGACTAACCAAAGTTGCCCATGTGATTCTAGTAAAAGAAACCTACACTGCGGTGGACGTGGCCAGAGTGTTCCTCAAGGAAATCTTCAGATTACATTGCCTACCCAGGAGAATAGTAAGTGATGGAGATCCCAAGTTCACGTCAAGATTTTGGACTACATTTTTCAAAGCAGTAGGAACTTTCTTGGATCTCAGCACAGCTTACCACCCCGAGACTGATGGTCAAACAAAAAAGGTGAACCAAGTAATTGAAGATATACTTCGGTCATGCTGATGGCAGGGAACCCAAAAAGTGGCTAAGCTATCTGCACCTAGTCGATTCTTATCACCGAAGGATTGGGATGAGCCCTTTCAAAGCTCTGTATGGACAAGACTGCCTAACACCATTAACTTGGTCTGACCCAATGATTAGGGTCGAGATGTTCAGACACATGCTTGACGACATGGAGCAGCAGATGCAGCCAATCCGCAAAGATTTAAGAGCTGCCCAGGATAGACAGAAGTAGTATGGAGATAAGAAGAGGTCAGACAGAGAATTCGAAGAAGCAGATATGGTCTTCATTCGAGTACGCCCAAAAAGAAGTTCTCTATCTCTTGGGAAGTATAAGAAGTTATCCCCCAGATACTGTGGGCCATATCTGATTACAAAGAAAGTAGGTGACTTAGCCTATGAACTTCTTCTGCCTCCTCATCTCAAAGTACATAATGTATTTCATGTCACCTTACTTAAAAAGTATGTACCGACCTCGAATAATGTGCTTAATAATGAAGTCTTAACTTCTTCAACCCAAGGGCTGATGGAACTCCAACCTGAAGAAATCCTTGATGTTCGAGAGAAGGTTCTCAGGAACAGAATTTTGAGAGAATTCTTAGTCAAATGGAAGTTCTATCCTTTTGAAGACGCCACCTGGGAGAAAGAAGTCGAACTATTGCGGGATTACCCCCAGTTTGCGAGATGAGGACATCTCGCATTTTTCAAGTGGGAGAGATTGTAAGATTCCTTCCCAACCCCTCAAGATGTCCAGTATCCTCCCCTGTAATCAATCCCCTTTTCAGAATAATAAAAGATCTTGTTTCTATCTGTTTTGGCCTAGAGAGAGAAAATATTCTAGAGAGAGATAACTCAATTTTTAGATATCTTTGTATGGAACAAAAATCCTTTCTTATTAAAATAAATTCTCCCAAAATAGAATTTTAAAAAGAATTTCCTAAGGTGCATTAGAAATAAAAAGACCTTGGGGGTCTGTGTTATGGCTCCTTCCTTGGCCGGGACCTCATGTGTTCTTTGAGGGTGAGGGCACTGATGCTGTGCTTATGCTTACGGCGACGGGGTATCGGAGGGGGTACCTCAGTATGATTCCTCCTGACGCCTTGCACATGGAGCATTGGCAGAGGGATGATGTTTTTATGGTGATTGCCGCGATTGCGATGTGGAACATTTGGAGAGCTCGTTGTCTCCATGTCCTTAGTCACACGCGGCAATCGACACGTGATACTCTAGTCCTGATTTGGCTCGATCTTATCCGTGCACTGCGTTCCACGTATGATGATTCCTGTCGGCCTTCACAGACAGCTCAGGACAGACTCCAGGCCTTCATTCGTCGTTGGGGGCGCACGGGTCTCTTCTTCAGGATTGTTGGAGGACATGCTAGATGGGAGTACACTCCCCCACAGTGGTTCATATTGCACACATCACATCATCCACCGTGATGTAGCACCGACTGCTCACAGGCTTCACGCCTCCCATGTATGCCCCCTCAGTAGGCCACCTCTGGCACTTTGGGGTTTTTTTCATACCCAGTATTATAGCTCTGTGTTTCCTCAAAAAAAAAAAGAAATAAAAAGACCTTAGCCTAAGGGTCCAGATTTTTTGAAAATTTTAAGTTTAGGTTCTAAGGGACCAATCAGATTAATCCAAATGTAGGGAGGAGATAAATTGAAGAAATAAAGAAAATCCGCCCAAAAATGAGTAAATACTCACATAAGATGAAGAGTGGACTAAGGACCAAAGGAAATACTAAAAAAAAGAATTTTTGACACCTCAGAGTGGGGATTACCCCTCATGAAGGAGGCGCCTATTTCACATGTGTGGTAGAGTTTTAAACTCTCAAATAATAAGATATTTCATCTCTCCTCTCTCCTAGTTCAGGTCTAGTTCCAAAAAGTAAGCTGAACTGACCCAAAAATGGTCAAAAATTGACCAAATTAATCTGGACAATTCTAGAATCAGTTTGCTTTGTTAGAGGCTCACTTTTTCCTATAAAGAGAAGCCTTCCGCTTTGTAAAATCTTAATAGTGTTTATGCACTGTTACTCTACTCCTTCCCAGAGCCAAAAACATTGAATTCATTTGATATTCGATTTCAAGGAAAGACTATGTGACCAATTCAGGAAAATACACTCAAATCACCCACCAAATCTGAAACTAAGTTAAGACTGTATTCTAAAGCAAAAGTTAAGAAAGGCATTCAATCATGGGTGAGTACTTGGCTGGTTCTACCAATTCTAGTGGTTGGGTGGTGGCTAACCCATGGGTTGGATGAGACTGGAATCAGTAGAGTTTTAATAATAAAATTGATTAATGGGAATACGCTTAGAATTCGAGTAGATAAATAAAAGCCTGAAGACTTCTCAAATGAATAGATCAACGGCTGTGCCTGATTCAATTAGGGAAAAAGCGTTGATTTCTTCAAGTTAAGTCTGTAATAGTTTTCCTTCTATTTGGTTTAATCAGATGAAGGTTAGTTTAGTCTCTTGACCCATTTAGAAAATTCGTTAAGAAATTCAAAAAGGTGGAATCGTCCCCGTTTTTCGAGCAAGGGAAATTTTCCTGGTTTCGGTTTCACCAGATTAGTCTCGTGCCCGAACATTCGAGGATGAGGCCCCGAGTGGGAAACCCTACCCCGCTCAAGAGAAAGCTACTTCCCCTCTGCTACCAACCGAGAATCCGGTGCGCAGAGGGGGCAGTGGGATCTCACACCTATCCTCAGCATTTGATGACTCTTGTTGGCTTAAAGACTGGATGTGGTGTAATGGGGTAAGTTGGATAAAGGTTCAGCCAAAGCCTTATACTTAGAATTGAGAAAAATAAATTTGAATGTGGAATATTGCAACAAAGCTTGGAAAGTAAATTGGAAAGCTAGAACTCGGAGAAAGAGATGGAAGCTCATCTAGGAATCTAACTTGCCCTTGAAATTTCAAGTTTTTCTGTGGAGAGTGTGCTTGGTTACGCTACCAGCTGGATCCAAACTTCTTCATAGGAACTTTACTTCAGGTTGTTGTCCAAGGTGTAGGTAAGATGGGAAGCATACATTCTGGGGGTGCCTTGCCATCAAGGGATTTTAGGCCAGGATAGGGAAATGGGTAGTTAGACGTTTAGGAGTACAGGGACTTTGGGGAGACTGGATCTTGGGAAGGGGGGTGGAATCTAAAGAGGTTATTAACTGGTTGTTCAGTATTATAAGATATGGTTGCTTATGGGAGATTTGGATATCTAGGAATAACTTAGTGTTTCATAATGGTGGGGAAACTGGTTTTAATGTCATTGAAATAATGTATAAATGTATTCATTTGTGCAGATTTGCATATCATGTTAACAAGTTGATTGATGTTAATACACTTCAGGCAGTACAATCTCTCCTCAATGGAATCAGATGATTTGCAATACAATTAATCTTGGTACATAATAGGATTCCCTAACAGAAAATTGTATGCAGGCTTGCCTAACTAAGGAAGGGAAGATCAGGCTGCCCAAATTTAGACCCAGGATTAAGAGTCACATACATTCTATCCACATTATATCACATCACTTCTGTCCACACCATATCTCATTCATACACATCCATCCAATCATTCACCTGTACGACTACCCACATCTATTCATACACTCATATCTATCACTTCACATCCACATATATTCATGTCACATCACATCATTTTTCATCACATCACATTCCTTCACATACACATCCACATCACATTCTTTTACATACATTCACTCACATCCCATATCATTCATTTACATCTTGATTCACATGACATCACATCTCATCACATCTATTCACCTCACATCTCTTCACCCCTATTCACATCACACATCTCATCACATCTATTCACCTCACATCTCATCACCTTTATTCTCATCACATCTTTCCATCCCTTCATTCACATCTATCTGATTCACATCACACATCTCATCACATCTATTTACCTCACATTTCATCACCTCTATTCAAATCACATCTATTCATCCCTTCATTCACATCTATCTGATTCTCATCACACATCTCTTCACATCTATTTACCTCACATCTCATCACCTCTATTCACATCACATCTATTCATTCCTTCATTCACATCTATCTGATTCTCATCACATCTATTCATTCCTTCATTCACATCTATCTAATTCTCATCACACATCTCTTCACATCTATTTACCTCACATCTCATCACCTCTATTCACATCACATCTATTCATCCCTTCATTCATATCTATCTGATTCACATCACACATCTCATCACTTCTATTTACCTCACATCTCTTTTTCTTCCTGAATTATCTTTCTCGAAAAGGGAGTGATATTTCAATTACTGAATTTCATTCATTGAATATTCACTTAACTGATTTCTATATTAACACGAATTCCAATGAGGAATAAATTAATCATTTATCTGAATATTTCAACTTTGATAGATTTCTTGAATTTTCTCTTTACAAACCAAGTGAATATGAAACGATAGAATGTTCTCTTTACAAACCAAGTGAATATGAAACGATAGAATTTTCTCTCTCAGAGTATTTACTTATTCATTTATCAAATATTCATGAAAATTAAACATAGAATTAAAGAGAATCTAATTTTGATATAAAAATTCTTTATGCATAAAATCAATTTAATAGGAATAACACTTTTAAAATAAAAAGATTTCCAATATGCATCTTTCTATGCATAGAAATTGAATCTAATGAAAGTAACACTTTTACAATAAAAAAATATCCAATATGCATCTTTCTATGCATAGAAATTGAACTAATAAAAATAACACTTTTATAATAAAAAATATCCAATATGCATCTTTCTATGCATAGAAATTGAATCTAATGAAAATAACACTTTTATAATAAAAAATATCCAATATGCATCTTTCTATGCATAGAAATTGAATCTAATGAAAATAACACTTTTATAATAACAAAATATCCAATATGCATCTTTCTATGCATAGAAATTGAATCTAATGAAAATAACACTTTTATAATAAAAAATATCCAATATGCATCTTTCTATGCATAGAAATTGAATCTAATCAAAATAAGAGTTTTATAATAATTAAAAAATATCCAATATGCATCTTTCTATGGATAGAAATCGAATCTAATGAAAATAACACTCTTATAATAAAAGAAAATCCTTTTATACATCTCTTTATGCATAAAATAGGAATAACACTTTTAAAATAAAAAGAATTTCTTTTGGAATGCACAAACGGTGGGGATTATTCTTTTTGAATAACATAAAGATAAAACTTATTTCCACAAAATTTAAGAAAACTTTGCCATAACCTCGTTTGTATAGCTGACCATTTCTCAATTTTTACATTCTAAATTTACTTTAAATTTTATCCCAAGATGAAATAAAGCACTCTAATCTAATCAATTTTTCACTTCTAAAGAGTAATCAATAAGAAAAGTTTAACTCAATTTATTTGTTACTCATTTTAGGATAAAGAAAGACTGAAATTCTTAATGAAGAAGGGGGAAGCCTTTTCGTCACTCAAGGCTTATATTCCATTATCACATTAAAAAGCAAAGAATTCAGAAAACCATAGATTAGAATTTTAAAAAAGTAGAATTAATAACTTACATGGAGTTTTGTGAAATTTCCTTTGGCTTGAGGGATTGAGGATTCTACTCTTGTTTGGGTCAAGAGTGGCCACTAATTCTTTGTAGAGGAATTAGTCAAAAACAAGTGAATTATCAAGTGAATTCAATGTTTTTGGCTTTGGGGAGGAGTAGAGTAACAGTGCGTAAGCACTATTAAGCTTTTACAAAGGGGGAGGCTTCTATTTATAGGAAAAAGTGAGCCTCAAACCAAGCAAATTGATTCTAGAATTTTCTAGATCAGTTTGGTCAATTTTTGACTATTTTTGGGTCAGTTCAGCTTACTTTTTGGAACTAGACTTGAATTAGGAGAGAGGAGAGATGAAATATCTCATTTTATTGATTTAAAATGAAAAGCAATGATGAGAAAAAAGGTGCCTCCTTCATGAGGGGGAATCCCCATTTTGAGGTGTCAAAAATCAAATTTTTAACTATTTTCCTTGGTCCTTAGTCCACTCTTCATCTTATGTGAGTATTTACTCATTTTTGGGGGGTTTTTCTTTATTTCTTCAATTTATCTCCTCCCTACATTTGGATTAATCTAATTGGTCCCTTAGAACCTTAATCCAAAATTTTCAGAAAATCTGGATCCTTAGGCTAAGGCCTTTTGAGCAGATTATAATTTATTTCTAATGCACCTTAGGAAATTCTTTTTAAACTTCTATTTCGGGAAAATTTAGTTTAATAAGAAAGCATATTTTTCCATCCAAAGATATCTAAAAACTAAGTTACCTTTCTCTAGAACATTTTCTCTCTGTAGGCCAAAACAGGTAGAACAAGATCTTTTATTATTTTGAAAACGGGATTGATTACAGGGGAAGAAACTGGACATCTTGAGGGGCTAGGAGGAATCTTACAGGTACTAAATCTATAGTGAAGGTTTGGTTAGGCAAATTTGTATTGGAAAAGCTTCCACCCAAAGGTTTCACCAGTGAGCCTATGATGATAGCTTGTATGTAATTAGGCTACCATGTGTCCTAGAGTCAATCTTCTTTTCCTTGTGGGAGGATGAAAGATGGGTTATGCTATGCAGATTACTAAACTATAGTAAATATGACTTGGAGTAGGATGGAGGTTCAAGAGCTCTATAAAAGGACTCTATGATGTAAATATTTTCAATGTTAATATTACAAATATTTTCCCCCAAAAAAACCTGTCCTATCCAAACCTATCAATTATTCTATTGATTAGACCAACATTGGAATGCAGATTCCATAGGAGGTTAATCCCAAAAAGGAGACATCTTAGGGATTTATTCACGTAATAGGAAAACCCACACTCTCACACAAAAAGATAAGCATGGTGAGATTTGAACCCAAGTAGAGTGAGAAGGTGAAATTAGAGGGGATTTCGCTCGCACGAGCTTAGGGGAATAAAAGACATCTCCTTCTGTATCCTTTGACTTACCATTTGGTACTAACAATATTTTATAATATGCATATACACAATGAAAAGTTTGCTAAATTTTTGTCAAACGGTTATACTTATTTATAAGCAAATAAATTGTTATTGTCAAATTTTTGTGGAAATAAGTTATATTTGGTTATATTTAGTTGTCCAAAAATATTTTAACAAGAAAAACTAGCAAAAAGGCTTCATAGGAAAACCCTACCGAAGTGACCAACCGGGTGAGCTCAAGGCCACTACTTGCTGCTCTGCAATTTTACATTGGAATTAACAAGAATTGCCACTTCCACTACACCACCATGTGGTGACATATAATGGAAAAATAACACTTGTATTTCTGCACTTATAGGTTTTTAGAAGCAAACATGTATCTTATTTGGATGTGAGCAAGCATGCAGTGTGCACCTTATTTTTAGCATTTAGACGGTTGAACTTAAGTTTTCACATCATGCTAAGAATATTCCCTTCTTATTGATGGATCAAACCATTAAATTCATCATACCATCCATAGTTGAATTGTTCTTTTCTCATTCTAGCCTTTATCTTAAACCTTCAAAGTAACCTAGTCTATCTAAATCGTTTTGATTTTCCTATTCTAGCCTTCAAAAAATACACTAAATTTTCTAGCACACATAGCTACAAGGCACATTTGTGACTACCCTGCTTCCAACCCCTAAGCATCCATAATTAGGTGAAAAGTCAATGGATTTGTTTAATTGGATTCTAATTTGCAAAATCCGCATTAATAGCAATTGGCATAACTCTTGATTATTATAATGATTTAGGAGACTCTTTAAACTTACCATGTAACTTTTTCTACTTGTCTGCCTTCAGTTTGAGGTGTCTAATCCAAATGCCTAAAACATCATGGCCAAACCTAGCACCGATTGTTGGCCAAATTTGAAGCCGTCTAGTGAAACATGTGAAAACATTGGTCAATAGACAACGGAGACCCAATAGTTTATCCAATAGAAGTTTTATTTGACCATGGCCATGATGTGGCACTAAATTTACATCCATTTGATGGATGATGTGAAGATGTTAGGTTACTGGTCATAAATTTCTAACCATATCATATGCATTCTTTATCAAGCATATGCGTGTGAAGCTAGACTTAGAGGTCAATCTCATATCATTACTTTCCCTTACACTGAATCTTCAACCATGATCCTTTATTGTGTCAATTACAATGGCTTAGTTATATAACACCATGCCCCCACCTAGCATGGTCTGATTTAGAGTGGGCAATGAGAAAAGCCTCTAAAACCAAGAGTAGAACCCAACTTGTTATTTAAGTCTACATTTAGATCATCTATTAAGTGTTTGATTCTCTTCCCAAAAAGTGTTAGGTATATCCTTTGTATGGCCATCACAGAACACCAAAAGATAAAACATCTTCACTCATCAATGTTTGCCAATCTTGCACATCAATCAAAGTTGTTCTCACTATTCATCACAATTGCATATGTAAAGTTGAAGATTTCATTTTATTTCACTCTAAACATTGAGTAGAATAGCTAGGTGCACACCACCCAAGGTGTTTTAAAGCGGCACATAAATGTAGGGTTCTTATAATCTTTAAAGATAAACAAATGAGGAAGACAAGAACGATAATCTAAAATGCATCACAATCCTTGAGGAAGAAAGAAGAACAAAGACACACACAAAAAATTAGTTTCAAGAAAATGAATATGGGAGTCTACATTTAATATGCTAGCTAGCTCCTCTAATCCAATGATCGTTTATGGATTACCACTCCTCTAGTGGTAAACCAAAGATTGTTTGGGACAAAATCGATCCAAAAGTTACAATTAATAAATTAAAAGAGGAGACCAACAATGTGCTTGTGTGTTTAAGTACTCAAGGAAATATGATGATGAGTTTCTCTCCACTCTTAGAAAATAAAAGCTTATATCATCAACTTTGAAAAGTCAACTTGGAAATGTAGTAAAATAGAGCACCCATGGAGGCTTGAAGATATCCATGGTGGTGTGTGTAGAAGAGAGATAAAGTTTTAAGGAGAGAGATGCTGAACCTTTAAGCCATGGCAATGATTCCACACGTGAAGAGAGAGTAAGATAGTAAAAGGGGGGGAGAGAGAAGATATGTGTTCATAACCAAGAGAGAGAGAGCAACAGAATGCACGATTCAATGATTTGATTGATTGATTTATGTAGAAGCTTACCAAGTACATGCATTTGTAGGTTGTAAGCATTATCTTTTGACTCAATGGAATCACATACACATACTAGAGAAGTGACACATGGCACACTTATCTTATCCACACCTAAGGGTGGGTTCACACACACTAACACACTTAGCCCCTTTAGGGGATTGTTCACACACAGACACAAGTGGGTACACAAATAGGGTTACACGTACATGATGGGTACAGAAAAGAGACTTTGAAATACCTAACAAACCCCCCTTCGGAGCTATGGTGGAGTGACTTGACACAACCTTCAATAGCCACAATGATTTGGGCTCAACACTACACTCTAATGCTCCCTCTCCCTGCTCTACTACAAACTCAAAGACTAGTAAGCATGGTTCAAAGGCCAGTGATCTTGGCATAAAAGGCTATGAGGCTCAAAAAGCATGGCTTAGAGGCTTAACAAGCATGGGCATGCAGAGACTAAAAGGTCTAGGGAACAGGTGCCAAAAGAACTTGACCACTCATGACTTTTCACGTTTCTTAGAAAATCAACCCCCTATGGACTTAAACATGGATAAATTGAAGTACTGGAGCTTTTCATAATACAAACTGGCATACATGATGAACATTTATTATAAATCTTTTTCGAGGGGAGGACCCACTGGCTAGAGGGACTGGTGACACCAATCACATATAAATACAGGGAATGGAAACTCCCAAAACTAGTGAAGTGTCAATGAAGATAAACCCAAGCAATGGAAACTTCCACAACTAGTGAAGTGACACCACTCACGTATAAACACATGGTCGTACAAAAGGGCTACTGTTATGACAAGTCTCTTCCTTGCGCGATGGTCAGCTCATTTGGTGGAGAATGACACGGCTGTATATTTTATGAAAGTACTCCGAGCTACACCAGTGGTTTGGAGTAATTAGTGAGGGAAAGCTAGTACATCACCTAGTGCAGCCATGTGGCCATTTGTAAAGTAATTTTTGGTAATATATCTTCTATTACGAGAGAGAGAGAGAGAGAGAGAGAGAATATTTAAATACACACACACATATACATACATACATACAAATATATATATATATATATATATATATATATATATACACACACACACACTTTTTTATGTTTATTATTTAAATACATATATATTTATAATATATGTGTGTGTGTGCACGTGCGTCCAGGGTGTGTTTTTTTATATTAAATATGCTTATTTTTCATAATAATTGAATATTTATTATAAAAGATGTATGTATTTATATTACACACACATTCACACTTAGTTCTTTTTAACGTTGACGAACTCTAGGTTTTTTTTTTGGGTAATTGCTATTAAAGGCCTTAATACCAACCACATACGGTTTGGCTCTATCATAATCAAAACCATTGTCATGCTACTATGGCTGCATGCGATGGGCCACTTTGTAGATTCCTCATCAAAGACGATGGCGGTGATAGCTGGTTTTCTCTACTCAGCTCTGAGTATAAAAGGGTCTTCATCTTGGTGAGTTAGACTCTGTACTATGAATCACGAGTGTTGTTTAGTATGTCTCTCGTTCTAGCTTCTGTTAGGAGCTCATTCTCTTAGGTATTTGTCATTTAGCTGGCTTGTTTACACTCCTTACACTATACAGTAGCAGGTTTTCTATGAGATATTGAATTTTTGAATCCTAGAGCGAATGGATTTTTATGGGTTAACACTTTAATTTGGCATGCACAACTTGCTCTGATAAACAGTCGCTTCTCTGATGGCTTCTTGGATATTATATTCCCTCAATCCTTTGATAATTTACATGCATGTAAGCTATGAGAGTTTAGGGCATAGATACTTTGCTGCTTGCATGACTTGGATAAGACTGTGGTTGTCTTCTTATATATCTAAACACAATTGATATTTGCCCTATCATTACATATGCATGTTTGGATAGGGTTCTTCATATTGGTGATTTCCAAAAACGGTTGCTCTGTAATTTAGGGCATACATATCTTGCTCTGTAATTTAGGGCATACGTACATATCTTGCTATTGCATGCCCTGACTATGGTCTTGTTTCTCTAAATGTTACCGACTGAATACTATTACACTGGTTTTGATTAAGATTTTTATGGGATAATAAGTCTCTAAATCCCAGTTTAATGGGTCTTTTTTATGGAGATTAATGTTTGGCATATACATTTGTTGTCTGCATCCTGCATGTAAACTTTGAAGATATTAATACTTTGTTTGGGTATGAACATTCTAATTTGATGAAAGGCTAAGCTGTCACTTCTCTGATGGACCCTTGGATGATGATTCTTGAATCCTTGGTGACAGACTACCAGCATGATGGCTTTGAGAATCCAGAGCGTTTGGATCTTGCTGCTCATTTATAAACTCTGGTTGTATGTTCTTACATGTCTGAACATGGCAACCGATTACCCTATTAATGCATAAACATAGGGTTCTTACATCAGTTATTGATATTTCTTGGTGACCTTAAGGGCACACACATCTTGCTACTATTGACTTGGTGATGGTCTTGGTTCTTCGATTTTTGCATCGACGACTCTGGTTATGGTTGGGTGTCTATAGGATGATGATTGTAACGATTTATTTGGGGGTTAATGCTTTAACATATGCATCTGCTGTTGGTGACCCGCATGAAAACTTTGAAAAAAACTTTTGATTTGCTACTCTGAGCATGGCTATTGTTAATCATTATTGCATATTAGACAACGGACTGTTAACTTATGTAATAGCCATTTTTATGACCTAATGCATATCTGGCAACGGATATTTAACATTTGCTATTGTTAAATATCTGTATAATAGCTAAATTGTTTTATGACCAGCACTGGGATAATTCTCTATGATTAGAGAACCCATTCATGAGGGGTCTTGTTAGACCTTAACCTTTTGAGATTGGTATATTGTAGTGAGATATTTGTCTAGACTCTTAAGAGGCACCATAGACATGTACATTATGACTAGACCCATTATGAAAAAAAATCCATTAGGATAGTGAATTAGCATCTACCTTTGTGCCTTTTTTGCATTTATTGTAAGCCACATAATCTTTTAAATGCTTGGTTGTATGCTAATCACGTGTGTACTAATAATTACTTCTAGTAAAAGGGTCCCGAGTTTTTGCCCAAAGCCTAGGCCTTAACTTTACAACCTAATGGATTCACTCCATCTTCTTTGTACTTGACCCAACTATAGCTTAGTTTTGAGGATCTTTGGGTGACATCTATAATATGTGGTAGATCTTAGGACACCTGTAATACACATGCAGGCTAACAATTTGTTTGTCTGTTTTGGATGGATGCAGTATATTTATGTATATATATCTCGGGGGGTTCACTATATGTAAACTCTCTATATCACTTGCGTTCAAGGCCTAATTTAAAAACCTCTTTTTGTAAAATTTTCATGAATAAAATAAATCTATTTTCTATTCAATCTATAAATACCCCCTTTAAATGGTTCCCTTTTGTATGTAAAAAATGTGTAAAAGAAAGAATTTTAAAAACTCTTTCTGCTGAACCCACGTGCTACACTTATATATTTATGAGTGATCCCTCCATCCCCTGAGATATATATGTATGTATATATATATGTATATATATATACATATATATATATATGTATATATATATACATATATATATATATGTATATATATATACATATACATACATATATACATATATATATATATGTATATATATATACATATATATATGTATATACATACATACATATATATATATGCATATATACATACATACATACATATATAATACATACATACATATATATATATATATGCATATATGCATATATATATATATACATATATGTATATACATATACATATATATATGTATATATACATATATATATATATATGTGCATATATACATATATATTATATATGTATATATACATATATATATATGTATATATGTATATATATATGTATGTATGTATGTATATATATACATATATATATACATATATATATATGTATATATATATATACATATATATATACATATATATATATGTATATATGTATGTCTGTATGTATATATATATGTATGTATATATAATATACATACATATATATATACATATATATATATGTATATATACATATATAATATATATGTATATATATTATATATGTATGTATGTATGTATATATACACATATATATATATGTATATATACATATATATATGTTTATGCATATACATACATATATATATATATACATATATATATATATGTATATATATATATGTATATATGTATTATATATGTATGTATGTATGTATATATGCATATATGTATGTATATATATGTATATATATATATACATGTACATATACATATATATAAGTATATATATATATATATATATATATATATATATATATATATATATCCCTTAGAACCAAGTCACGTATAGGCCATATGAACCACTTTTAATTCTTTTTTTTTGTTGGGAAGGTGGATATGTGGGCGTCATGTGTTCTGTACGTTGTGTAATCCCTAGGCATCAAACTTGAGTCCTCATAGTAGATAGTAGGTAGAACGGTGAGGTTGAACTACTTTTAATTCTCTTAGGCATGTACAAAACTCCACTGCATCTATTTCCATCTTTCCTCGTTATCTTCTCAAAAAAGCGGCAGTTAGCAATGTTGCCCGCCCATTGAAGAGTTGGGTGCTCCACCAGGTTGCTTCATGCGGGGCAGGACCGAGAAAAAGGACTCCCCGCAACCCTCATTAGGGCCCAAACTTGGGCTATAGGAGCAGCCCCTATATGGGTAGCTATGGATGTGAAGTGACATCCAAAACGACATCGTGAAGAGAGTATGCGTACAGCTATTTGACAGGAACGAGTATCTCTAAAATGTGACGGGCAGGGGTGAATAATTATTTATTGCAAGCTTTTCACGACCATAACGTCCAAAAACGGGCATAACGCTTGTCAAAATTCAAGGCCTCTTAATATATATAACGCATACCAGTAAATAGTAACACTTAATTAATGCTGTTGAGCTTTTAATTTACCATAAATAGGACCACTAAATAAATAAATCTCGAGTCATTATTGAAGTAATCGAGCCGTTCAAGGCAGGCGAAATTCACAGATTAATGCTAAAAACATCGTGCAAGCTTCAGGGCTTAATGCATACAAATTATAAAGATAACTACTCTGTGGGGAGGCAAACTATTAGGTTCACTTGGTCAGTATATCTACAATGATCCGAAGATAACCAGGGGTGGGAGGCTGGACGTCGTCTAGGCAACCTCATGAGCCTGCTGTACTCGACTGAAACTGTAGAGGGGATTGTTCGAATGTTGCAAGGTGCAGCGGTGCTCCGGCGGCGTAGCCCGGTTGTCGGGGGTGAAGTAGAAGTCGAGAAGCTCGCGCAGGTGTCGATGATGGCGTCCATCATCATCATCATCATCATGTGAGCCTCCTCTTTTGTACAAAGCTCCAATATCGTACTGCGATTTGGAGTCCACCAAGCACAGCAGATGCTCAAAGAAGGCGGCCTCGCAAGGGATGGCGAGGGCTCCTTCATGATGGAATCCCATCTCCTCTTCCGTCTTTTTTAGCAGTGCTCTGAACACAGGGTGGCTCAAGTGAGATGTCTTTATGACGAACCGCTTGCGCTCCTCGCCAACGTAGACGGCCAGGTGGCCGGCGGGAACGCGGGCGGCGGCGGAGGCGGCGGGAGGAGGTGGAGCGCCGCCGAGGATAGAGGCCGGTCGAGGGCGTTTGGCACGGGCGAGCCGCCTCCACTGCTTGAGCATTTCGCGCAGCCTGACGATTTGTTGGAGCTTGTTGGAGCAGCTCATGTCGAAAGCAGGCAGGCAGGGGGGGGAGGGAGAGGCGCCGATTTATCTCTACAGCGCTAAGGAGTGCGGCGAAACTGAAGAGCACGCACCTTGTGTCCCTACAGACCTTGAGGTGTCTTCCTCCTTCCTATGAGTGCTCGTGGGCGGGATTTGATTTGTTGAAGCTAGCTAGCTGGCAGCCCCTCGCGCACCAGTTGCTCGTGCACTGCCTTCTTATCACCTTAGTCCTCCTCTCCGTGCCATGTCTCCCCTTTAGCTATGCTCCACCCCGTGCTTTGTCTCCCTCTTTAATCTATCCTTGGCAGCGCCTTTGTACTTTGCCAGGCTTTCGTTTCCAATACTCGTGTGCTCACTGCTTCCCAATATAATATTCACTGTTTTTTACAAGAACGAATCGCTGCTCAAAAAAAAAAGTGTTTTTTTTTTCAACCCTTAAAATTAAAGGCAAAATGCGTAGGCTTTACTCGGATTTAGACTTGATCATAATCACTAGAAATTTTCTAAATGTCGGGATTTATAACTAAAATGTGTAAATTTTAACCCTTAAAATTAAAGGCAACGTCTTCCCAATATTATGTTCACCGTTTTTGTTTTTTTCAAGGACGAATCACTGCTCGAAAAAAATGTTTTTTTTTCAACCCTTAAAATTAAAGGCAATGTGTAGGCTTTATCGGGATTTAGACTTGCAAATCACTAGAAATCTTACAAATGTCGGGATTTATAACTAAAATGTACAGATCTCAACCCTTAAAATTAAAGGCAACATTGAATTTCAACTGGGATTTCTAAATTTCAACCACGAAAATTACACTACAAACCGGGTTATGTGAGCATTGGGATGAATTATACATTTAATTTTTTTTAACGAAAAGGAAAAAAATCAAAATTCTTTTCACAAAATAAGTGTTTAAAACATGTAAAACTATCCATTCAAAATCCTTTGGCAATCAAATTCAAACATTAAAAAGAGAAGTTTAAAGTTCCAAATATGGTAAAACGAACTATATATATTAAATAGGTAACATATACAACATTTACAAGGGTAAGGTTATCTGAAAAGAGATGAGCAAGGAAATATCATCTCAATGAGTATTGCACGTAGCTCTGTAGGTACTATTAACCCAGGAACTAAGCATTGGAAGGTAGTTAAGTGTATCTTTGATACACTACTCAAGGCACTCAAGACCTTGGATTGTTCTATGCCAAGGAGGATGATTTAGAACTACAGGCCTTCAGTGATTTCGATTGGGCAAGCAATCACGATACACAATAGTTCACATCTGGAAACTGTTTCTTTCTTGGCAATTCGTGCATATCTTGGCCAAGCAACATTGTCTTACGAAGTTAAAAACAAAGCAGCATTCACTGGTTGATAAGATTAATGGAGGATCTTTGTATCTCTTCAAACACCCCTACTCCGATTCTCATTGATATAGTTAAAGTGCAATGGTAGTTACAAACAATCCTATCTTTCATATGAGGACCAAGCACATTGAAGTGCATTATCACTATGTCAAAGAGAGACTCCATGCTGGAGAGATCAATCTGATCTACTGCAGTATACATGATAATGTGGTACAGATCTTTTCACTAAAGCCTTATCATGTGAAAAGCTTGAGGCCTTGTACAAAGCTTTGGGCCTCTTTCGTTTCCAGAGACTGACTTGCAATCTCTGTAAACCTCACATTTGTACTACAGGGGGATTTGTTAGATATTTACTAGTACTACATTGTGAGGTCATGCACTTATGCCATGTGCACTTTTGTCTCACTGGGCTTTTTCCCATGGCCATCTAGGTGTGAACGGACACCTTAGTATTAGCAGCAATCTCATCTTTAGTTAAGGGTTACTGTTCATTCTGTACTTCATTGTACCTTGAGCTCTTGCTCCTAGTGAACTAGCCTTTTACACACTCTCTCTCTCTCTCTCTCTCTCTCTCTCTCTCTCCCCTCCGCTTGTGTTCTCTTTGATCTGTGAACATTGAGTGAGTGAGTGTTTGTAGCTTTGCTTCATTCAAACCTACCATGCGCTTGTGCCATCAATATTTGCAATGAGACAAATGTCCCATGCACAAACATGGTTGCCTTCACCTCAAGCATGTTAACATCCAAAGTAAGCATTTTGCCACTTTTGTTACCCTTTACAACTAAGTGGTACTGATTTTTGAGGTCTTCCACAAAGCACCCTTGAGAATTAAACCTCACTTTGCAGACCATGCTCAACCATTTGTCCAATAGAAACCATGTTTTTGGTAAATTAGGAACATGAATATATCTGCTAGGTACTTTATTTTTCCATCTTGTATCAATAATAGCACTTTACTAACATACACAATGGGATATACAGTATCATCACATGTTTCCACATACCTTGGTTTTTCTGGTTTTTGCATATCTCTAAATCACTCACACCATGAAAGGTTATGTGGTTAGAGGTGCTAGAATCCACACAATGTCATTAAATATCTCCTGATCCTGACACATCTCTTGTCGTGGAACTAAGCATGTGCTGCATACAACTACTCACTTCTATCATCACCTTGTTTACTGGATGATGTCTCACTCTAACTTTTTACTTTTGATATCATTCTGCTTACTTTGCAATATATACCCTGGTTTGCCATAGTAATAGAACTCCATGCTATTTGCATTTTGATTTCTTTGCCAACCACCCTTGGCCTCTTTGGCTTTCTTTGCCTCTAGAGTGGTCTCCTCTTCCACCTATATGATACTGATTTTCTTGTTGTTTTTGTTGCTTCTGATTTTGATTTCCAAATTAATCACCATGCGCCCTCTAGAACCATTTAAGCACCTTTCTGGCTCTTTCATGCCATGCTCTATACCTATTGTGGGGTGGGATTTCCTTCACCAATTTCAGGCTTCTTTTCATCATGATGGACTCCCAATATCATTTTTCCATAAGGAAATTGGTCATCCTGAATTTCCAAGCCTGGAAACTATTCTTATCCACCTTCTCACTCACAATTTGTGACAAGCTGCAAGACATCTTTACTTGCAACAACTTACTAAATAGTACTTGCAAAAAACTTTTACACTTATAGTAAATCTCCAACATAGTAGTATTATAAATATGTTATGCCATAACTCTATATGGAACAATCACATAAACACTTCCAAATCTCATATTGTCTAAATCTGCACATATTGTTATGTAACCAAATTTATGTCGTAACTTTTCATCGGACTAGAAATTGGGCATATACACTTGAAATTGACACTTTCACAGAATGCTTGGTGAAAACTTGCAAAGCCAAAACGGGGTCTGAAATGGCCTTGATTCCAAATTTTAAAATCATTAAAGTCCTATCACAATATAATGGCCCTTTGCTTCACCATGAAGGTGCCTCAAGATGTGATAGTGTACCTTACTATTGTGCCTGCCTCTTGTCGAGGCTTGAGGTGACATGTGAGCTAGAGAGAAGAGTGGAGCCTTATCCCACATTGATGTACAAGCCCGAGAGTGTACCTCCTCATATATAAAAGGGGACCATTTCAAGCAATGAAATATGAAGTAAGCTCTCAAGCCTCTTTATGAGTAAGCAATGAAATATGAAGCAAGCTCTCAAGCCTCTTTATGAGTACAAGTCTCAATCTTGTAACCTAATTGTGTTTGAGTCTTAAGCTTAGTTAGCATAATATTTTCATCATCATTATATTGTTAATTAGGTTGCCACCACGATAAGATTAGTATTTTTTAATCATCACGATTATTAGGATAAGCATACCATAGCCATGCATGGTGAGGACTCATCTTTTCTGGCAATCCTGGTCTTGCCTAGTAGCTACCTGCTCTATAGAGATTTTCTTCCAAATCAAAGGGAAATATTTAATAGATGAAGTTACCTTCTTTGCTTTCCTCTTGCTTGTCTCTTGTGTTGAAAATGTGGTGCCTAGATGCACAAGGAGTATGGGGGCGGTGTGAAGGTGTGTGAACGGCCTCTTATGGAGAGGGGATATTTGGGGATATTTTGGAGTTGAGGTGGCATCACTTGTGTCCACATCTTTTGTAATCTCCTGGCTATATTAAGAGCCACATTAAAATGAAGGGTCACACTCATTTTGGCTAATCCAAGTCATGTTCACGTGTTTATGATTCCACAAGTTCATTATCTTCATTAATCTCTTCACCCCTATCACCAAATCCATGGCTCCCTTCACATTTCATCCACCATAGCTTCTTCTTGCATCCATGTGAGCCCTCAAAGCATCTTGCATCCATGTGAGCCCTCAAAGCATGATGTTCAAGTTGGTATCAGAACATTTTTGATCCTAGAACATTCTCCATCATTCCCCCAAACCATTTCTTGAACCCCCATGCACTAATCATCCACTAATCCCTTCTTAATCACAAGCTTATCTTCTCCAAGCTTCCATGGAAGCTCCACCCCAACCTGGTTTTTTGAGTCATGCAGATGCTACAGCCAACCATTTGGCGTAGGATTTGAAAGGAGTACTCTCAACCACTAAGGCTTCAAAACTCCTAAACCAATTTGAGGGCAAAGCTGCAAAATCGGGCACCATTTCATCAAGAATCCGTCGCCACCCAACAAGTATGTGCCATTCTGCCTTCTTGTACCTGTTGTATACAATGTTTTGCCCTAATTCCTATGACACAGAGGTGCGCCTAGGGGTGCTCTAGAAGCTTACCAGAGGGCTTCTCAAAAGACTCAAGGAGCTGCTCACACTGATTGAAGAATCAAACCCATTCCTGTAGCTAAAAAGCTTGAGGTATTGTAAACATTTTTAATTATAGACCTTAATCATAGTATTACGGACTAATCCACGCACAAGTACATGTGTTTTCTTGATCCTTTCTAAAGTGTTTGGTGGAGGGCTTGCTCAAATACTTCTTTGCTTCCATAAACCCATGAGAAATCATGGTTAAGTTGTCATGTAATGCCTAACCTTCACTAGTGGACCTTTTCATTGATGAGTGTTGTACACTCCTTCGTTGATGTGGATGCTACCAAGTTGAAACATCCTGCAAATTAGTAATGGTGGATATGGCATGTATGTAAGCATCTTTCACATTAAGGCAAGTGGTCATAAGTCTCTGTGTGCTAATCATTGTAAAGGGTAGAATTGCCAAGTACCACCGCATAGACGGGGACTTTGGTAAGGCCCCCTACTCATCATGGCACATGATGAAATAATCAAGATTAGTGGTATTGGATTCCACACATGGTAGTCAAAAATCATGTATGCACTCATAAAGAAAAATTTATGGGGAATAATTCAAGGGAGGGACACTCAAGCAAGCCTAGGAACTGCATGGAATGAGAAGAATGAGAGAGCCTTGGGACTCATAGCACTTGCATTGGATGATGAGGTCATTCATCATATCAATGGGATTGAGAAGGCCAAGGATGCATGGGAAGAGTTAAACAAGTTGTTTGGTACACATGCAAAACACTCCAAAGTTCATTTACTCATGCAATTGTATCAACTCAACCTAGGTACTAGCCATGATCTAACAAGTCACATCAACAAGTATAAAAGCATTAAGCAACAGCTTGCCACCATTGGTAAGATGCTTGATGATGATTCATCATATCACTGGGATTGAGAAGGCCAAGGATGCATGGGAAGAGTTAAACAAGTTGTTTGGTACACATGCAAAACACTCCAAAGTTCATTTACTCATGCAATTGTATCAACTTAACCTAGGTACTAGCCATGATCTAACAAGTCACATCAACAAGTATAAAAGCATTAAGCAACAGCTTGCCACCATTGGTAAGACACTTGATGATGATGAAGCTAAGGCTATTTTGCTTGCTAGCTGTGAAAGGAAAGAAGAGTATGCCAACATAGTTGAAATCTTGTCTAACAACTCTACTCTAACCTTGAATGATGTACAAGCCTCATTGCTTGAACATGAGCAAAAGATGAAAAGCAAATATTAAAATATAACGTCCTCACTTGGCACTTTATGCTAGTAAAGGGGAATTCAACCCTAGATATAATCATTGTGGTAAGTTAGGCCACACATTCAACACATGCAAATTCAAAGATAAACCAAAGCTTGAATGTACAGTGTGTAGGAAACTCAGACACACGGAAAGCAACTACTGGTCAAAGAATCAACCTCAACAAGAGAATGTGATGGAGGCCTCCTTTCCAAAGGAGGATATGGAAGCACTTTTTTGAAGCTATGGATTTTTCACCCCTTGTATCTTGTTGTATTGTTTCTACCCGCTGGCACCGATGATGTAGCCATGGTAGATGTGTCCTAGATGGCACCAAGGGGGGGTGTTGTATTCAAGTTCTTGAGCTCTTCACATGAACCAACACTCTGATATCATGAGAAGAATGGGGGCCTTAGCTTTTGGAAATCCGTATGCGAGATAATCTTAAATTTCTTCACTCCAGTAGGGCACCAAGTCTAGCTTAAATAGAGCCACATATGCGGTAATTCATCATCATCAACACCTATGGTGGTTCTCTATTGGGAATCCTTGACATATGGTCTACCAATACATGTTTTTTTTCCCTTCCAGAGAATGTGACCATAAAGGTAAACTCCACCAGTAAAAGCAACCATCTTGTGATATACACCCAATTGTACATGGTTTATTAACAAGGTATAACAAGAATTGATGATCTATGAACACAAATTTATTGGTAATAAAGCAGGCAATGCATGTACTTCTTAACTACATTAACCATTACCAATTCCTCATGCTCTGTAGTGGTGTATTTCAGTTTTGCCTCATTTAATTGCCTACTCTCACAAAGCACACTTGGTAACCCAACTTGAATTCACCAGCTGCACTAATACACAACCAATTGTAAAGTTAGAGGCATCGATGTGAATATGAAAAATTGCATTTCCAATTGGGTGTGTTCTTAAAAATAAGTACACTAGCCCATGCTTTTCTCAATTCATCATATGCTTACTGACATTCCAACTCCATTCAAAGACTATGAGTAATCGATATAATGGATGAGCTATCTCAGCGTAAAATACAATGAATCTACAGTAATACCCTACATGGCCCATGAATTATTGCTCTCCTTTGTAATAAGTGGGTGGGGGCGGTTTAAGGATTAGGAATCGGCTTCACTTTATTGGTATTAATGTTGTATTCTATTTTTTTGACACAATGTGTTCCAATATGACACCAGGTTTTATCCAAAATTGGCATTTGAAAGGATTCAAAGATATAAAATATAATTGAGATATTTGAAATATTTATCTTAGGCGTTCCAAATGCTCTATCCATCATGAGTGCACATAAAGGTCATCTATAAAGATTTCCAACCACTTTTACAAGTAGAACACACTATACATCAATCCCTTAAATGTTGGTGGAGCATTGGTTAGGCCAAATAGCATGATTTTCTAGGCAAACATTCCCCATGTGGTTGTGAATGACCTTTTGATGTTGATCTTTAATAGCTATGGGACTTGATTGTATTCCAAAATTCCATCCAAAAAGCTATACGCTTCTTCCCCTGCCACTCTTCCCAAAACTGGGTAGTGTATGGTAAAGAGTAATGGTATTTCCACATTGTCATATTGACCTTTAAATCCACACACACCCTGATCTTACCATTATTGTTTGGCACAATGACGATTGGTGATACCCAATATGTATGCTTAATCTCATAAATGAACTCTACAACAATGAGTTTATCAATTTTTATTCTTTACAATTTTTGAATATTTAGGGTTCATTTGCTAAGGTCATTACTTTGGTCTTTGATCCCTCAATGTGTAATGTGATCAACCTTCAATGACAAACCTTTCATATCCTTATAGGTCCAGGCAAAGCAATCATTATATTTCCTCCCCTTCCTTAAAATTTATGTCAAATGGTGGCAATGCACACTAGTTTGGGATCCTCCCTAGAGTCTGCAATGTCCACCTCCTTATCAATTTGTCCATTGTATGAGATTCCTCACTACCCATATTTTGAGCATTGTGCTCTCAAATGGACTGCGCTCCTCTCATTGATGTCAAAAGTCTTAAAGTGTTTGGGAATCTTACGTAAGTATAGTGTTAGCGGTCACATGCACACATTATCCATTAGGGCATGCACATGGATATTATAGCATGTACGCTCATTTAACCTTAGTCTAAGGCACATCTCTTCACTCATACCCCTTCATATCCCTTTACGTGCATGAAGCTATAACCGCTTCTTCATCTTGACAATGAATAGAGCAATACAAGCAATGGCAATCAATCTATGTCTCTCTCTATTATTTGATCTTAACATGTGCATTCGCAATGTAACGTGTTCTTAGTACTAATGGGTTTACCTATTACACTTGGCGATCCTCTGCTGGTACCCTTCACATCTCCCATGATGATCGTGGTGTGCCTTTGATCTTCCTTGCTCTAATAAATGGAGCCTTGGGGTGCATGCATTAATCAAACCCTCTCTCGTGACCCTCTCTCATGGGTTTACCTATTACAATTGGTGATCCTGCTTTGCTGTGGTACCCTTCACATCTCCCATGATGATCGTGGTGGTACCCTTCACATCTCCCATGATGATCGTGGTGTGCCTTTGATCTTCCTCTCTCTAATAAATGGAGCCTTGGGGTGCATGCATTCGAATTTACATCCGACCCACCGAGTTTGCCAGGTGTTAGTGGTCACATGATCACATGATCACATTATCCATTAGGGCATGCACATGGACATTATAACATGTATGTTTATTTTACCTTAGTCTAAGGCACATCTCTTCACTCATGCCCCTTCATATCCCTTTACGTGCATGAAGCTATAGCCACTTCTTCATCTTATATAGATTCAACACAACAGTGAATAGTGCAATACAAGCAATGGTAGGTCAATCTCTATCTCTCTCTATTGTTTGACCTTAATGTGTGCATTTGCAATGTAACGTGTTCTGAACAGTAATGGCTTTACCTATTACGTCTAGTTCCTCATCATCCTTTTGAGTCATAAGCTTCTTGGCTTCCTTCTTCTCAGCTTTCTCAGCTTTTACTAAGGCTTTATTCATTTTTCACCTTTTGGAACTAGATAACTTAGGTTCTTTCTTAGGTTTAAGCTTCTTCTCGCTTCATCATAAATATATGCATTCAATTTTCACAAAAATTATCCATAGGAAGAAAAGCATATAGCATGTGTTCATCCTTACTCTTCTCTATTTTTTCAGTGCCTTGCAAAGTTGCATTGTTGTAGCTCTCTTTGTGGTATCAGAATCGTTTCCAAACAAACCTCTATTCATAGGATGTGTTTTCCATGGGATCAAATCAAACTTAAGGATTTGTGAATCCTTCCGTAAATATATGTGGTCAGTAGCCCAATCATGTAGTACCAACCTAGCCTCCCACATGAAAGGTCTGCCAAGGATGATTTCATACGAGTCGGGTTAGCTAGAAAAGTTCATAATCATAAAAGTATGGCAAAATCAAAATGAGAAGATCTTTTTTGGTTCCGCAAAACTCCTATGGGTTTTTCTATTATTTCTTATGCCATTTTAAAAATTAATTTGGTTTTCTCTAAGACTGCTTTACCCCACTTTTCTCAGTATTGTTTAGTAATGATACTTTTG
Source organism: Cibotium barometz (assembly GCF_041138505.1). Taxonomy (NCBI): domain Eukaryota; kingdom Viridiplantae; phylum Streptophyta; class Polypodiopsida; order Cyatheales; family Cibotiaceae; genus Cibotium; species Cibotium barometz. The sequence continues at coordinate 46,952,043 of NC_141074.1, forward strand.
CTCCTCCATCTAGGATAGTTGTAGCTTGATAAACCTTATGCAATACCAATAGTATTGCATACATCTCTCTCATAATATCCTAGATGGTTCACCAAAATCTGTGCAAGTTATGGTAGCACTTCTTCTTCTCCAATCATATTCAAATCCTCCTCAATGGGTGTTGGGGTCATTAGACCTTTGTCTAGTTCAAATTCTTCCTTCTACCCATTTTTTTAAGATCCATCCACAAGTGTTGGCTTCCCCTTAGCAATGGTCCTATTGGCATCATGATTTTTGAATAAAGGAAGGCCATGATTCGTGCATCTTATCGTGTGAACGATTTGAGTAATTATCAAATTCCAGGGACACCCTCATTTAGGAATGGTTAATTCCACGAGAGAAAGTTATCCCCCTTCAGCAAACATATAATTGAACAGGTCATCCTTGAGTCAAACACTTCTGTAAGTTGTTCCAAGAAGGAACCATAAGTTCTTTTGGTTCCCTTGCCATTTTTGTTCTTGGATAAGCTCTCTATAGCTTGACAAGATCTTAGTCTCTCTTCAAATTTCTCATGACTCTTCTAGACTAAGGCTTGGGATATTCTCCAAGTAGCTGGCCTCGTTTAGGTTCCCTTGCCATTTTTCACTCGGATAAACTGTCTCTATAGCCTGACTAGATCTTAGTCTCTCTTCAAATTTCTCATGACTCTCCCAGACTAAGGCCCTTATAACTTCCAATTTTTCAATATTTCTAGCTATGCATTGGGATATTCTCCAAGTAGTTGGCCTCGTTTTCAATATTTCTAGCTGTGCATTGGGATATTCTCCAAGTAGCCGGCCTCATTTTAACTTTATTCTCCATGATGCCAACTTCAACCTTCTTTTCTTGAGATTATGGTTTCTTGTGGTGTGGCTGGACTATGTGGATATGGTTTCAAGAGTTCCCTCATCAGAACCATTATGTATAGTCACTAATGATTCGCCTCTTCCTACCTTCCTCGATCTTCTTCTTCTTTTTTCCTTGCATGTCAAGTTAGAATCAAGGTTCTCAAATTGATTCCTTCGTAGCATTCATGTCTGAGCTCGTGTTACGACCTTGAGAGGTATATCTACCAATCTGGGCTTCACACTTATCATTCTAAGTCTTGTGATTTGGTTGGCAAACAGTGAATGCTTTGTTAGTTCTTCTATAAGGATAATCCTTACAGAGATGATCTATTCCACATTTTACATAGCCTACAACTGGGTTTACAACTTTTTGTGTTGGCTTGTTGTGAGGCTAACCTGTGGGGGAATTCATCCACATGATGAGGACCTTGGTAGTGGTAGCATTGTACTGGGGCATAGCATTCATTTCCCTTCCCTTCCCTTTGTTAAAAGACATGGTGTGAGATGTTAACCCTCATCGGACACCTCTGCAATGTCATTGTATATTTTATGTGTGCGATTGTCGCTTGTTTATGAAAGGCGTGCCACAGGATTAATAATGGAGATTATATTCTTAGATTAGGTGTTTTCATAAGCCTAGACGGTCGTGGATAGCCATGGACCTATTTTTAAGTATGGCCGCCCAAGGTGTGAAGGCTATGCAACAAGATAAGGGTCATTGTGTATACTAACCATGGATTCTTTCATGCTAATTCAAGAGAGTGCTCGTCTTCTCTCTACTCTTATACTATTGCTTTCTTGCTTGCCTCTTGCATGTTTGAGCTCTTGTGTGCTTGCTTGCATGTGTGTGAGAGAGTGAGTGTGTTATTGAGTGAGAGAGGAGGGTAGAGAGGAGGGTCGAGCTTCCATTGGAGTGCGACGGGCAGTGTTGAAGCGGAGCTTGGAGTGTGGCTGTGTGGCATCAAGCTCTCCTACAAGAATCCGAGCACAAGCAATCAACGAGGTGAGTGACACATCTTGTTTATGCAATTATAGGCTAGGTTATGGTAGATTAACCTCTTGGTTTGAGCTGCTTATGCTCCCGAGTGCGGTGAGGCAAGACCCCACGACATTGGCTAGTTCGTGCACTCTTTCTATGGTGCAAGGGCTTCCTATAAATGGCGCCGCTGCCGAGAGATAGCCCTACTGCGCATTCAAAATGCATAGCCACAATGCATTTTGAATGCGTGTGTGTGTGTGTGTGTGTGTGTGTGTGTGTGTGTGTGTGTGTGTGTGTATCTTTGAATTCTGTTTAATTTTTGTTTTCTATTTTTGTAAGAAGGGTAGAAATTAATAGATAAAAATGTGCCCATTTTGTGGCAATATTTGCATTCTAGTTGATTTTTGCATTTTTTACAATTTCTGCACTTTGTTCAAATTCCTGCATATTGTCCAATTTCTACTCGTTTTTCATTTCATGTGAGTGTTGCAATTAGTTCATTTAGATTAATTCCTCTTTCATATTTCAATTGTAAGTCCAATTTTTTATTTTTTTATTTTTTTATTTTTGTATGTTTTTTTGATTTTGAAATTAAAAATAGTCAAATTGAGCATCAAATTGAAAGAATTGGGTAACACAGACCATCGAATTGGTTTCCTACCATAGGGTTTATCCCAATTTTGGCTCCTTATGTGGAGAAATCGAGATAATAACAGAAATTAGGGGAGGATTTGGCACACACAAAAAATTTTGTGTTTTTTGCATTTTTATAATTTCACATTAGTGTAATTAAAATGGGTTAATTATACTTAATACTCTCCCTAATTCAAGGCATCTTGATTGGTTAATACGTGCAGGCTTTTAGGCCACTAGCCACAAATTTCCAAAAGTCTATTTTGTGTGGCTAGATGCATTTAATGCGTGCAGGCCCCAAGTCAAAGATTCTAGGGAAACCCCCTTTTCGGTGAAACTGAAAAGTGAAACTGTAAACAGTAAAAGTGAAACATAAAAAATAAAAAGTGAAAAAAGTTAAAAAAGGGAAAGGTAAAAGGTCGGGGAAAAAAATATATAAATTTTTTGAAACTTGCCTATTATATGTTTTAGGCTGTTGCGATCACATTAACGCAACTTGCACGACACCCAAAAAAATTACAATTTTACATAGTGAACTATGGGAGCCAGCGCCGCTTGTAGCACGACTCACCCAGAAAAAGTACACTATTTCTAGTGCTAGACGGGTTAAGAAACATGTGTTTCAAAAAAACTTTGGCCAATCCAAAAAAATATATATTTAAAAATTATATATATATATATTTTTAAAAATAACCAAACTTGTCTAGGGCATGTGTAGGACCTTCCTACACCCTATAATCACATGCACCTATAATTCATGCATGTATTAGAGGCTGAAATAGAAAATAGTGCATCTTTCAAACTAGGTATGTATACCAACATCGTACACTAGGCTTAAGACCTTTGGTCAAAACCTAGTTTAGCATTGTACAAGGAACTTCATACACCCTATAATCACATGCACCTACAATTCAAGTGTGTATTAGAGGCCGAAATAGACAATAGTGCATCTATCAAACTAGGTACGTACCAACATCGTACACTAGGCTTAGGACCTTCAATCAGAACCTAGTTTAGCATTGTACAAGGACCTCTACTAGAGACCAATGAGACATCTTCAGATTTAAACTCAATGGAAGGATCCTAGCCCCAAGAAGTGAGAACCCTAACCAGGTCTCACCAGCCAAGCCAGCTACCAATATTTTTGGCCACGTAGCTAGCTACCTCAGAGGTCCTTAACCGCTATCTGAGCCAAACCTTACGACCTACAGGCCATATAACGAAGGAGTCGAGGTTAAATCTAGAGAGACACCTGGTGTACTCTCATTGTTCTAAGTAGGGAGCGTTCGTGTTGCTATCCCTGTCCATACAGCTCCTGTTGCACTTGTTGCTTGTGACCATCAAACCATCCCCTGCACAAGTGTTTATGCTACCTGATGATATGACATTTGAAGAAGTGCACACAGTAGAGGCATTAATCCAAGCTGCTAGAGCAAAGGAAGAAGAGACCTTGCAATTGGCACAACAACGATTAGGCTTCATAGTGCCGCACACGTTTTGCAAACCCTTGCTAATTCCTCTAGGCCTCAATAGTTGCCTTTACCGGCTCCATCACAGCCATGAGAAATAATGCATGTAGCAACATCTCAACACAATGCAGAGATCAAACAACACAACAACCCATTGCAAGGGGGATTTACAATGCGTTGAATGTGTCGTTACCTCCACCAATGTTGGGACCTCAACCACCTCCCCTGAGGATCACACCTCTTAATCAAGTAAGCTTTGAGGAGCGTATTGATTACCAAGAATATGAGGTAGATGTCGAAACCACCCTCCACCTTTTTGAGGACCCCACAGAGCTTCATCCTGACTATTACGTAGCAGATGGTAGAGGGGGAGTCAAGCTAGTTTACCAACTTGCTGTACTGGGTAGGGGCTAGGACATTAATGCAACAGCTTAGAAGTATACCACTTCAATGCTACCATTGTCAAGGTCCTCAACATCGAGTCTCAGAATGCCCTCTCAAGAAGTGCCTTCAAACATGTATTACCACTAGCTACCTGTAATCGTTGTGGCATAGATCATTGGATTAAGGACTGCCCCAACAAGATTGTAGTTACAAGTCCACAAACAGGACCCATCATTACACCCTTAAACATGATTGGGATAAGTAATCGAACTGAGAGATAGATCCTTAAAAGTAACCCAACAAGATTGTAGTGACAAGTCCACAAACAGGACCCATCATTACATCCTTAAACATGATTGGGATAAGTAATCGAACTCAGAGACAGATCCTTAAAAGTCTAGATCATACATCGTTGAATGTTATCACCTAGCTACAGTCCCAAAACCAACATCTTCTCGAGCAATGATATGTAGCCTCGATAGTAGCGAAAATAAGAAGAAGAAGAAAAACATGAGAAAAAAGTTTGTTAAGGATGGGAAATTAAAGGAAACCAAAAAGACAAATCTTGGGATGCCTCAAGAGCCAGTCTTTCATTAGGGACCTGGATGAAGAGTTGGACTCCTTGAACACAAGGGCTGATTCTAAACAGGGTAGGGAAATACCCTCCAAAACCAAGAGCGCGGAGAAGCAAACCCCACGGGAACATGCGATTCTTGAGACTAAATCACACATGACAAAACTTGGCTCTTATCTTGACTCTCGGAAGGGAAATTGAGCAACTCCAAGACTTTGGTGATTTAGTTACAAAAACCCAAGAGGAGCTTGAACCAAAACCCAAGCAAGTGAGAGTCTTAGATACTGTACACCCTAGTACCTTAATGCCTACTACTATTGAGATTCGCCAACCTCTAGATGTCCTGAGTGTTATCATGGAAGAAATTGAGGCCTCCACCTCTCATAGTAGGATCCCTGATTGGTTCAAGGGACAACTACCATACGAAAACCTTGAGCCCATCTCGAAAATGGATTTTCCAGTCTCACTGGCACCTACTTATGGAAAGGAGTTCATGAACGCACCTCTAAATATCCCCAAATTGTTAGACTTTATGGCCTCACAAACTTGTACAACTATATCAGCCTGATTGAGTGGAGATCCTGAATTGTTTGAAGCGATAAGATCTAGGAAAGATGGTACATGACTGGTCTAAAAACCATGTCTACCTCCAATTCGATGATTCCATCATGAGGATTGATCTTGTGATTGGCCACGTACATCCTATGGGTAGTGGAGGACTTTTTGAAAACTATTCAGATACCACCACTCATTCAGCCCCATTGCAATATTACTATACTTGTAGAGAAGAAATTGAGGTAGGAAAGGATCCAGGCCACAAGGATATGCGGAAAAACAAGCTATTGAGCCCCTGAAGATGATCTTAACACTGGATACATATGATGGCTACAACAACCAATCTAGCTGGGGAGCTAGAGGATCTACATGGGTTACACCTGATGGTGAGGAGCTCCCAAAGATCGTTCCCTAATGAATGATTCATGCTTTATCTTTCGATACTGAGGAGATAGGTTATAGTGAACTTGAGTCCACATGGGATGACTCAAGCTCAAGCACAAATAGTGATGAGGGGTTTGAAATAGAGACTGAAAGTGACACCAAATCCTCAGAAACCACAAGAAGAATGGAGCCCACAACATCCAAAGAAACTATAGGGAGTAGCTCTGAATCTGATACGAATTCCCATTTTGAAGAAAGAGATGAATTTCATCAAGATGCTAAGGCACATCTCTGAAGATGGTGGAGACGTAAACGCTATGCAGCGAATCATCACAAAAAGTTGCAAGAAAGAACCACTACCACCCAATGGCTCCACTACATGAGTGCACTTGAATTACATCAAAAGTTTATAGATGATTAGGGAGAAGAGTTACAAAAGGTCCAATATTGTAGACCACCCCCAATTGATATAGCTAAGGTGGAAGTCTCTGATGAACCAAAACCAAGCCGCTCCCCTATAAGGAAACAAAATCTTGAACTCGCACAGAAGGAACGAGAGGCTAAAGCTGCAGCTAAGGCAGCTAATGAGGGAAAGGAAAATGAGTCTGATTTGTACCCTGATTTGTACCCAACACTTGAGCATTACAAGTCATACATCATACGGAACACAAGTTAGACTGTGTTTGATAATGCCAAATGTAACCTCACAAGTGAAAGTGGTGGAGTCTATGACGAGCCTACAGAGGTCAAGGAAGTAGACTTGGCTGATGAACCAAGGGAAGATCCTAAACCTGTCTACATAGCCAAAGACTTAAATAACTCCAGGGAGGCTAAACTTATATCTCTCCTCAAGGAGTATAGGTATTGCTTTACGTGGACATACCATGATATGAAGGGAATTCCTGCAAAAGTGGTTCAACACACCATCCCCATTGTACCCAAAGTTAAACCAATCTAACAGCAATCTTATCCAATGAATCCCAAATATGCAATCATCATCAAGGAAGATATCGATAAACTCATTGAGTGTGTATTCATCTATGAGATTGAACACTTGGAATGGGTCTCACCCATTGTAGTTGTGCCTAAGAAAAATTGAAAACTTAGAGTGTGTGTTGATCTTAAGAAAGTGAATGCTGCCATGCGCAGGGATCACTACCCCTTGCTATATTCAGAACATGTGCTCAAATGAGTTGCATGCAAGTAGGCCTATAGCTTTTTGGATATACTCAGGCTATAATCAAATTTTTATTGCCCCTAATGACCAAGCCAAAACAGCCTTTATCAATGATCATAGTGTATATGCTTACAAAGTTATGCCATTCGGTCTAACCAATGCACCAGCCACGTTCCAAAGACTTATGAATACCACTTTTAAGGACTTCTTAAGAAAGTTTTTTAAAGCTTTCTTGGATGATTTGTGCATTCATTTGTCTTGAAAAGAGCACTTAGAGTGCCTAAAAGGTGCTTGAAAGGTGTCGATTTTATTGCATATCCTTAAACCCTTTTAAATGCCAGTTTTGGGTGAAACACAGAGTTATTCTTGGGCATATAGTGTCCAAAAATGGGATTTCCATTGATGAGAGCAAAAGCAAGGTCATCTTGGAATTACCCCCACCAACAAACTACAAGGGAGTCCAAAGATTCATGGCCATGTTGGCTACTACCGTCGGTTTATTCTTTTCTATGCAAAAATAGCTCGTCCTTTGTACAAGCTATTGATTGCATTTATATGGACCGAGGAGTGTCAACAAGCTTATGATGCGATGAAGCAAGCCTTAGCCAATGCTCCAATCTTGGGAAAACCTAACTGGGATCTCATCTTCCATGTGCACATTGATGCCTCTAACTTCGCAATTGGATGTGTCCTAGCACAGCCAAGGGAACACAAATTAGACTATCCTATTAGTTTTGCAAGTCGACAACTAGATGAGGCTGAAATCAACTATACCACCATTGAGTGTGAAGGGTTAGCAATGGTTTATGTTGTAAAGAATTTTGGCATTACCTTCTTGCTAACAAACTCATTTTCTATGTTGACCATCAAGCCTTGTTGTATCTAGTAAACAAACCATGCTCCACAAGAAGGATCACAAGGTGGTTGTTGATTCTTCTTGAGTTTGATTTCATAGTCGTTGTGAGGCATGGCAAGAAACATGTCATGTCAGATCATCTATCTCGCATACCTAATGGCAAAGCACCAATTGAGGTTGATGACAAGTTATCGGATGCTACACTATTCAAGGTTGTCAAGGCTATTCCATAATGGAGTGAGAAAATCATTAACTTTTTGGCTAATTGTTTTCTAGAAGGAAAAGAACTAAGGAAAGACTTAGCAAGAAAGTTGCAAAAAGAGAGTGCACCTTACCAACTTATTGGTAAAACACTTTATAGAAGAGGTAAGGATGACATACTAAGACATTGCCCCAGGGAGGATAAATACTTATACATCATTGAACAAGCACACCAAGGGTAGCTGGTGGACACTTCGTAGGCAATGTTACAACAAGAAAAATACTTCAATCGGGGTATTGGTGTCCCACGCTCTTCAAAGATTGTGCACTATTTGAAGATATGTGACGAGTGCCAACAATGTGCAAAGCCATAGAAGAAGGATATGATGCCACTGCATCCTGTCAGAGTCAACCAACCTTTCAAAAAATGGGGCTTAGATTTCATAGGTCCTATAGGTCGTCCTGCTACACGTGGCACACACGCACGCTTCATCATTGTTTCCACAGATTATGTAGCCAAATGGGCTAAAGCAAGAGCTTCATGAAAAGCGGATGTCATGGGTGGCAACTGCTAAGTTTCTCTATAAGAACATTATTTCATGCTTTGGATGTCCATTTGAGCTAGTGAGTGATCAAGGTAAGAATTTTATCAATGATATAATCAAAAATCTCACTAGCACATTCATGATCGCTCATCGTAGGTCAACTCCATATTACCCACATAGGAAAATGGCCAAGAAAAGAGCACTAACAAGGTTCTTATTTCAATAATGACAAAGACTTTAAAGCTCAATGCACTGACTAGGAGTCTAAGCTCATAGCAGCTTTATGGGCCTATCGCACATCATACAAAGTTGCAATTAATTGCATGCCTTTCAAGACGGTGTATGGACTTGAGGCAGTAATGCCTTGGCATTTCATGATCCCTAGCTTAAGGGTAGCTGTAAGTGAAAAGCTTGATAATGAATTGGCTGATCGGCTATTTGTTTTAGAACAACTCACCGAGGAGTGACAAATTGTAGTACAAAACAGGTTGACAGAAAAGTACCAAAGAAAGAAATGGTTTGACAAAAATCTCAAGGATAAAGAGATCAAGGTAGAAGATCTTATACTTATGTATGGGGTCCACAATGAAAAGAAAAAGCTTAAATATACTGGAAAGGAATCATTCAGGGTTTGTGAAGTTACTCATTCAGGGTTTGTGAAGTTACTTCACAAGATATACATGTTGAGACTCTTGCCGGGTTGAAACTGCTGGTTTCCTTCATGAAAGTAAGTTTAAAAAATACTATGGACCTCTTACCAAAGAATCCTTATGTGCTTCACATGACAAAAAAGCCGCCAAGGAAAGGGCCGCTCAAAAGAAGACACAAGCCCAAGAGGAGGCAAGAGAAAGATGAGCCAAATTGAAAAAACAATGAGAAGGAAACCTTACACCTGCTATACAAGCCTTTGTGGGCAAAGTTGAAGGAGACACAAAGGAGCACATAGCGCCCAGACAAACATCCATTCAATTGCTTAGCCCTTATGGTAAAGTGCTTTGGTAAAGTGCTTTATAATGCATTATTTGATATGGGGGCTAGTCATCACAATCTAATTTCCTTCAATGCATGGAACCAATTGGGAAAACCCCAACTCGTAGATACCTCCTTAAAAAGGTGAAAGGTATCCATGGTAGAAAGACCAAGGTTCTTGGGATATTACAAACAGAGATATATTATGATGGAATCAAGCAACTGGTGGCAAACTTCTTGGTTATGCCTGCCAGAATGTTACCTAAACCACTAATACTTGTCCGCACATGGATGAAGGCTGCAAGATATATGATTAACTGGTCGACAATGAGGGTCTGTGTGGGTGACACCATAACCGAACAATCTACTCATAAACCCTTGCCACCTCTCACTATTCTCGAGGGTAGCAAAGAGGGAGAAGCTTCAACATCCACAAAATCTATGAAAGCTTCAACCCCCTCCACTTATTCTACCTCCACATAGTAGACAAAGTGGCAAACAAAGTCTACCTAGAAATGGGTCCCCAAGGTTTCTCACTCCATACCACCTCAGCCGATCAAGAAAGGAGAACCTTAACACAAGAATCAGTGCAGGAAATCCAAATTACAAGTTACACCCAAACGGATCCCCAAACCCCACAAGGCTACTATGAGGGTAACCAAGGTATTTGGATACCCAAATGGATTGCCAAATGTAACCCCAAATTCTTATTAAAAGCTCAAGGCTATTATGAGGGTAACCATTGTATTTGGATACCAAAACATAATAGTATACCCCTAGTCTCACTGCCACCACTTACAAATTCCCAAACCTCCTCCATCAATGATGGATAAAGGCTTCAATAGCTCAAATGCCAACAAAGGAAAAGCTATTGTAATAAAACCTTCACCACCAATGCCCAAAAAGGTCTGGATCCCAAAGAGAAACCCTATCACACAAAATAGGGTGATTGATGGTTGGTGAAGCCTCTACATCGCTAAAGGTTACAAAAACATTGATGGGCGCCAACCCCATTGTTCTCCCTAGATGAGCGGCCCACTATGCAAGTGTCAAATCCATTGCTACTTAATATTGGTGAAACCATAAGCTCCATCCAGTCTTATGAGAGCCCTTTACTGTCGTTTAAAGTTGGAAGTTGACCTACCACCACAACAAAAACCAAAGAGCGCTCCTAGCCAACAAACATTGATGGAGCAAAGTTGGAAGGGATGGTTGTAAAAAACCTAAAATATCTTCCGCGAAGTCAAGGTATGATAGAAAGCAAGAAGGGGGGGCTTATGCTAATATCATTACTTTTTCCCTCCATGTTTTGCTCTCTTACAAAGTTTATGTCCATATCAAGAGGGGGCCTGTTGGAAAAAAGCTAACCCATGACAATCTAGCTTAATCCAACAGTGTACAGCAATATAGCAACTATACACATACTAAAAAACCGACTAACCATACAAATTTTTTTTTAAATAGATGATGAGAAGAAGCACATATCAAATAAAAGAATGAAATACGACTCTACTATGACTACAGGCCGTGAGCATAGACTTTTCATGGACCGACACGAGTGACCCTATCTCGAAACCGGATTGCCAGGAATGGTATTATTGAGGACAGCTGAGTATTCCCCCTTTTCAAACCCATTCACGCTATTTTTATTCACCACTAGGAGAAAGATGTTGTGGAGCCACCTTTGTGGACCTATGCTACTTACAGTTCCATCCCCTTGCACCATGCATTACCTGTAGGCATCGCATGTTGTATGCAACGCCCCCTTATGTTGGCAGTGTAAACTTATTTTAGGTGCTACAGGACTATCGCAGTCGATGGTAGGAGAGACACCATAGCGACACGATCACGAGAGTGTTTGTTACCCAATGAGAGGACCCTAGCAAGATAGAACTGCACATGAACAACTTGTAGAGTAGTGGAGGAGGCTGAGAACTTATGGACTTACACGATTGGATATGGCATATTCATTTCCACTTCCTTGTTTCTTCTCGAGTATAGTGGCTAATTCCTAGAAAGCTTAGCTCAAGGTAGCTACTTAGCTAACTTACCTATAGTACCCACCATGCCCTATCACAATGAGGAGGCACTTAGACCTTTACCTAGTAGATTGGACTACACATATATATATGGAGCACACCGAGTGAGGGGGAAAGTCAGAATGACAAAGATTTGGAGAACGCTTATGCACTATAGTTATCTAATGATGAGCTTGCTAGATAGTATGATTTACAGGTATTGAGGTGCCGTCATGTAGAACATATATTACAACATGAGGTGGACATGCAACCTCAATATGGACATGATTTTCCTCATTGCCCAGGTCTTTTCTAACCCATCCTCACCTTTTGTTTACTGTTTGTGATTCTCCATTTACTTTTTGTTTGAGTGCTTTGCATGCATTGCTAGGTATTTGGTCTATCAATTTTCTAGTTATTACTTGGTAACATTTAAGCTTTGGTCCTAGTTCCATCTATCTTGAGATTGACCTTAGAGTATGCCAAAGGAGTATTCCAAGTACTCCACCTTCCTTAGTGTGCCCTCTTTAGTTATAATAGAGTCTTTTAGGTGAATTGTGAAAGTGACACTACTTTATTTTCTTTTTTTAAAGAGAAAAAACAACAACAACAAACAAACAAACAAACAAAAAACCCCCCACAAGAAGATAACCATCTCCATGTGCGAGGTAGGACTTTTGGCTCTTTCCATAAATAAGGGGTTTTTAAAGTAGTCCTTGAACGCATGTGATACAGAGGAATGTGTTTAATCAGCTATGTGGAGACCTTGTGGCTAAAAATCCATCAATAAAGGGCCTTAAAAAAAACTATCACTGTGGAGGTACTTAGAGGTTCTTAGACACTCTTGTATGAGGTCTCTGGACCATTGCTAAGGTCTCTATAGGGTGGTGCCCTACCTTTCTATTTTTTAAATAAGAAAGAAACCTTATAATAATCACTTAGCACTTCCATTTAGGAAGCTAGATATTAGGTAGAGATGGTTTTACCAAAGGATAGTGTGTCGAGACTAAGGTCATAACCCAAGGCATGCTTTAGCTCCTTGTTAGCTTAGATCAAATTTGGATCAAGATTCATAGTACCCTTTTCTTAACTAGAAAATTTTACCAGTCCATTAAATATCATTCCTCATTGCATGATTGGTGTTTCCATTATGCTTAAATGCACCTTATTTGTGGTACCATGTTGCTTTGCAGACCTTCTAGCACCTGTGACATTTCATGCATCCAACAATAGCCTTAACAAATCTTCATTGACATATTCCAAGGACAGAATCTACATCAGGAAGGGTGGCATGTTAACCCTCATCAGACACCTCTCCAGCATCATTATATATTTTATGTGTGGGATCGTCGCTTGCCTATATGAAAGGCACACCACAGGATTAATAATGGATATTATATTATTAGATTAGGTGTTTGCATAATCCTAGGCAGTTGTGGATAGCCATGGACCTATTTTTAAGTATGGCCACCCAAGGTGTGAAAGCTATGGACCAAGATAAGGGTCATTATGTATACTGACCACATGGATTCTTTCATGCTAATTCAAGAGAGTGCTCTTCTTCTCTATACTCTTATGCTATTGCTTTCTTGCTTGACTCTTGCATGTTTGAGCTCTTGTGTGCTTGCTTGCATGTGTGTGAGAGAGTGAGTGTGTGATTGAGTGAGAGTGTGCTTGCTTACATGTGTGTGAGAGAGTGAGTGTGTGATTGAGTAAGAGAGGAGGTCGAGCTTCCATTGGAGTGCGGCGAACGGCTTCCATTGGGAGTGGATCTTGGGGCTGCACGGCAACAAGTTCTCCTATGGGAATCCAAGCACAATCAGTCAATGAAGTGAGTGACATATCTCATTTATGCAATTGTAGGCTAGGTTATGGTAGATTAACCACTTGGTTTGAGCTGTCGAGTGCGGTGAGGCAAGGCCCCACAACATTGGCTAGTTCCTCCACTCTTTCTATGGTGGAAGGCCTTCCCATGAGCTTCAGCTTGGCAATTATTAAGTGAATCACACAATGAAGATGATTATCACATAATCAATCTTTTATCGTTGCATCTACATAGTCTCCTTTCAACAACTGTGTACTTCTTTACATGTTTATGTGCATGTTGGACCACACTAGAGGTCCTCCTACACATTGGTCATCTAAGCACATCATTGGATCAATGGACATCCGTCTTACTATATTGATTGACCCCAACACTTTTGGTGATCTACTAAGGAGAACAACTATTTTTCCACCTTTTTAAGTTTATGCACGACCACCTGCTTGGCCGTGGCATCCATCTATTGAAATTTCATGTAGAGGGGCTTGTACTGCTCCTCTCATTGCTTTGAGATGCCTTAGTCTTTTGTCTTTTTAGTGTCGATAGCTTCCTCTCTAAGCTCTCCACCACTGGTATGGGTTCTCTCTTGAGTGCTTTTTGGAGGAGGATGGCTAGATGGAGGAGAGGATTTGCGCTCAGGAAATGAGCTCTTCTAACACAAATGGGGAGGTTGACTCCCACTCCCTTGGAGGCATAAAAGGTATGTGAATGTTGAGGCAAAGAGAGGCTTGGTGGTTGGCTTTGGGTCTTGTCCTATGCGGTTCCTAGGGAAGCATGCCTTGCACTACAAGCTCATGAACTTTGAGTATGGTGAGATCTTGGGGAGCTAGAGAAGATGGAGGTGGCAGGCTTAAGTCTACGACTCGGGTGCTTTTCTAGGTCTTTGCATGAGCTAGCAGGCTTAAGTCTATGACTCGGGTGCTTTTCTAGGTCTTTGCATGAGCTGATGATGTGGGGGAGATCAAGATGTGCTCTTTACTCTTTTCTTAGGGGGTTTCTTGAGAGAGCTAACATATATTTGTGCCGCCAATGTGTTGGGCCAGGATTATAGAGCCTTCTATTAATTCATGCTGTAAAACTTCTAGTGTTGTGGGCTTCACCTACATTATCATAGAGGTAACTCAGCATGCCTTCTCCAACTGGTGATCCCTGAGCATGATGAATTATGCTCCATTATTGTTTACATGATGTGAGGATGGGCAAATGTCAAAGAAATCCAACTTTTTGGAGAAGTGCAATGGCTGCGCCTCGTGGATTAGCTTCTCGGCAACACAGGCTTCTTACCATCTCCCCCTATAACCATTTCGTGTTTGGTGCCCTATTAGCAAGTGGCCAAGAATTTTGTGCAAAGTCGGGTGTTGCTCATGCATTGGATGGCCAGGGTGTTAAGTCTTGTTTGATCTATATTTGCTCTGACCTCAGCATCATAGACCAAGTGCATGGATCTATGAGTGTCATATACTGAACGTAACCTTTTTATTATCGAGTGTCTTTGTATGTGTAATAATAGTTCCTTGGCTCCTATCCAGCAGTGGTCCAAGGTAGCGGCCCTTTTGTTTTGGTTTTCCTTTGGACTTCTTCTTTGGGGTCCTATCATCTCCCCTCAAGAAAGTTGGAAAGCCTCTCGGTCCTCATATAGGGTATTAGGGGTTTGCTCCATGCCTGCCCCATTAAGCTAAAAAAGATAACTAGAATCAGTGAACTGATTGGTAGGAGGACATGAGCCTTTGTTAGATGTTGGTTTAGAATTCTAATTTAGGATAACAATGTTGATAGCTTTGGGAATAGAAAATAATTATCTGGATTTACAATAAGGGCCGTGATTCTACAGACTGCATAATCACGGCATGTTAAACTCCATTATTTTTATGAAAAGGAGGTGCCAAACATTGGAGAATGTGTGACTAGGAGGATTAAATCTCTGGTTAGAAGCAGCACTCTTCGTGATTATGTAGGAAACCGTGACATAATTGTGCAAGACATGGCAATCACAACATGATCAATAATCATGACGTGATTCTTTATCCATGATTTTCTAACTTGGCATCAATGTCGTGATGTGGTGATCATGACATGATTTCTTGTGCGTGATTGTTGACATGGTTTTTTTTTGTGGTGCTGTTGTGATTGGTGACGTGGAATTCACAGCATGATTTGTTAGCCCTTCTCGCTGACAACAAGCATCTCCCTACTACCACAGAAACCTTGTCAGACTACAATCATTTCAGAGGCAGTTGTGGGTCAGCTGCAGTCAACAAAAATCCTGTAATGTGATATCTTGATTAGTTTTGTGCATCCTGAGGGGTTAGAGTTGTTAGCACAGCGGGACGCAGTGGAGAAGTTATCTAACGCAAAGGTCAGTCTACTCTATTTCGGGCAGCTAGGTCTGTCTCAAGTAGAACAGTCAGAAGGGTGTCAGAGAAGTGTCAAGAAAGGGAAGCTAGCTAATTCTAAGAGCTTCTAAGACAAGGATTTGAGGGTAGTTGCTATAGGAGGATATTTTAGGTGCCTCAAGGACATGATTCTGACCAGGAGGATATTTTGGAAGCCTAGAGGACAAGATTTTGACCACGAACAAGTAGAGGACTTTGGAGGTAGTTTTTTAGCCAGTTTTGTGGTAGTTGAAACTATTTTGATCAACCGAGACTCAGCTGAAAGGTTAAGACAGGTTCTTGGGTGTGGATAAAAGGTATAGGAAGTGAAAGCTGAATTGAGAGGATAGTCTAAGTAGGCAGGTAGACTGAATAGGGAGATTGGGAGGGTGTTGAAGTGCTCAATTGTGCCGGCTAAGGATCAAGGACTGTCAGCTGGGTGTGTTGTTGCCCTCTATTGTTGTTTCTATTGGGTTGTGGTACTGTTGATTATTTCCTCCCCATGATGGTGTGCTTCAAACGGGGCTATAAAGGTAAGTTATTTCAGACACATCAAACAAGTGATGAATAATCATACAAGATTTCGTATCCGTGAATTTGTGGGCATGATTTTTTTGGGTGATGTGGAATTCACGCATGAAAAAATAGTCACAAGCATGATTCTAATCCATGATGTGATATTTGGTGCGTGACATGATTCTTTAGCAGCATGATTGGTGTTGTGTCAGACAGCATCGTGATTCTATAGTCTGCAGAATCACGATTTTCTAAGGGGTGAAATTTACCCTCAGAAATTGACATTAAGGAGTTGAATGTGCGAGGGGAATGTGTAATTGTTAGTTGTCACCTAGTTCAGATGTCATGATTTTACAGTCACGTAAATTAGATGCCGTGATTCTACAAACTGCAGAATCACGACAGGTCAAGGTTGGTGTAGGAAAGTGTTTAGAGACTTTAGAATTTGACATGAGGGTGAAAAAGATTTGATAGACCTTCATATCACATGTGAAAAAACATGGAAGGATTTGAAATTCATTACCATGAAATTACTTACTGGGTTTTGGAAAACAATTTCATGGAACTAGATGGAATACAAACAAACAAAATCAACCAACCAAAAAAGAGCAGCGGACTATGAGTCCAACCTGAGCGATGTGGTGCTGGTAGTGAGAGGGAGTGCAAGCAGGGAGAAAGTAAGCGAGCAACACACAGTGAGATGAAGAGCTCTAGGAAAATAGTGAAATCAAAAGAGAAAGATTTGAAAAAGTATGTTGGGGATCACGATGGTTTGGTGAATTAATGTGATGACATGTGGCATGATTTTAATAGTCTTGGGATTTGAGCTATGAAGTGATCATAGCAATGGTTAGCATGATCACGTCAAATCTAGCCGTGATTATCAAGAATCACACAAAGTAATATTGCCAAGATGGACTTGATTCTATGGAATCTAGGCATATAACCTTACATGCTTGTGTAGAGATAATTTTCATATCATTTTATGAGGTGTGATTATGTAGACATGAGAATCACGACTAAAAAGGGGCTAGATGGGGCTTTGGAGACATGGGGTAACTGATTGTGGCCCTCCATGATGAGGATAGGACAAAGTTACGTGACATGATTCTACATAATCATGGTCGTGATTTTACAGAATCATGATGGTGAGTTAGGCAGATAGTATAAAACTTGTTAGTCCTTCGAGGCTTCTTGTGTTAAGTCATGGGGCATTCCAGGCTAGATATTTCATGGGGGGTAGGCCTTGGAATATCTAGATGAAACTCTAGATGTAGAGGGAGCATGCTAATGTAATTTCTACAGCTCGTTAGTGGAACATAATAGCTCTTTCTCCATCCATTAAATTAGCTAGTCCATCGAATCTATCATAGGTTCTAGTGGGAGCTCTGCCATGGACTTATGTTCTTGATTGCGGACTAGGGTAGCTTTTCCATTGAGGTAGGGAGTAGGGTAATGTACCAATTAAACATTATTTTGTTTGGCATCTTTTTTGACGTCGGGTTGGGAAGGTTCTTGTGGCTTCCTAGTCACATTTCCCCAGCCACATTTTTAGCATGTACTCACTTCCATCTCCCATTCCCATCAGGCTTAGTCTTGCTAATTGATTTAGTTAATCGTCTTTTACGTCAAAAAGCTTTGACGTAAAACAATGGTTTGACCATAACCTAAAATCTAAGAAGCTATGAAAAGGTGGCCTAGTACTTATGTATGGAGTTGGTTCTTCCAAATGGAAAAAATTGAAATACCACGGATTCTGGCCATTCAGAGTTGCGGAACTTACCCCCAAGATGCAGCTTGAATTAAGAAAATTGATGGCATTGAGATCCAAGGCTAACATGAAATCCCGCGGCACAGCCTCTAGGGCACAAACCTCGTGTCAAACGACCACCAGTCACCCCAAACACCACAACCAATCTAGCCACAAAAAGGGGGTATAGAAAAGGAAGTCCAAAATGGGGTCTAACCCAAGAAGACCGCTCTACAACATCAAGTAAAAAACTAGGTATGGGTGCCCAAGATAAGGTCCAATTCAAAGCCATGTAGAGTGATCACTCTAGTCTTATCGAGCGTTTCTAATTCAACCAATCTTTTTGCTAGAGCATTCTCCCTTAAGCATTCTTTGATAGCTATCCTCAGGCTGGGCACTAAATATTCCATAGGCATCACTATCTCAATTTCATAGCGAATTGAAAGGGAATTTGTCCCATGGCTACCTTATACGAGGTCCTATAGGCCCACATTGTGGCAGTTTTTAGCTTATGTTCCCAATAATTTTGGCTAGCTTCCACAATCTTGGTCAAGATACCACAAAGGGCTTTATTCGTACTCTCCAGCCAATCATTTTGGCTAGCTTCCACTGTCTTGGTCAGGATACCACAAAGGACTTTATTCGTACTCTCTACTTGCCCATTAACTTGAAGGTAGTAGAGTGAAGACTTACGGTGTATCACCATAAATCCTGTCTCAATTCCGTAGGGGAGCCAAAGGGAGTTTGTCCCGTGGGCTACCTTATACGAGGTCCTATAGGCCCACATTGCAGCCACAGCTATCAGCTTATGTTCCCAATCATTTCGGCTAGGTTCCATAGTCTTGGTTAGGATACCACAAAGGACTTTATTTGTACTCTCTACCTGCCCCCGTTAGCTTAAGGGTAGTAGGGTGAAGACTTGAAGTGTATCACCATAAATCTTGTCAACAAGTGGTCAATAACCACATTCATAAAATGGGAGCCTTTTCACTAAACAGCTCTAGGGGACAGCCAAATCTTGATATGATGTGCTTGTATAAAAATTTAGTCGTTGTGGAGCGTTTGCTTTTCATGTAGCTTTTGCCTCGGACCATTTCGTGAAATTGTCCATAGCCATAATTATATACCAGGCTTGCATTTGTCTTATAGTTGGGCTTATGGGTCCAACAAATCTATTTCCCATTTATGAGAGGGTTGTTGCACAATGATTGAAACTAATGGCATTTTGTCTTGCCCATGGGGAATGTGGAAGCATTGACGTTTGTCACAGTGTTTGACGAATTTCATGGCATCACCAAACATCGTTTGGCCACCATAATCATGCTTGTAAGATTTTCCTTGTTACAGTTACTTCACCCACAAAATTTCCTCCGGCAATTCCACTATGGGATTCTTCCAAGATGGTAAAAAATTCATCCTTCTTGACACATCGTCTCAATACGTGATCTTTGCCTAACTTATACAATTCACCAGCAGAGTGATTAATTAATAAGGTGCGACTAACTTAATAAGTTGTCACATCCTAGCCTTATTTAAGGTCTTGTCCTATGGGAATCCATAGGCAAGATACTCGGATATTTCTTCACTCCATTCCGGTACCAAATCTAATTTGAATGGAGCAGCATCCGGTAATTCATGAGATCAACACTAGTGGGGTAGCTTTGCCATTAGGTATCCGCCCATCGTGACATGTGGTGTGCCAGCACCTGTTGTGATCCTTTTCTTATAATGACCATAAAGTCAAACATCATCAATAGCACCACAACAACCAGTGCATAATTTGGCCTGTTATGCAAGGCTTGTTAACTAGATACAATAAAGCTTGATGATCCATAAAGAAGATGAACTTATTATCCACCACAATATTTTTTCATTACATACACCATGTCTAGTCCCTCCCTTTCAATCATGGAATAACTCATTTGAGCATCATTGAGCTATCAACTCACAAAGAATATTGGGTAATCCAATTTATGCTCCCTTGGCTGTGCTAAAACACACCTAATGGCAAAGTTTAATGCATCAATATGCACATGAAACACAAGGTCCCAATTTGGTGGTCTCAAGATGGCTGCACTAGCTAGCTCAATTCATTGTACACTTGTGTTGACACTCTTCAGTCCATTCAAATATAATCAAGAGCTTATACAATGGCTTGGTGATATCAACATAAAATATGGTAAACCTTCCGTAATAGCCAACATGCCCCATGAATCGTTGTACCCCCTTGAAATTCGTTTAAGTGGTGGTAGCTCTAAGATGAGTTTTACCTTACTATCATCAGTGGAGATCCCATTTTTAGACATAATGTGCCCGAGTATTACTCCATGCTTTACCCAAAATTGGCATTTCAAAGGTTCAAGGATATGTGATATAATCAACCTCTCTCAAATACCTTTTTCAAGCAAGCTACATGGTCAACAAACCATTGTGTGAGTGTACACATAGATCATCAATAAATAATTACAACCATTTCTATTGGTAATCCTTGAAAGCTATACTCATTAATCTTTGCAAAGTTATAAGAGCATTTGTCAATCGCATAACCTTATATGCAAAAGTTTCTCAAGTTGTGGTGAAGGCAATTTTATGCTGGTCCTCAGGTGCAATGAACACTTGGTTGTATCCTGAGAACCCATCTAAGAAACTATAAGCTTCAGCTCTTGCCACCTATTCCAAAACATGTTTTGTGTATGGCAATGTGGGTAATGATCCCTACGAGTCACAACATTTACCTTTTTCAACTCAACACGCACGCGGAGCTTCCCGCGTTCACCTTTTTCAAGTCAACACACACACACAAATCTTCCCATTTTTCTTGGGTAGTGTTCAATTTCATAAATGAAATCCACAAAAATGATTTTATCGATTTCCTCCTTTATAATTTCTGAATATTTAGTATTCATTTGGTATGGACGCTGCTTGAGTGACCTCGAACCTTCCATGATAGGGATGGTATGCTACACCACTTTTGGGCGGCACTTCCTTTATGTCCTTATAACTCCAAGCAAAACAATCCTTAAACTCTTTTAATAGAGTTATCAATGACGCTTCTTTTTGCAGAGCAAGGTCCGTTGGCAATGAAAATAGGTTTGGGGTCCTCGCCCACCAGTCTCTACAATATTCACCTTTTCACATCGGGAGGTCCATCGTGTGAGGATCCTATTTGATTTCATTTCGAAGAGCGTCATGCCCATAAATGAACTACCTTCCTCTCATAAACATTGAAGGATTTAACATGGCTAGGAATCTTCCACATCAATCTCTTCATCATTCTCCTCCCTTCTTGTCAAAGTTTTTTTGCTTCTTGTTCTGCCTCAGTCAAAGCTTTGTTTTGCTTTCTTCTTGTTAACCTTGAGAGCTTATTAGGGAGACCTTGTCTAAACACCAACTCGTGCGAAGATAGTAACATTAACTTACTTAATTCATTTCCCCAATTTTTAGAAAATTCCTTTCATGAACTTCAAAAGCTTTACAATATCTCAGTCATTGTGCATCCATGGGTCTTCTTCATAGAATCTTGTTATGCAATTTGCTTGGTTACATTTCTTCTTCAGCCATTTCCACCTTGTGGCTGAAATGGAGGACTCTTTCTCTTCACCAAATTCAGTTCCCTTCTCGTCTAAAGAGCTCTCCTCATACTGGTTCATTACTGAGGGTCCTAACATTCATATTATTGTAATTCGGATCTCATCAGGTTCTACAAACTTTGTACCAGTCTTTCCCATGACATTTATTGTGGCCAATATATATGTATCCGAATTTTGTAAAAATCACCATTCGGAAGAGAAGCATATACTTCTTGTGATGATTCTAGTTGTTTTCATGGGTTGCACATAGTTGCAACAAGGTAGTTCTATCTGTAGTTTTCCAATTGTTCCTTGTTAACCACCACAATGATTAACGTTATTCCTACTATTTTTTTTAAATCAAAAGCATGGTTGCACTTCATGTAGCACATTTTTATGTAAAACTTCACTAAGTACTTCATGTAAAAGATATGGGATGACCGAGCTTACGTTATGTGTAATGCCGGCCGTGAGCTAGAGCTAGATAATTAGTTTTGGGCCTCCAATTGTCAAATGGGCGGCCAGTAAAAAATGAGCTCTTGTATATAAATGACTTGAAAAAATATGAAAAGAGACACATCCCATTATCACATTTGAGTTTTCTCTTTTGTGTGGGGATGGTTGTGAGCTTGTTCGCTTATGCATGCTTGCTTGATTGTGTGTGCGCGCTTATGCTTGCTTGCTTGATTGATTGTGTGTGTGCGCTTATGCTTGCTTGCTTGCTTGATTGATTGTGTGTGTGCGCTTATGCTTGCTTGCTTGCTTGCTTGATTGTGTGTGTGCGCTTATAGGTTATTATCTCCATTTCCTTCTTCTCTATCTCTCTCTCTCACCTCCCTTAAGTAGGAACACATGTTCAACGTTCATAAGTCCCTAGCCATGCACATTCTCACTCACTTGGCCACGCACGTTCCTAGCTTAGAACACACGTTCATAACTCCTCCATAGATTTCACTTACGCATGCATGTTTCCTCCTATATGCATGCACGTTTTCTTTTGCACAAGCATGTTTCCATCTACATATATACATTTCCATTTGCACACGCATGTTTCCATATACATTTCCATTTGCACATGCACGTTTCCATCTATGCATGCACGTTTCCATTTTCACACACACATTTCTAGCTGCATACACATGTTCACATCTATGCACACATGTTTCTTGCTATACACACATGTTCACACCTTAGCACACACATTTGGAGCTCCGAATGCACGTACGCCATTCTATGTATGTACGTTATCAACAACGGCCTTGCAAATGTATGTACCCACTATATACGAACATTCCTACGTAAAATACTACAAAAACACAGGTGCCCCTCTCATTTCCCACTTTTTTCTTTGCACCTAGCCAAACTCTTGCCAATTTTTTCCTACCTTCTCCTTGCCTTCTAGCCCTTAGCATCCTATACTCTCACCAACTGCTGCTGGGGCATCCGAGACCTCCTTTGACATCGTATTCCTCACTCCCACCAAGAAGAGGAAGGCCACAAAAGTCACCAAGCTCCTAGAGTATCAAGTAGCGCCACCGACTTCTCCCCACTTGGCATGGAGTTGCTGCTAGGAGAAGTCAGCCATAACAAGATCCAGTCGGAGAGGAAGGTTGAGCACAAGCTCAACTACCATACCTAGGAATGCTACTAGGTCACAAAAGAACAATCTCAGAGGTCATGGAACATCTTACGTGGCGTGGACTTAGTAGCCTAGCTGCTCTTCCCACTTGGGGCCTCGACCTCACCACTTGTTTCCATTTCATTTCTTCTTATGATACACATCTTTGTGGTACCAAAACCATCCAAGATGCCATAAGTGCCGACCTCACCCTAGCCCTCACTCTTGATGTGGTTTGCAAGGCCTTGCACCTACCTTGGGCCATAGAACCATACCAAAATCTCAAGGTGTATATGGCATGGTCCCAAACATCATTAGGGGCCCCGTAAAACAAGGATGGCATCAAGTGGACCGCTAGGACCTCCACACCCCTACCCTACCCTGACTATGCTAACCAACCAATATTACCTCTCCCTTCTGTCTCGCCTCAAGCTGGGTCAGGTCATCAACTAGGCAGATAGGTACAACCAATGTTACCTCTCCCTTCTCGCTCACCTCAAGCTGGGTCAGGTCATCAACTAGGCAGATAGGTACAACCAATGTTACCTCTCCCTTCTCACTCACCTCAAGCTGAGTCAGTTCGTCAACTGGGCTAACCACTTTTGTCACAAGCTCCATTACATTTTGCCAACCCCACCAACAAGTGTGGGGTAGCCATAATCCTTACCAAGGTACTCTCTACTACGCAACTAGTTGTGAGAAACTCCTTGATCCTTACAACTACCAAGGTGCCACCACCCCAAGAAAATCCCCTCCACATCCCACCCCACTAACACACCAACCCACAAGAAGAAAAAGTAGGACCGAGAGGGGCCATGACAAATGAGACCTTCATAGACTTTATCAAGATAAACCTCATAGGATAACCCCACCAGGTCGTCGCAGCCCACCATAGGTCCAAGCAACTAGTTCCACCCATGTCGATCCATCCCACATCATCCTCAAAGGTGCTAGAAGAGCCATTAACTTTGAGAGCCAACCATTTTTCACCTCAAGTGAAGTAGTAAACATCACAAAGGCCCACTGCCATTGGATCTAGCAAGGCAGCTCACCTCAGCTTTTCCCAGACACTCTTCCCTACCATATTTTCTTATCGCATTCTCCTTCCTTCTTTAGAACTTGGCAAACAACATGATATCATAAATGGCTAGGTGGAAGGAACACATAAATGTGGCCCAAAAAGCCCTCCTCTTGGTGCTCTCCCAACTAGATACCCAAAAGGCTATTGTCGCCCATTGCCCGAATAATTAGGTCCAAGCCTTCGAAGTTGACTCCAAAATCAATCGCCTACAGTGTGAATAGGAGGTCCTTCACACACGGAGGTCAAACGGGCCTGACCCACAAGAGATAAAACCCAAGAGGAGCTCACCCATGCCATTGTTGCCCTTCAAAGACCTAAAACCATGGCCCACAATTGCCAATAGCTCATGGTGGATGAAGTCCACAATGTTCGAGCACCCCAAGGACTTTTTGAGAGCCCTTGATGCGAAGGATGCCACCGTCACTCAGTTGGAGCAACTTTTATCCGAGTTAAAGACTAGGCCCCAACATCGAGAGGAGGTGGACTATTTGATGGATGCGGCCACACCGACCTCCCACACCTTGAGGTTCCTGGTCTTGCTTGACTGGAGATTTTCCCAAAGATAGGGTAGTTTTTAATGTCCTTTTGTCATGGAGTTTATGGCATTTTTAAAGAGCCAGTTAGTGAATTTGGAGCTCGAAGGCTCTTGTTTTGAGGTATTCCACCGTTCCTCCACTCATGTGTACATTTTGTTGGATCATTTCTTCCCACCTCAAAGCTCCTCCCTTGAGGGGAATCCAAAGGAGTCTAGTCTTTTTAATAGGCGAGCACTCTATTAAGTGTTAATCATTACCGGGATCAAAGGATTAGGGGTTTAAGGAAGTCTGGTTTGAGAGGAAGTTATGATTTGATATACTATAGTTAGTTAACTGTATTCTCAACTCCAGCATTTAGTCCAGATTGGGTTTGCATAAAAGGTCTTAATAAGTACTCCTAAAGTAAGTCTAAAACAAATTTCAGAGACCTGATGCTCCTAAAGCGTGTCTAAAATTGGTTTTAGACATGTATGCTTTGCTTAAGCTATGGGGAAATAAGTTTTTTTTTTGCTAGGCTCATGTCTCTAGGTTCACTCCTCCAAACTCACGTGTCTGGACTTATGTCTGTAGGCATCTCCAGAATCATGTATGTAGGTTCAAGCTCACATATGTAGGTTCATATCTGTAAGTTCACATATATAGGTTCATGTCTATAGGTTCACATATGTAGGCTCATGTTTGTAGGTTAACGTATGTAAACTCATGTATTTTTTGTATGAATAACACATTTTTGACATGAATCAGGCTCTCGTATTTTATTTGTATTATGAAATATGCGTACCTAGCGAACATACTTTTATGAAGTAGGCCTATGAAAATTTTTTTATGCAGTTATTAGTACTCGTTTATTATAGGTTCTATATGAAGACTCACATATAGGTTCTATATGAAGACTCACATATGTAGGTTCTATATGAAGACTCACATATGTAGGTTCATGTATGGCTCTCACGTATGTAGGTTTATGTCTAGAGGTTCATGTATAGCTCTCACGTACGTAGGATTACATCTATATGTTCACATATACTGCACATATTCTTTATATGAATCACATTATTTTTTATATGAATTAGGCTCACATATTTTATTTCTATGAAATAGGACTACTTGTTTGGGATACATACTTTTATGACTTGGCCTATGATAGGTTTGGTGTACAATTATTGGTGGGCAATGATTATACTTCAATTTCCCAATAATTGCAAACGGATAAGAATTTTCCTTGAAATTTATATGAAAGAAAAATCCTCAAAGGGCTATAAGCTCTTGGGCTTCTTTAGAAGGTTTTTGTAATCTATTGACTACTTTTCTTTGAGAAGAAGAGTGGTTTTAAGTAGGAGGTCATTTGTTATCTCTTTGAAACTCTTGTCTGAACCACTTTACAACGTCATTGTCCCTTGACAACTAACCGTGTGTTATGTTTCTTGCTTGCTCTTTAATGTTTTCTTCTTTTGGACCTCTGGTTCTAGTCCATTAGCCTTTTAGGGGCTACTATAGCCTTTGGGGCTTACTCTTATGCCTCAAATCCGTACTCGAGGCCTCGCCCACAGATATCCGGACAAGAGACTAGTCCGGCGGTTCCTCCGAAACCGAACCCAAAAAAACGTCCCTTGCCCGGAAGGCACGGGCGATTCCGCCAAGAAAAATCATCTAACGGGAGAATTAATCTAACGAGTCAAAGTCTTAACTATTCAAACTGATCCGACCGAACCTAAAGTCACATGGTCAGATCAAATAAGAGACTTGCACTTGGTCCATAGTATCACTGCTTTTTTCCTCCTTTAACGCGACACAGCCGCCGCTGATTCCCTCCCACACAGAACAAGGGTCTTCCTAGGACTTAATCTAACTAACGTAACTAATCGTAACTTATTTTATCATGGCATTAAGAGGAACTATATGAATAACTCCTCCTTATAGAAGTGGCTCCTACCACTACGTGAGTTGTCACCCACTCTATCAGGGCACCCCTTAAAACCATGTTCAAATCCACACTTGTAACATGTGTCTTTGTATGGATTGACATTGGGATTTGGCATTGGATCAGGGATGGAGCTATGGTACTTGGTGTGACGGCTCTATGAGAACATTGGGCAACATGGTGTTGGCCCTTATAATGGAAACATTGAAGAGGTGGGCTTGCGTGACATGTTATTGAAGTCTCTCTACATTTGTTGGTTTTATGAGGACACTCGTCGGCAACATGGCATTAGCCCTTACAATAATGGAAAAATTGAAGAGGTGGGCTTGCGTGGCATGTGCACCATAACTTTAAACAAAGAGGCATACTTAATGGCTAGGGATTGTTATAGATATCCATATGAATTGTATTTCTCATATAACTCATCCCTTGTTCGTGATATCCATATGAATTGCATTGCTCATATAACTCACAATTCTAGATAACTCATATGAATTATTATATTGGTGTGTTTTCACAAAAAACCAGTTGTCTCGCGATAATACCAGAGGTGGGTATGGTGTTGGTGGCAGTCTATGCATTCCCCTTAGTAAGGGTTTTTGATAAATGGGTAATAAACTATGTGTCAATTCAGGAACATTTGGCATGATTTGTAGGGCTAGTGGTTGCTTTGGCATCGAGAACAAGGGTTATAGTGCTTGAGTCCAAACCCTACTATGTTTCCTCTATACCACGGTTCTCGTGGCATTGGAAATGAGCATAAAACTGTTGTTGTCTTGGCCCACAAGAAATAGCCACTTTGTACTTGTATGATTTCAATGAAAAATTTCACACTAAAAAATATCTCTCCATGGAAATAAGTGTGGGTATCCAAATTGAGGAATTAGTTAGGGTTGGCCTTGAGGTTACCCTTGGGGGGCTTAGGCTACCCAAAGCTTCCTATCACCTTACCTTGCATCTGGTTATTTGCGGATCGATCCCAAACTATACGACATAACCTCAATCGCCAACTCCATGACATATCATGGACCATCTACTTCTTGAGAGTAGCTTCACCACCAACTTGGGTGATGCAAGGATGTAGTCACCACTAGTAAAGAGGTATGTTAATTACTTCGTAGATTAACATGGTTTCCCCTACCTAACCTACCATATTGTTCTTTGCCATCTTACCAATGCAAATGGGCACTTATCTTTTGTAAGATGGTACTAGAACATATGCAACATCCTTACCATCATGTGCTTAATTTTAAATGGGAAAAATCTATGGACTTAGTGGACATGGTTGCTTAAGACGAGTAATAGAGACCAAACTATTTTTCAATTTGGCCAATTTAGTGTGAAAACTAGTCACTTGTATATAAGTCTTTCTAATATTAAGAAATACACAATCGTTTCCTTATAATACTTTACGTGTGAGCTCTCCTTCTTCCCTTTGCTTTCTTGCTTGTATGCTTTAAAATTCATGCTTGCTAGTTGGATGCTTGCTTGAATAGGTGTGATTGTAGGTTTCCTCTTCCATTAGCTTCTTCTTCCCGTGCTTTTTGTGTGAGAGAGCCATTGCGAAGGACCATCTCTTCTTGCCTCCTTATAGGCATTGAGAGCTCTCCTTCATCCCTTTGGCAAAGGAGCATTCTGGTGTGACAATGCAATGAGGACACATTGGTGGATGAGCTAGCATACCCACATTGGGAAGCTGCAGATTACGTCTCTAAGGCAAAACCCAACGACACATGCTTCGACAAGGTTAAGGTAAGCTCTTGGCTTGAATAATGGATAAGACAATTTCAAGCACCATCTTATACAAAGTTAATCCTGAAACCATTGCACCACAATAGATCAGCTATGAAACTTTGATGCAAAATTATTAAACAATAAAATTAAAACACTTACATAAACCACTTTAACCTAAAACATATGTAGGAACTACTTTAATCCTAAAATAGAAACATTGTGGAGCACTAATACATATTTTCAAGCACCATCTTATACAAAGTTAATCCTAAATAATGGATAAGACAATTTCAAGCACCATCTTATACAAAGTTAATCCTGAAACCACTGCACAACAATAGATCAGCTATGAAACTTTGATGCAAAATTATTAAACAATAAAATTAAAACACTTACATAAACCACTTTAACCTAAAACATATGTAGGAACTACTTTAATCCTAAAATAGAAACATTGTGGAGCACTAATACATATTTTCAAAATAGACTAAACCCAAACAAAGTTACAATTATTACATAACATACACATGACAAAGGTGCATAAGAAAATTTCAAGCACCATCTTTGATTTTTGATGCAAAAAGATTAAACAATAAAACAAAAACATCTACAAGAACTACTTTAACCCCGAAATAAAAAACACTATGGAGCACTAATACATATTTTCAAAATATACTAAACCCATTTTTATAATTTGTAAAAATAATCCCTAGAAATTAGTTATTTTATTTTATTTATCTTTAAAAGAATAATATATATTAAAGTAATTTAAAAACTAAAAAAATTAAAATTAAAATTTTAATATTAAAAACTTAATGGAAAGGGGGAGAGAGGTGCTATGTGGCAGGTGTGCATGCCATGTGGCGCACCTGCTTGCCACATAGCACTATTATCGGTGATGTGGCTACTCTCCATGTCTACAGAGGTTGACATGTAGAGGGATGATGTGGAAGGATGCATGATGACATGGCATTCCATGATGTGGCATGCCATGTCACCAAGTGTGAGGTGGCATATGCAAAGGTGACTACATAATATGGCATTAATGATCACTAGGATGATGAGGTAGAAAGTCAACTAGGTTGACTATGTTGACATGGAGGGTGGAGGTGGCATGGTGCTTCTGTGGATCCTCTCCAAGCTGCATAAAGTGGTATGTACATATAAGATTTGTGTGCACCCAAGGCTCACACATGGCATGATCTTTAGGCTTTGTATATTACCGAGCTTGGATTTTCAAACCTAAGTAGGATTAGTTTTAGACTTAAAAAGGGGAGAGTGGACACAATACGGGGATTTTCACTTGGGATGAGTGAAAATAGAACTTCTCATACTCAAATTAAGCCTTTTTATTTTAATAAATCCATGGTAACAAGCATAATAATCCCTAGAGTTTTTAGATCAAAAGATTCAATATTTGATTTTTGATAATTAAATTATAATTGATTTACTAGGTCTCTAACAATCAAAACAAAATTTACAAATTATATCTACAAAAACCCAACTGTTAGATCTGCTTTAGATCCACATTCTAGTAATCTTTTTCAATCCAATGATTAATAGATCCATACAAATTAAGCATTTTAAATGGTGGATGTGGTGAGAGGACAAAAAGGTGTATTTTTTTTAACAATTCTAATATATTTTAAATAGTATAAGAAATAAAAAATCACATAAAAAAATACTTGATAAATCAAGTTAAGCTCCATAACACTATTGCAAGCAAAATAGGTAACTGACGAGGGTTACCTAAAAAGAATCCCTCCCAAAATGTGTGAAATCTAAAAAATGGCTTAAAAACATAGTTTTTTTAAAAATACATCTAGAATTCCATGTATAAATTTAAAAATTACATGAATTTTGCTATTTTTTCAAGATTGAGAACACGTATGACCTTCATAGATTTATAAATTGCTGCTGTTTATGACATAAAAATAAACTTAACTTACAAAATGACATAGGAGTCTACATAACTTAAAGAAATATCAATCTTTTTCAAATGAAAATTTATTTTATAAATTTCATGAATATAAGACACTTTTTTTAATGGACTTTCTTGGGACAAATTCTACCACTATGCATAAATATGCACATTATTTGACAAGCGCTTAAAAAATATTAGAATACATAATCACATAAGCTCCATAATTTATGAAAAGTTTTATAAACATCCTTGAGTCTATTTCTAGACCCAAATAGCAAAGCCTTTAGTATATACTTATCTTGACAGTTTGCATGACATAATTATTTGCTCTATTATTTATAAGCAGGTAGTGGGCATGATATACAACCAATGATAAGAGTTTAAAGAGGTCAACTTATAGGTATGCAAAGCTAGACTTCTATTCATATATATATGTAGAAGATGGTAACTATGGAGGCTCTGAGTAAACCTAAGCATGTTAAAAGTGTAGAAAATTAAAATATTTTTTTTGACGGGACAATTTTAGAGGCAGTCATCATATAGCCTATGGGTGTAAATTTCGACCCACATAGGTATTTGTTTTCATGAAGAAAATTCTTGTTATGCAATATGGATTAGGGTGGCGGGAAGAAATTCTAGCCTATATCATGTACATATGGTGGTGGCAAAAATTCATAGTATGCATATGTTGATGTTTGATCCAGATAGCCATTATCATGAATGTAGGTGATGGTATCTAAGAGTAGTTAGGAATGAGCTCTGGTTATAAATATTTAGAGTACATGTGAAGAATGTTGAGAGATGGTATGTCTAAGGGTAGTGTAGAATGAACTTTGGTTATAATTATTTTGAGGACATGCGAAGGATGCTGAGGAGAGATGCAATCTTCGCTTGCGACATTGTCTTTGTGTACAAAGAAAAAAGAGAGGAGCTTAGGGCTTCTGGAATGGTGGTAGAGAAGAGCTTGGAGCTTTCACGAGATCACGGTAGATTCAAGGTATGCTGGAGAGCATACTACTGCACATAGGCATGGCAAGGTTCAGGCTCACATATGCACCCCCCTTCTCGACATAGATGGTCCCACCATGTGTATTTGCTTATAGTTCTTCAGCTTTAAAATTGAATTGTAGAACAAAAATTAGGATTGACGAATCAATTGATTCGTGGATTTCCAAATCAATGGAGCCTTGCACATCTGGATCAAAATCAATGGATTACATGTCATCATGGATTATCTCATCTAGCTCTTCTGCTATCATGAATTTTTGGCATCTACATTGTAGCGATACTATTTATAATACAAAGGTTACATAGACAAGCATTTTCTTTTAATAACCTTCTCTCAAATTTGTAGTCAAAGGTTGTGACCATATGTGTTTTTCAGGTCCTTAGCCCTAAACCTATGTTCTACCTATATCACCTTATCCTAGGCATATGTTTTCTTTAATTCTATTATTTATAAGAATTTTTAAAAAATTTTGAGATTTTATTGGCTACTATCTACTATTTGGATGAGCTTTTACAGATTTATTGGTGATAAAATAAAAACAATTCAACTCATCAAGAGCTTCAAAATGGATTTTAATACTACTCTCATCAAGAGCCAAAATAGGGTTTTATAATTAAGATAATAATTGTATCAAGATAAAGCTTTTGTAATATAATCATATAAATAATTTTTTTATAGTTGCACTCTGTACACATCCTCAATCATGCTAACATGGCAGATGACCCAAGGAGTCTAAGCTTCAAGTGTACACATAGAAGAAAAAAACTGTATTTGTGGACAGTGAAGAAGAGGATGCCTTGTCTTTCTTAGGGAAAGGCACATCAACTAGTGATGGTGTAGCAATGATTATGAGGAACCATAACTATGCCATAAGCTATATGTTTAGAAAATAGCTTCTTTTTATAGTTGTATCATTTTTAATGGATTGAAGATGGAAATAATAAACATTGTCTCTATTTTGGCATGTTTTTTGAAAACTTATTGTTAGATTTTTAATTATAATCTCAAAAAGAAAGCAAAATGAAGTCTTTTTTTTCATGTCAATTTTTGTAAGAAATGTATAAAGTGCCCAAAATATTATCGTTTTTTGGTAGTGTTGTATGCATGCGTAGACCACTTTTAAAAAGAGGTATAAAACTGAACTTTTTTGATGGAATCTTTGAAAGATGCCAAATGTTTCTCATTTTTAAGAAATATTACCTATTTTGTCTACAAACAGTGTTCCATGCTATGTGAATTTATGATATGCAAAGTGGGAATATCATACGAGTAATGATGTAAGAGTTACAAACAATTTACTCTCATTTAGTCTACCTGTCCAAACCTGGGATAGGACGTGCACATAGATTTTGTACCGAAACAAAAGGGACTTTCAATTATTGGATATTCGATTGGATTATAGTTTTAGGTGCCCAACTTTGCATGTGATGTTTCATTAGAAGACCTTGATGTGAAATTTCTTGGCTACATATAAGAGAAGGGACTTTCAATTATTGGATATTCGATTAGATTATAGTTTTAGGTACCCAACTTTGCATGTGATGTTTCATTAGAAGACTTTGATGTGAAATTTCTTGGCTAAATAGGAGAGATTGACCATTCTTTATGAAAAACTACCTGTTTTCACGTTAAACCTAAGGTTGCTCGTCACTAAACAAAAGTAGATAACCTCATGAGAAGTTGACTTTTACATCGCCAAAAGGAAGGGTTAGGTTCTCATTTTTAGCCTACTGGCCTTAGGTGAAAGACATTTTCCTATCTGGTTCTCTCTGGTGGCTCCACTTTTCTCTTAGCATCTTCTCTCTCTTCAACAAAGGAAGGCACTTAGAAATTTTTTTCTCTTGTTTTAATCTTTTGGTTATTCTTGTTTTTTAAAATTCTTGGAACATTTTTGGCTTATCTATTTGGAGGGCTCTCTTCTGTTTTTGGGAGCTTGCTTATGCAAAGATTGTGCGGGCGGGCCTCGAGAGGGTTCGGACGGCCGCCGGTTAAGGATACCGTAGTCCGCAGGAACAAGGATGTCTCACGACTTAAACGCTGTTTTCTACTCCGACACCTACCACCCCATCCAGGCGGGTAGTATCGATGGAACCGACATAGCCCCTCACGACAATGGAGTGTACCGAGCTATGCTTGCGACTTCCACTGGCCTTTGTATGCTTCACCACCCCTTTCTTGTTGATTACCTTGCTAAATAATTTTGTGTGTGTAAGAGAGAGAGAGAGAGAGAGATGTCTTTCAGTGTCATGGCCAAGCCAGTGGACCACATGTGATCGATACGAGGGCACTGAAGTGTAGGATGGGACTTGAACCTGGGATCTCTTGGCTTAGAGCTTGTGTGTGAGAGAGAGAGATTATTGCTCCCAGACTACATAGCCGGCATAATCTTTTCTCTCTCTCGACACCGCTCCATGCTCACAATATCAGCACATAAGGAGAAAGAGAGAGAGAGAGAGAGAGAGGGAGGTTATGAACCTCCACGAAATGGCGCCTTACCTTTTTCTATTTGTTGTCGAGGCCATGAGCAGTTTTCTCTCAGCCCAAGAGACGGGGCTTTAGGAATTGCGTCTCCCCCTCCGTACTCAGGAGGAGCTGTTGGACTCAGAGTTTGTGCAAATGACCCAGTAGCTTACTGTTCAGGAGATGTGGGGAATCTCCAGAGATTCGCGAAGGCGATCGAGATCTTTTGTCGTGCATCGAGAGCATAGATCAACTGGCACAAGTCGTGTGGTTTTTGGATAGTCTCTGCACCCGCCTCGACTTGGCGCCTAGTTGAGGCTTTCTAGTGGATCCGAAGGGGCACTCCAGTTCACTATCTTGGGTATCAGGTGGGCATTGACATCTCTCCGGAGTAGCAACTCGCCCCTTTTCTTCGGAAGACGCTTTCGTAGTGGAGTTTTGCGAGGCTCTCTCTATCTGGTAGAGTGGTGGTGGCAAACTAGGTTCTTCTTACCACCATGTGGTGCATCACTTCTTGCTGGACATTCTCTCGATCATGTATTGGTGTAGCGGTTGATTTGGAACTTCTTATGGGCCGGCTGACGGGGGGCCTGCCAGGACCAAGGTGGCATGGAGAGTGATCATTCAGCCACAATATAGAGGGGGGCTAGGCATCATTGACCCTGCTATTTAGAGCCGTGCCCTGCTGGGCAAGTGATTGCTAGAGGACTCCTCCTCGGTGGCGAGCCTTGGAAGGACTTCCTCGCACCTCGAGTCTAGGGGGCCCTTGGCCGCAGAGTACCAGATGGATCCTCACAAAGATGCAGGCCCGCGGTTTTAGCCCAACTTTTGAGGACAGAAGTTTGCTTTGATCTTGGGATCACCTCAGGCCGGCCCTTAGGTAGATTACTCCGGTAGTCTCAGAGGAGCGGCTTCAGCAGCCATTGGTTTGGAATCCCCTTATTCGTTTACCCAGTAGCCACATGTTGGAGGCTCGACCTCATGTATCATGGAGCGCATTGAGCATAGGACTTGCCAGGTCCCTTGGAGATTGGACTGCACACAGGCAGTTACCCCTGGAGGTGTAGGAGAGAGGCCTGACAGGGATCCGGGGTAGAGATAGGCTCAACATCGACATCAACTCTGATATTCCTCAAGAGTGGCTGACTCCTATCCCAGATCCAACTCCCTCACTGTGGCTAGGCATGTTTACTAGGCATGATACTCTTGTGGCAGTCCACGGAGCGGATGAGGACAGTGGTTTGCTTAGTTTTTCTATTGGTTCCTGAGCCCCCCTTTGAGGATTTCAGTGGCTGCACCTTACAGAGGGTGAGGGTGATTGGATTTCAGGCACGAGAGTGGCAAATAGACCCCTCACTGACCAAGGTGGCCAAGGAGAGATTCTGGCGGCTATGGATATGGGAGAGCCGACCTCTCATGCACCGATAGGAGGACTCGGGCGAGTGGAATTGGCACGATCCCGTTGATCGGGAGGAGACTTTGGATGCGCCCTTCTTTGCGTATACAATGCGGCTAGGCCACATGATTCAGATGCTAGAGATTGATGGCACCCTGACAGTAGCAGTATATTGGCAGTCACAAGGTCTCTCATAGTGCTTCCTCTCATATTTTTGGAAGAGACGCTGGGACAGTTTTCGGCCTCGAAAGATCACTCTCTTTCTTTGGCTGATGACACACAGGAGCTGTCAGGACTCAGAATGCGCAGTGGAAGACTAACGCACGTAGGAGACGCATCACCATCGAGCTCCACGAACACCCCCAACGGGCACTGCAGCATCCCTCCACCGGGCTCCCATCTCTCGGTTGCAAGGTGGCTTTGACCGCATGGGAAGCGGTGGGAAGCTTTCTTGAGGCTCTGGCAGCTTGGCCCTTTTCTCACAAATAGAGGAGGTTATCCCACTTGGCATTACAGACCACCTGTGTGGTTATCCCCTCCCTCCCCCTCCCCCTGTATGAGATAGCCTTCTCCTCATAGAGCGGCCATCCGGAGGGGAAGTGCATCTTTCTCTATCCTTTTGATTTGATCCCCGCAATGTACATGAGGCGAGGTTGTATCTAGCCCTTTGTGGTTGTACTTAGCCCATCGTGGCTGTTTTTCATTAACTAATAGAAGGATCTATTTCGGGGGGGGGGGGGGGGGGGGGGGGGGGAAGGCCCAAAAAATGAAAAGCTAAAGCTGGTACTAGAACTGAGAGCGTATAGCTCTCTACCCTCAGCCCGTGGCAAGAAAATACAAGACCAAAGTACCACGTAGGATCTGGGCATACAATATAGTAGGCAGCAAAAGAACCTCATGTGTGTCAGAATGCACAACGGAAATGAAGACAACTGCTGTAGAGAGCAAAACGTAGATGAAAGAGAGAGAGAGAGAGAAGCTGTGTAACTCTGCTATATACACTCAAGAAAATCCCGGATATACAACAAGGAAGTGTGGGGGGCAAGGGGCCATTTTATATGGCCCCAGGTTGCTGGTCGGCCAATCTAAAACAGGCCGACAGCAGCAAAAGCTCACGACCAGCACCTGGGCTGCTCACGACCAGCAAAAGAGCCAATTGGCCAGCACACCTGATCAGGTCGGGTAGCCAATCTACAATCGGCCAGGAATGCTCCTCAAACTCCACCTAGAAGCTAGTCTTGCAAACCTCATGCACTGACAACAAACAGATGAAAACCAAGTGCGGGGACGTAAAGAACACGAGAGGAATGCTTCCCCCCTCTTGCCATCGGGAATGATCTCCATCCGGCCCTCACTATGAATCGGTATGGTGGAATTGTCGCCAATGAAAATGCGACTTGATTGCCGTTTATTAAGATCCTGTAAGAACTCACGTGAATGAGTCATGTGCTTGGAAGCACCACTATCAAGAATCCACTCCAGAGTATCCCTGGCAGTGAAGCCAACCTGTCACGTGCATCCCGCACTTGGATGCCACGTAGACATTTCTGTACAGAAGGTGCAGGACCTGGGATGGTGAACTGGTCCCGTGTGAGCTCAGTCCGGGAGGACGAGTCAGCCAGGGATCCATCTCAGTCGTCCGAGGTCAGGTGTGCATTGTCCTGCACATGAGTCCAAGGTCAGATGTGCACTGTCCTGCACATGAATCAGTGCCAGTCTGCGCTGTGAGTCTCCCTCTAGAATGACGTCAGTGGTTCTGTGTATTTGGTATGGTACCGGATGCTAGATCACTGAGTAGATTATGTTTAGGACAAGGGGCCAGCACATAGAGCTACCCGGAGCTGAGTGTGGGCATGGGAATGGTGTAGAACCACCCCCATGAGGGCCAGAAAGGCCCAAGCTGGACCCACCAGCCATGGAAGGGCTGTAGGACAGTCCTAAGACAAGAATAAGGCTATTTTCAGGAGGTTACAGCCTTCAGAGGGCTGTAGGGTTGTCACGTGCACACCAGTGAGGTGTACAGTGACATGGCATCATTTTAGCATCATTAGGAGTCATCAGGTATTTTACTGGCATTTATGCAATTTTATAGGCATTTTACAGGCATTTATGGGGCCGCCGACAGCAGTTGTGGACATGGCATCTGGCCGACAACACTTATGCTGGCCGACCAGCAGCATTCATGCATATATATATAGGCGCCTCTCCATTCAGCCATTGAAGCGCATCCTCATCTGGATCATCATGCGTTTTCAGCCTATCATCATCAGCATACAGTAACGAGTCCATCATAGCAGCATTCAGCCCAGTGTGCTCCAACGCATCTCCTCCAGGAAGCTTTGGGAGCAGCATAACCAGCCAACGCATCAGCATTCAGCAACGCATCATCATCACCATCATCTTCAGCAAACGCATTCAGTTCAGCCATCAGATCTGCAAACGCATGGAGCATCCACCTTCCCGTGTTGGAGAGCATCTGCGTTTCATCATCAGGTCAGCATAGCATCTGTTCCAAAGCATCCCTTCAGCGTTTCCTTCCCAGGAGACAAGGGAAAGATAGTGGACAGCAGTTCATTCAGTTCATTCAGCATATTCAGCATATAGGCAGCATATTCAGCAGTATAGATCCATTTGGATCTCATTGTAACCGCATTCATCATCTAATATAGCTGCATTGCATTGACACATATTTGTCTATCTCATAAACATCATTAAGTGCAGTTTAGTTAGACTAAGGTTGTGATTACTATGGTCTTAACCTCTCACATGTCACATTGGTATCAGAGCGTTACAGGGTAACCAGCCTTAGAGCATGTTCAGTTCATCAGTCATTCAGTCAGACATCATGATAATCGCTTCCGCACAGTTAAACCCAGTTCTCAAAATTTTGCAAGCCACCCTTAGGGATTTTCCTTAGGTCTGCATTAGTAACCCATCCATCTGCATTCTTGCACAGCATATAGGGTTGCACATGGCTTGCATAGTAGTCATCTTAGCAGTCATCTTAGCAGTCCATCTTGCATCTGCAAGGCATACATGTTGCCCATGAACTCTCTGGGAAAGAATGACATCCATCATCAAAGGAGGACATAAGTTTTGGGCTTCAACTGGCAGCAGCAGGGGGTTTCTCTTCCACAGAAGACAGAAGTTTGCTCCAACATCGCCTCAGGAGGTTCAGAGCTTCAGGAACGACGGAGATGGTAGGTGAAAGGTTTCCAGAGGCAGGTCAGGGGTGACTCAGGTATTTGCCATTCAGTTCCCGCAGTACATGGAGTCTTGGCTCAAAGGATTTCACTCCTGCAGACGGCCTCATCCACCTTCCCGTGTTGGAGAGCATCTGCGTTTCTTCATCAGGTCAGCATAGCATCTGTTCCAAAGCATCCCTTCAGCGTTTCCTTCCCAGGAGACAAGGGAAAGATAGTGGACAGCAGTTCATTCAGTTCATTCAGCATATTCAGCATATAGGCAGCATATTCAGCAGTATAGATCCATTTGGATCTCATTGTAACCGCATTCATCATCTAATATAGCTGCATTGCATTGACACATATTTGTCTCTCTCATAAACATCATTAAGTGCAGTTTAGTTAGACTAAGGTTGTGATTACTACGGTCTTAACCACTCACATGTCACAAGGGCAAGTATGGGGCAGCCCATACAGGCTGCCCAGCCCATGGATTGTGGGCAAAGGTTATGCCCAGCCTTCTAGAAGCAAGCGCCAGCCTCCCCAGCTTGCTAGGGAATTTACGCAGCATTTATTAGGATTTTTGGAGCATTTAATGTTGATTTTACTCAGTCGTGGGAACTTGTCTCTGCTGGCCGCCTGCTCCTATACTGGCCGACTGCTGCTGAAGTGTAGTATAAATAGGAGAGGTTCACAATCCCATCATTCATCTCAGTATTCACCAAGAGCTCAAGCCAATCAAGGGCCAGACAAGCCAAGGAGATTGCTAAGCAAAGGGGTGGACTTCTGAAGGTCAAGGGCAGGGATTTTCCAGCCAAGAAAAGGTCAAGAATTCTGTATTTGTTTTCAGATTTACATCATTCTAATAAAGCAAATACACCATCCGTGGTGGGGGC
Source organism: Cibotium barometz (assembly GCF_041138505.1). NCBI lineage: Eukaryota > Viridiplantae > Streptophyta > Polypodiopsida > Cyatheales > Cibotiaceae > Cibotium > Cibotium barometz. The sequence goes on from NC_141074.1 coordinate 46,991,442, forward strand.
CCTACAGAGGGTAATTGGGACCCAATACTGTGTCCTCTCCATCTTCCCCTTCTCTCTCTATTTTCTGCACATCTCCTTTCAGTTTGTGCGTTAATTTCCGTCGCGAAAAGAGTGATGATTTCTGAGTTTTGAAGTACCGATCTTTCTCCGGAGCTTCCGCATATTACACAACTGCCTCCTCGCTCGAAGAAGATGTAGCATCTGTGTCCAAAATCTCCAAGTGCACAAAGGCTGGAGTCTTTGCAGCTAAAGCTGAAGAATCAACGCTCTTCTGGGCTTCTTCTTAGAAGACTTCCCCGATGAAGACTTTCCTTTGTCCTTGTTGTTGTTACGGCCTTTTGACCGTTGGCCAGTCAAGGCCTCAGAACCTTTGCCGTGTGGAGGGTTCGTAAATCGCTCTTCTTGGTTCAAGACCATTGGCACAAGCTCCTCCCACGTGATGGTGCTGAGCCTGCCACTGGTGATCAAAGAGGAGTAAAATGCTAAGTATTGAGAGAGCAAGTGGAACAACAATGTAATAGCCATATCCTCTGACGATATCTCTTTCCCTGCATGGAGAACCTCTTGTTGAAGAGCCTGCAACTTGTTGATGTGCTCCCGCATCGTCGACGACTTTGCAGGATTCATCACCCGCATCTGAACTTCCAAGGAGATCCTCGTCATGGGTGATACCCTGTTGTACAGAGAAGGCAAATGCTACCAAATCCCTCTAGCCAGCGTCATATCTTTATATGATCGATCACCTGTGGTGTGCAATTTAGGAAGATGAAAGAACGGACGCGGGCATTGACACGATCCCATAACTGTGCCTGAGCCTCCTGTTCCTTCCATATAGAGGGTAACTCCCCGTCTTCCGACTTCGGCCATGGAACACCAACAGCAATGAAATCAGCCAAGTCATAAGACTCCAAAACGGACTCCATCATTACCTTCCATATGCCGTAGTTGTTCCTGTCCAACTGTCGGTCCACTGGGAACGTGGGGAGTGTTGGGATCTTCATGTGCTTCTCAGCCATCTCAAGCAAGTCAGCCATCTCAAGGGTTCACAAGGTCTTGTGAAGGGAGGGTGCGTGGGAAAAAGGAAGAAGAGGTTGCAAATAAGATGCAAGGTGGCTATCCAACGGTGATGGCCGCCTTCTACCTGATCTCCAAGTCCCGAATAGCCCAAACAATCTCCAATCAGCACCTTCGACGTCCCACTGTCTCCAAGCTTCAAGCCACTTGGGGCTTTGCTACCATGTCAGAATGCACAGCGGAAATGAAGACAACTGCTGTAGAGAGCAAAACGCAGATGAAGGAGAGAGAGAGAGAGAGAGAAGCTGCGCAACTCTGCTATATACACTCAAGAAAATCCCGAATATACAACTAGGAAGTGTGGGGGGCAAGGGGCCATTTTATATGGCCCCAGGCTGCTGGTCGTCCAGTCTAAAACAAGTCGACAACAGCAAAAGCTCACGACCAGCACCTGGGCTGCTCACGACCAGCAAAAGAGCCAATCGGCCAGGACACCTGATCAGGTTGGGTAGCCAATCTACAGTCGGCCAGCAACACAGAAGTCAGCCGACAGCCCTACACACCTTAGGAAAAATGGGAAAAATACATGGAAGTGAGGCCCTGGTGTAATATACATACAGGAGATGACTGCTAACAATGTCCATACTCAAAATGTGTTGGCCTCATAGTCACCAGAAACGAGAAACGGGAATGGAAACGTTCGAGGAATGGAAACGGGGAAACGAGTTTTTAGGGGTGGGAATGGCCGTATCCTGTGACAATAGCACTTGGGAAACGAGAAACGGCCATGGAAACGGATGGGGTCCTGAAACAGAGAAATGCGTTTCTAGGGACTGAAACGGCCATTTCCGGTGACTATGGTTGGCCTCCTCTTGGACCGAGTACATGGCCTCAATATCCACTACTTGTGGTGGTGCCTCTCTATGTCGCAGAAGTAATTCGAATTTGGAGTTGGCGGGTGGAGGATCTGGGTCAGTGGAGGGTTTGGGTCTGTGGGGTGGGGGATGTCTATCTCTTCGGAGGACTTGTGCTATCATGGCTTGAGCTCTCAAAAGCTGTTTCTCCCTACCTTGATAGAGATTCAGTGGACTGACCACAAAACCATTCTAATGACTAGTCCATGAGATCACTCAAGACTTCGACCTTTTGGAAAGCTTTCTCTAACACCTATGTGTCAACTGCAACATGAAGAGGGGTGTGCTGGCTTTCTCATCATCTCACAGAGCAAGGCAATGACAACCTATTCTCTTGTCTTCCTTCATTTGGACAATAGTACACATGCATCATGTCCTCTTTGCAGTGGACATGAGCTGGTGCTTCTACTGGCCAAATGCATACATGTGGAGTAATATTAGGTGCTGATGAGCTATGCTGGAGAGAACTTGGCAGTGGCTCATATCCAGGCGAGGAGCAGATTGGGAAAGTAATCTCATAGAGAGGATCAAAGTGTGCTTTGGTGAGAAAAGTCAAGTTTATTCCAGAGCAAACCTGTAGCATGGTTGAGGATGCCAGGATACTCTTTAGGCAAAGGTACACACCTGTATAGAAGCTAAATGGGCAGAGAGTTTAAAAGCCAGAGGAAACTGCTTATTGAATTATTGAGTCTAGTTTTGACCTCAGATCTTATCCAATTGTAAAAAATTTAAACCCTATCTTGTCACTTCTAGGAAACAGATTGATTCATTGTATCTTCTGGTGGCATAGCAAGACACCCACTATTGCTCGAGTGAGCGTATAATGGGATTTTGGTAGACCTTTTTGTCACGGGGACAGCATTCTTCGAATCCATGGTTTCATGCTCTACCATGTATCAAAGCAACAGGGTGAGCATAATTCAGGCAAGGTGTTAGAGCTGTTACACTCGAGTTTTATGTCCAAATCTCCAGCTTTATGTTCACAACCACATAGCTGTGAAGCTTGTCAAGGGCTGCAAAGATAGTTTAAAGTCAAATTATCAACTTGCGAGCTTTGTATCACCTAAATGTTTTGGAAGAAGCCCCTGCTGTTGTACATGGATAATGAGTTTGGAGGTGGATATGTGATGTTGCTAAATAAGTTTACCTCTAGTCTTGAATAGTATCAGCCAATTGACAATCTATTTATGCTATCACAAGAACTCCATACTACCTGAATATGGTTGGACCTTTTTTTTTCCCGGAAAAAGATCCTTCTATTAGTTACCGTGAAAAACAGCCAAAATGGCTAAGTACAAACCTGTCCCCAAATGGGAACGAGAGTCAAGATGTACAAAAGGGGAGGATGCCCTTCTCCTCCGGCTGGTCTCTCTCAAAGGAGAAGGCTAGCATAACCGGTACATACACATTTTTGGCATGGTTTCTTGCTTCTGCAACCCTTGGATCAAGCGTGTACTTGACTAGCCTAGACATTTCTAGTGTGAAAAAGGGTTTGGTGGATTCCGAGATGGCCCAAATATACATGAATGTACAAGCTTTGGGAATGAAGGATTATCTAGTACAAAAGATCAAGCTCGCGAAGATTGGTCTAGCGCCCGAGATGGTTTCTTGGGCACAGAAATGGGCATTGGAGCTCAAGTGTCAAGTGAAAAGCATGTATTGCGAGCTCCCAAGGATTTGGGAGAGATCTAGCATTGAAACATGTTTCTACATGGTGCTTACATACGTTTCTAAGAAGGTGGAATACAAAGGAAAAGACTCCTAAAATCTAGCAGGGTTACTATTTTTGGACAATCCCCAATGGAAATTCCGTTCCCATCATTACGTCCGTAAGCTAAGCAAATGGTGGGACTTGCCAAAGCACCTTTGACATAAGGTCTCCTTTGAGTTCCTTTTTAGAGATAGATGGTTGCACTTGGGGGACTTCTTCAGGAATTATGGTTGTTGATTGCGAGGTTTTAGCATTGGACTTTGTTGGTGAGGATGGAGTTGAAGGGGTAGATACTGTTAGAAGTCATCTCCTGTCTATATTTATACACGAGGGCCTCTGTTGTGGGTGTGCCCGCCCTGTATAAGGTGTTTTATCATTTTTCCTCACTCCCCGTATTTTTTCCTATTTTTTCCCATTTTTTCCTGTGGTGGGGAGGGATGCCAGAGGTTGGCAGGAGCACTTTAGGGCTGGCCGACTGTCCCAACTGCAGTCCTGTGGCTGGCCGACTGCACACAGATGATGCGTGGGCTTCTGGACTGTTGGCCGACTGGGTACATGCAGTCGTGGACATTTTATATGTTGGCCGACTGCACATGCAGTCGTGGAGGCCTTCAGTGCTGGCCGAGTGCTCTCATAGGGGCATATAAATAGGCCCCTTGCCCCCACCACTTCCTCATTCAGTTTTCTCGGGATCTTGTGTATAGAGAAGAGTTTACACACCTATCTCTCTGTGTTTCTTGTGCTGTTTATTTTCTGCAGTCTACTTGCTCTTGTCTACCCAAGTTTGGTTATCATTTCCGCTGCATATTCTGACATGGTATCAGAGCCCTAGGCTTGAGATAGATCTTGGGAGTTTTTCTGAGCAAGAGGGGGAGCGTTAGGCTGCTGATTGGTGGACTGTTTTGGACTGTTCGGGAAGAGAAGGTGCAAGAGGAAGGCGGGCTAAGGTGCTGGACAGCCACTTGCAGGTTTTCAGATTTTTTTTCCCCACCCACCCACCCTTTCAGGTTACTCTCCGCGATGGCAGATTTACTAGAGATGGCTGAGAAGCACGTGAAGATTCCGACTCTCCCCACGTTCCCAGTGGATCGTCAGTTGGACGGGTCCAATTACGGCATCTGGAAGGTCATGATGGAGTCGGTGCAGGAGTCATATGACCTTGCTGATTTTATCATCATCGGGGTTCCACGGCCGAAAGCTGAGGAAGGGGAGTTACTGTCGAGGAAGGACCGAGAGGCACAGGCACACATGTGGGATCGTGTCAACGCCAGGTTCCGGTCATTTATTTTCCTCAACTGCACACCACAAGTGATCAATCATGTGAAGCACATGACGCTGGCGAGAGGCATATGGGAGCACTTGGCTTCTTTGTATAACAGGGTATCACCCATGAAACGGATCTCCTTGGAAGTGCAGATGCGGGTTATGAACCCTGCAAAGTCTTCGACGATGCGGGAAGACATTAACAAGCTGCAGGCCCTTCAGCAGGAAGTCCTACAAGCTGGGAAAGAGATATCATCTGAAGATATGGCCATCACTTTGCTTTCCCATTTGCCGGCTCAGTATTCTGCTTTCTATTCCTCGTTGATTACGAGTGGCAGGCTCAGCACCATAACCTGGGAGGAGCTTGTGCCAATGGTCTTGGACCAGGAGGAACGTTTCACGAACCCTCCTCACAGTGGAGGTTCGGAGGCCTTAACTGGCCAACGGTCGAAAGGCCGGAATAACAACAAGGGCAAAGGGAAGGCTTCACCGGAGAAGTCTTCTGAGAAGAAGCCTGATTCAGAACGAGAGAAGCTGAAGGCCGAAAGATCCTGTAATGATTGTGGTGAGAAAGGCCACTATTGGAGGAAGTGCCCTAAGCGGACAGGGAAGAGTGCTGATTCCTCAGCCTCAGCTGCAAAGACTCCGGCATTTGTGCACTTAGAGATGGTGGACTCCGATGCTTCATCATCTTCGAGCGAGGAGGCAGTTGGCTTCACCGTGAAGGATACCCGGGAATGGATTCTTGACAGTGGTGCTTCCAGGCACACGACTCCATCCTGTGACTTCTTTCTGGATCTGAAACGGCAGTCAGGTCGCATCTTTATTGGCGATAACTCCACTATTCCGATACATAGTGAGGGCCGGATGGAGATTATTCCCGACGGCAAGGGGGGCAAGCATGCTTCCCGTGTTCTTTATGTCCCTGCTCTGGGTTTTCATCTTCTGTCAGTGCATGAGGTATGCAAGACTGGCTTTCGGGTGGAATTTGAGGAGCATTCAGTTGCTCTAAGGAACCGTGAGACTGGCCAGGTTGTTTGGGAAGGCGGTGTGGAGAATGGTATCTACAAGCTCTTTGCACTCTCCTCGTTGAAAGGTTCTCAGGTCGGAGATTTGTGGCACTTTCGTTTTGGCCACTTAAATGTGGATGCATTGAGGCGAGCTTTCCGAGACTAGATGGTGGTTGAAGGCGGCACTCCAGCTCCCTTGGGTTGGTTTCACAGCCAGGAGCTGAGAGGGGGTGTTAGAAGTCATCTCTTGTCTATATTTATACACCAGGGCCTCTGTTGTGGGTGTGCCCGCCCTGTATAAGGTGTTTTATCATTTTTCCTCACTCCCCATATTTTTTCCTATTTTTTTTCATTTTTTTCCATTTTTTCCTATGGTGGGGAGGGATGCCAGAGGTTGGCAGGAGCACTTGAGGGCTAGCCGACTGTCCCAACTGCAGTCCTGTGGCTGCCGACTGCACACAGATGATGCATGGGCTTCTGGACTGCTGGCCGACTGGGTACATGCAGTCGTGGACGTTTTCTATGCTGGCCGACTGCACATGCAGTCGTGGAGGCCTTCAGTGTTGGCCGACTGCTCTCATAGGGGCATATAAATAGATCCCTTGCCCCCACCACTTCCTCATTCAGTTTTCTCGGGATCTTGTGTATAGAGAAGAGTTTACACACCTATCTCTCTGTGTTTCTTGTGCTGTTTATTTTTTGCAGTCTACTTGCTCTTGTCTACCCAAGTTTGGTTATCATTTCCGCTGCATATTCTGACAGATACTTGGTCGGAGTTGGTCATTGACGCAGGTCTTTGACTAGAGAGGCTTTCGAGGAAGAGGCTTGTAGTTTTTTGCACTCAGCATCATATAGATCCTTCAGTGTTGGAGCCGCTTCCTTGGAGTATGGTATTGTCAACTTTGTGTCGTTGACCATCATGATGACCCTATCGCTAGCAAAGCATAGTGGTGCTTGGGCAACAATAGTCCATTTATGCCCCAAGATTAAATCTGCAGGACTATGTTTTAAAGTGAGACAAGTGGCCTCACACTTGTCACCTGAGCTCTCCACTTGTCATTATAGCTTTTACTTGCCATTCTAGCTCATGAGAGCCCCAAATCTATAAATTGGAGTCCTCTCTATTTATTTGAGCAGGCTTTCTTGCTGCAAACTAGCCTCTACCATATTGGTTGCTCACATTATTGTCTGCAACACCACTCTAATGTAGAGTCTCTACACTACTTCACTTTCCTCTACAAAAGGTTACTCTACATCTCTAGCTTTTCTATGGCAATATTCTTGCTATATCAGGTGTACTTGCCATTGTACTTGTTGTACAAGCCATTGTACTTGCTATACTAGCTATTGTATCTAGTGTACTACCATTGTACCTGTTCTACCAACCATTGTACTAGTCATTGTACTTGTTGCACCATCCATTGTACTTGCTATACCAGCCATTGTACTTACTCTAGTAGCATTCATACATGCTGTACCACCATTGTACATGTACCAACGATTTTACTTGCTGTACACCAGTCCATGTACCTCATGAGTCCATGGTCACATTGGCTTCTCAGATCCAACAGTTGCAGACGGATCGCCATTCTCACACGAATTTTGTACCAGCAGTCGTGTAACATGTGGAAGCTTCGGGGAAGATCGGTAACTTCAATGCTCAGAAATCAGCACACTTTTCGTGACGGAATTAACGCACACTTTTATATTCTGCCCACGACTGCAATAATAGCATATTAAATGCTAGAAAAATCCTATTAAAAGCTGCGCTTTTCTTCCCTTACATTGGTATCAGAGCATCAGGCTCAGCAAAGCTAAACACTGAATCAGTCCCATATGATGGTGTACAGGTCCAAGGTACAGGAAAGTACACGGATACGAAGCCCAAGGCAAGGAACACAGAATCAGGAAGAGCTCCGAGGAGGTTTGTTGGTGGTGTTCCACAAAGCCAGAGGGGATGACAGTCCTGTGAGCCAAATAGGTTCTCGGGCAACGGTCCCAAGGGAGGTGTATCCTCCAAGGGTGATGTGAGAGTGCCAGACTCATTTCTCAAGAATGAAGACCAAGACAGTGTTCAGAGTCAGGGCATGAATGGATTGTGGACTAGATGGAACAGATGCATAGATCTTATTATGAGACAGAGTGGTTTTGGAGACCGGGCCGGGCTTTCAGAGAAAAGGGTTGCCAGGGATGGATGGATGACAGAGGGACTTCGGGAAAAGATTGGGATGATGACAGTCATCCAAGAACAGACTCATACAAAGCATATATCCCCCACTGCATATCCTCGGGTACCTGAGAGAGAGAGAGAGAGAGAGAGGAGAGGATTTAGTATTGGGTCCCAAATACGGTAATACCCTCTGTAGGGCCCCCACCACGGATAGTGTATTTGCTTTATTAGAATGTTGTAAATCTGAAAGAAAAAACACGAAAACTTGACCTTTCTTGGCTGAGAAATCTTTGCCCTTGACCTACAGTCCTTCACCCCTTTGCGTTAGCAAGCCCTTGGCTGCCCTTTGGTTGCTTGAGCACTTGGTGAATTACGAGATGACACAAATGGATTGTGGGCTCACTATTTATACTACTCCATAAACAGCTGTCGGCCAGCATTGATCTAGGCGGCCAGTTTATATTCTGCCCACGACTGCAATAATAGCATTAAATGCTAGAAAAATCTTATTAGAAGCTGCGCTTTTCTTCCCTTTGACTGGCTGGCACTATGCGCGTGATTTCTCTAGGGACTGGGCACTGAATCCCTTCTGTTTTGAGGGCTGGGCAGCCTGTGTGGGCTGCCCCACACTTGCCCTACAGCCATCATAATGCTGGATGTGCTGTCGGCTTCCCCTGGCATGCCCCTGGGGCTGTCCTACAGCCCCTCCATGGCTGGTGGGTTCAGCCAGGGCCTTCTTGGCCCTCATGGGGGTGGTTTTACACTATCCCCATGCCCACACAAGGACTTGGGGTAGCCCTATGGGCTGGCCTCTTTTCCTAAAAGCAAACCCTAACTACCTACACAATGATCTGGCATCTAGTACCATACTAGATACACAGAATCATTGACATCATTCCAGAGGGAGACTCACAGTGCGGACTGGCACTGTTTCATGTGCAGGACAGTGCACACCTGACCTTGGACTCCTGTGCAGGACAATGCACACCTGACCTCGGACAACTAGGATGGATCCCTGGCTGACTCGTCTCGGACTGGGCTCACATGGGACCAGTTTACCATCCCAGGTATTGCACCTTCTGTACAGAAATGTCCAGGTGGCATCCAAGTGCAGGATGCACGTGACAAGTCGATATTATAGCATCAGTACTAGACAATGAAGACAACATTCTGTCAGAATGTGCAGCGGAGATGATGACCAAATCTGGGAACACAAGAGCAAAAACGCAGGCAGAAAAACAGCACAAGAGAGAGAGAGATGTAGGCGTGTAACTCTGCTCTATATACACAAGAAGATCCCGAGAAATGATACAAATGAGGTATGGGGGCTGAGGACCTATATATACCCCCCTAGAGGGCAGTCGGCCAGCATAAGGAAAAGGCCCATGACTGATAAAAGGTCCACGACTGCATAAATGCAGTCGGCCAGCAAAACAAGTGCCCACGACTGATCAAATCCAGTCGGCCAGCAGCCCTGAAGCCCACGACTGATGTAGATCCAGTCGGCCAGCAAAAGGGTGCTCCTGGCATCACCTGGCAGCCCTCCCAAGCCTCAGAAAAATGGGAAAAAATAGGGGAAAAATACGGAGTGTGGGGAAAAATGGGAAAACACCTCATAAGGGCGGGCACACCCACAACAAAGGCCCTGGTGTATAAATGACTTCTAACACATTCCCCCTGAGATGGAAGGTGACGATGTTAAGACTCTATCGTCTTTTGCAAGCTAGTAAAACAAAGAAATTGGAAGCTACACCCCCTGAGTCCTATGGAGGACAACGCAATAAGCGTACACTTGAACAATGGCTTTACAAACTTCGCTTGTATTTTGACGTGATGGTCCTTACCGATGCCAAGAAGATTACATTTGCCGCATCCTTACTTAAGGATACTGCCTTACTTTGGTGGCAACGGCGACAACATGTTGGAAAAACGGTTACGACGTGGGAAAAATTTGAGTGGGTCATTCGTATGCAGTTCATTCCTGCCAATGCGGATTTTCAACCTCGAACTCGTTTATGCCACTTAGACTAAACTGGTTCTTTGGCTTTTTATATCTCGCAGTTCACTAATCTGATACTGGAGATTGATTCTTTGTCCCCAGCAGACGAGCTCCATGCCTTCATTGAAGGTTTAAACCCCACACTGTTAGAAGTCATCTCCTGTCTAGTTTTATACACCAGGGCCTTTGTTGTGGGTGTGCCCGCCCTTATGAGGTGTTTTATCATTTTTCCCCACTCTCCGCATTTTTCCCCTATTTTTTCCATTTTTTCTGTGGCTTGGGAGGCAGCCTTGAGTTGGCAGGAGGATCCATTTGGGGGCCGACTACATCAGATGTGTGTACTAGAGCTGGCCGACTGTACTTGACCAGTCGTGGACCCTTAGTGACTGGCCGATTGGATGCATGCTGCTGGCCGACTGATGATGCAGTCGTGGAGCCTTTTTCAGCAGGCCGACTGCTCATCTGGGGGCATATAAATAGGCCCCCAGCCCCCATACCATTTGTGTATCATACCGGGATCTTCTTGTGTATATCAGAGCAGAGTTACACGCCTACATCTCTCTCTCTCTTGTGCTGTATTTTTTTTGCATGCGTTTTTGCTCGTGTCCTAGATCTGGTCATCATCTCCGCTGCGTATTCTGATATGGTATCAGAGCCCTAGGCTCTAGATAGGTCTTGGGATTTGTGTGAGCAAGAGGGGGACTGTTGTGTGGCTGATTGGTGGACTGTTTTGGACTGTTCGGGAAGAGGAGAAGCAAGAGGACGGCAGGCTGATTTGCTGGACAGCCACTTGCAGGTATTAGTTCTTCTTTGTTCCCACCTACCCACCCTTTTCAGAGTACATTCCCGCAATGGCAGATCTGTTTGAGATGGCCGAGAGGCACGTGAAGATCCCAACACTCCCCACGTTCCCGGTGGACCGTCAGTTGGACGGGAGCATTTACGGCATATGGAAGGTTATGATGGAATCTGTTCTGGAGTCTTACGACCTCGCAGATTTCGTCGTTGTTGGTGTTCCACGGCCGGAAGTAGAGGAAGGGGAGTTACCGTTGATCCGGAAGGACCGGGAGGCTCAGACACAGATGTGGGATCGTGTCAACGCCAGGGTCCGTTCGTTTATTTTTCTCAACTGCACACCACAGGTAATCAATCATGCAAAGCATATGACGCTGGCCAGAGGTATATGGCAGCATTTGGCTTCTCTTTACAACAGGGTATCGCCCATGAAGAGGATTTCCTTGGAAGTACAGATGCGGGTTATGAGCCCTGCAAAGTCGTCGACGATGCGGGAGCATATTAACAAGCTGCAGGCTCTTCAGCAGGAAGTTCTTCAAGCTGGGAAGGAGATATCGTCAGAGGACATGGCCATAACGTTGCTGTTGCACTTGCCCTCTTCGTACTCAGCATTTTACTTTCTTTGATTACCAGTGGCAGGCTCAGCACCATCACGTGGGAGGAGCTTGTGCCCATGGTCCTGGACCAGGAGGAACGATTCACGAACCCTCCTCAGGGTGGAGGTTCGGAGGCCTTAACTGGCCAACGGTCGAAAGGTTGTAACTCGGGCAAAGGGAAGGCTTCATCGGAGAAGTCTTCTGAGAAGAAGTCCGACGCTGACCACGAGAAACTGAAGGCAGAGAGGACCTGTAATGATTGTGGCGAGAAAGGCCACTATTGGAGGCAGTGTCCCAAGCGGAAGACCGAGAAGGGTGAAGACTCCTCAGCAGCAATCATGAAGACTCTGGCTTTTGTGCACCTGGAGGTGATGGACACCGATGCTTCATTTTCTTCAAGCAGGGAGGAGATTGGAGGACTCTCCGCAACGGATACTCGGGAGTGGATTCTCGATAGTGGTGCTTCAAGGCACATGACTCCTTCCCGTTTCGGTTTACAGGATCTCTGCAGGCTTTCTGGTCATATTCTTACCGGGGATACATCCACTATCCCAGTTCACAGTGAGGGCAGGATGGAGATAGTTCCCGATGGCAGAGGGGGGAAGCATTCCTCTCAGGTGTTGTATGTTCCGGCACTTGGTTTTCATCTGTTGTCAGTGCATCAGGTTTGCAAGACTGGCGTACGGGTGGAGTTTGATGAGCATTTTGTTGCTCTCCGAGACAAAGCAACAGGCCAAGTGGTTTGGGAAGGTGGAGTGGAGAATGGAGTGTACAAGCTTTCAGCACTCTCTCTCCCAGGTCCTCAGGTTTGTGATGAGTGGCAGTCTGGTAATGGCCACTTGTGTGTGGATACGCTGCAGGTGCCGGCTTTCCGGGAGCTTGCCAGTAGATGGTAGCAGTTGGCAGGAACTCTCCAGTACTGATGTTGGTGGTTCTTGTGTTCGTCAGTCAGAGGAAACTGAACAGGTAACCTATGCTATGATGTCTCGTAGTGTTCGGGACAAAGAACCTCCCGTAGATGAGGATGTTCTTTCCACGGGGACCTTTCGGAAAGCCAGGCAGGTGGCAGGTGATTACTTGCAGATTTGGGCTGTAAATAGCCTAGACTTAACTGACTTTGGACAGCTTCCCTTGGCTGAGATCCTTCAGCCTGAAGACAAATGAAACCGATCCCGTCAAGTGGGAAGACTCCGTTGGACACCCACACGCTTAATAGCACAACTTTAAAACCACAAATTTGAAATGGACAACTTAATACAACTTGAAATTGAAATGAAAATGAAATGGAAAGATGGACACCAGCACTGGGGCCGGAACGGGCCAACCCCCCCCTCAATATTTGATATATTTATTGGGAGTATTTAATAAATACAATGCTCCATGGGTTCCAAGAACCAGATGATGTCCATGTATATATGAAAACAGTACCAAACAAATATGCTCGAAGTCGATGTTCGAAGAAGATACTCGAAGCAGAACGACCACTAGTGTGGTCCAGTCTCTACGGTCATGTGCTTTCACTGGACTCCGCGGAGAGCGCCTCACTGGTGTTCCGAGACCACGCACAAACAGGCGCTCTCGTACTAACGCCTGGCTCGCCCGATCTCAGCACCTTTGGACCGAGGTTCTCCAATAGAGCTTGGACAACCCGGCACCGAACGGGTGTTGGCTGTATTGGGAGTCGGGAATCCCTTATCAGATTTAAACACAAAATACTTTACTTAAATCTGAAATTCACTTACTTGTAGATGGCTGATAGAGAACCAATACCCGTGGTATTTGTGTAGAAGATGTAGCCACCCAGGAGATGTGAAGTCTTCTTGTAGCCGCCAATGGAAAAGAAGTGCAACCTCGTGCAAATAGGCGATAGAGCAACCGTCTTGGGAGAAGTAAAGTCTCGCTGTAGGAACACAGCCACCCGTTGTATAGGAGAAGGTGGCTCAGCCTCAAGAGGCGTGGAAGAGCAACCAGTATATAGTTGCTTGGCTGCAGATGAACGCTCTGACTGCAAAGAGGAGATGGAGGTAGTGTAGGTGCCTGCAGTGGAAAAGGTAACCTGCTGGAAGAGAGGCGCAGGAGAGCACACAGGCGCCTACAAAGGTAGCACCATCTGCTGGCGGCAGTCTGCTGGGGATACAACGCGGCCTGCTGGTCGAGGAGGAGTCGCCGACTGCAGTACAGCCTGTATGAGCAGGAAGCGGCTGACTGCAGCTTGTTCCGCTTGTAGCGAAGGGAGAACAGCCGCCGGTTCGAGGTGGAAGAAGCAGTCGCCTGAGCGAATACAACCGCCCGCCGCTTTCGTGAAGATGGCGCTCATCCATTCCTTTGCACAAGTTCAACACTCCTTGCTGGCTAATTGCCATTGTAAAGCCTTCATGCTAATATAAAAGGTGATTTTGTCCACAAGCTCTCTCTACTCTCTCTCTTGTTCAATTTATGCTTCCGCCTGTGCATTCTCAAACATGGTATCATTCGCTTAGGTTCAGGCTGCTCCATCCTTCTGCAAATTGGTTGCTGTCTTCTATTCTGCTGTGCGTTTTGCTTCCATAGCTTCTATGGTTGCATATCAGCATATACAGTGGCTGCGTTTCACTGCCTTGCTGCATTTTCTGGTCCAACCAGCCCTCTTGCTGCTGTCGGCCAGCCCTACAGGCTGCATTTTGCTCTTCAGAGGCAGGTTGTGGAGTTATTGGCTGCGTTTTTTGTTTTCAGCATCAGTTGTGGTGAGCTTCTTGCATGTGGTGTTGCCAGATAAGTGGCTGTACATCTTCTTCTTTCTCCACGAGTCCCTACCCTTCTGGTAGGAGGTTCCCGGTGGTTTCTAGGACTGTTTTGTTGCTGTCCAGCCTCTGTCTCTCTAAGATTTGAGAGGGGGACTGATTGGTTCTGGAGCCTCGCTTCGTTGGAAAGCACTTGAGAGGAGTCTTGGAGAGCTGAGATTTGTGTTCTTTGTTGCTGTGGATATGGCTCCCCCTTGTATGAATAGGGATGACAAGTTGAAAGGACCCAACTATGCCCATTGGAAGCTTCAAATGCGGATTTGGTTTATCCACAAGGGTATGTGGGATATTGTTCAGGGCATTGAGAGGAAGCCCGAGCGTCCTCAGAACTCTAGGAGGTGGACTCAGGATCAAGAGGATGAATTCATTGTGGAATTGCAAGACTGGGAGAATCGGGATTCAAAGGCGCATTGAGTGCTTGTGCGGACCATCACAGAGGAGGTCTCACTGGCTGTGCAAACACTCACCAGTGCTCATCACGTATGGTCTAAATTGGAGGATCTCTTTGCTCGAGATTCGTCGATGAGTGCAGTTACCTTGCAAGGCAACTCTATGGTTTGTTATACCCTGCAAGTAGTTCCATGTAGTTGTTCCTCATGAAGGCCAAGGTTATCAAGGACTAGTTACTGGCCATGGGTGTTGCTTTGTCCTCTGCTCAGCTGGCTGCACTTATCCTCACCAAGCTTCCCCCAGACTATGATGTGATTTCTCGATCTTTGCGGTGCCAGGTCACATCCACTCAGGTGGATTTTGATGATCTTAGCTCCCTACTCTTGGAGGAAGAGTCCGGCCTCGTCTCATAGGGTAAGTTGAAGGTGTCTCTCAACAGTTCTGACCAAGCGCTTTCTACAGTTTAGAAGAAAGGTCGGAGACTCGGAGTCACTGCTTCTCTTGCGGAAAGAGAGGACATCTGTCCAAGGATTATTTGTCCAAGAAGAAGGACAAGACCAAGGGCAAGTCTTCATCTCAGAGAAAGGGCAAAGACATGACACACGACAGTGATATAGATTCTTCTAGTACCACTTCTAGGACTCCTAGGGCGCTTCCGGCTCAGGAGGACCCAGATGGTGTACTTCTCTAGTATACATGCAGTTTCTCCCATGTGCTTCCAGCTAGAGGAGGCTTGTGGGTAGGAGCGGGGGCTGATTACCGCTTCACTTACTGGTGCATGGGAACAGTGATTCGGAGTTCTGAGCATTAGACATCTGGCAGCACATGGTTATCTTTTGTGTAGCAGAGATTATGAACTGGATTTGTTCCGAGTTCATTGTTTGAGGCTTTTGGGATGTGATGTGTTTTCTGTCCATTGTTGGGGATTGTGGGCACGGTGTGTCCAGCAGCTCGTCATCTATTCTTGGAGTTCACTGCACACTTGTGTGGGAATTCGTAGCCTTTATTGGCATTTTATTATTTTGTTCTCTAACATTGTTGAGTCAGGCAATTCCCATTTGTATGTATACAAGTGACCCTTTGCCTCCCATTGTAACCAACCTATCATTGCTAATCAAGTCAAGCATTGTTCGTGTCTCTCTCTCTCTTACTCCTGTGTCTCTCTCGCATCTAATTGTGCTTCCACATGTGCAAATCTGATAGGATGTAGGTGACATTTTTCTTCACTATTTAAAAAAAGGGATTTTTTGGTACGTCCACCTACATCATGCTTGGGACTCCAATCCTTTAACCAACTGGGCGCTACATCGTGAGGAACTTTACCCTAGAGAGTATCTTCTCCTAGAGAAGATACTTTACCCTAGGTCCTTTACCCTAGAGAGTATCTTCTCCGACTCATAGCCATGGGATGTGCGGAGTAAAGGGATAAGGGACTCAATTTGTCTTAGTCCTAGTCTTGAATGACCCTTGCTGTTTTTAACCATGATCTACTAAGCATCATTGGATAGGATCTTTCACTTTGACTTTGAATGTCACTTCTTTAATCCTAATCAAGTTATCAACTTATTCAGATCTTCTATTGGTTGGACTAATCTAGCACATGGTTATATAGGCGAAGGACCCTCTCCTCGTGGCATCTTTGCTTAAATCCTTACTCAATCTTGTCGCTACTTCAAATCACACACTTTTAACCTAAGTTCTAAGCACCTAAAGTGGTGTCTATTGTGACACTCGCTTACAATTGGCATAAACAAAAATGCATGGCTGATGGTGGCCCATTGAGAATGGTGGGTAAAGAGGGATGCCTAGCTTGAGAATGGGGTTATGGTTCTCTTGGGCCAAGTTGGAAACTAGTGGACCTTAACATGCATTGCCCAATTAGTTCCCACACTAATTCAGTTAGAGTTTTAGGGTATCTATGTTTAGTGAGAAATGTTGGCAAGTTATTCTTAGCTTTCTGTGGTGGTTGTGATGGACCCAATCTAGTTGGATATCAATGAGTTTATCACATGAAACATAGACGAAGGGATCAGGGTAACCTTAGACAAAGGGATTAGGGTAAACTAGCGATTACATGCTGTGTATCAAGGGAATCTCCCAGCTTGTTAATGCACTTCATAAATTGATAAATCCAGGCCACTCAAGTCGGGGATTGGCTAGCTTGCCACCTAGCGATGGAGCTCCACACTGGAGCACCCCCAAGTTCGAGGCTAGGGCCATCAAGAACCACCTCTCAAAGTGTAACATGCGTTGCGGAAGCATGTTCATGATTAACGCTAAGCAAAGAAGATAACACTAATCCTATGTTTAGCAAAGACACAAAAGAGAAGGAGAGATGGACCTAATCTACTCTATATTGCCAAAACATGCTATATATACAATGATCTTGCTGATTCTCAGCTTCATGATGCATACCAAAGATCCCTGCAACCTTCTACTTGTAATCGGACAAGAGAAGCTCTTGTTGATCCACCACTGTGTCCTTGCTGCCTTGCAGACTTTGACAAATGGATCCTCTTGATCTTTGAATGATGATCCTAATGAATGCCTAATGATCCTATTTATAGGAAAAAGGTATGAATTCGTATTCAAGTCGGTTTTGTCTATTTTACCCACAAAACATTCTCCAAAAAGTCATATTTTGTGTCCAAACTATGCCCAAAAGGTGTCCCAACCATTGGGCTATGTCTTGGGCACTTCCCGGAGCTTGTAGGGCTGCAAAATCCACCCTAAATCTGCCCCTAAATCTGCTAATGAGAATATCCATGTCTATGAGCATCGGGATTAACGGATGCACATGACATCCCCTCCTGCTAAGCTTGGAGCACTGGGGTAATCCATACACCTTTGCTCCGATTTCGTTCCGGTCCAATTGAAGATTGCACTTCATATCCATCGGCTCAATCCCCAAGCTCTCTAACTTGGTCTTCAAATTCTCTGGCTTGGTCTTTGGATCTTCTGAAAACTCCTCTAAAACTAAAGAGATGATCTCATCCTCCTCCAAATAGGATTTGGAGAGATCCACCTCATTGGGAACTATCAGGTTGACCTCATCGTGCTCTAAATAGGATTTGTAAATATTCACTTGCTCGTTCTTTGGTTCTGGTTCTGGTTCTGGTTCTAGCATGTGCATCCCGGGTAATGGCACCTCCTTGGAAACACCTCTTTCTGTGATCACGTCTCTCGAGAACTCTTGTCTTAGAAGCTCTCTTTTCGGGGTAAACGCTCTCGATCATGGGCTGCTTCATAACCCTAGGTGATTCCTTCTTGGCCTTTGTTGATGCTGCCATGAACTGTGTCCATGTCTCCTTGAGTTGTTGTCACAAATCCCTATATTCTAGGGACATGCGGATGCGTGTCAGGCCTAGAAACATGCGGATGCATGTATGTATTATACCTGGGCATGTGTATGGATCATATGAGTGGATGCATATGAGTCCAAGGACATGGCAGGACATTTGTGGACTTTCGGGCGGTGCCCGTGTGGATTCCGGCCATGCACACATGGTGTGTTATGATGGCAGGCGGAATATTTTCAAGTACAAGAATGATGATAGGTGGTTCTCCAAGTTTACATATGCACAATGCATAAATGATGCATGCCATAACTTTATTTTACTTTGTGTGACATTGTCTTGCTGCCTGGACAATGCTTGTTATTTTGGCTTGTGAAGTCTGAGGGACCGGGGACGCCCGGGCACCTTGTGGACACGTGTGTGCACTCCTGTTTGGGCCTAAAATTGTGGGCTTATGGGTTTTGCAGGTGGTAAGTGCGTCCACACTCAATTTACAGCTTATTTCATTTACTACTAAAGTTTATTGGTTTGCAGGTCCACACTCATTAATAAGTGGCCGGACAACTTATAATGCGTTCGCATTTGGTTGGACCAAAATTAATGAAGTCCGGACAGCTTATGGCCATTTCCCATTTGGTTGGACCTAAACTTATACAAACAGGACAAATGGAGCAGTATGGGCTGGACACCTACCTGGACACCTTATGGGGGACACATGTCAGCCAGTTTGTGCACCCACCAAGCCCCATAGGTGGCACTGGAGAAAGGCGCCTCCTTCAAGAGACCATTTGGGTTGTTTTATTCATAACTCAACACATTGGAGAGCTGGTTGAAGCTTTGGGAGTTGCTACAGGGCTGGTTGCTTGCTTCCCGGACTCACACAAGCTTGGATATCGATCCCCACACTCTTCTACAGGGCTGGTTGGTAAATTTCAGACCTGTAATTTCTGGTTATTGCGAGTTTTGGGCTGGTTACAGGTGTCCAAAGTCAACTTGGACAGTACAGGACAGCTCTAGGGACCTCCACAGGGTTGTAGGACCCTTTACAGGTGGATTTCTCGCGATGGAAAGCTGCTGTTTTGGACTGGTTATTGCATAAAACAGGCCGGACAGCAATGGAATATGTGAGCATGGATGTGTCTCAAGGATTCCTGGTGTAACAGGTGTTTAGGGCAAGCATTGGGAACACTTGCTCGCGGAGAACACAGGTTTCTGGATCAGTTTCTCGCGTGGAAACAGGGCCTAAAGATCCATTTACATCCTGTGCAGGGCGGAGTACCTGTGAGGATTGTGATACTCTTGTGCAGGGCGGATGTACCTGTGAAGAGGCTTGTGCAGGGCGGATGTACCTGTGTGTAGGGCGGATGTACCTACAGATTCTCTTGTTTGAGATGTAATCATACATGATGTATTTGGAAGAATCAGGTGCAGGCTGGTGGTGAATCCCCAGGCACCCATAATCTTGTACTTTGCAGACTCTTTTGGTAATATAACCTAAAGGGGGGGGGTCAGCCTATCATCGGCCCCTTTATGTGGTGTACTGTCATTTTCAGCTTTGTGGTTGTAATGCTCAATTGTTAAGTGCTCAGAATCTTGTTCACATTTATACGATTCCAATACACGCGTCCGCCTCCCGTTACATTGGTATCAGAGCTCAGTTTTTTTCCCCTCATTGGAAAACGGTCTGAGGCTTGGAATCATAAGTGGTGACCTGATTTGAGTGTCATGGACAGCCACATTTCTGACAGTGTGGAGAACACACAGGACCGTGAATTTCATGGTACAAAGGATGCAAGAGATGCTGCAGGCAATGATGTCTATGGAGATGCAGGTACTCATGACACTATGCATTCTGATTTGGAATCTTTGAGGCGTCAAGTGCGACGCTATAGGGCTGAAACCGAAGAGCTTAGGTCATTGAAAAATGACCCGGATGTACAAAGGGTGTTGGCTGCGAAGGCAAAGGCTTCGGTCCATGAAGTCACTTTTGAAGCAATTGCAAAGGAAATGGATGTTGAGAAACCCTGAGAGCTTGCACTTGCATACCTAATGGTTAAGGGTGATGTATACACTGAAGCAGATGGTAGTTTGGCTTTCAAGAAGCCACCCCTCATGGCTGCCCGTGGTGATGCATATGATGCACAACAAGCAGAAAGAGCACAGCAAGTGCCAAATGCTGAAAGGACAAGAGTCCCTGGTGCTAGGCCTGATGCAGGTCAAGAGAAGAGTAAGGATGAGGGATCCTCTACTCATTACCGCTTTGCTCCAAGAAGACATGTCCGTTCTCGTGTTGAGCTTTCCACTCATTTGGAGAGCGTGACTCAAGAGAGAACGAAGAGGGATCGTGAATCTTCATCGCGGCATCATCATCATGCAGATGAACAGGATGTACATAGGGATGCATATAGAAGGAAGAAGCCTCGAGATTTCAAGTCCGGTGACAAGGATGTAAAGTTTGAAAACTTTCAGGGACGGATGGACTCTACCAAAGCACTTGCTTTCATTAGACAGTTTGAGATAGCTTTTTGCAATGAAGACTTTTCGGAAAAGTCTATGCTCAGGCATGTGGGAATGCATCTCAAGGATACGGCAAGTGATTGGTGGCGTGCAAAAATACTTGATGGAAGTGCTGCCCCAACTTGGTCTTCTTTCAAAATTCAGTTTTATGATCAATTCTTACCACCAAACTTTGCAAAGGATGTACGCAAGGAGTGGGATTGGCTGTCCCAAGATGAGGGAGAGTCCGTTGCTTCTTACATAGCAAAGTTTTGGAAAGTTCTTCTCAAGGTTACTCCCTTCATGAAGATTGGAGAGGACGAGAAGAAGAGAAAGTTTGAATCGGGGCTCCATCACATCATTCAACAAAGCTTGGGAGTGTACCCAAATAAGACCATACAAGAGCTTATACACTCAGCCATGATTGCGGAGAACTTGCACATAAAAGCACCCACAAATAAGCCATTTGCAGGTCAAAACAAGAGCAAATTCAGGGCTGGTTATGACCAGAAAAAGGGTGGACAGCCACCTAAGAATGCTCCCAAAGATGGCCGAGATGCAAAGGATGACTCCGAAAAGAAGCCGGGGGGTAAACGCCACAATTTTGGGCTCTCAAAACAGCAATTGGAAGAGTACATGAAGGTTGGAAAATGCTTTAAGTGTGGCAGTAAAGATCATATATATCCTAAATGCCCACAGAATCTTAAGAATGCTGAGCCTAATGTGCAAAAGCCTCTTGTGAATGTTGTACCCGATGTGCAGGGTAATACAAGGCATGAGCCCAAGAGTAGAGTCATATGCAAGGCTTGGGGCAAATTGAAGGATCAACCCGCTTTGTTTCTTTTTGATGATGCTTCCACAGATAACTTTATATCCGTACAGATGGCTGCCGCCATAGGTCTCAATGTGGAAGACATGGGAATGCAAATGAATGCAGATGCCGCCTTTGAGGTCAAACAGGTTGATGTAACTCCGGTCATTGGTAAGCTCCGTGTACATATACAGGACTACCTCGACTATGAGAGCTTTTTAGTGGCTCCTCTTACAGGTTGTGATGTTTTGTTGGGGATGCCCTGGCATCACCGTTTAGAGCCTGTTAAGGCTTACAAAGAGAAGAAAATCAGCTTTGTACATAGAGGCCGTGAGCACTCTATAGATGCTGGTACTACTGGAAGTACCATACCTCTTGTAAGCCATGTACAAATTAATAAGGCAATAAAGAAATCAGCTTGTTCTTACTTGGTTTTTGTACGTGATACCATTGAACATTCTAGTGTTGATGTTAGTACATTAGATCAAGACAAGCTTAACTTTTTGAATGAGTTCAAAGATTGTTTTGCGAATGCTTTGCCAGCAAGGTTGCCACCAGAGAGGCCGAAAGATCATTGCATAGATCTAATTCCCGGTAGCTCTCCACCTAATAGGCCACCATACAGGGTGAGTGCTAGTCAACAAGAAGAGATTATGGCACAGGTGAATGAACTTTTGGAAAAGGGTTTGATTCGGCCTAGTTCCTCGCCATATTGCTCGCCCGTACTTCTTGTTCAAAAGAAGGATGGTACTTACAGGATGTCTGTTGATTACCGTGCCCTCAATAAGATAACCATCAAGAATCGGTTTCCCATTCCGCGTATTGATGACATCTTGGACAAGCTTGAAGGTTCGGCATGTTTCAGCCGAATAGACCTCAAGAGTGGGTATCATCAAGTGAGAGTCGCACCTCAAGATGTACACAAGACTGCATTCAGGACAGCCTTTGGTCTTTATGAGTTTTTGGTGGTGCCTTTTGGTCTTACAAATGCACCCGCTACCTTCAACAGGATGATGGACAGGGTGTTCAGAAAGCATAGAAAGTTCACAGGTATATTCTTTGATGACATTATTGTATTCTCAAAGAATGAAGCCCAACATCGTGAGCACCTGGCTATTGTGTTTAAAGAGCTTAAGGAAAATCAGCTCTACATAAATGCAAAAAAGAGTGAATTCTTCCTCCCAGAGATTCACTATCTTGGTCACATTGTATCAAAGGATGGTGTGCGCATGGATCCCGCAAAAATACAAACCATGCAAGAATGGCCAGAGCTGAAATCAGTCCATGAAGTGAGGAGCTTCCTTGGTTTATGTGCTTACTACAGGAGGTTCGTCAAGCATTTTGCTTTCATTGCTGCTCCGTTACATGACTTAACGAAGAAGAAAGCAATCTTTAAATGGACACAAGAAGAGAGAGATGCCTTTCAAAAGTTGAAGAGTGCAATCATCTCGGGACCGGTACTCATTATTCCGGATTTGCACAAACCTTTTGTCGTGGAATGTGATGCAAGTGGGGACTGCATAGGGGCTGTTTTGAACCAAGAAGGACATGCCATTGCCTATGAGAGCAGACGCTTGCAACATGCAGAGCTTCACTTACAGGTTTATGAGAAGGAGTTGTTGGCTGTAATTCATGCCCTTACTATTTGGAAACACTATCTTTTAGGGACTGATTTTATGGTCAAAACTGATCATCAAAGTTTGAGATACTTTTTGACTCAAAGTAAGCTCTCAGAGAAGCATATGAGATGGGCAAATTTCCTCTCAATGTTTCATTTTCAGATTTTACACACTCTAGGGAAAAAGAATGTGGTGGCGGATGCCTTATCTAGACGACCACAGGTTCATGCTATTACAGTTGCATACCATGAGGACTTATCGGATATGCGTAATACTTATCATTTGGATGAGGATTTTGCACATGTATGGGCTGATTTGCAAGAGGGTATTGCTGTCCCATCTTATGCCATAAGAGATGGATATCTCATGATGCAAAATCGTATGTGTGTGGTAAAGAACCTTCGCCATAAGGTTATGGATGAGTGCCATGCTCCTCCATATGCAGGTCATAGAGGCATTTTGGCCACAGCACAAGCTTTGGAGAGGTATTTCTTTTGGCCACATATTCGCAAGGATATTGAAGCATATGTACGTGAATGTATGGTATGTCAAAAGGTCAAATTTGACAGACATAAAGCACCTGGATTGCTTCAACCTTTGCCTATACCAAATGAACCATGGGAAAGCATTGCTATGGATTTCATTATGGATTTGCCAAGGACGCCACAGGCAAATGATGCTATTTGGACCATTATTGACAGGTTTAGCAAGCAGGCACATTTCATTCCCGTGCGCAAGACCATAAAGCCAGATCATATGGCTAGGATGTTTTTGGCACAGATATTCAAACACCATGGCATGCCTAAATCTATTGTGGGGGATAGAGATCCTAGAACCACAAGCTTATTTTGGCGCGCATTGTTTGACAATATGGGTACAAAGCTGAACTTCTCATCAGCTTACCATCCACAGACAGATGGGCAAAGTGAAATAGCAAATTCAGCCGTCCTCGACTTGCTGAAATCTTATGTATCCGACCGTAAATCGGATTGGGAGAAGTATTTACCACTTGTGGAATTTGCCTACAACAATACGGTACATACTTCTACGGGCAAGGCGCCCTTTGAGATTATCTATGGCAAGGTGGTACTACCACCCATCCTTCGTACAAAGGATGAGATTTTTGCAGCAGATGAGTATGTCAGAGACTTGGATACTGCATTTGCACAGGTACGGACAGCCATAGAGAGGTCTCAAACAAAGAATAAAAAGGCAGCTGATAAGCATAGAAGGGATGTACAATTCAAACAAGGTGATTGGGTCTTGCTGAAATTTGAAAAGGCACGCCTTCGGAAGAGGCCAGGAAAAGAGGGAAAGTATCCTAAACTTTCCAACAGGTACTATGGACCTTTTCAGATCTTGGAGAAGATCAATGATGTTGCATTTCGGCTTGTACTCCCAGATCATTGGAACATGCATAATGCTTTTCATGTGAGCCTATTGAGGCCTTATGTGGGACCGACACCGTTTGAGCCGGTTTTGGAAGACCCACCCGAGGTGGATGAGCTGGAAGAGATTCTTCAACCTGAACAGATTGTTTTTCACAAGGAACGAAAGCTTGCGGGAGGCAAACTTGTTCGTAGGTACCTTGTGAAGTTCAAGAATTATTCAGCTTTGGATGCGAAATGGATGGATGAGGCCTACTTCGAGGATTACCCAGATCTTTTGAAGGCCTATCTGGAGGCTTTTCAGTTGCGGTCAACTGATTAGAAGCCGGGGGGATGTCACAAATCCCTATATTCTAGGGACATGCGGATGCGTGTCAGGCCTAGAAACATGCGGATGCATGTATGTATTATACCTGGGCATGTGTATGGATCATATGAGTGGATGCATATGAGTCCAAGGACATGGCAGGACATTTGTGGACTTTCAGGCGGTGCCCGTGTGGATTCCGGCCATGCACACATGGTGTGTTATGATGGCAGGCGGAATATTTTCAAGTACAAGAATGATGATAGGTGGTTCTCCAAGTTTACATATGCACAATGCATAAATGATGCATGCCATAACTTTATTTTACTTTGTGTGACATTGTCTTGCTGCGTGGACAATGCTTGTTATTTTGGCTTGTGAAGTCTGAGGGACCGGGGACGCCCGGGCACCTTGTGGACACGTGTGTGCACTCCTGTTTGGGCCTAAAATTGTGGGCTTATGGGTTTTGCAGGTGGTAAGTGCGTCCACACTCAATTTACAGCTTATTTCATTTACTACTAAAGTTTATTGGTTTGCAGGTCCACACTCATTAATAAGTGGCCGGACAACTTATAATGCGTTCGCATTTGGTTGGACCAAAATTAATGAAGTCCGGACAGCTTATGGCCATTTCCCATTTGGTTGGACCTAAACTTATACAAACAGGACAAATGGAGCAGTATGGGCTGGACACCTACCTGGACACCTTATGGGGGACACATGTCAGCCAGTTTGTGCACCCACCAAGCCCCACAGGTGGCACTGGAGAAAGGCGCCTCCTTCAAGAGACCATTTGGGTTGTTTTATTCATAACTCAACACATTGGAGAGCTGGTTGAAGCTTTGGGAGTTGCTACAGGGCTGGTTGCTTGCTTCCCGGACTCACACAAGCTTGGATATCGATCCCCACACTCTTCTACAGGGCTGGTTGGTAAATTTCAGACCTGTAATTTCTGGTTATTGCGAGTTTTGGGCTGGTTACAGGTGTCCAAAGTCAACTTGGACAGTACAGGACAGCTCTAGGGACCTCCACAGGGCTGTAGGACCCTTTACAGGTGGATTTCTTGCGATGGAAAGCTGCTGTTTTGGACTGGTTATTGCATAAAACAGGCCGGACAGCAATGGAATATGTGAGCATGGATGTGTCTCAAGGATTCCTGGTGTAACAGGTGTTTAGGGCAAGCATTGGGAACACTTGCTCGCGGAGAACACAGGTTTCTGGATCAGTTTCTCGCGTGGAAATAGGGCCTAAAGATCCATTTACATCCTGTGCAGGGCGGAGTACCTGTGAGGATTGTGATACTCTTGTGCAGGGCGGATGTACCTGTGAAGAGGCTTGTGCAGGGCGGATGTACCTGTGTGTAGGGCGGATGTACCTACAGATTCTCTTGTTTGAGATGTAATCATACATGATGTATTTGGAAGAATCAGGTGCAGGCTGGTGGTGAATCCCCAGGCACCCATAATCTTGTACTTTGCAGACTCTTTTGGTAATATAACCTAAAGGGGGGGGGTCAGCCTATCATCGGCCCCTTTATGTGGTGTACTGTCATTTTCAGCTTTGTGGTTGTAATGCTCAATTGTTAAGTGCTCAGAATCTTGTTTACATTTATACGATTCCAATACACGCGTCCGCCTCGCGTTACAGTTGTGCCTATCTTTGCTCGTACAGAAGCTGGCCTTGACGCGCCTCTTCTTGAAGCTGTTCTATGAGTTGTTGCCTAAACCTGGCCCGGGCGATGATTTGTTCATACTGGGTATAGCGTTCTTGTTCCCTTTTGTATCGTTCTTCATCTTCCCGTCCCCGACGACTCTGCAAAGTCTTGAGAAAGTCATCGTCCATTGCCTTTGAACTCATGATATTGTTTTGCTGTTTTTTTTGTTGTAATCAGCCCAAAAACCCTAACTCTAGAGTTCTACATGGTTTCTAAACTCCCCAGGATCATGCTAGGCATAAAACTAGACTTTCTAACACTATACTATACTGAAAATAAGCAAAAAGTTGATGCAAAAACGCAGATTTAACGCAAAAACGCAAACTCTAATTTTGCCTGCAAACCCTAAAACGCAAACCCTAATTTCAAAAACCCTAATTCAGCATGCACCAAACATAAGCTAAGGGCTGTCCTAGGATGACCTAAGCTCTGATACCAATGTAACATGTGTTGCGGAAGCGTGCTCATGATTAACGCTATGCAAAGAAGATAACGCTAATCCTATGTTTAGCAAAGACACAAAAGAGAAGGAGAGATGGACCTAATCTACTAAATATTACCAAAACATGCTATATATACAATGATCTTTGATTCTCAGCTTCATGATGCATACCAAAGATACCTGCAACCCTCTACTTGTAATCGGACAAGAGAAGCTCTTGCTGATCCACCACTGTGTCCTTGCTGCCTTGCCGACTTTGACACTTGATCTTTGAATGATGATCCTAATGAATGCCTAATGATCCTATTTATAGGAAAAAGGTATGAATTCGTAATCAAGTCGGTTTTGTCTATTTTACCCACAAAACATTGTCCAAAAAGTCATATTTTGTGTCCAAACTATGCCCAAAAGGTGTCCCAACCATTGGGCTGTTTCTTGGGCACTTCTCGGAGCTTGTAGGGCTGCAAAATCTGCCCATGAATTTGCTAATGAGAATATCCATGTCTATGAGCATCGGGATTAACGGATGCACAAAGATTAGGCTTGAGCCTGGCTTAGGCTCAAGCCATGGGCTTCTCCCGTAGATGGAAGCATTCAACTCACTTAGATCACTTACTCCTTAACTTAGGAGGGAACTTTACACAAGTTCATTAACTTTCAATTTATTAATGCTTGTTTAGTGTTATAAATCCATCGATAGTGCCACTGATTGGCATTAGCCCAGCCCCATTATTAAAGCCAAACTAGATATGTCTTTTGGGGTGTATCAGTGGGCAGGTCAAGTGTGTGTAGTGATGTTTTCAACATGCTTGCTGCCATTGTAAAACCTTTTTGTAAAAGGTAACTAAGAGCAAGCGTTTTCAGCTCTACACTCAATGGATAATTGGCATAGCTAAGTTGTGCTTGAGGAAAAAAGGAAACTTTCATACCAAATTTGCGTGATTTGTGCTGAAGAGATTCACATGTTTTGATGGTATACTTTGCTTTTTTTGATGTTTGTAGATGATCCGACAGGGGATTCTAAAGCTCAAGGAAACCCTTATTGTATTGTTTTTGTTGGGCGGCTCTCAAGAGACACGACAGAAGCAACACTTCAAGAGGTGAGGTTGTGATGCGTACTTAATGAAGCATATGTTTAATGATGAGAACAGCCATGGGGCGGGGGGGGGATGTTTTTTTTTCCAGAATTTTAAGCTTCAGGGGTTGAACCTTCTCAAACAAACCTTCATTAACTTCAATAGCTTGAATGCATCATGGATTGTTTGTTAAAAAGGGAAGAGAAACTCTTATTAACCGTAACATTTTGAATGCTGTTTTAAACCAGTAACATGAAGCACCAGAACAAATTTAAGTGCACACAATTATCCCAAGAACTTTGTAGCACTACTATATTGAGTCTTAACTGATAAATGATCCCTGTTTGAGATGAGAGTGCATGCTCAAGCCAAGTAATAGCGACCATGGTGCCTAAAGACAAAAAAGCTAGGCTGTGAGTGTTTGGGCAGGAAGATGATCATCTCAGCCCCACAAGCTATGAGACCACACGAAAACAAAGAAACAGTTCCCTATCTCAACAAATTTTACAGTTCCCAAACTCAACAAATGCAGAATGAATGTTAACCGGAGAGATTCAATCTAGGCCTTACACACAAATGCATTTGATGTTAGTACAAAAGCACCCACAAGGAGATAAGGTCATGTGAACTGACATCCCTACACATACTAGGGATGTGTTTAGTGTCCATGTCTACCCATGTGTGCCACATCAGTGGGGCCATGTAGAATGACCCTCCAAGTTTGGATGTCAGCTATGGGTTGACAATAACCCAAATAAACTGCTGGTCACTAGATGCCCTAATTTGATGACTATACATGTGTATCCACATGATTGGGCTGATGTCCGTGACCTGCTGCATCATCTTGTGTGTGTCCCCCATGCACCATGTTTAGTCATCATCATAATGCATGTCAAACTATGTACTCCAAAATTGGAGCTCCTTACACTAGAGCATATGCGTGTGGAGTTTACAGTCATCTTTTGTATCACATCAGTACTACACAATTGCTCCATCTCTTTTATATTGTGCATTCTGAGTTTAAGTCTTAGGCTATAAAAGTTCCTACTTCTTGTAAGTGTTGTCTGCATACATCACATGTTGTATCCTTTTACATCCTAGCTATGTGTAATGTTGGAATTTAACTGATGGCAGGCTCAAGTGGCAATGAGATATTACAGTTTTCAAAACATTTGGGGGTTTGTCATTTGACAACTATGAGTAGTATGCAATGTAGTTCTGGTTAGTGCATATGGTAGTAAAAAGTTTGGATGGCTGATATACTTTTTTCACATTCCAAGTGAGTTACAAAAAGAGTAAAACCATTAGCTTAGGTTGTTTGATATTAACTTGTAATATAAGCTGTTTAAAACTAGAAGCTACAAGTCGGTGGGCCCTAATTTATAACCCAAAACAAACAACAGATCCTATAAGCTCTGGAGGGCTTTTGGTATTTGATATTGGAATTGAGTGGTGTGCTTGCAGGTTATGAGCAAATATGGGAGGATAAAGAAGCTTCGGCTTGTTAGGCACATTGGTGAGCTTGGCAATAGTTATGTTCACCACATAATATCTTATCCTATGTAGTCTTTTCTTATTATACAAATTTTGGTAGTTACGGGAGCGTCGCAAGGCTATGCATTTGTAGAGTATGAGACAGAAAAAGAAATGCGGCATGCGTATGAGGTGAGTATGATATCAAGTAACTTATCCATGATGATATTTTCACTCTGGTACATGGTGGTAATTTCGGTTACACGTGCATGCTCTACAGGCAGCTCATCATATCAAAATTGATGGCAGTCAAGTCTTGGTGGATTACAACCGGCAATTATTGATGCCAGGTTGGATTCCACGCAGATTAGGTGAGTGTAATGTGCACCTGACAATCAACTTAACCCTATGTCTCCAAACTATATTTAGCGCATTGAAGTGTTGGATAATAATTAGACAATGTCAAACTGCTGGTCGGGATGAATCTTGGTCTATAAAAAGAAACCCCTCCCCTCCCCTCCCCTCCCCTCCTTTCACTTTTTACTTTCTTATTCCAACCACCTCTAGCAAGGCCCTTCCCTCCTCTCAAGCAAGGCGCCCCTGGAGCAAGTTCCCATTTTAGCCATTAACATTCTCCATCAAGGCACACGGGAGTTGGGTTTGGAGCCATGTGTTGTACAAAAAGTCCACGAGTATAGTTAGTTGTCCTTTCTTCTTCATCTACCTATTGTGCATCTTGAGCATTGTTAGTGTGTGTGGAAAGGTTCTGTAAGGTTAAAAGTCTTTGAAGAACTGAGGGAAATTTGAATTTAAGTCCATAAATCCTATGTTTGAGCCTTGTGGGCCTTCGGGATCACTGTGGGAGGTTGGATGAGGCGTACCTTGTCATACAAGGGGTGTGGAAGCCTGTTTGCACTGCCATAAAATCACAAATAGTCCAAAACTTTCACCATTTAACTGCATAAACTCTGCCATTCAGTTTTAAGGAGATCCGAGTCTTCACCATCCACATGCATAGACAGCATAAGACAAAAGTATATTCAACATAGAGCTGCAACTAGCCCCCTTTAGGGTCATGTACAGACATCTCTAACTTGCTGACCAAAATGAATTTAAAATGAACCCCGATGGGAAGAGGAAGAATGCCAAGCCAGGGACAAACAACAGCATGAAGAACTTCTGGCTTGATACATATAAAAAAAGGGATCTCAAAGCTCGGCATCAACAAAAGATGAAGGAATTCAATATTCAACAAAAACAAGTTGAAGAAGTGCGTCAAGCATGGCTCAAACAAGAAGAGGAAGGCAAGGCCTAAATTTGGAAACAGATGACCAGCAACGTCAAAAAGATCATGGATAAGTTTCTGGCTCGTATGGCAGCATCGGAAAAAACAGCAGTGGAATTCCCAAGGGTTGAAGTATATCCCAAGACTCAGAGCGTTCTCTTGAGTGTGGGAGAGCTTCAGAGACAAGGGGAGCGTCTGAAGGGTGTTGTCACCAAAGGTGAAGATCTAACAAAAGTACAGTCGGCTGAGATGCGGAGGTGGTTCTCTTTGAATCCCATAGGGGGGAGCATGATGTTAGCTTGGCGGCAGTTCCGATGCTAGTTTCCAAGGAGCTTAGTGAGTCCATCTGAATCTGGTATAGACTACCAATGGAGCAGTGTTTTTTGACAATAGCTCCAGTAGAGGCAGTATTGGAGACAAAGCCAGCGAGACTGGAGCAGAGCCTACAAATAAACTAGACTAGAACTCGAGCAAAGATGCATCATGTGCCCTAGTGCTCCAAGTTTAGTAGGAGGGGATATCATGTGCGAACCTTAACCTGGATGCACATGGACATGCTTCCCACCTCTTAGGCAAGATTTCAGGGTGAGTGTGGATGGATTGGGGCAGTTTGACAGCCCTTCAGGACGTGCATTAATGGTTGGGACATTTATTGGGCACAATATGAACAAGTTTTATTACATTCTCGATGATGTTTTATGGTGTGAAAATAGATGGCTGACTTGAATTGGACCTGCCATCAGATCCCTATATAAAGGGAGGTCAAGGGTCATTCATGGGGATTCATAGACAATGGTTGCAGAGCCAAGACCAAGGGCTAGAGAGCCAAGACCAAATGCAATAACAACTAAGGCATTTGAATGACCAGAGAAGTTGTGGATCAGCAAGATAGGCAGTTCTCACGCGCTAGAGCATGCACAAGTGGAGGACAGCCAAGAACCTTTTGGTATGCCTGCAGCTAGATTTGCCCATCGTACAACTCAGATCTGTGTAGATCTCTTTTTATATATCATCTTTTGAGCGGGAGACCTGGTTGGTCCCATGCTCAAGGCACCCCAAGAAACATGTGGTCGGGCCCCTAGTATGTGGCCATTGGGTAAACGGATCAGGGGGTTCCAGACCAAAGGCTGCTGAAGCCGCTCTGAGGCACTTGGAGCTGTGTGTTTTGAGGGCTGGCCTAAGATGATCCCAAGCACGAAGTAAACTGGCTGCAAATCTGTCCTTAAAAGCCAGTCTAAAACCACGGGCTGTGAAGATCTATCTGGTACTCTTCGGCCAAGGGGCCCCAAGACTCGGAATGCGGGCTGAAATCTAGGCCAATAGGAAATCCTTCTAGGGCTCACCATCGGGAAGGAGGCCTCTAACAATCAGCTTGCCCAGTAGGGCGCGGCTCTGGATAGCAGGGTCAATGAGGCCTAGCCCCCCTCTGCGACGTGGCTGAATGATCACTCTCCATGCCACCTTGGCCCTGGCTGGCCTCCCATCACTCCCGGTCCATAAGAAGTTCCGGATCAATCGTAGTACCTGGCCAATACATGCCCGAGAAAAGGCCCAACACGAAGGGATGTACCACATGGTGGCCAGAAATAACTGGTTCGCCACCACCACCCTGCCTGCTAGGGAGAGCCTCGCCGAGCTCCAATATAGAAGCTTCTTTTGAATACTCAGAAGAAGCGGGGCGAGCTGCTGCCTGGGAAAGATATCAATGCCAACCTGGCAATCGAGATAACGAACTGGAGTGCCCCTCGGGAGCCATTGGAAATCCTCAATTGGTCACCAAGTTGGGGCGGGTGTTGAGTCTACCCAAAAACCACACAACTTGTGCCAGTTGATCTGTGCTCTTGATGTGCGGCAGAAAATCTTGATCGCCTCTGCAAATCTCTGTAGATTCCCCACATCTCCTGCAAGGAAAGTTGCTGTGTTGTTTGCAAATTCTGAGTCCAGCAACTCCTCCTGCGTGCGGAGGGGAAGACGCGGTCTCTTGGGCGGTGAGAACTACTCATGGCCTCCGCGACGAATAGGAAGAGGTAAGGTGCTAGAGGACAGCCCTGTCTAACCAAGTGGGAGATGGGGAATTTGTCGCCACGGGCTCCCTGAATGAGAACCTGGCTATATGAGGTTGAGTAAAGTCCTAAGACTCCATAAATCCACTCCATGGGGGGAATCCCATCCGGCTCATTTTGCCCTCCAAAAAGCTCCAATCTACCCTATCAGCCTTTTCTAGTATCAGAATGGTTTCCAAGGAAAACGCCTTTCAAAAAAAATAACTTTCCTGAAACACATCTCAAAACATGAGAAACTCTAATAGACCGAGGAGGGATGCGCATGCATAAAAGGAGAAGCACCACCCCTTTTTAATGAAGTCGACCAGCTATATATGAAGTGCTTTTCCCTTTTTGCCCAAAATAGGTGAACTTGTCCA
This sequence comes from Cibotium barometz, assembly GCF_041138505.1. Lineage (NCBI taxonomy): Eukaryota > Viridiplantae > Streptophyta > Polypodiopsida > Cyatheales > Cibotiaceae > Cibotium > Cibotium barometz. The sequence continues at coordinate 47,024,413 of NC_141074.1, forward strand.
AAAATATCAACTTTATGTTTTTCCCAAGCTTGCTTCCTAAGTTTCATGTAGGCGCCTCCTTTTTGTCCACTTGTCCATGCCCAAAATAATAATATGTCCAGCCCGTCTTTATTGATGTGTGAACACACTAACTTATAAACCTTATAAGCCACTTTAAATGATAAAAAATCCCATGTTGCTCATGCTGTGTGGCCATCTTTCAGGTTCAACTTCGCCAATGAATGCTTCAGCTTTTTTTTGTGGAAAATTCCCGTTCACACCTTGGTTCCGCTCAGCGTATGAAACGCTAGTCAAGATTGGTGTAGGGACCAAAGATATCTGATCCCCTTTGTGCCATCCTCATAGTAAGAGATTTCCCAAAGCAGAATAATGTACAAGAAACAAGAAAGTTCCCCTCCCTCCTGGGATGCGACCCTGAATGGGATCTTTTTGTGCTCTAACACGCTTGTGAGAAAATACCGGAAGAGAATTGGAAACAAAACCCATGAGCTGACTCACATACACTTCCTCTTACAAGTCCCCATTAAGGAAGGCTTTTTCATATTTGATTGATGAAAATTTCATCCATGATGGGCAATAACACGTCTGATGGTGGTCATTTAGGAAGTAGGTGCAAAAGTCTCATTATAGTCAATGCCCTTTTGTTGAGCATATCCCTTTGCCATAAGTCTTGCTTTGTACTTGCCAATAGGACCATGAGACTTTCTTTTGACCTTGTAAACCCACTTCGTACCAATAGCTTTCTTGCCATAGGGCAAGACAACCAAATTCCATGTGCCATTCTTATGTATGGCATCCATCTTGTCATGCATGGCTCTCATCCAATGTTTATTTTCGTGGGCTTCCTCAAAGGAGTCAGGCTCATCTGCATCACAAAGACTACTCATCCAAGCGGCATCAACATGATGTGGGTCTAAGCTTCTAGAACCAGCCCTTGTCTTGCTATGGTTGGCCGACTTCTCTCTCTTCATCGGCTGCCATTTCTATGCTGGCTGCTCCACCTACAGCACCCTCTCATCATCGCTTGCCTTTTCTACGCCGGCTGCCCCGCCTGCAACAACCGATTAATACCTACAATTTCAGTATTTGTTGTTGCCCGTTCACAGCCCTTGTTGCTGACTGTTGCCCGTACACAGCCGTGTTGCTGTCCGTACACAGCCATATTGCTGCCTGCTGTCTGCCCATAACCTGTGTTGCTGCTCGCTGCACCGAATATAGTCTGTGCTGCCCGGTATTAGCTGCTCCACATATACAGTGCTACTGCCCGAATACACCCGGTGTTGTTGCTTCATTCACATATGGTGCTGCTGTCCATGCTACCTGGTGCCTACTACCCGAACACACTCTTGCTGCTGCTGAATCAAGAGAGAGGTATTGCATGGTAGAGGAAGGGTACCTCCATTGTATTCCCGACTCAAGTTAAACCAGGCCTCCTGTAGCAAGCGATTACATTGGTATCAGAGACCGGTCGTCTCTCTTTCTCAAGAGGAGACACAGTGTTTTGAGGTGAAGCACACACAGACACTTGACTCAATGGACAACCAAGGCAATCCTTTGGAGGTGCCAGATTCAAGAGGTCAATTAAGTGCTTCACGTGATTTTGATGCATTGCTTGGAAGGCATAAACCTCTTGAGAGAGGTTATGACAGTGCATTCATGGGACAACCATCTCGTGGAAAAGAGCCTATGCATGAGGGTGAGCCCAATGCCTTGAGGGCTGAATTGGAGCACATGAAGAAGCTTTTGCAGGCAAAGGAGCAAGAGTTGAAATTTTTGCATGAAGATCTCCATGTACAAAGTGTCATTGAAGCAAGGAAAGCTGATGCTATGGTGGATATGACCTTTGAGTCCATGGCTCGTGAAGTGGGCAAGAAGCCAAGGGAGTTGACACTCTGCTATCTCATCCGCAAGGGTATCTCAAGGAAGGAGAGGATGGAGAGCTAGTATTCAAGAACCCACCTCGTTTGAAGCTGGGAGACACAGCATCGCAACGGTTGAGGTCTTTTATACACAAGGAAGAGGTATCAGTCAGTTCTCGCCATGCATCTATTTCTCATGGGACAGGAGGCAACAAGTATGTGCATGTTGGAGCTAGTGGGCCACATGATGGCCTTGTGGATTCAAAGAAGGTATATCATGGAGAGAGTGGTCGGCATGCAAGCCGAAAGACTTTGCCCATTGAGTTTTACATTGCATCATTTGGGGAGGTCTCATTTATCGGGGCCACAGATTTATAATGCACTTGCCACCGTGCCTCTTGAAACATCTTTGATTGCCCATGAAGCCCATGCAGAGAGGACTGCCCTGTTGGATAAGGGGGAGAGAAAAAGAGAAGAACATGTACCACATCCCAAGAAGCTCAAGGAATTCAAGGCAGGGGATAAGTGTGTGAAATTTGATGCCTTTCATGGAGAGTATGATGCCTCGAAGATGCTAGCTTTTGTGCCATAGTTTGACATTGCTTTTAGTGACGAGGACTTCACTAAGAAGTCCAAAATTTGTCATGCAAGCATGTTCTTGAAGGGGATAGCTGCCCATTGGTGGATCACTGAAAAGACAACCAAAGATTCCATTTGCACTTGGAAAGAGTTTAAGGATAGATTTTATGCCCAATTTTCGCCTCCTAATGCGGAGCAAACTCTCACCCAAAAGTGGGATAGACTTGAGCAAAAAGACAATGAAAGTGTGCAGCAGTATGTCAATAAATTTTTGAAAGTGTTTCTTGAGGTAACTCCCTTTATGCAACTCTTCGAGGATGAAAGGAAAAGGAAGTTTCACTCCGGATTGCAACAACCAGCTTCTCGTTCGGGCATTTAATTGCATCCGAAACACACTCTTCAACAGCTCATAGTATCTGCTCTTGCTACGGAGTAATTGGTGCTTAAAATTAAGCAAGATCAGAGGTTCCAAGGGCAAAGAGAGGGCTGTCCCAAACCTACAAAAAGGTGGATAGCCACCTAAAAAGAGCTTTCAGGAAGCCCAAAAGGGTGGTAAAGCTGAAAGAACCCCATCCAAAGACATTGCACCAAAGAAGAATAAGTTTGGCTTGACCCCCGAGCAAAGGGAGCAATATGCCAAAGAGGGGAAATGCTTTTCTTGTGGTAGTAAAGAGCACATGTTAAGGCAATGCCCTACCCGCAAGCAAAAGCATGAAGACAAGCCACCAAAGGCAAATGTGCATGCCATACCCGATGTGCAGGGTACCACCGAGCATGATGGCAAAGAGAGAGTGGTATGCAAAGCTTGGGGACAAATCAAGGATCAGTCCGCCCTATTTATGTTTGATGATTGTGCAACAGATAATTTCATCTCTACACAGATGGCAGCTGCCTTGGGCATAGAGATTGGGGACATGGGACCCCAAATTGAAGGAGAGGCAGCTTTTGTTGGCAAAGAGGTGCAGGTCACGCCTCTTATTGAAAAGTTGCGCATTCATATACAGGGTTTTTTGGATCATGAGAATTTCTTGATTGCCTCGCTCAATGGATGTGATGTATTACTTGGCAAGCCTTGGCATCATCGGCTTGAGCCTCACAACGAATATAAAACCAACAGGATCACATTTATGCATAGAGGCCGCATGCATGTTATTGATGCGGGCAAGAAAGGGGATTCTATCCCAGTTGTATCTCACATCCAAATTAATAAGGCAATGAAAAAGAGTCTTTTCGCGTACTTGGTTTTTGTTTGTGGCAAAATTGAACAAAGTAATGTAAATGTGGATGTATTTTTTTTTTCAGAAAGAGACTTCTATTAAGTATGAGAAAAACATACAACAATCACAGCTATAAGCCGGAAGAGAATAGAATCATCAATCACTGAGGAGCATCATGATGCCATGTAAGACCTGTGGTACTAGAGGAAAAGAAGATGCCATGGTCCCATTCCCTCATAAATATCACACGCTTCGCCTGCGCAGAACGAGAGGGCCCGTGAATGCGAGCCCAAGTAGCCATAAGAGTGTGGATGATATCACCCCATATAGTACTAATGCACTGAGACCCAAAAATCTGGATGTATTGACTCAAGATAGACTGAATTTTCTTAATGCATATAAAGATTGTTTTGCCGATGCATTGCCAGGAGAACTACCACCTGAGAGGCCCGAGGATCATCGCATAGAGCTTGTGCCAGGTAGTTCCCCACCTAACAAACCCACATATCGTGTGAGTGCCGCACAACAAGAGGAGATTATGAAGCAGGTTAATGAGCTCTTAGAAAAGGGTTTGGTTCAGCCAAGCTGCTCACCCTTTTGTTCTCCCGTACTTCTTGTGCAAAAGAAGAATGGATCTTTCCGCATGTGCGTGGATTATTGAGCTCTAAACAAGCTCACCATCAAGAACAGGTTCCCAATCCCACGCATAGATGACATCTTGGATAAGCTTGATGGTTCGGCTTGTTTTAGCCGTATAGATTTGAAGAGTGGTTACCACCAGATTCATGTGGTATCCCAGGATGTCCATAAGACTGCATTCAGGACAGCTTTTGGATTGTATGAATTCTTGGTAATGCCTTTTAGCCTTACTACTGCCTCGGCAACATTTAACCATATGATGGATAGGATCTTTCGACCCCATCGTAAATTCACAGGTGTATTCCTTGATGACATCTTGGTTTTCTCCAAGAATGAGGAGGAGCATAAGACTCATTTGGCTACAGTCTTTGAAGAGTTGCAAAAGCATAAACTCTTCATAAATGCTAAGAAAAGTGAGTTCTTCCTCTCAGAGATACACTATTTGGGACACATCGTATCCAAAGAGGGTGTAAGAATGGATCCTGCTAAAATTGGAACCATTTGAATTTGGCCAGAGTTGCAAAATGTACATCAAGTGCGTAGCTTTTTGGGGTTATGTTCATACTATAGGCGATTCATCAGGCATTTTGCCAACATTGCCTCGCCATTGCATGATCTTACAAAGAAGAAAGCCACCTTCAAATGGACTTTGAATGAGCAAGATGCCTTTTTGCAACTCAAAAATGCTATCATTTGTGGGCCCGTGTTGATTGTTCCCGATTTGCAAAAGCCATTCATGGTGGAATGTGATGCATGTGGGAACTGTATAGGGGCTGTCTTAAATCAAGAGGGTCATGCAGCTGCTTATGAAAGCCGTTGATTGCATGATGCCGAAATCCGTGTGGACATTTATGAAAAAGAGCTCTTGGCTGTAATTCATGCCTTAAAGATATGGAAGTATTATCTTCTTGGGGTTGAATTTGTAGTCAAGACAGATCATCAAAGCTTGAGATATTTTCTATCTCAAATAAAGCTTTCGGAGAAGCAAATGAGAATGGCAAACTTTCTTTCCATGTTTCATTTTCAGATTGTACACACTCCGGGAAAGAAGAATTTGGTGGTAGATGCTTTGTCCAGGAAGACTTATATAGCTGTAGTTTCAGTGGCTTCGCATGGGGACTTATCTGCCATGCGTAATCTTTATCATTTGGATGCTGATTTTTTCCAAATATGGACTGATTTGATGGCTGGTCATACGCATGCCTCTTATGTGATCAAAGAGGGTTATCTTATGAAGGATAATTGCTTATGTGTGGTGAAGGACATGCGTCCAAAGGTATTGGATGAATGTCATGCTCCACCTTATGCTGGTCATAGAGGTATCATTTCTACTACACGCATGATTGAGAGATATTTCTTTTGGCCCAACATGCGAAGGGATATTGAAGCATGTGTACGAGCATGTATCACTTGTCAAAAGGTATAATTTGACAGGCAAAGATTTCCAAGTTTGCTTCAGCCTTTGCCCATTCCCTCGCAGCCATGGGAAAGCATTACTATGAACTTCATTATGGATTTGTCTAGATCCCAGCATGGGAATGATGCTATTTGGACCATAGTTGAGAGGCTTAGCAAGCAAGCTCACTTCTTGCATGTCAAGAAAACCATAAAAGTTGATCATATGGTGAAGCTTTTTCTCATGGTATGCCTAAGTTCATTGTTGGGGATAGAGATCCCAGGACTACGAGCCTCTTTTGGAGAGCTTTATTTGATAACATGGGCACTAAGCTTGAGTTCTCATCTGCTTATCACCCCCAAACAGATGGTCAAAGTGAGGCTGCAAATTTTGCTGTGTTGGATTTGTTGAAGTGTTATGTGGCAGATCAAAAGAGTGCCCGGGAGAAGTATCTTCCACTTGTAGAGTTTGCTTACAATAACATAGTACATGCCTCCATAGGAAAGGCCCCGTTTGAGATTATTTATGGCAGAGTGGTCTTGCCATCCATCCTTTGCACAAAGGGTGAGATTTTTGCAGAGCTGATGAGTATGTGCGTGACTTGGATGTAGCCTTTGCTCAGGTGCGGACAGCCATTGCAAGGTCTCAAGACCATAGTCACATGGGACGGGAACGGGGACGGGGACGGGGAACGGCAAAAGGCAGGAAACGGGGACGGGGACGGGGACGGGGACGGCATATGGAATATGCAATTTATTGACTACAAAGCACACTAAATAAAATAACATTTATGTTTTTACACTTTGAACTTTCAAGGCATCACGTTAAATGTACAATATCTGGCGCAAACACCGAACAGGCGCTAATAAGTACACCGACAAAGTTCAAACCAATATAGAGGCTAGAGCCTAGAGAAAGCTTGTGGGTTGAGAGAGAGAGAATGAGAAAGAAAGAAAGAAAGATTTTATTAACGTCTTCCAAAAGACCGAACTCGGCCTATGAGACAAATCAGTGTACCTGGTTCCTTTGTCATCCCAACAAAATGAAAAAGTACTGAACTAAAAAGCTGGATCTGGGTGTGCAATAAGTACAATGAGTGGGGGAGGGGATGGAGCTCTAGCTCCCTGAAGAACATGCCTGGGTGTGCTCTGAAGCGAGCCAGTCGCTCCGCACCCTCTCTGTGAAACTGAGCTCCGATCTCTGTCATCTCTCTCTGCTATAGGCGTGGTGTTCGAAAGCCAGGTGTCCTCTGTCTCCTGCGGGCTTTGAGTGTCTCTGCTCTCTGGAGAGTGATTCCCTGCTGTGTAGGGGTTGGGAGTGGGGTGGATCTCTAAAAAAATGTAGTAATCTGTGTCTGTCGTCCCTCCTCTGGAGCTGTCTGAGCCTGTAATGATGTCTCTCTGTGACGCTGTATGTCTAGAATGAATCTCCCCAGTATGCGCTGGTCTGCTGCCTCAAAGAGCTGGCGTAGGGAATGTGGCTCTCTGAATAAAATGGGATATCTCTCTCTGATGGCTATATATGCTCTGCATCTGCATACATAATACTCCTACCTCTCCACCTCCTCTCTGCACAATCTGCATACCCTCTCCTCTCGGGGGATCCGTGTTGCTCTGCCAGTCTCGATCTGCAATCGATGTGATGAGACTCTAAGCTGACCAATAGCTACTTGGGAGCCGTGTGGTAAAAAGCCCTCCATGTATCTAGGCCTCTCTATAAATCCATCATCAGTGATACTCATGAAGTGATCTCTGTAGTACAGCATGTTCGTTGGAAGAGGATGTGTAGGCGATATCCATGTCTCTCGTGTATAGAGCTGCCATAGGTCCTGTCTCAATACTCTATTCCTCTCACTATGAGAGAGACGGATATGTGGTGCATCCCTGTCATATTGGAATGGTGGTAGATGATCCATGTCTAGGCCATGCTGTAAGAACCAATGTGTGACGACCTGTGCATACCATGATCCTCTGTCTCCTACCTCAGCCAGCTGTCTAGATGCCTCAAAAGCTCTATATGACAATCTCTCCTATGGCATCTCTCTGAATCTGTCTAGCAGGCATATAGTCTGGAATATGGCCTCTACCATCATAGGAGGCGCAGCAAACTCTGCTCGGATAATGTCATGAGGTACTGACGGTTTGCTGCGTATCATGCATGCCATCATGAGGGCCTGTGGTCTCTCTATCTGTGTCCACCAATGGGTAGCAAGGCTTGGCGCCCATACCGCTGCTCCATACATCAGTGCCGGTGTGACTAATGTGTCAAATAGCCACCCCTTCGTCCGGGGCTCCTGAAAATGCGCCTAGTGGCACTTGTCTCTCTAGCATAGCCAATGCTGCATATCCCCGTGTGAATCTAGCTCTGGCTGCTGAACCCATGGTGAAGCGTGTGGCTGTTGCAGAGAAGGTAACCCCTAGTAGGTACACGTATGATGTCACCACCTCCACCTGGCGTCTTGCGATCATACATCTCAAAGTGAATACATGGTCAGTGGTAGACAAAGCTCTCCTGAAGCCTGCCTGCCTTGATGAGCGTAAACGTGCTCGCTTAGCATATAAAGCTAAGCTCTTGCTCCAACACTACACCATAGAGTTTGGCCAACACGTGGCCAACCATAACCGTCCTGTAGTTGCTAGGATCGAGCATATCCCTTGTTTTGTGGATCGGCACAATGGTGTGCATCGTCCACTCCGCAGGCAAACCCTCTGCTAGTGCCCTATTAAACAGGTGTGCAAGAAAAGGAGCCAAAGAATCTACTGCATATATGAGATGCTCACCCTGTAGGCCCATGTGGTCGGCGGCCCGTCCATGCTGTAGGCGGCGGATAGCTTCCTTTACCATCGAGTGGGTAAAGAAGCTAGCTGTGGTAGGTCGAGGCTCCTGTGGTGGCTGAGGTATAGGTGTCTGCTGTGGGGCGTGGTATAGGTCCCTTGCATATGTGTGCCATGTCTGTTGGTCTGCAATGGGTGTCGGTGCCTGGGGCTCTTTGAAGTGCCGCCATGAGATAGGGCTGTCTCTACTCATGAAGAAATGGAAGATCTCTAGCTCCTGTATCTCTGCGAAGGCCCGCCTTTTGCGGCGAGTAATTCTCCTCATCTCTCTCCTCAACGCTTGCTTTGTGATGGCTCCCAAGGCTCTCTGTATGCGGAGCCGTGAGTATAGGGCTCTGCACTCGCCATCATACCATCTGTTCTGGGGCATAGTCCCAGATCTTGCAGGCTCTCCTGAGTGGACAAAGCTCTGTAATGCAGCCGTGTGTAGGAGTGATGCCAGCTGGGCTGTAATGGTATCCATAGGTGCCAGGGGATCCATGAGTAGAAGCCCATCCTCTACTTTGCCAGTGTATATGTCTGCCATGTCATGTGTGAAGTAGATGGTAGTGTGTGGCGTCGGTATGTGGGGGGCTGGTGATATTGGTGATTTTGCTAGTGAAAATGCCAAGTATGTATGATCTGCCCCAATAGGACGAGGGTGGGATGGAGAGTGAGGTGACAAGCTGTGATGCCTCCAAAGACCCATAATGTAGTCTACCACTATGCCTCCGGTCCGTGTATGACCCCCATTTGGGAAGCATGTCAGCCCTCCTGATCCCGGCCACTGTAGCATCCCGTTATAAATAACGAGACGATGCCTGGCTCCCAACTCTAGTAAGTGGTCCCCATAATGTCCTCTGTTTGGTCCAGTGTCCTCTAATGCCCGACTAGCCCCTATCTCCTCTGGATCCACAGGGTGGAGGATCTCCATGTCATCATAGTCATACACCTCACACTGTCTACTCTGTGTGTGGGCATTGAAGTCACCCGTAAGAAATACCTCCCCTAGTGTAGAATAATGCATAATATCCTTTGAGACAGACAAGTGTATGGCGAGGCTCCTGTTTCCTCCTCGTGTGGCATGTCTTCTGTAATGACATAGGAGGATCCTGATGGAGGAAAGTAACATAGGGCTATGTATATAACCCTGTTCTGTGAGAGCTGTAAGCTGATCCACATGTATCTGGCCTTTGGGTCCTGTGCTCCACTCTCAATCTCCCCTGTAGCTCCCGTCCGAATAGAACTGCTACTCCCCCCGACCCTGTCGAGGTACCCTGGCGTGTGGTCCTCCTGTATGCTGACTCCCACTGGAATCCCTCTACTCGAGGTAGCCCTCTCTCTGGGCTCTTATGTGTCTTTGTCAGAAGTATGATGTCTCTCCTCACCATAACATGCTCTAGTCGTCCCCAGGCTGCACCCATAGTGAACCATTACAGTTCCATACTGCCATGTGTATCTCTGTCAGTGGCCTGGTCTGTGTCCCATAGGCCCCAAACCGCTAATCCATGGGCTGGCCATCAATGATGACCCGACCATCTCGATAGAAGGCCTTCTTGCCTTCTCTCCTCGCGTGTAAGACTCGTGGCATGCAAGCTCTCCTATGCTCTAGCTGCATCCTCGTGAGATCATCATCCAAGAAAATAGGAGCTCCCCTAAGCCTCGTAGTATGACCCTCTTCCTCATGAAGATGGTGCGTGCCTCCACATCCTGAAACTGTATGATGAGAGCTCTCTTCTTTGTCATGACTTTCCCGGCCCTCCAAGCTTTGAGGAAAGGGGGGGGGGTCCCTCATGTGAGTATCCAAGTCGTGTGCATAGTGTCCGCCCATCCCCCTCGGGGGTAGAGTCGGCTACCTCCGGAATCCCCGCGACTCTCACATTGAGTCTACGAGCATGTCGCATCCGCTCCTCCTCAATGGTGGTGTTGACGATTTGGAGCCCTTCTTTTTGGGCATCCTCTTTCACTTCCTTTTTGAGGGAGTGGGGGAGAGAGTGAGAGTGAGGGAGTGGGAGAGAGAAAGAAAGAAAGAAAGATTTTATTGTCGTCTTCCAAAAGACCGAACTCGGCCTATGAGACAAATCGGAGTACCTGTATGGGGTATCCTCTGTCATCCCAACAAAATGAAAAAGTACTGAACTAAAAAGCTGAATCTGGGTGTGCAATAAGTACAATGAGTGGTGAAGGGGATGGAGCTCTACTACTAGGAGAATGCAAAGCTATATGCATGGAGTATACAATCATGATATGCAACCTAGCTAGCTCCATCCTGTACCATACTGGGGGTATAAAATGGTATACATCAGTGAAGGGGGTGTCCACAGCGGCAATCGACATGTGATACTCTAGTCCTGATTTGGCTCGATCTTATCCGTGCACTGCGCTCCATGTATGATGATTCCTGTCGGCCTTCACAGACAGCTTAGGACAGACACCAGGCCTTCATTCGACGATGGGGGCGCACGGGTCTCTTCTTCAGGATTGTTGGAGGACATGCTAGATGGGAGTACACTCCCCCACAGTGGTTCATATTGCACACATCACATCATCCACCGTGATGTAGCACTGACCGCTCACAGGCTACACGCCTCTCACTGCACAGTTTGTATGCCCCCTCAGTAGGCCACCACTGGCACTTTGGGGAATTTTTCATACTCAATAATATAGCTCTGTGTTTCCTCAAAAAAAAAAAAGGGGGTGTCCACAGCTCCCTGAAGAACATGCCTGGGTGTGCTCTGAAGCGAGCCAGTCGCTCCGCACCCTCTCTGTGAAACTGAGCTCTGATCTCTGTCATCTCTCTCTGGTATAGGCGTGGTGTCCGAAAGCCAATTGTCCTCTTTCTCTTGCGGGCTTTAAGTGTCTCTGCTCTCTGGAGAGTAATTCCCTGCCGTGTAGGGGCTGGGAGGGGGATGGATCTCTGAAAAAATGTAGTAATCTGTGTCTGTCGCCCCCCCTCTGGAGCTGTCTGAGCCTGTAATAATGTCTCTCTGTGGCGTTGTTTGTCTAGAATGAATCTCCCCAGTATGCGCGAGTTTGCTGCCTCAAAGAGCTGGCGTAGGGAATGTGGCTCTCTGAATAAAATGGGATCTCTCTCTGATGGCTGTATATGCTCTGCATCTGCATACATAATGCTCCTCACTCTCCACCTCCTCTCTGCACAATCTGCATACCCTCTCCTCTCGGGGGATCCGTGCTGCTCTACCAGTCTCAATCTCCAATCGGTGTGATGAAACTCTAAGCTGACCAATAGCCACTCGGGAGCTGTGTGGTAAAAAGCCCTCCATGTATCTAGGCCTCTCTATAAATCCATCATCAGTGATGCTCATGAAGTAATCTCTGTAGTATAGCATCTTCGGTTGAAGAGGCTGTGTAGGCGATATCCATGTCTCGCGTGTATAGAGCTGCCATAGATCCTCTCTCAATACTCTGTTCCTCTCAGTATGAGAGAGACGGATATGTGGTGCATCCGTGTCATACTGGAATGGTGGTAGATGATCCATGTCTAGGCCATGCTAGGAGAACCAATGTGTGACCTGTGCATACCATGATCCTGTGTCTCCTGCCTCAGCCAGCTGTCTAGATGCCTCAAAAGCTCTGTATGACAATCTGTCCTGTGGCATCTCTCTGAATTTGTCTAGCAGGCATATAGTCTGAAATATGGCCTCTACCATCATAGGAGGCGCAGCAGACTTTGCTCGGATAATGTCATGAGGTACTGACAGTTTGTTGCGTATCATGCGTGCCATCATGAGGGCCTGTGGTCTCTCTATCTACCAATGGGTAGCAAGGCCTGGCGCCCATACCGCTGCTCCATACATCAATGCTGGTGTGACTAATGTGTCAAATAGCCACCCCTTCGTCCGGGGCTCGTGAAAATGCGCCTGGTGGCACTGTCTCTCTAGCATAGCCAATGCTGCATATCCCCGTGTGAATCTAGCTTTGGCTGCTGAACCCATGGTGAAGCGTGTGGCTGCTGCAGAGAAGGTAACCCCTAGGTACACGTATGATGTCACCACCTCCACCTGGCGTCCTGCGAGAGTGAATGTCATCTGACTCCTGCCCTGTCTCGATGTATGAAAGACCATAACCTTGGTTTTCCCAAGGTTCACAGTAAGACCCCTCTGTGTGCAGAAATCATCGAGTGCATGTAGATGCTGCTGTAGACCACCTGGAGACTTAGACACTAATACAATGTCATCAGCATAGAGCATAATATGTACTGAGGTACCTGCTAAATGAACTCCATCTCCGCCTCCCCGTGTAATGAAGTCAGCCACCTCATCAATGTATAACCCAAATAGCGTGGGGGAAAGTGGGCATCCTTGCTTCACACCAATGGTGCTATCAATAGTCTCGGACATACCTCCTGGACATTTGACTCGCCCAAAAACGTGCTCATATAATGCATAGATGCCCCATGTCATATCTGCTGGTATGCCAAGAGACTGCAGGCGCGCTGAAAGAGCCTCTCTCGTGGTACTGTGTCAAATGCCTTGCGGAAATCCACAAAGCAGCAATAGAGCTTTCTCTTCCTCACTCTGGCCTGATCAATCATACATCTCAAAGTGAATACATGGTCAGTGGTAGAGAAAGCTCTCTTGAAGCCTGCCTGCCCTGATGAGCGTAAACCTGCTCGCTCAGCATATAAGCTAAGCTCTTGCTCCAGCACTGCACCATAGAGTTTGGCCAGCACGTGGCCAACCATAACCGTCCTGTAGTTGCTCGGATCGAGCATATCCCCTGTTTTGTGAATCGGCACAATGGTGTGCATCGTCCACTCCGCAGGCAAACCCTCTGCTAGTGCCCTGTTAAACAGGTGTGCAAGAAAAGGAGCCAAAGAATCTACTGCATATATGAGATGCTCACCGTGCAGGCCCATATGGTCGGCGGCCCTTCCATGCTGTAGGCGGCGGATAGCTTCCTGTACCATCGAGTGGGTAAAGAAGCTAGCTGTGGTAGGTCGAGGCTCCTGTGGCTGAGGTATAGGTGGCTGCTGTGGGGCGTGGTATAGGCCCTCCGCATGTGTGCCATGTCTGTGGGTCTGCAATAGGTGTCGGTGTCCGGGGCTCTCTGAAGTGCCGTCATGAGAGAGGGCTATCTCTACTCATGAAGAAATGAAAGATCTCTAGCTCCTGTATCTCTGCGAAGGCCCGCCTTTTGCGGCGAGTAATTCTCCTCATCTCTCTCCTCAACTCCTGCTTTGTGATGGCTCCCAAGGCTCTCTGTATGCGGAGCCGTGAGTATAGGGCTTTGCACTCGCCATCATACCATTTGTTCTGGGGCATAGTCCCAGATCTTGGAGGCTCTCTTGAGTGGACATGATGTGGGAAGCTCTGTAATGCAGCCGTGTGTAGGAGTGATGCCAGCTGGGTTGTAATGGTATCCATAGGTGCCAGGGGATCCATGAGTAGGAGCCCATCCTCACGGGGTGGTGAGAGAGAGAGAGAGAGAGAGAGAGAGAGAGAGAGAGTGAGAGTGACGGAGTGGGCCGTGGCCCAGAGGGAGTGGGAGAGAGAGAGAGAGAGGAGAGCTCAAGCCTTATAGGCGGCTCCAAGGCTCATGCATGGTGCGGGTCACGGTAGGCCATAGTGCCAACGGGAGGAAATGGGCGCAACTGGCAGCCACCAACGTGAGAAAACGGGCAGAAGCGGCAGAAAAACGGCGGAAAAAAAGACGGCGAAAAGACCAGCGAAAAAAAAAGGCATCCCGGCCGTCCCGTTCCAGACCCATCCCCGACAAGGTGCGCTGGTTCCGTTGTTCCCGGGACGCCGTCCCCTGGTGATGCAGATGCCCGAGGCGTCCCGCCCGTCCCTAGTCCGTGTCAGAGCACCATGTTGTTTCGGGACGGCGTTTCCGCGTCCCGACCCTCCGTCCCCTGTGACTATGCTCAAGACAAGCATAAGAGGGCTGCTGACAAGCATAGAAAGGACATGCAAGTCAAGGAAGGTGATTGGGTATTGCTGAAATTTGAGAAAGCTAGGCTTCAAAAGACGCTAGGACGAGAGGGTTCATATCCAAAGCTTTCTACTCGATATTATGGACCCTTCAGAGTGGTTGACAAGATCAATGAAGTGTCCTACAGGCTTGCTTTAAAGTTATTGGAAGATTCACAATGCTTTTCATGTGAGTCTTTTGCGGAAGTACCTTATCCTTTGACATGTTTGGAAGCCCATTCATAATCTTGGACAAGGTTTCTTCTTTGGAAGCCTCTTCTTCATTTGTTGCAAGATGTGTTGAGGATGCTCTTTTATTAAAGATACAATCCGATGCTCTTTTATTAAAGATACAATCCTTTTCTTTTTTCCACAAAAGTTACATTTCTTTTTGAACTAGCATCTTTCTCTTCATGGTTAGGTTTACCACAGATGTTGCAATTTTTACCTTTACCTTTGGGTGGCCCTTTGTAAGGACCTTTTGTGAAGAAGAAAGCTTGGTCTCCACCTCTTCCTTTGATCTTCTTTTCTTCTTCTTGGAGGGAAGTGATGATCCCTTCAAGTGTTGGAGATAGGAGGCTCTTTAGATTTGTGATGATGTGTCCATACTGCTCATTGGGCATGCTCTTTAAGAGCACTGCTACTGCGTCATCATCATCATCCGTTGGTGCTGCAATGGCTGAGAGTTGCATCATGAGACTCTTCATGTGGTTTGTGTGGGCAGCAAATGACTTTTGAGAGTTTCGCTTGAACTTAAAGAACTCAATCTTCAATGCAATTTTAGAATTTCTTCCCTTTGCCCCCAAACAATTCCTCTAGTTTGTCCCATGCTTCTAGAGATGTCTCTAGGTTAGAGATGTGATGTATGTAGTTATCACTAAGTGCTAATGCAATAATAGCCAATGCTTTATCGTCCTTAATGACCCATGCAAGCTCTCCATCGCTAGTGGTAGGTTTCTTTTCATTCCCATTGACTACACTCCAGATACACTCTTTCATTAAATGATACTTCACCTTTCATTAAATGATACTCTTTTTCATTAAACGATACTTCACCTTCATTTGCCTAGTGTGGAATCCATTGACTACACTCCAAATACTCTCTTTCATTAAATGATACTTGACCTTCATTTACCCAAGTGTGGAACCCCTTGCCATCAAACCTATCCAAATGCATAGTGTGAGATGCCATTATTTTGATGTGGGAAGGTCTTACCAACAAAGATTTACTGTAGTGGCAGCATCTAATCCCTTGCGATAGAGGTTTTATGCTTAACAACAAGCCTTAATGATGATTAGTGCAAATCTTCCCCTTTAAAATATAGGCAAAAACTAGTGTATTTTGGAGGTTGCAAATCACGCACCAAATCAAAGGGGTTTTGCAAAGAGTGATATGGCATGTATAGCAACTCCCTAATGTTAGAATTTGAACCCTCAATGCCAAGAATAAACACACTTTATTGGCACTAATTGATTGGTAATGACATAATGCTGAAAACTGAGAAAACCTTTAATTCTCACCAACCATTGGATGAAAGCCTTCAAGATTTGATGTGTAGCTTGCTTGTTGACCCAATGGATGATGTCTTAAAGGGTTTTGATCAATTTGACCTATAGGCACAGATTTCACGTTTTATTCTCTTGTGTTTTAGCACTGAGTAAAAGCCAGTTTTGATGCCATTTTTGTTCGAATTTGGCCAAGCCTTTAGATGGTCTAGAAGCCCTATGAGTTAGCTAGAAGGCCCAATGATTGGCTTGCAAAGATATGCCTTGTGGAGTGAGCAATCAACAGATATGTGCAGGATTTTTTTTTTGATGCAAAGAGGAGAGAATGGGGTATTGCTAATGGAGTAGCATATAGGGGAACTATAAAAGCATGGGCCAGTCTAGGGTTTTCACCATCCGATCATTCACAAGTGCTGAAGTGCTTCAAGGGCCAGGACAATGAAGTGAAGTCTAAGCAAGGTGAACTTGAAGGTCAAGAGTCAGGTCAGTACACGCTGCAGATTTACAGCCAAGGAGGACCTACCAAAATTAAGTCTTTCTCATCATTCAATAAAGCAAATACACCAGTCCTTGGTGGGCGCCCTTTAGAGGAGGGTATTTGGGACCCAATCGGGCTACTTTGTCTTTGTTCTTCTTTTCTCGCTCTCTGAGGTACGTACTACTAAGGGTATATTTGAGATGGTTCACTCCACTATTGGGGTGAAACAGGGCTGCCCCCTTTCTCCCACCTTATTTGGGATGTATGTGGATGAGGTTTCGGACTATGTAGAGCGGGAGGGTGACAAAGGAGCACAGCTAGCAGGGACATGGATTCCGCTGTTATTGTATGTTGATGATATTGTGTTGATCTCAGATTCTCCAGAGGGGATGCAGCGTCATTTGGATGCATTGCACCGTTTGCACAGGACAATGGATTGTCTGTTAACCTTGGTAAAACCAAGGTGATGGTGTTTAACACCACAACACAGTGGGTTAGGAGGTCAGCACCCACCTTTACATATGGTCAGGAGAGACAGTGGAGTATACAGATGCATATACTTACGTGGGTGTGGGAGCTTATGTAGCATTGGGGAGACTAGAGAGGATGTGTTCGCAGGTTCAGTTTCAGGAACCTCGAACAAAGCTCTGGCTCTTTGACACTTTGGTCACTTCAGCCATGATGTATGGAGTGGAGATATGGGGACCCTCAGTGGATCACCACAGTCGAGCTGGTAGCACTGATGGATGGAGATGTATGGAAAGGCCCTTGGTTTCTATGATTTCCCGGATGATTAGGGCCAAGGCCTTCGTACCACATGATATTATCCATGCAGAGATGGCTGCCCCCCCATTGGTAGTAGAGGCACTCACTCGATCAGTCTCCTTTATACATAGCACTTGGGCTCTCCCTAGAGACAGATATGCTCGCTTAGCTCTGGAGTCTTCACGACAGTTGGCATCACAGGGAGACGGATCATGCTGGTATGCACAGATGACAGCTTGGTTCCAACTGCATGGCTTTAGTATGGACAGGCTACCTCCATTTCAGTACTCCCTGGATGCACCCTCCCTCTCTCTCACACGGGCAGAGATTACCAGACTTATCAGGCAGGACTTGACTCAGCTGGACGCTAGGAGGACATGGATACAGCGGACACACGAGCTTGGTACGAAGATGGCTTTCTATAGAGATCATCTTCTCTAGCTCACGGAGGATGGGTTTGTGATTAGACCCAACTACATGGATACTCATCTTTCCCATGGGGTACGGTGTGCTATTGGTAAGATGCACACATCCTCACACCAGCTAGAGATTGAGACTGGAAGATTCAGAGGAGTACCAGCTGAGGCCAGGATTTGTCAGTTGTGCGAGATGGAGCTAGAGACAGAGCTACATTACATATGTCACTGTCCAGTATATTATGAGATACGAGGCCTGTTCAGAGAGGGTTTCGGACCACTTTCTAGAGTCATGAGATACTAGGATAAGAGATGCCTCAGATTATACTTGTTGGAGTTGCGTAGACATAGAAAGGGTCTCTGAGAGGGAGGGGATCAGAGAGGGAGAGACACCTACAGAGGTAGATTACAGACTTCTTTCGACCAGAGATTGAGCAGTGAGGCCAGCAGGCATTGCAGCTAGCCCCAGAGTATAGCTGCACCAGAGGTACACTGATTGATCGGGCTATAGAGCTGGAGCGATCCAGGTGCCCCAAGATGAGAGGCCCATCTCGACACTGGCGGAGACTACAACATTGGATCAGGACCATACTAGCACGGCATGGGAGACGTCCAGTCAGAGTACTCACCATGGAGGACATTGAGGATATCCGCCATCGACCGATGAGAGACATCTTTGGATAGTGATGTAGAGATGCTTACCTTTGTTGCTGGAGTTTTCCTTCCCAGATGTTATCCATTAGGAGCTCCTAGTACCTTACTTTTCCTAATAGTTGTTGTTTCAGTTTCAGTTAGTTGTTTAGTTGTTTTAGCTTTTCTTACACAGACATTGTATCAGATCCAGCAATTGTTGTAACCTTTTTGGTCTCATAGGTCATTTTGGCCTTTTGAAGACGTTAATATATCATTTCATTTCATTTCATATCTCTCTCTCTCTCTCTCTCTCTCTCTCTCTCTCTCTCTTTTTCTTTCTTTCTTTCTTTCTTTCTTTCTCTCTCACACTCCCTCTCTCTTGCACTTTTATCTCCGCTACATTGTTCAATCGTCAGGAACCAAGGTGCTGAATATTCCTTATCAAAGTATAATTCTGTCTGTAAGTTACGAGTGTGGTCAAAAGTACCTGAAGTTTTGGAAGTAGGATGCCAAGGATGGAGTCCACAGACTGTAGAGGGATGATGTCAATTGGATTCCCGTCATCAAGCTTAGAAGGAGGGGATGTCACATGTTTAGCCACCTTTTGGGGCAGGGTTAATGTTAGGGATTGTACCCAAGGTAGTCAAAAGCTGGAGGACTTGTCATTAGTGTTACTATTTGTTCATTAGCCTAATCATTTTTGTTTAGAGTACACCATGCTTAATCATAACGTCTAATCCTCATTTCTATCCACCCTAAGCCCTCTAAACCATAACCTAACATTGGTATCAGAGCCATGATCCATAATCATCATCATTAAGCTCTAATCATTGGTTGGTGGGCCGAAGAAGGCTGTCGGCCAATTCGCAAGGTCCCACGACTTGAATATCAAGTGCTTTTCACATGTGGCCACCAAGGCGGCTGCTCGCCTGGCTCTTCTACTGATAAGGCTGGCCGCCTTGCTGCTAACAGCTCTCTAGGCCTGACCGACTGCGGCCCATGACTCCTAGAGGCTGGCCGACAGTGGCCCTTGAGGCTGGCCCACTTGGTCTATGCCCTGTAAGAGCTGGCCAATAATGCTATGGGGCTCTTGTGGGACAATGCCATGGCTCATGGGCTGCCCTAGGTGGCCCAAGTGTAGGGCAGCATGGGTAAACCCTTTCTCCTACACTTTATGCATTTCTACATGCAACTATATGCTCCCTAGGTGTCTTGCATTTGGCTACAAGCCTATCAATGCCCGGAACACCCGTCATCATTCCAAAGGGTGACTCGCAGTACGGACTAGCACTGTTCCATCTGCGGGACTTGTACACCTTATCAAGACCATGTACGAGACTTGTACATGACCCTGGACGCTTAGAGTGGAACCCTGGCTGATTTTGGAGCTCACAAGGGACCAGTTTACCAGTCCAGGCCTTGCATTTGCTGTACAAAAATGCCCACGTGGCAACCAAGTGCGGGATGCACGTGCCATCCCCTTTTGCTTAACTTGACGGAAGTTGCAAAGCCTCCAAGTAGTCTGTCACCATACAGGAATTGACCTCGTTTGTCCTCATCTGAATTTTGCGATTGTAAAGCTAGGTGAGTGACTTTATTTTCAAGGCTGCGCATTTTGCCGCAATCCCCAATAGTCATCCTCGAGAGTCTCAAGATAGTGAGGCGGTAGAAACCACTTCTTGAGGTCCATGACATTGGTCTCACGCGTAGGTCATAATTGGAATTTTCTTGGGCCCAATGTGTCCACCAAGAGATGGCTTCCCCTTCGATGTAGCAACTAGCTAACACAACTTGCTCTATATCCGACTTCCTGCCAGTAGCAGAATAGGCTTCATACTGATGAATCCAGGAATACAAAGTTGTGGGGTCAAGTTTACCCTTACTAAAATTCACCTTTTCGTGAAGGTGAGTTGAAGAAGTGGCGGGTACAGTCCTTGCGTCGAGAGCTGCAAGATATCGCTTGTGCTCCACGTGTGGAGTCTTGAAGAAATTACCAAGTATAAAGAAGTCTTGTCTACACTTCAAGTATCGCGTACCATGCGCTATGAGGATATGGTAGCAATACTTCTTGATGAAGACCACACACTTCAAGACTAGGCTGACTCTGCTTTTGATTTGGATACCTAGGGAAAAAGGAAAAGTTGTCAAATGCAGATATCGCAGAAAACTAGGACACACGGAGGAACGGTGCTTCAAAAGGCTGGCAAAAGAACAAGAGAAGAATCATGCCAACCTTGTTATTTCTAAAGAAGAAAAAGAAAAAGAAGATTTTGAAGATACTTTGGACAAGTTGGAATCATCAAGTGCACCTAACAAAGCCTACACTGCAATGGCTAATCTATCTCTCTTTGAGGTAAATGCAGATTGGGCTTTTTGAATTTATGTGTGAGTCGATAAGGGTTCTCTGCCCGGGTTGTCCCCTGAAACTTGATTGTATTTATTTGTGTGTTTGTGCCGCCTTATGTTATAAAGGCTCCATGGCGTGTGGGATCTAGAAGTGTTGAGGAATTTTATGTGTGGTCAAGCCCCATATCAAGCCTGTCATGAGAGTACAGCTGTTGGCACACTGTGTTCTTTTGTATCATGTGTTGTAGTCAAGGGTCCAAATCACCATAATTATGAAGGCCACTTCATAAGACACCACCTTGATTCCGAAGGGGGGTTTGTTGGGTATTTCGAAGTCTCGGTGTGTATCCATCGTGTGTGTGTGAACAATCCTTGTGTGTGTGTGTGAACACTCACTTATGTGAGTAAATGAGTGTGTGTGTGTGTGAACAACCTCTTATAGCCTTTTTGTGTGTGAATGTGATAAGCAGTGATGTTATTGGCCTAGCCATGTGTCATTGCTCCCTTTCATGTGCTGTGTCAAAGATAAGGCTTTCTGGCCTATAAAAGCATGTACTCGATACAAACTTTATTATCAATCATAATAGATTATTGACTTGTGCAAATCACGGTTTTGAGATTTTTAATCTCTCTTTCTATCGCTCTCTCTATGGATCATGGCAATATTCCACCCTCCTTAGCTGCCATCATCACTTGTGGTGCACTCCGATATCGAACAGATGAACCGTGTTTTCAGTATATTGATATGGTACAAAAAGATGTCTTTGGCTGTGCAATTGCTGTGGCCTTTGGCTTTCTGACTTGTAACCTTATGGACTGACTATTGACCTGGCTCATGTGGGGATCAGATGATCTAGTGACTGGCTAAGCTTGCTATTTATAGGCTCATGGTATTACACGTGCAGCCAACAAAGGACAAACACCAATCATTTAATGCTGCCGACTGTACCTTATCTTAACCTGGCTGACTGTACCTTATCTGATGCTGAAGACGTGGCTGATTGGTATTTTGACCTTGGGGCTTCTTCTTTCCTTGCCAAAGCGTGCTAGGGACCTAAATCTAACCTATTAGCCATGAGATTAGCTATGTCCACATGTCTGCACGTGACAAATAGGGTCCTTTATAATTAACTTTGACTTCGACTTTTGGTTTTGCTTATTAGGATTTTATGTTACTTTTTGTCTTTTTGTGTTGCTTTCTGGGTCTACACACGTCATGATCAAGTGAAATGGACTCAAAACAATCCTCTCGCAGAGTTCTTCCATTTAAGGGTGATTCTGTCATGACGTACCAGTATTGATGCATGCTGTTTCTAATAAGTACCTGAGCCATGTTTGTAGTGCTTGTGATGCCACATTCCAATAAGAACTCCTGCAGAAAATTGTAGTCAAGATGACTAAGCCTTCCAAGGGCTTGTTCCAGGGACTGTCAAAGGACCATATGGAAATCCAGAATAGTGAAATTTGTTGTCTTCTGTTTTGGCTGCCCCAATGATTGCTTTGAATCTAGAGAAACGGTCCAATTTAGATTGATATGCCTGCATGGTCTATGGATGACAAATGCTCAAATTGACACAGGAGGTGGTTTGGGAGGACGTAAAGAGTCAGGCCAATTGCGTTTTGGTGGTCGAGATCGCCCATTTCGAAAACCTTTGTAAGTCTGTCTTGCTATGATGTTTCCATGTTACTCACAGCACACCATGATCAAACCTGCAAAAACTGGAAGAATTTACATGTGTGAAAGAAAAGAATACTACTTTGAATTCCATTATTTATACCGGGCTCTCATTTAGAGCAATGCTTGTGCCCATCAAGTTTTTTTGCTAACTTAGGGGGAGGGCAGGGGTTGTCCGAAAAGCCACAGTGAGTGCCCATAATGCTACTTGACACTGGAGTCCCAAGGAAAGATGTAATATCCCTGGAGCATAATCTTGCCACACTTAAACTGTTAATACTATTAAACAAGATGAAATGGAACAAAAACCAAATAAGACATCAATGATGAATTTAAATGACGCTGGCAATATAGCCGAAAAGGGTTGATCCCGCTTGTAACATGATTTTATTACCAAGGATTTCTCAAGATACAAGCTTCATGGACATTGCATGCCAGATTTCCAATGACATTCATTCACCATATGAATACAATTTTCAAACTTGATTTGTCAAAGTAGAAGTCAAAACCTCAAGCTTTATGTGAGCATAACCTCACTCCCAATTCTTTGTGACTTGTCACAAGCATCTATGCTCCATTGACATCCATACACATGCTTGTGTGTGACAAGCCGAGCCATAGAAGACCGTAATGAACAAACACGTGGATGTAGAGCAGATTTAGTTGAAATAAATGGCCTAAAACTGTCGTGCGTGACCACGCACAAACATGCGCTCTCGTATTGAGCCTGGCTCATCCTCTCGCAGAGACTAGGGTTCCAATCCTCCAAATACGAGTGCACAAACAGGCACAAGCACACAAGCAAGTTCACGTGTACACTCCAGTACAGGACGAATAGCAAGTACAAGGGTTGTTTCAGCAAATACAACCGATACGGGTGTTGGTACAGTAAACTCAGCAAGTACAACAGCTGGTACAAGCGGTACAACAAGTACAACAAGGTTTCCAGCAAGTAAGTAACTAGTACAAGTAATATAGCAGTTACATTAGGGTTTCTAGCAGGTACAGTAGGTAGTAAAAGTGGTACAGTAGGTAAAGCAGGGTTCCCAGCAGTACATCATGTTGGATAGGTGTCATCTCCAGATGGTGTCACGCTAGTGGCACACTCTTTAGCCTCTAGGCATTTTTGGGATTTATAGCATTCATTTCCATTTTTTTCTATTTACACATTTTTGGGTGGAGGAAAGGGTGGAGGAACTTTTCTAGAGATCCGTTCATCTTGTGCCTATATATATGAGGCATTGTAGTTCATTTCTAATCAAGTTGGCTAGTGGTTCATTGATGAGTTCTTGAAGATGATGAGTCTAAATCTAATTTGTCTGTATTAGATAAAGACAGGACTGATTTCTTACGTGAGTTCCACGATTGTTTTTCCGAGTCATTGCCAGGAGAACTTCCTCCGGAAAGGCCAGAAGATCATGCTATTGATCTAATTCCGGGTAGTACTCCACCAAATAGACCGTCGTACCGTGTTAGTGCAGCCCAACAAGAAGAAATTATGAGTCAGGTACAGGAGTTGTTGAATAAAGGGTTGATTCAGCCTAGCTCATCACCCTTTTGCTCACGTGTGCTCTTAGTGCAAAAGAAAGATGGTTCTTGGCGCATGTGTATAGATTACAGGGCGCTGAACAAGAATACCATCAAGAATCGATTCCCTATTCCGAGGATCGATGACAACCTTGGCCCTGCGGTATGCTTGTTCTGTGCTCCATCCATCGCAATAAAGGAATCGGAAGAAGGGTCTCAAAGGGACAGTGACTGCCATGTGGAGGAACACACAATATCATCTCCAAGCTTGGGGCGTCGATGTCTCCATCCTGATATCGGAGGCAGGAGCCTGCTATCTCTTTTTTTTTTTTTTTTTTTTTTTTCCCGGAAAAACGATCCTTCTATTAGTTAATGAGAAAACGCCATAAGGCTACAAAGCTCACCTCACAAGGAGGGATAAAAACACACACAGTGAACACCTGAGCTCCACCCCCGTGGCTGGCCGCTCTCTGGGGGGGGGCTACCTAGTAGTACATGTGGGAGGTGAGAAAAGCCAAACTGGAGGCCTATAGTGCCAAGTGACATCCTCGCCCCTCGCGATGAGGAAAGGGCCAGGCTGCCAAGTGCGGAGGAAAGCCTTGCGGCGACCTCTCATGCGATCCGAGTCGCCCTGAAGTTTCCCCCAGTGTCCTCTCAAGGTGTGAATGATGTCCACCAAGAGGGCCTGTATGACCTCCGCCGGTGGAGTCGCCTGGCGGTCAATGGCCTCCCTGCATCGGGCTCTCCATATGTGCCAAGCCGTCATGCTGCTGATCATCTCCCATCTGTGCCCGTCCCCCTCCTGAGGGACTGCCTAAGAGAAGTCTGGCGTCGGAACCACCGCCATCGCCCTGTCAGAGACCTGGATGGTCGCACTGCCAGGGACGTCCTCATATCCAAGGGCCGGGCCGCTGTCCGTGGCCCAAGCCACCGCACCCCACGTCACCAGCATCTCACCTGGCGAGCCTGCAAAAACCATCCTGAGAGCGCGCTGCCAGACCTGCTGTGCCTGTGGGCAATCCCATAAGCAGTGCCGCTGCGACTCCTGTGCATGGCCGCACCGAGGGCAGGACGCTGGGTGTCTGCCAAAAGCTAGCCAGGCCCCCACCACAGCCAGTCCTCTATGCGCTGTGAGCCAGAGAAAAAGCGTCACCTTCCGGGGCCGGAAGCTGGCCCAAAGGCGCTGCCAGAAGTCCCTAAGAAAGGCAGGGGAGAGCCCCTGTCGCCGCCAATGCTCGGCCGCCGCCGGGGTGCTCGCTATCCTGTGCTTCTGAATCCGCCGCCCCAGCCTCGCTGTGTACTGAAAAAAGGGGATGCCTGGGCTGGTAGGGGCCGAGTAGGGATCTCGCCAAAACCACTCACCTGGATCCCACTGAAGGTGAATAAGAGGCCTGCTGTCCCAAGCCCATAATCTCCAAGAACAGTCCTCCCCTATCGACGCCGGTGAGGGGTCTACATGCCACTGTCTCTGATGAAAGCGGACCACCCGCACCCTCTGAAAAATACAACCCTGGAGCTCATCCAAATCTAGTCGTGTCCTCTGAAGCTGGCCACCCTCTCCCACCTCGAAAGTGAGTGGGGCGACTCTCTCCGCTGTGCCGCAGACCGCTAGAAGGATCTCATGCCGAGTAAAGACGCCCATCCACTGTGGAGGTGGAGGGTCCTGTACTGGGGTCCGCCACTCCCGGGGGATGGCCGCCTCAATGTCCTGTCTCATCAACTCTCTGCCCCTCATCCCACTGAGTCTCCTCTCCTGAGCCTCTAGAGGCAGGTCTGCTGAAAACAAATCCAATCGTCTAGGGACTGGGCTGGGCCGGAGCTTAACGGGCCCCACGACACGTGAGACCGCGATCCAACCATATGGCCACTGGGAAGACGGATCAAGGGGTTCCAGATCAATGGCTGCCTCAGGCGCTCCTCATCGGTGCCCGGGGGAGTCTGGAAGAGTGACGGCCTCAGATGCGCCCAGGCCCTCAGAAGGCTAGCTGCAAAACGCTCCTCGAAGCCAAGGCCCACTCCTCTGGATTGCTGCTCTGTAAAGATCCACCTGATGCTGGGGGTCCAGGGGCCGCTAAGAGAAGGAGTGCGGCTGAGCATCCTGGAAACAAGAAACTCCTTCCACGGCTCAGCGCCTGGTAGGAGGCCACGAACCACCAACTTGCCAAGCAAAGCTCGGCTTTGGCAAATAGGATCAACAATGCCCAGGCCGCCTCTCTCCCTCGGCTGAGTGATCACAGCCCATGCCACCTTGGCCTTGGCGGGCCGCCCGTCGCCACCGGACCAAAGAAAGTTCCTGATGAGCCTCTGCCCTGGCCAATGCACGCCCAAGAGAAGGCCCAGCAAGAAGTGATGTACTACATGGTAGCAAGCAGAACCTGGTTGGCCACAACTACTCGGCCAGCCAGAGATAAACGAGCAGTACTCCAATACAGAAGCTTCTTCCGACAGAAGAAGGGGGGCTATCTGCTGCTCCGGAGATATGTCAATGCCCACATAGCATCCCAAATAGCGCACTGTAGTGCCGGGCGGCAGCCACTGAAAACCATCAACTGGCCTCCAAGTCGGGGGGGGCATAGAACTGACCCACAACCCACACGACTTGTGCCAGTTGATCAAAGCGCCCGAAGCTTTGCAAAACCTGTCCATGGCTGAGGCGAAGCGGCGGAGGTTCTCCTCTCCTCCCTGAAGATAGACAGCAGTGTCATCTGCAAACTCCGAGTCTAGGAGCTCCTCCGAGGTGCGGATGGGGAGCTGGAGGCCCCGCAAACCTGTATCCTGTGCCGTCAAAAAAGTGCTCATGGCCTCCGCCACAAAAAGAAAAAGAAAGGGCGCCAAGGGGCACCCCTGCGGCACCGAGCGCGAGAGCTGGAACCTCTCTCCGCGCACGCCCTGTATCAGCTCCTGGCTATGAGCCGATGTGTAGAGTGCAGAGACCCCACGGATCCACTGAGGGGGGAAGCCCATCCTCTCCATAGTGCCTTCCAAGAAGGCCTAGTCCACCCGATCATATGCCTTCTCGAAGTCGAGAAGGAGCACTGCCAGATCCTCCTGCCGAAATCTAGCCAAAGCCGTAGCCTCCCAGAAAGAGAAGATGTTATCCAGGATGCTCCTATCCTGGATGAAGCCTGTCTGCGTGGAGTGGATGATGTCCGGAAGGTGAGGCTGAAGCCGCCTGCTGATCGCCTTAGCTAGGACCTTGTAGGCCGTGCCTAGCAAGGTGATCGGTCTCCACTGTCTAATCTCCAGTCTGTCTCCTCCCTCTTTGGGGATCAAGTGAATCAACCCCTCTTCCATGCTGTCCGGCACGACTCCCGACTCCATAATCTCCTGGAATGCCAATCTGAAACCCCTATGTAAGAGACCCCAGTACCTCTGGAAGAAAGCCACTGAGAGACCGTCCTCTCCTGGGCATTTGCCCCGAGGAAGTGCCTGAAGAGCCTCCTCCAGTTCCGTATCCGAGAAGGGGGAGAGAAGGGAGTGCTGCAAATGGGCCGGCACAACCGGTCTCGTGAAGCTCCAGACTGCCTCCCGAGCCTCTCTCACCCTGTCATCTGCTGGCTCAGCAGAGAGCAGATCCCTTGTAAAAATCTGTGGCTATCGCCCGAACCCTGGGGGGATCCACCACAACCTGGCCATCAGCCTGCCGAAGACGCCTGAGACCCTCTCGTCTGAAGCGAGGCCTTGTCGCCTCAAAGAAATCTCGAGTCACTCTGTCTCCAGCCTGTGTCCAAAAAGAAGCCCGAGCATGGAATCGGAACTCCACCCTCCTCTCCTCGATGGATCTGATCTCTGCGCGAGCTGACTTCATCTGCTCTGAGATCCAAGGGCTCGTAGGATCCCTCTCCTGGAGTCTCTGAAGGGACGCTAGACTCCTCCGCAGGCTCCTCTCCTGCTCTCTGAAGGCCTCCAGACGGTCCAGGGCAGCCTGTCTGAGCATCGGACTGATCTCCTGCAAGCCCCTGGCAAGATCGCTGGCTGCCGATCCTCTCTTGAACTGCAGCTCCTGCCAGATCTGCTCAACTCTGGTCGCAATCTCGGGCTCCTCTATGAGACAATCTGGAATCCGGACGCTCTGGCCTCGCTCTCCTCTCGTAGGGTCCTCGATTTGGAGAAGCACTGGAAAGTGGTCTGAAAACGAGGAGCCTGCAAGTATGCCCACAGTGCCACCTCTATCACAAGCCCACTCATCAATGTAAAACCTGTCGATGCGGGAAAGGTTAACTCCTGTGGCCCGTCTATCCGAGCGCGAGAAAGATAAACTCCCCTGCAACCTGCCAAACTCCGGGAGAGTCCACGGATCCTGGCCTCTCACCTGCAGCACTAGTTCCTCCCAGGCAGCGAGCTCCGGCCCATGAATGGTCTCCCGGCTGCCCCCCATCCTGTCCTCTGCATCCTCCAGCATGTTGCAATCCCCCCCTAGGCACCAGTGGTCTGCCAAGGGGAGGGACTGCCTAATGGTGCTCCAAAACTCGGCTCTCCCGGTCGCCCCATTAGGGGCGTAGAAGTTGAGGAAGCCAATGCGGTCTTCCCCAACCCGAAGGATGATCCACTGCGCTCGACCCTGGACCAGAGTGCCAGAATCCACAACCTCGGATAGAAGCTGCTCGCTGACTGAGATGCATACTCCACCCTGGTTCCCCTGGGAGCCATATGCCGGTGACCAAAAAGTGTGACTCCTGCCTGGCAAGATCTTCCCGCAGGTGCGGGTACGCCCGGCAGAAAGGTGGTGCTCCTGGATGAAAAGGATATCTATGGGTCCTCCAACGAGAGCCCTCTGGATCTCCTGGCGAAGTCTGCCCCGACCAATGTAGCAGCGATGTCCACCGAGACCCTGGATGTTCCATGAGAGGATCCTCATGGATGAGCTATGGCAAGTGAAGCAGCCGCCACTGGCTCACCCCTCTCAGCCGGCCCGGATGATCTGCCCTCCACTCTGTGAGTCTTGGGCGCCGGCTTGGAGGGAGAATAGTCACTGTCTGTCCGGGTGCGAAGTCTCTCCAAAAAGAGGGTGACCTGTCTCTGTGTCCAGCCCCACTCCGCCTTCGCCCTGTCCAGGGCATAGGCGTGAGACCAATCCTCTGCATATATGTATCTAAAGGTAGGCTGCACCCTCGGGGCGGCATGGAGGAGAATCAGTAGCACCGCCTCAACTGAGGTGTGGACCGGATCCGCCCGCCAATCTCCTATACCAAACAAGCTCATGCGGGCTGAGTGTAATCGGGTCTGCAATAGGTCCGTGAGCCCCAAGTCACTGAAGTGGTGGGAGAACTCCAGTATCTGATCACGCAAAACTTCCTCTACAGAGTTGCAATCCCATGCTGTGTCTGGGGCAACACTGAGAGGAAAGGAGAAGGCCACCATGCTGCTCACCACTGAAGGAGAACGAGAGGGATGGCACACCACGCAAACTCGCAAGGGCGCGACCAGTGTCTCGAACGGGCGAGCATCCAGCTGGAGGCACCTGAAAAAACCGTAATCCACTGGGAGCCCCATCACTCGCGGGGGCCCCCCAGGGGAGGCTGGAGAGAACTCTGTGGCGGGCGAAGCTAGGATCGCCATCTCCACCGGCCCGGAGTGGCGGTGGAACAGCCGCTGGACTGAACTCTGGCCTTCCGTCGGTTCCGTTTCCGCTTCGGCACGATCGCCGTCAAGGTGGGGAGGGCATCCCCCGGGGCACATGGCACCTATTAACCCCCATCGCAACCCGGGAGGCCTAATGTGCCTACCCGGTGCGTGAGTGCGTTCTAGTGTGCCTAGATATGGGTCCGTGTTTCGCCGCTCCTTACACTTCCTCCCCATATAGATGCATGATATTCGGTGCGGTCAAGTATCCCTCGAGAGCACCACGTGAGGCTGGATAGAAATCCCAAGTCTCCCTACACCTCACAGATAGTGACGGGAAAACCTGTCGCGCTTGCTAGCGGGTCAGAAGCGGGGTCGAAACCGTGAGTCCATCGTGCCAGGAACGCCCGGGATGAGCGGAGGGCAATGGGGCTCCGAGCCAGCACCATCTGAGCTGCCTGGGGGGACTCGAAATCCACCTGGTAGTAGCCACGTCCCAAAAAATCTACGCTGACGATCTTGGCAGGCACGCCAACAAGGCTGCCTTGCAGAAGGTCGCGAAGCTCTCTCCGCATCGGACGGCTACCCACTATCTTGCAGACCAAGGAGGAGGCCTCAAGAGCGGATACTGTGGAAACAAACAACTGATGATCTTCAGCTGTGAACTCCAGACGGAGACCGGAATCGGCAGGGGTAGTCGGAGCGGCTTCCATGGAGTCCTCCAGAGGGAAAAGGCCAGAAACCGGGGTCACCAACGGGAGGGACACAGCCCTGCGAGGAAAAGGAGAGGCGGAAGGTTGCAGGATAGCGGGGGCGGGGCGGGGCGGGGGGGGGGGGGGGGGGGGGGGGGAGCTGAGGCGGGGGAGCTAGCGGTGGGGGGAGGGGCGAGACGGAAGGGGAGGAGAGGGAGAAGGCGGGGGGGAAGAGCCGCGCAGCGGAGGAGAAGGCGGAGGGGGTAGAGATGGCGGGGGAGAGAAGCGAGGCGGAGGAGGAGGAGGCGTGGGGGGTAGAGAGGCGGGGGAGGAGATGGCGGGGGGAGGGAGGGAGGAAGAAGGCGGGGGGGGGGGATGGCGGGGGGGGAAACCTGGAAGGAGGCGGAGGAGGAGAAGGCGGGGGAGGATGCGAGGAAGGAGGCGGGGGAGGATGCGAGGAAGAAGGCGGGGGAGCATGGCGGGGGAGGATGCGAGGCAGAAGGCGGGGGAGAGATGGCGAGGAAGGGTGCGAGGAAGGAGGCGGGGGAGAGGACGGAGGAGAAGGCGGGGGACAGGCGGGGGGGAGAGGGGGGCGCGACGGCGAGAAGCAGCGGGAGGGGGAGAGGCGGAGCTCGCAGGCGCAGATCACAGTCTTCAATAGTCAAGTCCCTTCCCTGTATAGCTTTTCACCCAGGACTTTCCCAATAAGAACTCTCGCTAATACAGCAAAGCATTCCATAGAGGGAGCCTGCTATCTCTATGCGGGCCAGGGCCCAAAAGTGGGTGACAATGTCGACTAGATGGCCATCTCCAAGGTGCTGAGCTAGGGAAACCGCCTGAGAGTGGATGGCAGAGGAGGCAAACTCGCAATCCTACTCCCTGTCGGCAGCGATGCTGAGAAGGAAAGAGAGGACCACCGCTCCACTACCTGGGTGTGGTGGAAGACCACGCAAATGCGGAGAGGAGCCACAATCTCCGAGAACTCTCCAGCCTCAACAGGAAGGCATCTGAGTAGGCCATAGTGAACATGTAGCCCCTTAATGGGGGGGGGGTGTCGGGAGACTCGAGGCAAAGGGAATCTTCCAGTAAAAAAGACAATGTATAATCCTTAGAGTTTACATGGACATCATAATTATATGAAACCATTATTGAACTATAATAATGTATACCCTATCTCCTGCCTGGCCCGATGCTCTTTTTCCCATCCACACACACACACACACACACACACACACACACACACAGAGAGAGAGAGAGAGAGAGAGAGAGAGAGAGAGAGAGAGTTTGATCAACTATATTGTTATATCAGGCGGCCTATTCCAGAAAAAGAGCTTGAAAGGCTTGGAATACCTTTGCCAGGCCGCTACATGCAGCGCTTTGAGGTGCTTCTCCTTTGTATCAGAGATTGCAGTCAGCCTTTGAAGTCAAAAGATTTGTAAGGTTAAAATAAGCAATCTCAATAATTATTGTTGTTTTTCTGCAGACCCCCCAACTACCAAAGAGGAGATCGCATTGGTCTGGTGACAAGACGACGCTGGAGGAGAATGTGTGTGAGCTTGTTCTAAAAATTATATTGTAGCTGTAACTGAATTAAAAAATGACCAAAAGTTTGTGGATGTGTTGCAGTCACACAGGTCTCCAGATATGGCTCTGGATAAGGTGGTATACAAACAAGAATCTAGATATCCGGAAGATGATGGTAGAAAGCAACATGGTCAGAGTCAGCAGGAAAAGCGACGGGCTCATCATGAAGAGGATGATAACAGATTGTACTATGGAAGACATGAAAGGAGAGACTCTCATGAGGAAGAGGAAGATAAGGAGCAGTATGATATGAGTCATCATGAAGAGGATCATAAGAGGCGGCATCGTACGAGGCATCATGAAGAGGATGATAAGAGTCGGTGTCATGAAGAGGATGATAGGAGAGCCTTTCTCCAGGAAGGACATGAGAGTCGTGATTGGAGAGCTCATCGCCAGGAAGAGTATGAGAGACATGATAGGAGAGGCTATCGC
Source organism: Cibotium barometz (assembly GCF_041138505.1). Classification (NCBI taxonomy): domain Eukaryota; kingdom Viridiplantae; phylum Streptophyta; class Polypodiopsida; order Cyatheales; family Cibotiaceae; genus Cibotium; species Cibotium barometz. The sequence goes on from NC_141074.1 coordinate 47,056,465, forward strand.
CTGGAAGAGCGTGAGAAGCATGATAAAAGAGCCTATCCCCAGGAAGAGGATGATAGGAGAAAACATCCTGAGACGAATGATAAAAGATACGATTACAGGGAAGAGGGTGAAAGAAGGCGAAATGATAAGAAACATGAAAGGAGAGACTATTTTGAGGAAGTGGATGACACGAGGCGCCATCGTGCGAAGCATGAAAGAAGAGACGATTTCAAGGAAGAGGCTGACAGGAGCCATGATCACGACAGGCCTGAAAGAAGAGGCAATCTCAAAGAGGATGATAGGAGGCACCATCATGAGAGGAGAAAGGATGGCCATGAGCAGGATGATAATAGGCGACATTATGAGGGGCTTGGAAGGACCAAGAATTTTGAGGATGATGGGAGAGAGAGTCGGTCCTTTAAGGAAGATAGAGAATCAAAAGACATGCATGATAGTAGGCAGCATAAAAGGAGGCACACTTCTAGAGCTGACAGGATGTTATCAGATAATGGAAGCTCTGAAACAGATGCAAGGAGTAAGGTGAGAAAGCTGCAAAGGGGAGAGGGTGATGAAAGGTTTGAGGCCAGAGAGCCTAGTGTGGAAAACAGGTGGAAGCCTCCAGGAGATGGAACACACAGCAGTTAATTTAGTTCAAGCCTCTTGTAACATAACAGTCTTTTTTTTTTTCAGCTTTATTAAAGCCCTAATATATAGGTGTAAATCCTCAGTGTGCCTACTTGCCTTTCCAAAGCTCTCCCATTTGTTTCTGGTCCCACGCTGTGTCATATATACTGGTCTTGTTTGTTCACACTTTTTGCGCATTGCTCTTGCTCCAGCTTCATCTCTCTCTCTCTCTCTCTCTCTCTCTCGTGTGTGCGCGATAGGTCACACATAGGTCACTATTTGGCCTACAGAGATTCCCGACATCGGGCGGTTTCACTAGCTTTCCACATCGGCATGGTGCTAGTACAGTGGACTATGTTATGGCTCAGCCCAGTCTCATTCCCTCTTTTCAGGATTTTATGGTAGGCACTAGGCCGGTTGGAATAGCAGTGGATCATGCTATCTTGTCCTTCACTCTCACATTTCAATTCAGCACCGCTCCATTGGGACAGGTCTCCACACACACTCGTTATATCTTTACGAGGGAGACTGACACCGTGAGATATACAGACGCTTATGTGCCGAGGAGCCGGGACGGCCATTAGATGAGCTCACTCAGATATTGATAGAGACGCTTCATGCTGCAGCATTAGAGGCATATCCCCATAGTCAGCCTACACGGAGACGATCTGGGAACATGCCCCAGAACAGCTGGTATGATGAGGAGTGCAGAGAGATGAGGATCAGATTACAGAGAGAGGTGCTCATGGGTGTTACCACTCACAGACAGTCACAGATTACCTTCCGGCACCTAGTGCGATGGAAGAAGAGGGCTTATCTTGCTCAGTTAGAGAGGGATTTGTATCAGTTATTTATGAGTCAGGACTCAGGCGAGGCATGGAGACTATTCCATGAGCATTCACCATCACCACCCATTACCTCCACAGAGATTTGGGGTGAGTATGCAGCATCCCTGTACACAGCACCAGGACAGCCGCCCCTGCCAGACCTATCAGAGCCGTGCCCAGAGACGTGTGCTTTCTTTACTGTTGAGATGGTAAGGAAAGCTATTGACAGGATGAGGACTGGGAGAGCATATGATCATGATGGTTTGGTAGCAGAACACTTTATTCATGCCAGAGATATGCTTGCAGAGCTTGCTATGATGTTTAACCGAGCCATGTGTGAGGGTTTTCCAAAGACTTGGAATATGTCCACGATTGTGCCTATCTTCAAGTCAGGGGATCCCATGCTTCTTGGGAATTATCGTACCATCATGATTGGTCACACATTGGCTAGATTATATGCATCTATTCTTGAGCAGGAGTTGAGTAGATGGGCAGAGAGAAAGGGCATACGTGCATCAGAGCAGGCAGGGTTCAGGAGAGGTTTCTCCACTCTTGACCATATCTTGACACTCAGAGCTATTATTGAGGAGGGCAGATTATATGGCAAGAGGATTTATTGTTGCTTTGTGGATTTCCGCAAAGCTTCTGACACAGTACCGAGAGCCAGACTGATGTGCAGACTACAGGGTGCCCACAGAGCTGATTTGGGGAATCATGGCTTTATACAGGATAGTTGTGGGGCAGGTGTGTACTACTCAGGGTATATCTGAGATGGTTCACTCCACTATTGGGGTGAAACAGGGCTGCCCCCTTTCTCCCACCTTATTTGGGATGTATGTGGATGAGGTTTCAGACTATGTAGAGCGGGAGGGTGACAGAGGAGCACAGCTAGCAGGGACATAGATTCCGCTGTTATTGTATGCTGATGATATTGTGCTGATCTCAGATTCTCTAGAGGGGATGCAGCGTCATTTGGATGCATTGCACACGTTTGCACAAGACAGTGGATTGTTTGTTAACCTTGGTAAAACCAAGGTGAAGGTGTTTAACACCACAGCACAGTGGGTTAGGAGGTCAGCACCCACCTTTACATACGGTCAGGAGACAGTGGAGTATACAGATGCATATACTTAACCTTGGTGTGGTTTTTAGTGGCCCACTATTTTCCTTGAGGAGAGCAGCGGAGACCAGATTGACCAGAGCTTATGCAGCATTGGGGAGACTAGAGAGGATGTGTTCGCAAGTTCAGTTTCAGGAACCTTGAACAAAGCTCTGGCTCTTTGACACTTTGGTCACTTCAGCCATGCTGTATGGAGTGGAGATATGGGGACTCTTAGTGGATCACCACAGCCGAGCTGGTAGCATTGATGAATGGAGATGTATGGAGAGGCCCTTGGTTTCTATGATTTCCCACGTGATTAGGACCAAGGCCTCCGTACCACATGATATTATCCATGCAGAGATGGTTGCCCCCCCATTGGTAGTAGAGGCTCCTTTATACATAGCACTTGGGCTCTCCCTAGAGACAGATATGCTTGCTTCGCCCTGGAGTCATCACGACAGTTGGCATCACAAGGAGACGGATCATGTTGGTATGCACAGATGACAGCTTGGTTCCAACTGCATGGCTTTAGTATGGACAGGCTACCTCCATTTCAGTACTCCCTGGATGCACCCTCCCTCTCTCTCACACGGGCAGAGATTACCAGACTTATCAGGCAGGACTTGACTCAGTTGGACACTAGGAGGACATGGATACAGCGGACACACGAGCTTGGTACGAAGATGGCTTTCTATAGAGATCATCTTCTCTAGCTCACGGAGGATGGGTTTGTGATTAGACCCAGCTACATGGATACTCATCTTTCTCATGGGGTACGGTGTGCTATTGGTCAGATGCGCACATCCTCACACTAGCTAGAGATTCAGACTGACAGATTCAGAGGAGTACCAGCTGAGGCCAGGATTTGTCAGTTGTGCCAGATGGAGCCAGAGACAAAGTTACATTACATATGTCACTGTCCAGTATATTATGAGATACGAGGCCGTTCTCACTGCCTGTTCAGAGAGGGTTTCGGACCACTTTTTAGAGTCGTGAGATACCAGGATCAGAGATGCCTCGGATTATACTTGCTGGAGCTGCGTAGACATAGAGAGGGTCTCTTGAGAGGGAGGGGATGAGAGAGGGAGAGACACCTACAGAGGCAGATTACAGACTTCTTTCGATCAGAGATTGAGCAGTCAGGCCAGCAGGCATTGCAGCTAGCCCCAGAGTATAGCCGCACTAGAGGTACACTGATTGATCGGGCTATAGAGTTGGGCCGGTCCAGGCGCCCCAAGATGAGAGGCCCATCTCGACACTGGCGGAGACTACAACAGAGGATCAGGACCATACTAGCACGGCATGGGAGACGTCCAGTCAGAGTACTCACCATGGAGGACATTGAGGATATCCGCCATCGACCGATGAGAGACATCTTTGGATAGTGATGTATATGATGCTTACCTTTGTTGCTGGAGTTTTCCTCCCAGATGTTATCCATTAGGAGCTCCTAGTACCTTACTTTTCCTCATAATTGTTTCAGTTTTAGTTAGTTGTTGAGTTGTTTTTAGCTTTTCTTACACAGACATTGTATCAGATCTACCAATTGTTGTAACCTTTTTGGTCTCATAGGTCATTTTGGCCTTCTGAAGACGTTAATATATCATTTCATTTCATTTCTCTCTCTCTCTCTCATGTGCGCGCGAGCGCGTGCACGGGTGCATGTGAGGAGTTTGACTGGAAGTTGTGTTTGCCAAGAACATCAACACTTGACAGAGAGGCTTCCCAGTTTTCAGCCTAGTGGAGGCATTGGCAAAGGCCCATAATGAGTTTCTAGGAAATGGGAATGGCTTCTTTTGAAGAGCGTCCCTCTTTCTTCCTTCACTTTGGAGACTATTACATTGTCACGGACATCTAGTGGCAGCCATCGATGCTAGAAGAACGGGAACTGGAAACCCTGCCGGAACCAGAAATCAAATGGTCCAACAAGTCGAAGTCACCTTCGCAGCCATCAATGCCTATGGAGCTGGAACCAGAACCAGAAGCCCTGCCAATCTTTGGGGTGCTGGAATCACGAATCAAAGGGAAAGGGGAAGGGGCTGATAAGCCGAAATCCTGTCCTTTAAAAAAAGTAAATGTCACATGACATGTGGATATCAAAAGGTGGTGCACAGTTCGGTCTTATAGACCCTTGTGGTCATTTCATAGACGTTAAGATCCCTTGTGGTCATTTCATAGACGTTAAGATCTCTCTGCATCGTAGAAGTGAATGCTGCACAAGCCTTTCCCTACACCAAGTTAGTGATTAATTTCCTTTGCTTGTCCTCTTAAGTAACTATCAACACCCCCCAATCGTAAGAAAATATCTTCATCTCCAATCTTAACATACCTTACAGTTTTATGGATAATCAGGTTCCCCTTCACAAACTGATTGATCATCTGCAAATTCCCTACTTGCAAGACTCTGAAAACACATTGTATATGCTGTTTTCTATCAACGTGCGGTTAATCCCTTAATCTCTTACACGAGATTCAAGGTCTTGTATATGAAGAAACTTCCTCTTAATATCTACATTGTGCTAGTGATTCACTAGGATCTGTGAGTATATTACTAATCTAGCTTGTTTAAAAAATGCCATCATTCACTCTTATATCTGTGTATATTGGTTGTTTCATTTGGCAGCCTTATAGCCACAATCAATCTGGTTTTCTTATGTGTCTTCATTGGGGCTAGTGATTCACTAGGGTCTCCACCATTCACTACTTTAAATAATGCCATCATTCACTCTTTTATCCGTGTATTTTGGTTGTTTCACTTGGTGGCTGGATAGCCACAATCAATCCCATTCTTGAAGAGACGTCAAAGCTTCCCATCAGTTGTCAATTGGAAATGGCCCATTGGTTAGGTTGAAAAGTGCATGTTAAAGCATTGTACCACTCACACACCACGGATGTCATTCTTTTGGGTAGGGTAGAATGGCTTGGGCTAGACCACTCGGACTAGAGCCCGTTGGTATCATTTCATAACTAGTAGTGAGTTGAAACACAATTGCGTGGAATAGGCTCTTGGCTGTCTTATTTTTTGGCAATTGCTGTTATTTTTCCTCCAGGCAAGAATTGGCTTTTGCCATTTTGAAGTAATCTAAATGCATAGAAAGACTAGCACATTTTTTGGACAACATGCTATGGTGTATGTGGTGAAAAGGTATAGACACTATTTGGTTAATACGTTCATCTTCTTTGTGGATCATTAAGCCGCTTTGTTGTATCTTGTGAATAAACCTTGTATGGTTGGAAAAATTACTCGGTGGTTGTTGCTATTGATGAAGTTTGACTTTACTGTCACAGTAAGGAAAGGTTCATGACATGTAGTGGTAGACCACATGTTGAGAATACCTAATGGAGAAGTTGCCACCTTGAGTTGATGATGAACTACCAGATGCTGCTCTAATCAAATTACTACGAGAAGAGGCCCATTGTGAGCCCTTTTGACTAGTGAGATACACCTTTTTCTACACTCACTTTTTGGATAGTGTCTAGCCTAGACAAAGAACCATATAGCACATAAAGGTAATTCTCCATATCTTTTCTCATGGTAATCGTGGACTTTAGAAGATAGTGAGAAATAGCTATAACATTCAACTACTTCTATACTCTCCTTTGTATGGGTTGTTTTGTTTGCATTCCAAGGCTATTGTTTCTTCTCTCATCTATATTTTGGTTTTATTATTACTTTTTTTTCAATGATTTTGTCACTTCATGGACACATCATCATGCTATTGGTCTCATACACCCTTTGGTCTTTTCAGACATTAATAGAACACCCCTCTCTTCTCCATTGTCTCATCAAGGGGCCATGCTAAGACAACACCCAAAGAGTTAGATTCATCGAGATGCTTCTCAGACCACCATTACAAACTTTTTCAAGCTACACCCCACCTACAATAAAGAGTGTCATACAAGGTGAGAGGAATCACACAAATGATAGGGAGGTGAAGCAAAGGAGGTGAGGTGGAGAGAAAAGGAAGAGGGTAGGAAGGCAACACAAACAAGCAGGGAGGAGGTGTAAAGCACCATCACGATGTGGAAGGGGAAGGCAAGCATTAAGAGGGAGGCGAGGCGTCAGCTCGAGAAAGGGGCAAGGATTTCACAAAGCCAAGGAGGGCTGGGGAGGGAGGGGAGAGAATGGGAATCAATAGGAAGATTCATAAACCCATTGGGTCTCCTATTCTCTCTCTCTCTCTCTCTCTCTCTCTCTCTCTCCCCTAAACAGAGCCATTATTGCTCGGCATCGAAGGTGCCTACCTCGCTTCTACGACCTCTCCATTGTAGACAGCCCCATGGCGGAGATACTTGATCTAAGGAGAGGGCAACACTTCAACTGATCAGCAAACATGGATCTACCTGATATACATTTTTCAGTATTTTCCAGGTATTTTCTACTTAGTATCATCTCGGAGTCTTACAGTTCTGTTCTTATAACTGTAGGACAATCAGTTTATTGTACTTTTTAGTCTCATTTAGTTGTTCTCTTTGATGAGACACCAACTTCAGATATACTCTCAGTTTTGGTCTCATAGGCCACTATGGCCTCTTAGAGACGTTAATATATCATTTCATTTCTCTCTATCTCTTATCACACAGACCTTTCCTATGGTACCAAAGCTAACAAGGTGGAATTCCTTAAGTATAGTCAAGGAAATTGAAGAGTATGGAGGTGTGGATTGCAGATGAGCTCAACCCAACACAACCAAAGCAAGAGAGGACTTAACTTGCCCAAATTCGAGCATCATGTGAAGCAAGCAAATGGATTGTTTTCCTTGATGGAAAAGCTCTTAAATGAAAATTCTACAACCCAAAACAAACTACCCAACAACCACACCTACTATTAGCATAGCCTCAACAACATACCATGACCTCTAATCTGGCATTGTTGTAAGTGTTCATTCTTCTAGTGGCATAGTAGATGAACCATAGGTCTTCTACTATGGTGGCATAGTAGATGAACACTATCTTTTCTCCTCAGTTTTTAAGTTGGGTAGCATGCTTCGTTTTTTCTTTCTTTTTCAGATCACACATTTGGCATAAGACCTTTATAGTCTTCATTTACGTAACCAAAGACCAATTTAGCCTTCCACACGTGTTAATGAAATTTTCTCCTCTCTCTCTCTCTCTCTCTCTCTCTCTCTCTCTTCATCACCATTGAGAGGTCATGCTAAGACACCACCCAAGCAATCAGATTCAATGAGATGCTTCTCCAATCACCAATACAAACTTCTTCAAGTTACACCTGCCTACAATAGAGGGTGTCATCCAAGCTCCGCAAGGAAAGAGGGTTTGCATATGCCACCGACTAAATACCACATCTCTGGATCCTTTCACGACACACATGCCCATGAATCACGCGAGAGAGAGAGAGAGAGAGAGAGAGAGAGAGAGAGAGAGCCTTTTGAAAGCCAGAAGCCCCCACCTCCACAGATCCCAACCTTCCACTCGATAGATACACATCCAAGATATACTCCAATGACATGGAGTCCTCACCCTCTATCATGGAGGAGATAATACCATCATTATGAGATGAGACATGCATTTCTCTCACCCCATTGTACCTATCGACACCTATATTTCTCCCACCCCGTTGTGCCCTTTGGGACCTTGTATTAGCCTTTTCAGGATCCAACATGATGTCACTACTACTGATGATGAAAGCAAGGTATGAAACCTCAGGTATCCCAAAATAAGCTGGATGATAAGGCGGTAAAATGTATTTTTGTGGTTTTGTTGAGAAGGGATAGAATTTTAAAGTATGCAGTTTAAGAAAAGCTTTATACGGCCTTAAGTAGGCTCCCAGAGCATGGTATGAGAAATTACACATACTTGGTTACAAATGGTTTTTGCAATAGTCCACTTGAGAGTAACCTCTATGTAAAGAGGAGTAAATATTGTTTTTTGGTCATCATTTTATACGTTGATTTCATGCTAATGAGAGGAGAAGATCTTAGTCTTTAAGGCTGAATTACATGTGTCATTTGAGATGATAGATTTGGGCTCGGTGCATTATTATTTGGGCATATAGTTCATGCAACATGATGATGGTATTGTGATGTTATAGTCAAAGTACAGATAGAGGCTACTTACACAATTTGGTCTTGAAGATTGTAAGCCTGTTTGCTACACTAGTAGAGATAGGTGCTAGGCTTAGTCTCCAAGATGCACGCGGTTTGGTCTTGAAGATTATAAGCCTGTTTGTTATACCAGTAGAGATAGGTGCTAGGCTTAGTCTCCATGATGCATGTGGTTTGGTCTTGAAGATTATAAACCTGTTCTCTACACCAGTAGAGATAGATGCTAGGCTGTCTCCAAGATGCATGCGGTTTGGTCTTGAAGATTGTGAGCTTGTTTGCATTGGAGGGCCTTGTAAGAAATTCACTAATTTCTAATTTCTCTCAATAGAGAAAACTTAAAAAATACCAAAACGTTCGAATATCAAAATGTATATGTTATTTCAAATTACCATTATGATATTTAAGAAAGGTTGGATGCTTGTCATAGCCTTATTTACGAATAAGGCTGCGAGCTTGTCATAACCATATATTTTGATATTTAATGAGGCTGCAACCGTATTTCTGAATCTTCTTCACTAAGATTTTCCTCTTTAATGAAGCATTGTGGCAGTATAATTGAAATTTAAATAATAAACCACTTTCATACACCCTCTTTCATCTTTACACGTAACTAATGGAGGATTACAATGCAAGTAACCCTTCAACTAACCAGATTAATCAAGAAGATAAAAAGAAAAAGTATTATCTGCACATTGATCTTGATAGTGAGTATGAGCCCATTTAAAAGCGTAGAAAAAACTATGCAATCCTCTCATGAAACGTTAAGGAAAATATGAGAATGGTAGGGTTGTAGCACATAGATCTTTGGTGTGATGGATCAATTTACCCTTTCAACCCTATGATCACTTCCCATCCTTCCTTCTCAAACTCAACTACTTTGTTACGTTTTACAGGAGATGGAGTCCATGGATTGCTAAGATATTGCAAATCCATTGCTACGTATGCAGATGGTGAAAGACATTATTCACAACATCAAGTAGCTAAACTCCTCCATTCAACAGAAGATTGCAAGGCCCTCAAAAAGAAATTGGAGGAAAATGAGATTGAAATTGCAAGATTAAGGACACAAGTAAGGAGATATAGGGCAAAGGACACTAGCATTGGAGAAAGACAGAGGAGGAGAAAGCTCAAAAACTTTGAGACCTTGTGGTGTGAAGAAAAGAATTCAAACAATCAGGTAATAAATATATTTAAAGAAGTTGCTTTGTTAATATTATCTTCTAGATGTTAGAATTTATCGTTGTTGTAACTACAAGGTTATAATGCAACCTGACAAGGAGAATATTAATCCCAATCTCCATCCAGCAAAGCAATTAAAACCTTTGCTTACTTCAAGAATGGCAAAGGAGTTGATGTAGGAAAAGAAGTTCAAGTTGGTCAAAAGAGATATTATAGAACATTTTGTTAGCAGTAATGTAGTTTCCACATCAGAAATACAGGAAGGTACGGATACTAATGGTGTCACTTGTAAAGGTTACAATGCTCTTTAGAAGTCACAATCTTCAGTTCTTAAGGCTTCCAAGATTAAAGGGATACTACTTCCAACTCCTATAGATGTTTGGGATTTCCAAGAGCAAGCTTAATGTCGGGGTCTTGCAATATATCGGTAAACCTTACCACATTGAAGAGGAGTTCAATGGAGAAAGTGGCAGCATTTAGTACAATGAATTCAATAACATATTCCTGGATATGGAGCTTTTGCAGAAGAGAATGGTGGAGTTCTATGACATAACTTTCGAGGAGACAGGAGGTCTGCTTAAATTTGTCATCAAGCTTGAATGTGAGATTATCAAACCAAAAAGGTGGAAAGAGTGACAATAACACTGATGAATAGAGCACTTGATACGATCATCAAGGATGATAAACCTCAATATTTTAGTGTGCAGTCTGAAGTAAATATTTGGTGGCTTGGATCATTGGAGGTAAATCACATTACATTAACTTTACATTTTATTTTATTTTTTGCATAGCATACTGATATTATCTATTGAAATATATACAGGTCAAGAAAGAAGATCATGAAACATTGTTTTAGGTGTTTCATCTACATCAATTCTTGGGTTGGTCATCAGCCAACAAATAATGGGACAAGAACACTTAGTGTAGACAACAAGGGAGACTTCTAGGTTGAGTGGCATCTTGTAGGTGACCTAAAGACTCTCAAGTGCTTATTTAATTGTAGCAAGGGAGCTAATGCAAAGTCCCCATGTCTCTTTTGCATGGGTCTTGCAAAAGAGCTAGATTATAAGTGGTGGGCAAGGCCACCAAACCAAAAATTGATTGATGAGAACTTTCATCTTGTATTTTTCATTCCTCTAGTCAATGTGCATATATGTACCCTGCATGCCCTGTGCCATATCATAGAGAAACTAGTGTTTCTGTACATTGGCTTTGCTTGGAAGATTAAGGATGTGGAAGAGAGATAGGAAGCTATTGCACCATTAGAGAAAGTGTTTTCAGACATTGGACTACATGGGGGAAACGTTCGTATTTTGCAAGACACAAAGAGGTCAACAAATGAGAAGGATGTTCCATTGAAACCATCCCCATTTGGGGTGTAAAAGCAAGAAGATTTCTTTCAAAACCTTTACAATCCTGGAAAAAAAAACGATCAATACAAGAAAGCTATACAAATCGAACTACATTAGCAAAATCAAGTATGATCAATGAAAGAATATCCATAATGCTGTGAAAGACCAAGAGGGTGAATCAAGACATGCCAAAGCAGAGGTCTGGTGGTCAATTGATGTTCTGTTCAGGATGTTTGAGAACTTGGACAAAGCAAGATAAAAAAGACTTTCAAGACAATCTGCAAACATTTAAGCAAGTCATGAAGGATGCAAGTATTTTGTGTAATGCATAACCTTATTTTTCTGTGTTGATTTGTAGCATATTATCTACAATCATATGCCATTAATCTTAATACACAGAACAGACTCAAGATATTGCCTAAAATAAAATATGGGAAATCAAAACAGCACGGATTGGCATCAACATACTTATAAGGGTGCAGATAGCTTTGAATTTTGCTGGAGTTGCTTGAAGAACGTAGGAAACAACTTGAACGACCGACCGAAGAACAAACAAATGGCTTAGAATGTAGCCAAAAACTTAGAGAACAAATGGCTCGGAACGTAGCTAAAAACTCAGAACAAACGGCTTATCGTTTTTATATGCATGAGCATTGAATGCACCACTACCACGTCTATCACATGTGCGGAAACTTTTCCATGTCTTCATGCAGCTACCTAGGAAACGTGATGACACGTGTGACGTGTATACTTATTGTCAATGTGACACATGTCTTAATGAATACACCACTACCACATCTCTTCAAACATGTGGAAACTTATTTTGCATGCAGTACATATAAAAAATTATATGGAATCACCCCAACATGATAGGGCTGTCTCCATGCATGTAGAAATGGCCTATTCGTGTTGTGGTGATTCTATCTTAGTACACAAAAATAATTCATTCAGAATATCTACCATAATACCACTGCCACGTGTTTGTCACATATGCACATGTCATCATTTAGCTGCCTCTCTCATGTGAAAAATTATTGCCGATGTGACTCAACATTAATATCTATCATGCAGCCATACACCTCTATTTTATGTAGGTTTCTATATTTATACCCCATGTTTGGCAATGCGTACAATTTTTCTTTGCTCGCTTATTTCGCTCCCCTCAGACGATTCTTGCTATCAAAGCTTTTCCCCCCGCTCTGTTGATAAGATAAGGCATACAACCTAAACCCTTATATTGTATTTAAAATGTTATGTTTTTTGTTCATTTGATAACGTTAATTTCTTTACTGTCTATTGTTTGGGACATCATAGCATAGCGGAGGCTACACTCCAACCCACACACTTGTCAATCTGTGAATGCAACCCGGTTAGCGCATAGAGGCTATCCCGAATGGGAGAAGAAGAGTTAACCACACACTAATGACCTCTAGTCCTACTCAATCCTTCTCAACACTCAAGCAATCAATCTTACATAATCAAAGCATCAAGATTAGGCTACACTTAAGCACACAAATGCAACTTATGCAAGGAACCTAATATGCAAAGAGCTATCACACAAGCCTCAACTACACATTATTTCAAGCACAGGCTTCATCACAAGCACTCTATAACTCACAAATCAAAACATCATTAAGAAATCTAGATTAGCAAGAGTGTAGACCAAAACCTCATATCATTGAAAATGTAAAGAATAGAAAGTACATGATTGAAACAAGAATGGAGATGGAGAGCCTTGGGAGAGCACTTGAGAAGGAGCTATGGAGCAAGCTCTCTCTATGAGCCTCTCAACCAAATGACCAAAGAGTGTGCTCCCTCTCTCAAATGTGCCACCTTTTATACAAAAATTCTAGAACTCCCAAAAGTTCCCATGTGGGATTATTGTCAAGCCCCCTCCCACATTCATCTACAACTTTGAACTCTTTTCAAGAGCCCTAAGTGTCTTTTTTGTTGCATCCTTGTATTGATCTTCATTTGTCATGCAACACTCCCCCCTTCCTATTTTGCGCACGTCCTCGAGCGCGGTAATAGCAAGAGCTGCAACAAAAAAAACAATGGATACAAGTAAAGTCCTTTATTGAAAAAAAGAAAAGAAAAGAAAAACCAGCAATGATAATTTCACACGTGAGCATACAAGTGCAAGGCTGATTAAAGTTTTAATGAGTACTAAAATAGGTGAGTAAAGACTAGTCAAAGTGAGACGTAAGTAGTAGATAGTGCTACGTAAAGGCAAGTGTGCTTTGTACACCGCAGGTTATGACCGTAGTCTCAATGTCCTACCAGTATGTAAGTTACTCCTAAATGGCATACCTACTCCTAAATATGAGCAAAGGTGATTGGAACTCTCGTTTTTTTCTTTTTTTCTTTTTTTTTCTTTTTTGATATGTGTGTAGAAGGTGATAAAGATTAAGGTTCTATCCCAAAGAGACCCAAGCAATGGCCAAGAGACCTCCGCCAAGAGAATCTAAAGACCGCTAAGTATCTCAAGGGCGACAGACCCTTTTTCTTTCTTTTATGACCTAAGGAGTACCCCATGAAGATGAGGGCATCGGTCTTGAGGGCCCATAGTGTACCCCCGAGTCCTACCAACATCCATCAAGGCGATAGATTCCTCAAAGGTCTTTTTCTGCAGCTTCTAGACATCAGTGTTCACCCCATGGAAACCAAGGCATCGGCCCCAAGGTGCTAAGACAACCTCAGGTCCTACCAAGCATTTCACATGGCGGTAGACACTTCATGTCTCAATTCACTTTGTATATATATATATTTTTTAGGGTATATTTTCATAAATTTTTATGACTCCTAGCACCTAGCTCATATCTAAGAGGTAACTACCACTAGGGATAACTAATATACCTTGAAAACATAAGTACTTGGCATACTCCATTGGTATATATCCTACACTGTCTTTAAATAGAAATATCTTTTACTAAGTCTTCTAAGACTCTAGAACTCACTCACCATATTTTAACAACTAATCAAAAACTTAAACCAGCCAACATTGTGTGAACATGCAAACCATATATTCGAAAGATAAGAGCACATAAAGAAATAAAGATTAAGATCTGAATACACCTGTTGTAGTGCCCTTTTGATGTTGTTCATTTGCATTGATGAATTGCTGATTTTGGTACAGATTGCTCCTCCTTGATCTTTGTAAGCGTAGCATGTCTCCCCCCTTCCTAATTTGTTTGCACGATAGGTGGACTATTGGGGCGTGTTTGATGCTTTTGTTTTTTACGGAGATCTCTGCAAAATTTTTATTAACAAACACGAAAAGAAAAGAAAAAAAATAAAATTTGCCATTGGTGCCAAACACCGAATATAGCTGAGGGGAAAAACCCAGTGGGAGAAAAGTGCCCTGGCTTGTCGATCTTATTGTGGAGTCGTTGAACTTACCCTTGCGCTGGTGGTGGATCCGTGTCCTCGTCTGCTGGAAAGATGGTATCAATTTCCTCAGGATGCAGAGACAACCCCTCACAAAAACCTGCCGCTGGAGAAGGTGGTAGAGGAAGGAGTGCTTCCTCACTAAAGTATGGCATTGGTTCTATGGGAAGGTTAATCAGACAGTTTCGATTTTGGAACTGCGCAATGTAGGTACTCATATTGATCCAATATTGACATGTGGAGGCTTGGGGAAGGAGGGCTTGCAAGATCGGTGGTTGCAAGTCATTTAGGCTTGTATCCCTCCATTGTTGTGCTTGAACCTCCTCAGGTAATCTACGCTGATGTGGTCCTCTCTCTGGTATTCTCACATTAAGAAGATTATGGCGTTGGGGTGTAACTCCCACAATTTGCTTCATTAAGCCCGTGCCATATCGTCTAAAGTAAGAGCGGCATATCCAACAAATATGTGAAGCTTCTTCTAATACAAGCCGTGCACACTCTTGACAATGTGGAAATGGGTGATGCTGTTGATAGAATAATGTGACAAAGTGATGCCCACAGCAACTTTCACCTAAGGGAGCATAGAAGTACCTAGAATGTGTTTGAAATGGAGGAGCACTATAACCCCCGCGATGATCTGGTCGAGTACTATCGGGGTCAATGCATGGTGGACATGTATCTTGCCAAATATCCATCAGGAGTTATCTGGACGTAGAACAATGAAATTTAGAACACTCATATCCATCATGACAATTCCAATCAAAAACAAGATTATCTCAAAGACAACACATCTTCTAAAGGCATAAGGAACTACATTATTCAAACATTGATTTACCAAAGAGCTTTAATTGTAGTGTTTTTGCCTTATCTTTAGTTTTTGGTATATCCTTTTTAAGAGGTGGAGACTTTAGCAATTGTCTTGGAATTTGAGCAAGATAAGAGGATTTAGGCATGGAAGTACCAGGATCTATGCTCAAATAAGACTCATTTGGACTTGTCGTAGGTACACAAGTTGTTGGTTGAATTGTGAAACAAGGAGAAATAGGGATAGCAGGTGTTTCAATACTTGTTTTAGGAAGATCAACACAAGTAGATTTGTAGGTGCTATCACAGCCACCTTTTCTTTCTTGAAGAGTTTGCGTTGATTTCTTTTGCACCCACTGATATGGACAATCAATTGTGGCTTTTGGAATCTTTCTGAAACACTCTTTTACCCCTGTCAAAGCATGGCATTTTGGAAGCCAAATTGCTGTTGCACCCTCATAATAGCCTTGTGCTTTGAGCACATTTTTTGGGACCCATCGAGTAACAATCCGAGGTTTGGGCTTGGAAATGATGTGCTTCTTAAGAGGCTTAGCAACTGGACTAGATGGTACAATTTTGTACGCATCTTTGGGTAGCCACATGGATAATTCCTTCTTGCCCGGCCTTCTTTGAGCAGCAACTAGAGTTGTTGGAACATGCCAGCCATGGCCCTCACTTGAGTACTCATCAATTATCCACATCATTTGTTTTGGAGCTTCAAGAGCAGATTTTGATTGTGGGTTGGGTAAGGTAGAAACATTACCTCTTTGACACGATAAAGCTCGTGGTGTAGCAGATCCCAAGATGCAATCAGAATCAATTTGCAACTTGTATTGTCTATTCTTCCAATCTAATGAGCAATTGGTAGCACTTAACCACGATCTACCGAGAACAACCTCTACTACTGCCTTGGACTTACGTGCCACATAAAAGGACACTGACATCTGGGGACCACCTAATCAACTTAGCTGTGGTATTGCCAGAAAAGTGTCCACCACCAACACCTGCATGTGCATGAGTTAAGATTTTCAGATAGTCAGCTTCACATACACACATGCGTAAGTTGCCATCCTTGCCCCTCTTGTAGAGTTGGCCCTCTATTAGCATATAGTTTGCCGCTTCAATTTTAATAGCCTGCTTTCGATGTTTAGGAATTGTTTGATCCATATGACCATGCTGAAGATAGTCCACAATATACTTACTCCAACTTGGTGTAGTTGAAATTTGGAATAATGTGACATTATGAATTGGCTTCTGAATTTTACATGAAGCACAGTTACGAACAAATGTTTCAGCATCTGCATGCATGGTAGGCCACCATTGCCCATCTTGAGATATACGTCGCACACAAGTGGTAGCTGATGCATGGATTCCGTCGATACCCGCATGTGCCCATTCCAAGATCTCCTCATATTGGTCGGGGTTAGGTATAAGTCTCAACACTCCATCATTACCCTGACGATATAATCTTCCTGAGATTAGCTTGAATGGTCGCCATAGGTCCACATTAGGACCCGCTAGTTGTATTTGCCCACTTGTCAAAATTTCTAAAATGGATTCAGACCATCTAGGAGCTGTCTCTACAAGGAAAAGTGTTGAATCTAACATATCATCATCCACACCCACAGGAGCTTTGCCAGAGGTGATTCGAGACAAATGATCTGCCCTTAGATGAGTTGTTCCTTTTCGAACTGCAACTTCAAAATCAAACTCAAGAAGGATGATAAACCACCTTACTATCCTTCCAGTTGCACAAGGCTTATTCACCAAATATAGCAATGCTTGATGGTCCACAAAAAATATGAATTTGTTTGCCAAAAGGTAATGGCGAAACTTTTTCACTGCATATATCATGGACAATCCTTCTCTTTCTGTTGTGGTGTAATTCCTCTCAGCATTGTTCAACTGTCGACTAGCATATGAGATTGGGAAATCCTTATTGTGTTCTCCCGATTGAGCCAAAATACATCCAATTGCAAAGTTTGAAGCATCAATATGGACATGAAAGATTTGGTTCCAATCTGGTGCCCGTAAAATGGGTGCAGTCACTAATGCTTGCTTCAACTTTTCGAAGGATTCCTCACACTCATCAGTCCAATTAAACTTTACAAGAAGAGCATATAACGGTCTGGCTAGGACAGCATACATGTAGATGAATCTACGGTAATAGCCACAATGTCCCATGAATGTTTGTACCCCTTTAGGGTTGATAGGCCGAGGTAATGAGACAATGACATCAATTTTATCCATATCTGTTGAAATCCCATTGCGAGAAACAATATGGCCCAAAATTTTTCCTTGTCTTACCATGAATTTGCACTTGTCAGGATTCAAGCATATACGATAAAGTTGACACTTTTGAAACACAAGTCTCAGGTGTTCTATATGATCATCACGCTCTTGTGAGTGAACACATAAATCATCCATGAAAATCTCAAGAAATTGCCTAAGGTACTCCTTGAATACATGACTCATTAATCGCTGAAAGGTTGCTGGTGCATTTGTTAGACCAAATGGCATAACACGATAGGCAAAGATGCCATCTTCAGTAGCAAAGGCTGTCTTGTGTTGATCCTTTGGATCAATTGACACTTGGTTGTACCCGGAGAATCCATCCAAGAAACTATATGCCTTTTTCCCTGCAACTCGTTCCAGAACATGATCCGTGATTGGAAGTGGGTAATGATCACGCACAGTAGCTGCATTTACCTTCTTGAGGTTTACACATACTCGAAGTTTTCCATTTTTCTTGGGCACCACTACAATAGGGGAGACCCATTCAGTGTGTTCAATCTCATAGATAAATTCTGCCTCTAAGAGCTTATCTATTTCTTCCTTTATCTTCCGTGCAAAATTTTCATTGTAGGTATAAGGACGTTGCTTGGAGGGTTTTGCATCCTCTCGCAATGGAATTGTATGCTGACATATGCTTGGATCAACTCCTTTGAGGTCTTTATAACTCCAAGCAAAAACATCACGATACTCCTTTATTGTTTGTATTAATAACTTCTCCTCATCTAAGGACAAGTCTGTGGCAATCCACACATAGCGAGGCTCTTCTCCCGGCTTAGCAATATCAATCTTTTTTGCATCCTCTGGACCATCGTATGAAACCCCTGGCACGCTTGGTTTTTGTCGCATGGGCTGTTGAAGAACAATCTTCCGATCTTGAAGAGTGTACTGTGTGAAATTGGGAGGAACATTTAGACCTTGTTCTTGTCCACTTGAGTCTTCACTCATTGAAGACCATGCGGTTTTGAGCTCTCCTTTGCTATCTTGCATCGGATTTTTTTGTTCAATCGTTGTCTTTGCACTTCCCACACTCTTTTTTGAATCGGTTTTAGACTTGAATTTTGATTTTTGTTTCTTCGTCTTTTTACGATTTTTGCTAACAGTTGTTAGCTTTTCCCCTGCTTGGAATCCATCTGATCGTTTGACTTGGTCTTTGATACTATCTTGTGCTTGGACATAGTATAGATATTCGTTCTTCCCTGAGAAGTGAGGTGGTGGTCGAGAGTTTTCACTCTTAGACTCCTCCTTTTCTTTCTGCAGTCTCTCACGTTGTTCACGCTCATCTTGTCTACGGATTCTTTTATGGCTCTTACAGCATTTACGTTTAGGTCGGCTTCGAGGGATCTCTACCTGAACCTCCCTTCCTCTCAAGAGTAGGCGTGCCTTTCCTACCTCTTCCTCAGGGATTGTCACATCGTTATTAAAATCAGAGTCCCATCCATCTTCCTTATCAGCATCATTAGCAGATTCGAGTGTCAAATCCTCTACTGAGACTTCATCGACATGCATAGCTGTTGTGGATGTATCTCTATAGTACAAATCATCTAGAGGGGCACGTGGTTGTACCATTCGTATAGGAATAATATCATATCCATCTGAGTCACAAAATTGAATTGGCTTCGGTAAAGCACATGTTGATAATGTTGCAAGGACATGACTCCATTCTAATGGATCAATTAAATGCTCAGGGAAGGGTTGTGGAATGTATGCCTCGTCTGATACACTTCGATTACCCTTAAGTCTCTCAGTGTTGAAATCCCTACATGAGGCTCCACACATCCATAGATCTTCTCGCCCATCAGACAATGTAACTCTTGAGCCCTCAGATGAAGCAGAATCAAACTCATCTATTGGAGACCTTGTTACATCACGATATGAGTGATTCCTTAGGTTGACCCTTGTGATGACAGAATCATGTCGGGGGTACAAGTAATTGTATCCCCAATCTTGAATCATTTGAAATTGTCGCATGAATGGTCTACCCAATATCACTTCGTAGTTTGGATGCTTTCCAAAATCCACTACTGCAAAGGTGTGCTCATATTCAATCCCACATGTGGTGACCAATATGTTCTCAAGCAGCCCAAGGGGACGTTCTAAGCTTCCATCTGCTAGCTGCAAGCGCATCCTTGTACTCCTAATAGCTGGTTTGCCCCATTTTTCCCAAATGGACCTTGTCACAATGCCCACTCCTGCGCCACTATCAAGTATTGCAGTTGAAGATACTTTTCGCACTTCTAATGGGAGGGTAGCATTTCCCTGATCGTCTTCACAAAATTTTCCTACTTTGTTGATAGGAATTGGCATAACATGTTTTGTCTCAGGGTGTATAGTACACTCATGGTGACCCTTTTGTAGCAATACCTGCTCTGACAAACATGTGGCAATATCATTCCACAACTCAGGTCTAAGCTTTATCAACTCAAGCAAAGGTAAGGTACAAGCCACTGGTGCTGACAAAATAGCCTGCACCATACTCATATCTTTCTCCTTTGTCAACCTTTTATGCATGGAGGGTATCCTCAAGGTTTGAGAACAGTTCTCATATTCTCCCAGATATGATGGTAAGGTTTTCATTGTATGCTTACTTCTAGGAGAAACAATTGTTTGAACTTCCTCCTGGATGCTTGGGCGTCCAAAGTTGTTTTCCGTGCCTCTGGTAAAATCCACCTCAGAGAATGGAGGCGAACTAATAGAAGACATGTTCTCATGAACTTTCTCATGAACTGCGGCCCACATTTCATTTGCCATGTCCTCATTAGCATCAATAACTTCATCATTGCATGGGAAGACAAGGCTAGGTGGTGGCAGAATTTCATCTTTCAATGGAGTGTCAATTGGTGCAGACCTTTCGCTATGAGCTTGTGAAATGAGCTCACTTTTCATTTCTCTAATTGATGACACTTCCGGTATGGTTTCTAATGTTGGCTTAAGAGAGGTTGGGCCCCGAGGAATAGGTGGTGGTGGTCCCTCAAGTATTGACTGAGCTTCCCTAATGAGTTGCTGATGTACAGCTAGATTGATCTTCTCCTCCCGAGGGTTTGGGTATTCTTGAAGCTTTTTGGGTAGTTCAGATAAAGCTGCAATGCGACTTCTATGAGCATCAATGATGGCATCTAGAGTCTCATTCACTTTATCCACAAAAACAGATCCCCCAAAACTATTCTCAGTCGTACTAGCCTCATCTTGTTTAGCACTAGGCCCAGGTTGAGGTTGATGTTCCTCACGCACTTCTTGGGATGTAAAAGTTCTATCCCTCATGTTTTGTTTAGAGGTTTCCTGAGAACTAGTGGATGTACTTTTAGTTTGTTTGTTTCGGTTCTTCTTCCTCCGAGTGGTTTTTTTTCTACTGGACTGTAGGGTCTTATCCACTAGATTTGTTTTTGCATCCCTAGTTCGAGGTGTCTCATCAGTCTGTATTTCGGCGTTTTGTGTCTGTGATCTAGTCATGACTCTAAGTGGCACAACATCCTCATTCTCAGATGAAGGTGGTGATGGAACTGTGCCTACAAGGTTGAGTGAGACCTTTGGTTGGGAGGTGCCTTCCTCATGTGGTTTTAGCAGACAGTCTTTTGGGAAGTGTTCTACACAACACCCTAGACAATATCTTTCAATTGGTGGAAACTATTGTACTGTTGTATTGGACCGAGATGCTTGCCTTGAGCGATGTGGACAATCACGAGCCCAATGGGGTTCTCCGCACTCATAACAGGGGCCCATTGGTTTGGCCTCTACTTTCCTTGGCTGCCATTGACCTGAGGGGCCTGGAGTCCTAGGTTGGTAGCCGCCTAGCAACATTAAAGAGTTTTGTTCCCCTGGTTGAGTCTCCAGTGCTTGGCTTGGGTATGCGGGACTTTCAAAGATATTATCTTTGGATGAATATGATACATATTCTTCTTCCACATAGCCTGGGTTTACCAAGTCTCTACACATATTTGAATTATCATAGTCCACAACCCTCACAGGAGCAGTCCCTGGAGCAGGAGGTTGAGCACCAAGAACAGGTCGTGCTTGTTCTTGTGTCATTGGTGGCTTACGTTCAAAACTAGTATACTGTTGATACATTTGTGGAGCCACTCCACCCCTCGGCTGCTCACGTTCCTGTCTCATTCTCGCAATGCGAGTACATTCCTGTGTGGTATGAGTAAAGTTCCAAGCACAGGCTTGGCACCACTTCTTTGTGGGTTGGTTTGTGACTAGAGGAGAAAAGGTATTACAGTCCTCTGTTTTATGGTCACCGCCACATGCTCCACAAAGATGAGGGCCTGTAGGAAGTACATTCCTCATTCTCTGCTGCTGTTGTTGTGGCTGCATGGGTGGACGATAGGTCTGTCCCAATCTCTGTAGTACTAGGTTGGCTATCTGGTCAGGATTTACTAGCGCGCTAGACCCTGAACTTTGGTCATCACCCCATTGATTTCTAGGTTTCACCTCAGGGCCAGAACCATCTTGGAACTTGAAGTTATCGGTGAAATCCATAGCATCATGGCAACACTCATTGAAACTTGTATGCTTCTTCGCATAGAGATGTGTATGCAGTGTCGAATTTTTAAGGCCTTTTAAGAAGAGAGAAATTAATCGACTTTGGGCGGGCTTCTCATCTTCTGGGAAACGATTAATGTACTGCTTCATTCTATTTACACAGTCTCTAACACTCTCATTCTCGCCTTGTTTGAAAGAGTAGATGTGTGCTACCGTGTCATGTTGAATTCCCATCAAGGAAAAAGCAGCAATGAATCGCTCTTCCAAAACTCGTAAAGAAGTTTTGTCTGAAGCTTCTAATGCCTGAAACCAAGCCAGGGCTTTTCCCTCAAGAGTGAGTCCAAACCCTTCAATTTGAGTATGCTTATCAGCAACTTGCTCAGCTCGAACTGCTTGCCTAAATGCTGCTACATGGTCGTATGGATCTCCCGACCCTTCATACTTCTTTACCAATTTCTGAAGAGTTGATGGCCTTACTTGTCGTGAATACTCATCGTAGGGCCTACGGCCTCTCGCTCTTAGTGGGAATTGTTCCTCTCTTTGGAAAGATGGTCCACATGTTTCCAAAATTGGTGTGGGTACCCTATTACCAGCCTCACCAAACCCCTCCAAAGATCTTGTGGGAATTGTTCCTCTCTTTGGAAAGATGGTCCACATGTTTCCAAAATTGGTGTGGGTACCCTATTACCAGCCTCACCAAACCCCTCCAAAGATCTTGTCACCCTCATTTCAGGAGGTGCATTTATAGGAGGCCGAGTTGGCTCCCCTATCCTCCGATTGTCATAGTGAGAAAGATGTTGGTGTGATGTGACCTGTGGTCGCACATTTGGTGTAGGACGATATCTTGGTGCTAGAGTTAGGCTACTAGCAGTGGTCCACTTAGATGTTGAAGGTCCCTCTCTAGTGAACTCTCGTAGGGGAGGAGCAACAATTTCTCCAAGAAAGGCTGTCTCTCCTGGTTTGGCTGTATTTGTTAAGAACACTTCCATAAATAATGGTTGTCCTTTCCACGTGAGTTCCCGAATCTCTTTCCAATCTAAGGTTCGGTATTCATTGGCCCATTTATCAATTATTCTGTTCATGTGTCCTGCAAGCTTCTCAACTACCACCACATGAGCTAGAGGAAGATCCAGCTGTGGCAATCTAGTTGTGGCATAATATCCCTCTAACGAGTCCTTATAGACCTCTTGAAGTTGGTCATCCTGTAAGACCTTTGTCACAGGAATTTGTCGTACAAACTTCCATTGGCATTCAGCCCCCTGATCCAGTTTGCTCTTGCCTTTCCTATCCCTTTCCAAATTTAGATCTACAAGGAGTAAATCATCTATGGATGGCTTTGAGGACTGGGCATTGGATGGTCCAGGCATGTCCGGCTCGATGAGCCAGTCATCTCTAGACTCCCTTGCTCTGGAAAGTTCTGATAAGTCTAAGAACTCGGTTTTAGAGAGCTCCCCTAATTTGTCTACCTTTTCTGGATGGTAGGTGACTTCGTAGCGAACACCATCTCCACCCATGTACATGTTACCTTGGTCATTGACTAGAGGTGCTCTATCAAGTTCTGAGAAAATGTCGGCGATCTTAACAAGATACCGTTGTTGTGGGTCCCTAAAGATCTCAGCTCCTTGAGCATTTGTGTAGACATATTGGAGTCTCACATTGAGTGTTAACCCCATGGTGTCGGCTTCAAATGGATTAAAGGATCTTGAGGGTGTCCTATTTGGGGCTACGGGATGACTATTTGTCGGCCCTAGATTGTCCATGGACAATGAACTAGTTGTTCTAGAGGAAAGGGTATCGGATTGAGATTCAGAAAGGGTTTCAGCAATATCTTCCAAGTTTCCTACCGATTGGGTCCCACTTTCTTGCGTAGGTACTCTAGAAGGTGCCCTAGGCCCTATGGCAGAATCTACAAGACGTCCCGACCGCAAGTGCATAAGGTCAAAATAATTTTGTTTTGGTTTTTTTATGTGTTTTTGTTTTGTTTTGTTTTTGTTTGTTTTGGTTTTGGTTTTTGTGTTTTGTTTTTCTGATAAAAATATATATATATATATATGTATATATATATATATATATATATATATATATATATTTTACCCTACCTAACCACTAAAGGCAACTAAAAATGAGTATATGGGTAACTATCTATCCTATATTTTTTTAATTTAATTATGATTTTTTTAAATGATTTTATGTTTTTTTATGTTTTTATTTTTTTAACACAAAAATTATGAATCACACTAAAAAAGATACTAATTATGCACAAAGTTACAAAAATTAAAAAATGCAGGTTAAACTAATTATGCAAAAAATTAAAGAATGAAGAATTACAAATTATGCTAAAAAGTAGACTCCTAAAAAATACTCAATTTTTTTTTCTCTTTTTATTTTTTTGTTTTGTTTTGTTTTGTTTTTTTTTTTATAAATTTTCTTTAGTTTTCTTTTGTTTTTTTTCTCCTTTGGTTGGTTTTTTTTTTAAACTAATAAATTTCGTGCCAAATATAAAAAATATGAATTTACTAATTATGCATCATTTACAAAAATAAAAATAAAAAATGCAAGCTACTTTAATTATGCAAGACTTTACAGAAATTGAAAAAAATGAACAATGGTTTCAAAATACAAAAAATAAAAATTATTTTTTTTGGTTTTGTTTTTGTCTTTCTTTTTAATAACAAAAAGTTAAAACAATGCAAATCACTCTAATTATGCTAAAAATTACAGAAATGAAAAAATAAAATAAAAAATATGCAAAGAATATGGACTCCTAAAAAAAAACAAATAATTTAATTTTTTTATTTTTTATATTTTTTTTTCCTTTCTTCTCTCTATTTTTTTTAATATTTAATTGTTTTCTTTTTTCCCTTCTTTTTCTTCTTTTTTTTTCTTCTTTTTTTTTAAATTTCTTTTTCTTTTCTTTCTTTCTTTTTCTTTTTTAATCTATTTTTTTAAAAATTTAATTGTTTTTTTAATCTTTTTTCTCTTTTTTTTAATAAAAAAATATTATATATATTTTTTTGTTTTTGTTTTATTTAAAAATACAAAAAAACATTGAAAAATTAATTAAAAAAAAAATACCACCTACCTTATCTTCTTCCACCGCTTCGCGCCCCGGATTTGTCGCCGCGCCGCTCGCCCTCTTCGATGCTACCCCACGTGGTGATCCACCTCCACGCAGCTACACGCAGGTCCCTCCTCTTCGACGTGCTTCAGTCGCCTTCAGCTCTGCTGCTGCTGCTGCCGGTCGCCTACTCCTCTTCCAGCCACCGTCAGCTTCGCCTACTGCAGACGCCGTCTGCTGCTTCGCTTCCCCGTTCCTGTTGGCCGTCCACACCATCTGCCGGCTGCTCACAGCTTCACGCTTCCACAGCGCCGCCCACAGCTCCGCCTTATTTTCTTCGCTCGGCCACCTTCTACTGCCAGTCGCCTCCAGTTGCTTCAGCCATCTTCCTTTGTCACCTGCGTTGGCCACCGCAACGGCCACTTTATTATTTAATTTTTTTTTTCTGCGCCACCGTCGACCACCCTTTTCTGCGCCTTCTCGCTGCCTTGTTCGTGCGGCCGAGGTAGCAGCCCCTGCTGTGCGGACGCTACCGTTGAGAAGCCCAAGCCCCTCGGCCCTCCTCGCCTGACTTTTTTGCCTTTAGCTGTGGCCAGCTGCAGCTGCCGTCAACACTCTTCTTGCGCGGCCAGCCTTCCACACCTCTCCCGCAGGTCGTGCAGCCCGCCGACGGCCAGTCAACAGCCGCCTTCCTTTTTTGCTTTCAGTTGTGGCCTGGCCAGTCGACCCCCACTGCTGCGCTTCTACAGGCTGCTGCCACCGGCCAATATCTAAAAATATAGATATATATATATATTTTTAAATTCGCCTTCTCCTCGCAGGCTTCTTTACACAGCCTTCACGCCGGCTTCAAAGCCTTGGCTTTCAGCGTATATATATCAATATATATATATATATATATATATATATATATTTCTTTGCTACGGACGCCTCTCTACCAAGCAACAAATCAAAACAATACAAGCAACAAATCAAAACAATAAAAGAAAGAAAGAAAAAAACCGCTTCCAATGTTCTACCTCCCACTCACCAACCCCGTCACCAATGCAACAACAGAGAGTGCTTAAATCCGATTAATGGCGGGATTTCTCTACCGCAAAGAGGTTTTAATTATTTTTTTTTTTTTTTTGCTTCTAATAAAAAAAACGAAAGCACACAAGGCGCCCTTGAGATCACACACTCAATGCCCTTGCAAACCCTACTCTAATCTACTCTAATCCACGATTTTGCAATCAATAGAGCACTTAGTAAGAAGTAATGGTTAACACCCTTCACTAACTTAGGTGTGCGTTCCCCGGCAGCGGCGCCATTGTTTGGGACATCATAGCATAGCGGAGGCTACACTCCAACCCACACACTTGTCAATCCGTGAATGCAACCCGGTTAGCGCATAGAGGCTATCCCGAATGGGAGAAGAAGAGTTAACCACACACTAATGACCTCTAGTCCTACTCAATCCTTCTCAACACTCAAGCAATCAATCTTACATAATCAAAGCATCAAGATTAGGCTACACTTAAGCACACAAATGCAACTTATGCAAGGAACCTAATATGCAAAGAGCTATCACACAAGCCTCAACTACACATTATTTCAAGCACAGGCTTCATCACAAGCACTCTATAACTCACAAATCAAAACATCATTAAGAAATCTAGATTAGCAAGAGTGTAGACCAAAACCTCATATCATTGAAAATGTAAAGAATAGAAAGTACATGATTGAAACAAGAATGGAGATGGAGAGCCTTGGGAGAGCACTTGAGAAGGAGCTATGGAGCAAGCTCTCTCTATGAGCCTCTCAACCAAATGACCAAAGAGTGTGCTCCCTCTCTCAAATGTGCCACCTTTTATACAAAAATTCTAGAACTCCCAAAAGTTCCCATGTGGGATAATTGTCAAGCCCCCTCCCACATTCATCTACAACTTTGAACTCTTTTCAAGAGCCCTAAGTGTCTTTTTTGTTGCATCCTTGTATTGATCTTCATTTGTCATGCAACATCTATCTTTCAAATCACCACAATGCAATTAGGGCTGTCTCTGTGCACATTGAAATGGGCTATCGCGTTGTGTTGATTATATCTTAATACACAAAAATAATTTATTCAAAATATCTATTTTTTGTTCTTTCATAAAGTCTACACTATACAATCACCACAACGTGATAGGGCTATGTGCATGTAGAAATGGCCTATTAATATTGTGGTGAATCTATTTCAATGGACAAAAATAATATTGTTTCAAGTTGACTTCTAACGCAAATCACAACACGCGATAGGGCTGTCTCTGTGCACATAGAAATGGCCTATTCACATTGTGGTGATTCTATCTCAATACACAAAGATAATTCATTCAGAATATCTGTTTTTGTTATTTCATAATTTTTATACTATTACTTTCTTACAAATCATCACAACGTGATAGTGCTCCTTTGGCATACGAGAAAAGACCTATTCACGTTGTGGTGATTTATACAGAATTACTCTTTTTCTAACCTTTCTTATTTTATTTCATCCATTATTGCATTTTATGTGGTGGTTTAAGATGGTCTGAACAAAAAAGAGTGCTAGGAGGACAACTGGTGATCCTAGTGTAGCAAAGAAGATGGCTTAGTCCTCAAAGCCCTCCAAATTATAGGAAAGCTCCAGACAAAGAAGGCTTTACCACTAGTGTGGCATGATGACAGAGCTTAGATAGGTAATGAGATGTATGTAGTTATGTATCGCTAAGCTACTTTTCCAAAGACTCGTTCGTGGCATTTGCGAACATTATGGACTCCACGCACGGTGGCAACCCTCAACCCTCTCCTATCTTCTTCAAGAGGCACGAAAAGAATTTTTTGATTGAGTTTTCCCAAGATAGCTACATCTTGGCAGCACATGCACATCGCGTGACTGTCATGGACAAAGACATGCACTTGCCTCGGCGAGTGCACTATAGATACGACCGTCTCTTGTCTCCTCTCCCTATTCTTAATTCACGAACCTCGAGATCCCTCCCCTTTGAAGAGAGGGGGATGGAGTGAGAGTAGAAGAAGTGGCCCATGAGTGGGACACTCGTTTTAGCTCAAAAGTGAGAGTTAGACTTGCATAGAGAGAACAGATGGGTGAATAACAAGCACAACAAGAACGGTAAGCAGCTGAACAGCTCAAAGCATTATGCCACTAGGCTCAAAGACAACAATTGCTGGATAACTTGGATGCATAGAACGAAGAGGCGATGCGATTTCACGTCCCCAATTTTAGTGTTTGTTTATATGCTATGCAAGAAACCAGAATTTTTGCATTTTCTCCAAATGATGTAAGAGTACTATCGACGTGAGGTTACAAGCTCAATCGTGTTGCCTGTTCTTTCATAAGAGTTTCTTATTTTAGCTAGAGCGAGACATCTGTACAATCTTAACTTCTTTTCATCCTGTAGGGTTGATATGTTTCTTTTCTTGCATAATGATTATAGGAAATCTACCATTTCCAATGCAGAGTCATGTGCCTTTGCTAGACCCACTACTGACGACACGACTGCATGATCAAAATGTCTCTTTTTTTAATATCCTGAATTGGTTCCCTACTTACATGGATCCCTTCCATGTTGTTTTTTTGGCTTCATGAAATGTAAGTACCAATATAATTTTTATACATGATAAAATCATTAATGATCTTTTTGTAAGCCTTTAAGGTTTTTGCAGAAGCCATTGGAGCTTGGTCCTTTTTGACCTTCGCACCAGAGTTTGTTATTTAGCCAACTTGATGGCACGCTACCACAGACATGTCCAATTGTAAGTGTTTGTGTTAGAAATATTGGCAACTCCAACCTATTAAAACTTTTAAATAATGAATATTTAATGAGCTTATTTTTCAAGTATGTTAAGAAAATGTTGAATGCTTGGGAGGCTTTGATTCAAGACAATTTTTTGGATATACAAATGAGTAGAGTAGAAGCTCTAATACAACCTGACTCCCACACGTGGATGGAGGATCTGTCTAAATGCGAAATTACTCCTATAGAGGACTTTTCAGCTACAAGTTTAGCTACAAGACGATGTAGGTTCTATTAAATTAGTATTTGTTTTCTTATATATTCTGCATTAAATGCTTATCCAGCTACAAGACGATGTAGGTTCTATTAAATTAGTATTTGTTTTCTTATGTATTCTACATTAAATGCTTATCCAGCTTTATATTGTTCCTATAGAGTCCACCATTGGGATCCTATACAAGTTTTGATGTTAGGCAATTTTGGGCAGATGCAATCGATTGCAATTTTTGGGCAGATGCAATCGATTGCCTTGTTGCGAAATGCCATTCCTCTCGAGCTCCTAGGGCTCCCATTCCTCTCGAGCTCCTAGGGCTCCCATTCCTCCCATTCCACCACCGGCACAACAATCTGAAGCACCCTCCCAAACTCCCACATCTGAAGCGCCCTCCTGGAAATCTCCTATAGAAAATCCCACTTGATCTCCCACCTCCCAGTCTGCCCCACAGGCTCCTTTGAATTTAAATGTAACTTTATTGTAAATCATTTTTTTGGCATATATAGACGAGTGAGTTTTCATATACAGACAAGTTAGTTTTTGTATAATTTTTCAACTTCATAAATATGATGTTTGTTAGAATAATGATTTGAAAAGCATTTAGAATTTGATCAAGATGTAAATTGGTCTGAAGTTTATAAATGTATAATGTAAGATGGTAGCAACGCTACAATTGCTTGTGCGACATTTCGGCTTGGGGACACTAGAACGGGTCGAAAACATTTTTTGTGCTTATTGGGGGGTTCTATTGAAGTAGGTTTTGGATCACTGCATTTCGCTTCTTTATGGATTGCTTCTTCACATTCTCAAGACTTTTAATTTGGTCTTCATTAGGGGGCGTTAAAGCCAATGTAACGCCATGATGTGCAACAACCTGCTATGAAAAATCTACTCCAACATGCACTCCAATCGATTGTTCAAGAACCTTCCCATCCTTGACTAATAACGTAATATAAAAATCTTAAGATTCCAACAAACATGAAAAAGTATGTATACACAATAATTAAAATAATGAGTATTATATTATGGAAATCCCTTCTTCTATACACTCAACTATCATGTGCAATGTAAAGCTTGAATAGCTACATTTAGCCTACCTTTGAGACTACGCAGGGAAGGTTGCTTATTGACTTTAGAAGTCCTTATTGTTGTTGTTGCTGAAACAAAAAAACACAAACAAACATCTAGTTAGAAAGAAAGAGAGCATATTAGAGTGAAACAGACAAGCACAATATGTGAG
Source organism: Cibotium barometz (assembly GCF_041138505.1). Taxonomy (NCBI): domain Eukaryota; kingdom Viridiplantae; phylum Streptophyta; class Polypodiopsida; order Cyatheales; family Cibotiaceae; genus Cibotium; species Cibotium barometz. The sequence continues at coordinate 47,086,885 of NC_141074.1, forward strand.
AGAGAGAAACCTACACACACACACACACACACCCACACATAATGAAACACCACCAACATGTGCCTTAGGGAGATGTTCAAACCTTACATAAACATAGTAGAGACTACTAATCCACACAAAGAGAACTCGACAGATCTGTACCTGGTCACAAAGACATTGAGGAAGAGCCCCCCTCACACAGTACTGACCCTCACACAAAGAGAACTCGACAGATCTGTACCTGGTCACAAAAGACATTGAGGAAGAGCCCCCCTCACACAGTACTGACCCTCACACAAAGAAATTGATGTAAGCCAATTAAAATATTTGTACTCTTTCGGAGAAAGTTCAATTCTTTTAGTATGTACACTTATTAAAATAGATAAGATCTATAGGTCCAATTTTGTGGTGGTAAACCAAAGTGAAGTGTTTTCCCAATTTTAGAGATTGATCATCTTTGACAATAATAGTCTATTATTGAAAAGGCAGTCAGTGTCTCTTGCTCAAAATTACAAAAGTATTATAGTTAGAGAGGAATGATGTTCACTTTGTTCTGCGGATCTTTACACAAAATTGTTTTCTCTCTTCTCTACAACACTTTTTTTTCCATTTTGTGAAAGAAAAGATATTATGATGGGAGCTCATGTATACAATCATTTGTAATATCCTTCCTCAATTTGCAGTAGATTACATAGCTCTCGTAGTGAAATGACTGTGTCAACAAGGTTGAGGTCTGATCATAAACTTCAATATTTATCACCTTGTTGTGTTCCAAACTTGCAGCTTCTTGATCCATTGGAACTAGTTCTCCTTTTGAATGCCTGTGTTGCTATCATATACTTAACATTTACTATGTCTAATGTGATCTCACAATGGACTTCTGAATGTACTTTCCCATCCCAGCTCTCATCAAGTAGTTTAGCCAAGAAACTAGGTTCTAAATTTCTGCAAAAAAATATTGTTTTTGTAATTTTCACTTGACAAACATTGAATAGCTCCACAAAAATAACTATTGGCATATATAAGACCATTTTCACTACCCGTGTGGGTATACTACCTTGTAGTGACCACCGCACATCTGTGTAAAGCTTGCTCTTAATAGATTCTATAATAGACGAATCATGAATGGACCAATCTATCATTAGGAAAAATTTGGGCTCAAAATGGGTCCTTTAAGGATTTCTACACATTCTCTCTCTATAAACATGGGCACACGGTGAAATTTTTGCAAATCAACTCAAAAGTGAGCAGAGTTTGGACATTTAGAATCTACTATTCGAGACCTTTCCAATGACATATAGCACGATGAGCAATTTTACATATTCAAGAAGTCCCCAAAGTTGGTGATGTTGTGGCATGTAACATGTCACATCATCACCAAATTTGGAGATTTCTTAAATATACAAAATTTTCCATCATCCTATTCTCGAAGAGTAGATTCTAAATATCCAAACTCCACTCACTTCTTATTTAATTTGTAAAATTTTCACCATGTGCCCATTTTTGTAGAGAGAGACTGTGTAGAAATCCTTAAAGGAACTAATTTGGGTCCAAATTTTTCCTAATGGTAGCTCCATTCTCCATCGAGAGGCAGCTTCTACAAATGCCCAATGGTGTTGTTTCTATCCAATAGAAAGTAGAAGTGGTCATTAAAAAAAAAATCTGCCTCTGTAAGGTTTCTTGCACTTCTCCCCTCATATTGCAGCTGCTGCCCAATGTGTGCATGCAACACATTCATGATCCCGATGATGCACTCAATTGGTTGCCACTCTTCATAGGAGGAGGGATATACATCTACATACATAAAACATTGAGAACTTGAATGAGAGAATGCAAACATAAGAAAGAACAAGATTGCATTAAATCAAAGGTCAGTGGCTTACAATTTAATCTGTGTCGGGGTAAGGATGAAGTATCATCCCTGCTCTGCTAAGCACAAGCTCTTTGGGCATGTAGACATGCTGCACAAGAACTTCCTTTATATTTGTTTTCCTAGGCTCTATCTTGAAGTCCTTGATTCTACCCTTCCATGATGTATTGTAAATATTCTTAGTGTTTCAAAGCTTTCTAGTTCTTGGTTGCATAAGCACCTAGGTTCCCTTACTTATTTGAAGTTGAATCCATTAGTTCTGCTCATTGACTGTATTGGAGACAAATATTGAATGCACTGTTATTCTAGTCTCCTTGGCCTTTGAATTGTTTCATCAATATCCTCAGATTCACAATAAGCCCGATATGATATGAAGTGATGGGTTGTAGTCATTTCTAAAAAAATAGATCAGAGAGAGAAGAACAGGCTGATGAGTAGAGTAGACGTGAAGAAGAAGACCAAAAAAGTGGGAGAGCATTCAATTTTTTCCCTCCTCTATAGTATTAGAAGATATGCCTTGTACTTTGTCAGGCATCTTGAATGCCATTGGTAGTCATTTTCTCCAAAAAGTTATTATTTTTTAGATGAATACGGTGGTTTTTTAATATACTATAAAATTTTTAAATGTATTTTTATATGCATTTAGCTATTTTCCAACATTACGTTAGCCTCTTGCTGATTGGTGGGCTTCTATTTTCTCTCTCTGTTATGGCTCACCCTAACTCCCCTTGAAACACATCCACCAAGAGATTACATGTGGTGAATCACAACTGTCGTGAGAGAAGGATCTTTCTAATGGCCGAGCTCATAACCCTTGAGGTCTCCAAGCTCTACAACTCCTTATGAAGCAATTCCATTGCACCTCCCAGCGTTGTCACATCGCCGCGTTGCACTACGAGTACTCATCCCTCCTCTCACATCACATCACTCACACACACTCACTAACATTCATTAGGGAGATATTATCAAGGGGATTAGCAAGAGTAAGACTCAATTGCACAATGGGAGAGTATGTTGTATTATGAGAGAAATTCACTTATATACATGGCCACAAGTGTTCACACTCACTTAAACTGTGCCTGGCCGAGCACTTTAGGCTCATAAGAGGCCTAATGCTATTACAATGACTACTCTCATAATATATCCATGAAGTACATCACTTAGGACTTCATTCTAACTTGCTACCATACGTTCTTGAAGCGGGAATCACCATATATACTGTGTCACACCATTACGGGCGCCCATCCAAATTGTAGCTTTGGACACCATTGCTTCATATCTTGAATGTAAGACCCTTTGGTGTATCTACCATGACTCCTTGATGTAAGATAATGGCAATATATCTTGTTAACCCTAGGAATGGGTTAGCATCTCGCCTTTCCTATGGGCGATCGCATCCTCGTGATCGCGTTGAAGACCTTTGTGTGGGGAGAATGGGCAAGCTTTGTCGATGGCTTTAATATTGAGTGACCTTCAATGGTCTTTGTTCCTTCGAAAGGAATAAAAAAAGCTAGTTAGTGAATGAAGAGGTTAGTGGTTTATTGGGAATTCCTAATGGAGTTGGGGGGTGGGGTTTTTTTGCGAGTGATGGCATTTTATATTTGTGTGAGCATGCTTTTTAAAAAAAAAATTGTTGCTTACTTTTTTTCTTTTTCTTTTTTTGGGCACAATCATAAGCAAGGTTACATGTGATTTGTGTTAGTGGGGATGCTAAGAGATGTTAATAATGGGAGAGAAGAGAGGGAAGGATCCGGAGGAATGTAGACAGAATCATCAGAGCGAGATGGTGATTCTCAGTTCCTCATTTGATTCATTGAGATGACATTCATCATTTGAAGAAATTGGCCTTCGATGATGTCTCTTTGTGTGGCAGGATTCTTGTCAAATGTTGTTGAGTAGGACCTATTCTTGCATGCTTCTTTCCATGTGCTTTTAATGTTTTTATGTATATTTAGGTGCTCTTATGAAGCAGATATACATGAAGTATAAGAATTGAGTCATATAGACTCTTATTGAACTGCTCTATGGTGTTGAAGTAGCCACTTGTTGGTGAAAGGTTGAAAGAATTACGTTGACTTACGAGGCTAATATAGATATCTTCACTAAGGATTGGAGATCATTGATTTTGAAGATGGTAGCATCGTTTGGAGAGGTTTGTTATTTGAAGGAAAATTCCAAGTGATGGGTTGTACCATTGACTAGGCTTTCGCCCCCTATGGTCCCCCCATCCAGAGATGTACCTGGAATTTGCCGATGGTGAGGCTTTGGTGCAAATGTTCTCCTATGTATGAGTATGGATATGTACTCATGGAGCAGCTGCTACGTTAATACAACCAAAAGAATAGTAAGCGATAAGCTTAACAAAATATAATGGCTATTGAAGAACCTTGGGAGTTACCATATGCGTTACTCTCTTGTTTTTGTGTGTGTTTTTTTTAACTACTACCACCTTATGAGCAACAGGTTCTTGTGGCTACTCTCCTTTTTTAGAGAACAGGTACTTATGTTTATTGCGTAGCTTTTGCACTTACGCTTGACATCCAAAGGGGTGAAAAGAGCATTTTGAGTTTGTCTTTAATGTGCTCATAAGTCTCTATTGCAGACGTGGGAATTAATTCTTGAATTTTTGGCTCAAATGTTATCGAGGCAGTAGATAAGACTGCTGGTTGGTTACCATTGGGGTTGCTTAAACACACAAGCTCTTGTGTAGGTGCTGAATGCATGAGTAGTTGAGTGACTTGCTTGGTGTTGCTTACACCTCCATTCTTGTCAAACTTTAGGTGAAGCTATTGGGGTTGAAGTCGGTGGTGAGGCTTTCTTCACGTTGTTTGATTTTTGGCAACCATCTGATAGGATTACCATCATAGTATTCTTGTAAACTAGTATAGCTGATGCCTTTGTTTGTTTCTTTGAATAGGTTGAGGGGACTTTTTGATGCGCTTGGGAATCCAAGATTTGATATTATCTTGGTAGTACCCTTGTGCTTATAGTTATCTTTTTGGTACCCACACTTGTTAACTTGGTGGAGTTCTTTGAGGAACTCGCATAGGCTTTTGTGGACGAGTTTGTGAAGTACTTTTATTTTTCCTTAGTCTCTGAGTGCTGTGTTGAGGACAAGGCTTTGACTGTCGTGGCACCCAAATTTGATTGGCACCTTCGTAGTAGCCTCTTGAGCTACAAGTAGCTGCTTCTCCACCCACATCTTGATACCATTAAGATACCTTGATTTTGGTTGTCTTGGTGGAGTTTTCTTTTTGGTTGATGTGGAAGGTTTGGGGCCCTCCTTGACATTGGTTGGCACTAAGGTTGCAGGTTTGAGACTCATGGGTATTTTGACGATGATGAGGCTAGAGTCTCTTATGCAGTGGCTGTTGATGATGAGGCTTTCAAGTATCCGATTTTCTTCTTTGGTGAGGTTTGTCGATGAAGAGGCATAGGCTCCGGGATTTTCCTTTGTTAGAGATAGATGGTTGCACTGCGGGAACTTCCTCAAGAATAGCTACTGATTGCGAGGTATTGGCATTGAACTTTGTTGGTGAGGATGGGGTTGAAGGAGTAGATGCTTTTTTAGAGTTGGTCGTTGATGCAGATGGTAGGTCATTGTGTAGAGAGGCTTTTGTGGAAGAGGCTTATAACTTTTTGCGTCAACATCATAGAAATCCATTAGGATTGGATCCTCTTCCTTGCAGTATGGTATTGTTAACTTTGTGCCGTGGACCATCATGATGACCCTATCACTGGCAAAGCACAGTGGTGTGCTTGGGCAACAACAGTCCATTTATGACCCAAGATTAAATCTACTTCCAATACATACTCAACCATCATGATGACCCTATCACTGGCAAAGCACAGTGGTGCTTGGGCAACAACAGTCCATTTATGACCCAAGTATAAATCTACTTCGAACACATACTCAACCCACAAAAAACTTAGTAAGTAAGGGGGTTTAGTTTCAATATACATTGTATGTTCAAAGTAGCCCAAACATGGCATGTTCAAGTCGTGTAAAGGGAATTCTTTCAGGATGAGCCATAAGTGTTGGTTGACCTAACAAATCCCATAACTCGAGGGTCATGAAATTGTGTTCTCGTGTTGGATAAAGCTATGCTTGAGCTGTGGTGATTTTATTTGAAATTTCCAATCCAACCAGAATCCTAAGGATCTTTTGAGTAAGATATGTTGGAAGTTCTAGCTCCTCCAAGGTCTCTTCCTCCCATAATAGCAATTGTACAATGCTTGCAGGAGTGTTCAAGTGGTTATTTGAATGGATTCATCAATTGAATACGAGTCATGTATCCAAGTTCCACTAAGGATGACATCATACTCAAGGAAATCTAGGGTAATATGGAATGTAAATTCCACATCTCCACAGATTGTTTGAGTAGCATAGCTAAAGTAACCAAAAACTTCAATTTTTTGTCCATTGGCTCCTCTTGCAAGACCATTGTCTGTAGGGATGAGTTAAGGTTGTCCCAATGACACCCAACTATCTATTGTCATGATGTTATGACTAGCTCGAGGGCTAATCAATGCGCATTTGTGCTTAACATTATTTTCTATAGGAAAATCTAACCATCATTTTCTATAGGAAAATCTAACCATACCATGATATAATCTTCAAGAGAAACCATGAATGTTTCAGTTTTTGTTTCAGCTTTAGATCCCGTATCTGTTTCATATTCCCATTCACTTTCATCCTCTTTTTGGCTCTTAGCTTTTTCAAGAGTACCCAATGTGTACACTGGCACACTTGGTCCTCTAACAATTCTAAATGATGTTTCTTTGGAAACTTGCAAATCCTCACAATCTCGTTCTATGGAGCTCTTTATATCTTGGTATAACTCATGTTGAGCCCTTAAAGGTGCAAGTGCTGATGTTATGCTGGCTTCACCACCATGAGAGAAGAGAATTCCTTCAAATGAGGTTTTGAGAGACTGCTTTAATTTTGTAAGGGATTCATCAAATTCCTTACGTGCTTTTTCAACCGCATAATTTGTGCAATCTGTCTCAAATGACTCTTCTAGAGAGTATATCTTCCTCTTGAAAGGGAAAGCGATACTCCTATGGATTTTGTATTTTGGCTATTTTTTTAGGATTGGCATTATGAGACTCAATCACAACCGGTGATCCTGTAAGAAAATCAACCATACTAATAAGCATGCTCTCCCGAGCTTGCTTTTTGCGTTCTGCATATGTCATATGATCATGATTTTCAATTTGGGGTGGTTGGGCAGGTTCTAGTTTCTTGATTGGTCTATTAAGTGCTCTTGGTGAAGAGTCAAAACTTGTTTCATTCTCACTTAGTGACGTACTAGAACTTGTTTCATCTTCTAACTTTCTTTGGATCATTAGGTCTTCTTTATATTTGCCCATGCGACGAGATCGAATTCTCTTTTGGGCTTTTGTATCTTGTGTCGCACGTATGGGAGTTGGGGTTTGTGGGGTAACCTTTGAGGTGGATGCTTCTGCATCATGTATAGCTTTCGGCACTTTTGGGTTTATGTCCTCCACATGATCCTTTTCCCTGTCCTCTTGTTCAACCTTGGTTTCGATAGTTTATTGTTCCTTGTTTTTCTTGGGTTTAGAAGGTTTTGTTTTCTCTTTTGGATTCTGCTTTAAAGCATGTTCTTCTACCCATATTGAGGTAGTCTTTTGCATTCTTTTGATCGTTTCTCATGCCTTGGCTTGTAAAGCGTGTAAGCACATTCAAGGGTACCATGAACAATTGCTCGTTTTGTACACTTAATGTGTTAAGAGATGTATTTTGTGAGACTAGTTGCATTGAAGCAACTCGTCTTGGGCAATCTTAGCCACATAGTTCACAGATGAGTTGCAAAGTGTCACTGACTATGGGCATGGAAGTACAATGGGGATTGGGATGATCGTAGTGATTGCATTGAACACAAGGCATTTTTCTCCTCACTTGTAGAGGCATTAAGGATGTTTGGCTATGAAGGATTCATCCTCTCTTAGAAATGTTGATTGAAAGCTTTTAAGCAAGGCTGCATAGAATTCGAGGAATGATCTTTCTTTTGCCATTGCTTCACTTGGTTTAGATGAGGAACATCCCGTAACATGATCATCTTCCAGCATGTTGTCATCTAAACGTAGTGCTTCTTTACAACATTGATCAAATGTTTCTAAGTTAAATACAATGATCAAGTTGTGTAAGCTGTTATTCTTTAATCCTATCATGAAACATCTCTTCAATTGAAAATCGTTTAATTTTTTCCATGACTCACATCGTGAGTCCAAGAGTTTTATTCGTAGGATAAAGTCTCTAATGGTTTCGTTTGGTTTACGCTCAATTGAATAGAGTTCTTCCGCTGCACTCCACCGATCACCTTGTCTTGAAAAACCGTGGATAAAGGCTATTTTCAAGGTTTTGAAGTTGGTCTTGATTGCCGGCATCATTGTGATGAGCCATCGACTAGCTTTTCCCTCCAAGCATAGGTTCAACGCATGTACCTTAGTGGGACAGTTTGGGTTTCCAAAGGCCTCGCATCGTTGTGCAAACATTTGTATGAATTGAATAGGATCAGTTGTGCCATCGTATTTGCCCATAATTTTGGAAATTTGTACAGCTGTATGTTTGTATGAGTCACTGAGGCCGTATGTGAGTGCTCTTTTGGGTAGGGACTCACTTAGTCCTTGGGTAACCCCCCTTCCTAGACTAGTCAGTATATCTAAGGTGTGGGCATCTAGGGGTTGACAAAGGTTTGTACCTATAAGATTGGTGGGAATGTTAGGTAAGGGACCAAAGCTCGGTGTGGGATCGAAGTTACAGGGGGTGTAAAACCCAATGACACGCTTGTTGTTGGCATGGAAAATGGTAGTGAGAGGTGCATTTGGGGCATAGATCTTAATGGCTCGAAGATGTAAGCCATTGGGTTCAGTTCTTGTGTGTTCCCTAACAATCTCTCTATTGTTGCCATGTCTGATTGCCTAAATGCTCCTTAATGAGCAAGCACATTTTTTTTTCTTTTTATATTTTCTCACATCCTGTTACAGCCTCCAAAGACATGGCATTCTCTTCGTTAGATCAAACAAGTGTCCGTTCGCTCTAATTAGCTTAAGTGCTCATGAACGACCTAAGAGCCACTGCATGTTTAGATCTTGGTGTATGGACCACTGTGAACTCAAATTCATGCAGAATAAGCATCCACCTGGCTAGTTTCCCCGCCAGATTAGGTTTGTTCACCAAGAACAGCAAGGCCGAATGATCCACATGAAAAATAAACCGGTCGCCCAACAAGTAGTGCCAAAACTTGGTTATAGAGTAGATAATTGCCCATGCTACCTGTTCAGTGGTGGAATTATTCCTTTCCACCTTGGACAATCTCCGACTGGCATAGTATACTGGCCGAAACCACCCCTTCTCTGCCTGCTGCATCAGTACACTACCAATGGCTACATCCGAGGCATCCACAAACACATGGAAAGAAAGATTCCAGTCAGGGGGTTGTGGACCACCGGAGCAGTTGCAAACATCAGCTTCAACCGTCGGAACGCCAGGTCACACTTTCTCAACCACACTATGGGAACCTTGTTGAGCTACTCATTAAGCGGTACAACCACATCCGCTAGATAACGGAGCATCCAACTATGCCACCTAACCTACCCTAGAAATCGGACCAACTGCTTGTGTTGGCCAGTACACCCGCCTTTCAAATGATTTCCACCTTAGACGGATCCATGGCAATGCCTTCTTTTGAAACAATGTGCCCAAGCAACATACCACTTCCCCTAGTGAATGCATATTTGGTCGGATTTAGACACAACCGGGATTCCCTGCACTTTGTTAAACACAACATTAAATGGTGCAGGTGCAAGCACTTCTGTCTGAATATGCTGAACTCATCCAGAAAGGTCCTCATAAACGAAGTCAAATACTCCGCAAAGATCTCGTGTACCATCCATTGAAAAGTGGCCGGGGCATTCTTTAGGCTGAATGTCATTACATTGGAAGCAAAGGCCCCCCACTTAGTGTGATGTAAGTCGTCTTCTCCCGATCTTCTCGTGCCATGAGAACCTGGTTGTATCCGCTAAACCCATCCAGGAAGGTATACATCTCATGTCCCGCCACCGCAATACTACATCCATGAAAGGCAAGGGACACACAAGTGTGCAATGAACTCCAAGAATAGATGATGAGCTGCTGGATACACCGCGCCCATAATCCCCACAACAGTGGACGAAAAACACATCACATCCCAAAAGCCTCAAACAATGAACTCGGAGCAGATCCAGTTCATAATCTTTGCTATACTAAAGATAACCATGTCCTGCCAGATGTCTAATGCATGGAACTACGAATCATGGTTCCTATGCACCAGTAAGTGGAGCTATAATCAACCCCCTCTTCTGCCCACAAGCCTTCTCTGGCTAGAAGCAGATGGGAGAAACTACATGTATATACTAGAGAAGTACACCATCTGGGTCCTCTCGAGCCGGAAGCGCCCGGGAGCCCTAGAAGTGGTACTAGAATCTGTATCACTGCCGTGCGTTGTGTCTTTGCCCTTTTTCTGAGATGAAGACTTGCCCTTGGTCTTGTCCTTCTTCTTGAACAGATGTCCTCACTTCCCGCAATAGAAGCAGCGACTCCGACCTTTCTTCTAAACTGTGGAAAGTTCTTGATCAGAACTGTTGAGAGACACCTTCAACTTACCCTGAGAAACGAGGACGGACTCTTCCTCCAAGAGTAGGGAGCTAAGATCATCGAAATCCAACTGAGTGGATGTGACTTGGCACCGCAAAGATCAAAAAATCACATCATAGTCCAGGGGAAGCTTGGTGAGGATAAGTGCAGCCAGCCGAGCAGAGGACAAAGCAACACATATAGCCAGTAACTGGTCATGGATAACCTTGGTCTTCATGAGGAACGACTACATAGAACTGCCTACAGGGAATAACAAAACATAGAGCTACCTTGAAAGGTAACTGCCCTCATCGACGAATCTCGAGGAAAGAGATCCTCTAATTTAGACCATACTTGATGAGCACTGGTGAAAGTTTGCATGGCCGGTGAGACCTCCTCTGTGATGGTCTGCACAAGCACTGAATGTGCCTTCGAATCTCGATTCTCCCAATCTTGTAATTCCACAACGAATTCATCCTCTTGATCTTGAGTCCACCCCCTAAAGCTCTGAGGACGCTCAGGTTTCCTCTCAGTGCCTTGAACAATATCCCACAAACCCTTGTGGATGAACCAAATTCGCATTTGAAGCTTCCAATGGGCATAGTTGGGTCCTTTCAACTTGTCATCCTTGTTCGTAGAAGGGGGCGCCATATCCACAGTAATAAAGAACACAAATCTCAACTCTCCAAGACTCCTCTCAAGTGCTTTCCAACGAAACGAGGCTCTAGAACCAATCAGCCCCCTCTCAAACCTGAGAGAGAGAGAGAGAGGTTGGACAGTAGCAAAACAATCCAAGAAACCACCAAGAACCTCCTACCGGAAGGGTAGGGACTCGTGGAGGAAGGAGACGTAGTGCCACTTGTTTGGCAACACCACATGCAAGAAGCACACCACAACTGATGCTAAAGCAGTAGACACAGCCACAACTCCAAGAACCGGACAAAACGCAGCTTGTAAGGCTGGCCGACAACAAGGAGAATTCTAGCTGGACCAGAAAACTTCAGAGCTTGCCTCTGTAGAAGAAATGCAGCCAAAAGAAGGCTGGCCAACAACAAACAGAAGGCTGGGTAGACCAAAAAACGCAGCAAACTAATGAAACGCAGCCACTGTTTTCACTGATCAGCAGCCGGGAGAAGCTATGGAAGAAAATGCAAGGCACAATTGAAGACAGTGAGCAATTTGCAGAAGGATGGAGCAGCCTGTACCTAAGCGAATGATAGCATGTTGAAGAATGCACAGGTGGAAGCATAAACTGAACAAGAGCGAGAGTAGAGAGAGCTTGTGGACAAGATCACCTTTTATAATAGCAAGAAGCTTTACAATGGCAATTAGCCAGCAAGATAGTGTTGAACTTGTGCAAGGGAATAAACTGTTAAAGTGAGATATCGGAGGCCTCCTTATATAGTGCATATGTGACCTAGCCGACTGCTCCTTATATAGTGCATATGTGACCTAGCCGACTGCTCCTAGAACACGCCGACTGGTCCACGACCTACTACACAAGAAGAATTACATAAAATACCCAAAAATAGGGTTTGCCCAAATACACTAGATGCACCAAATTCTAACACATGTGACACCGTAACTGATGACGAAGTCAGACCAGCAAACGTAGCTCTTGCTACACCTAGAAGGACACAACAACCACCCCAACCTACAGTTGAACAAAAGAAAGAGAATTCTAAAAATGCTCTAGCAGTTTCTGTGATCTCTCTAACTTGCAAGAGGCCAATCATACCACATATCAAATCTTGCAGGCATGCTAAACAAGCATGGGATATTCTTGAAGCTTTTTATGTAGCAAAGAATGACACTAGAATTGCTTATCTCAAAAAGCAAATGGAGCAGAGGATGGACGAAGGTGGCTCCATGAACAAGTATTTGACGAGGATCCAAGATCTATGAGAACAACTTGCAAATACTGATGAGATCATTGAAGACAAAGAAATGATCTCAACACTTTGCCAAAGTCCTATCTTCATTTTCAAACAAGTCTCAGATTATCATTGAGGACGATTGCTCTACTTCTTCAAGAAGAGCAAGCTAGAGAATGTGCTAAAGATTCTAGCAATGATCGAGCCTATTCCACAAAGGATAAACAGAAAGGCAAGAAGCAGTGGAATTCAAAGAACCAACTGCACAGTCTTCCTCCATTTCTTCTTCTTGGAATTCAAAGTCCAAAAAGAAAAAGGACTCTACATTTTGCCATTATTGTAAGGCCAATGATCATGTCATTGAAAATTGTCCCAAGCTTTAAAGCCAAAGAAGCTAAAGGCAAGAAAAAGGAGAACGATAGAACATCCAACAATGTTGTTGCAGATTCAAAAGCAAATGAATCAGCTAGTTTTGTCCAGCAAGTTTTGCGGGATTGCTCTTTAATGGCTAGGACTCTTGCTTAGCTATAGCATCTCATAATGTTTTAATTATGGATTCTCGTGCTTCTAAGCACATTACATCCATTAAGTCATTGGTTAAGGATATGAAGCCTATTGAAAAAGGTCACACAATTGTGTGTGCCAACAATGCTCTTTTACCTATCAAAGGTGTTGGATCAATCACTTTAACTACAATCACTGGTGAGCCATTGAACCTGCATAATTGCTTGTACGCACCTATAATTTTTATTTTTTTTAACCTACTATTTGTCCCTACTCTAGCAAGGGAGGCTGAAGCTGCCCTCAACGCAAGCATTCCAAGCGGTCATTGAACAAACAAGAGATTAGTAGTGGATGCTCCAATGTTGTGTGACCGTTGTGGGAGAGAGGATGCGGCTGCAAGCAAAAAGCACCCCCCCAAAGACTATTAACTCATCTCCCAACAAAAACCCTAAAATGAGAAACAGAAGAGCAAACGCCTCCTCTAGAGTCGTATGAGAAGAACGGTTGATGATGTAAACAACAGTGCTCACAGCTTCTCCCCAGAAAGAGAGAGGAAGATCAGAAGAAGAAAGCATGGTACGGGCCATCTCCTGAACAAGCCTATTCTTGTGTTCAACCACACCATTCTACTGAGAAGTGTGAGGTGTGAAAAATTGATGGCTTATACCTTTCTTTGAGAAAAAATTATGAAAGGCTTTGGGAATGAATTCTCCTCCATTGTCAAAGCAGACTTGTCAAACCTTCTGTGTGGTTGCAATCTCAACCAAATTCACCCACTCTTGGAAGCAGGAGAAAGCTAGATAAACCCAAACTTTGCATGAGTAATCATCAATAATAAGCATAAAGTACTTGGCTCCTCCTTGGATAGTAGTCCGCATGGGGCGGCACAGGTCCATATGAATGAGCTCCAAAATATGAGAAGCCCTATGAGTAGGCTCATGAGGAAAGGCATCTCGGTGTTGCTTGCCATGAAGACAAGCCACACAAGTGGAGTGAGAGGGTTTCAATGGTGGAAGACCCTCGACCATCTGCTAAAAAAACAACTACAGAGAAGTATAATTCACATGCCTGTACCAAGCATGCCACAAATCTGTATCCACATGAGCTACCAAGGCATGATAGCTATGAAGAAGTTACAGCGGATGAGATTGGGACTCAGTCAAAGAGCCTCCAAAGTCCTTCGACCGATAAAGACCACCTTCCTAGATACCTGTGGCAACAATCTGCAAGGTGCTAGTGTCGATGATCTCGAGGATGGAATTGTCGAAGTAGACACCATATCCTCCGAAAAATTGAGAGGAGATTGCTAGAGAGCTTGGAAACATGGAAAGAGTTAAGTTGCATATTACCAACCAAAGAGGCCTCCAAGTTGAAAGCATCACCAATAGACACCGTCGAAGAGCTGGGACCAATGTCATGATGAAGAATGGTCCTATCAGGAGTCATGTGAGTAGTACACCCACTATCAACCACCCAATCCGTAAGACGTGAGGTGGAAAAAACATGAGTCAGAGGGAAGCTCGTCAATACCAACGAAGACAATCTCCTTGATGGAAGGATTTTTGAGTTTGGTTAGTGGATGAAGAGGTTTGATTGGAGGGTTTCTTAGCAGAACCACCTTCTCTCTTTACAACAATCAGTCTGAATGTGACCTTTGAGACCACAATAATGACAAGTAAGCTCCTTGTGAGAGGGATTGTTGTTGGCAGATTTGTGGTCACCTTTGTTGCTCATGGAAACCTTGGACTGCTTTTGCCCTTAATCTGAAGAAGGGTCTCGGAAGTACCCTGGCTGGTCTTCTTTCTCATGGCCCTATCCTAAAGCATGCCAACGATGATATGTAGATCAAGAGTAGAAGGAAGAAGTGATATAGTATCAAAAAAAGCAAAGAAAGTGTCGGGCAATTTGGTGAGGAGCTGATTGACAAAGTCCTCGTCGGTAGATTTGCTCCCCAAAGAGACCAACTGCTTCTTCTCAATGGTTATGAACTCCGTAAACAAAATCCATGATGTTTGCAGTATTGACAATCGTCAAATTGGAGAGCTAATTATCCAAGGCTACCTTTTGAGCAGAGTTCACGGTGATACCTCCTCTGGATGGTATCCCACAACTCTTCTGCAATTTCCTCATCATTGTCATCAAATTGACGAGCAATAGAGGATTTTATGTTGAAGAAGATAAAGGCATGAACCCTTGCATCTTTGTCAACCCAGGCGTCAATCTCAGCCTGAGGAGAAGTAGCATCGAGAAAGGCATTAGTACTAGAAACAATACCCCATAACCGATGATACCGAAGGAGAGTCTTTATCTGTAGTGCCCAATCAAGATAACTGGTTCCATCTAAGATAGATTCCTTGGGAAGTTGAGGAATGGATGAAGAGATGACAGTCGGTCTAGAAGCCATGGAATGCTCCTCTTGAATTTACGACAGAAAGGCTACAAGTAGGTACCTGGAGGTGGCCCACTCCTCCCTAGATGGTAGGTGAGGTGAAAGAAAGATGTAGAACTATACTCCTACTGGAGATCAAGGCACACGGGTGAAGACGAGAGCCGACCCAATGCACGATGAAGTAAGGGAGGGAGAGGCTAATGGAGCAAGTGCACAATGCTACCGTTAGTCCGAGGTAAGGCCAGAATACAAAATTAGGAGACGAGAGGGAGAGCTAGGAAAAAAAATGCAGCAGAAAAATGCTGATTTGTGCGATGAAGTAGATCTCCAAGATGCAGCCACCAAGGGAGCAGAGAGGGGGAAAAAAAAACACAGGCTGAAAACTCTTCTTGCTAATCTGTGGAAGCACAAGATCTCTGATACCATGTGAGAATATGTGAATATGAAGCGGAAGCAAATAGAGATCACACAAGAGAGAGTAGACAGCCAAGAGATCCAACACTGAGCCAAGAACTAAAAAGTATTGAATGTATTGAATGAATTATGAAAGCACAATGGCTATGCTTATATACATCTAATGTAGAGTAGGCGGCCAGTAGCACTAGAGAATAAATGTCCACGACTAATAAAAATGCCCAAAATAGCCTAAGAAATATGGGAAATATCCCTAAAAATATCATATAAATATCTGGTTAAAAAGTGGCATAAAATGAAACAAAAGAGAGCTCAAGATGACATGTCCAACAAAGGACAAGCACACATGCACACAAGCACACCAAAGACATGGCTATGTAAGAGAAGATCGAAATCAAAGATGAAATTCAAATAAGAAACAAGTCCAAGGGGGGTTGGAGAAGCTCGAACCCCCCATGCAAACAGTATATTCCTATATTTTGAAGCTGATGTACATTGGAGCTGAGGTGTCTTTTTGTTAGCATGAAATCAATGGTTTCCCATGCAAACACTATTCCTATACTTTGAAGCTTATTCGAGTCTTTTTGTTAGCATGAAATCCGTGACCCGAGCTTGGGCCACGGTGCAAAAGAGGGCGCAGAGCTTATAAGGCACTGGAATGTTGCATCCAGGGTAGGGCTCAAACGAACTTACAGATGTCTTCATAGTCGATCGATGGTAGAACCTGGCCGCCCTCGACCTGGACAGCTGCGGAGAAGCTTGCGGTGTCAACTGAGAGCAGCTCAGCGGTGGAGCCTCGGTAGGTACCATTGACAATTCTGACAAGGGCGCCAAGATGAGGGATGACGGTTTCAAGGTCGGCCTGGTCAACGTGGAGTATGTCACCCGTGTCTAGCATCTGGACTGCTGCAGTATGCTTGTCATCCAGCACCTTTTGCACGACTCCCTTCTTCTTGTAGTAGCGGTTGAGAGCCATGACCTTGACAACCAGGCCCTCCAAGATCCAGTTGGCTCTTCTGCTGGGTGCGCCCTTGCATGAGCACCTCTGCTGCTTCTCAGAGGAGTCTACAGCGGCGGCAGCCCTTGCAGTGGATGCGGATTCCTGTGGGAAAGAAGAGGGCTTGCCGATGACGGCCTGGCCTTTTGGGGGAGGGCGGAGAGAGAAGGAAACTTTGTCTGCAGTGACGGGGGTGATGGAAAGAGAAGGCATAGCTGGGATGATGGATGTCTGCTGAGCAGCCGTCTCGATCTGCTGCAGGAGGCCTCTCTCCTTCCTGTCCTCATAGGCCATGTCAGCTTTGCGCCGCTTCTTCTGAAGGGTTTCTTGAAGCAGAGCCTCCGCCGTACTGCCCTGGTACGCAATGAACCAGCCCTTGGGAGTCTGGTCGACCTTGCAAATGCCCTCCTTGCCCAGGTGCATGACGAATTCTGTGAGAGTGGCCCATCTGGTGGCATTCATGTGCACGTGATGGCGGTGGCCGATGTACTCATTGTAGACGGCGTTGGCAGACACGCGGGTGCGGGAGTGGCTCCGCTGCAGGTGCTCCAGGAACGCGCTCTCGAACATGGCTGAATAGCTTTCCACGAAGGCCGCCGAGCTCTCCCCGAACAGCCTCAGCTGCCGCAGGTGGCCATCGCTGGTGCAGTGGCACTTGAATCCATTCTCATCCCGGCATTGCTTCTTGCAGCTCTGGCAGTACCACTTGAGCTTCTGGCGGGCTCGAGCCTTGTCGCGCTTGGCGATGGCCTTGGGGCCCATGGGTTCCAGCTTCGTCATCCCGATCTCCTCTCGTTCTGCAGATGAAAAGCCTTGTTCCCCACACCAAATATACCATCAACAGCTAAAAGCAAAAAGACCTGCTTTTTGGCGATTCGCTTGAGCCTTTAAAAAAACCCCACGCGCTCTAAACGCAAGCGAGTTTGAGGTTGTAGAGAACTAGTATTGCACCCTCGGATTGCTGGGGCCGACCAAGGTTCCAGAAAAGAACTATTCCCTCTCTACAACCATCTCTCTCTCTCACACACACACATGCACATGCACATGACCCTCTCCCTCTCTCTATCACGGAAACTTCTCTCTCTCACATGCACACACATATACACACGTGCTCTCTCTCTCTCTCTCTCTCACACACACACACATACACACATGCATGCACACACTACCTCTCTCTTCTTACACTCTCCCACACATAGAAGCGCTCTCTCTCTCTCTCTCTCTCTCTCAATCTCTCTCTCTCTCTCTCTCTCTCTCTCTCACGCACACATACACATATGTAAATATATAGTATATACAATATTATATTTTAGATACATAAACCTATACATAGACACATATATTTATACATATATACATGTATTTAAAAATATAAATATAAACATCGATATAATTTAATTAATTTTGATTAAATTTTAATGTGCGGAGATGGGTGATAAGTTGTGGTCACTTTTAAATATATAGATAGATATATCATACACACATCTAAACACACACACACACACAAACATATATATATATATATATATATATATATATATGTATATATATATATATATACATGTATGTATGTATATATAAATGTAAATAAAAATACACACACACACACATGTATACACACATATACATATATATTTTTTATTTAATTTATATTTTATTAAAAGATACTTTTTATTCTCTATCTCTCATTCTCTTTCTCTCTCTTTTAATTTATATTTTATTAAAAGATACTTTTTATTCTCTATCTCTCGTTCTCTTTCTCTCTCACACACACACACAAACACACACACTTAAATAGATTTACACACATATACATAATTTTAATTAATTAAATTTTAGATTAAATTTTAATGGTAGGGATGAGTGGTGAGGTGTGCTCACTCTCAAATAAATGCAACTTACATGTAATCTCTCTCTCTCTCTCTCTCTCTCTCTCTCTCTCTCACACACACACACACACACACACATGCACATGCACATGCACACTATTTATATATACATGCTTACATACCTATAGATACACATACATACATAATATATATAAGTGTGTGTATCTATAGGTATGTAAGCATGTATACAAAGATTTCATTGAAAGATGTGAGATGAGATCTTCTTAGATTCAAATTCAAAATTTCATTGGAAGATGTGAGATTTGGCTCCTCCTCACGCTTGCAGGAGGAGTGGTTATTTTGAAATAGCCCCACCTCCTTTGCCCACGTGGAGGGAGGTGGGGTTGTGGTTAATCCTGTATAGATTACATCCGACCACAAAAACTGGTGAGGGGAAACACCTGTTCTCAGTATTGTGGACATGCCTACGTTTTGGACATGGAAATTGCTCACAGTTGCAACCTCCCTCTATTAGGATGAGAGAATTGTAGGAAATCCACTATATATGAGCTATTATAGCCAACCAAGGGCTTAAGGGGTCATAATATACACAAAGCAACCTACCTCTATTAGGATGAGAAAATCGTAGGAAATCCACTATATATATGAGGGGGTGGCCTCTAGCTATTATAGCCAACCAAGGGCTTAAGGGGTCATAATATACACAAAGCAACTTTTTACTAGGAAATTGCTCACAGTTGCACCCTACCTCTATTAGGATGAGAGAATCGTAGGAAATCCACTATATATGCATTAGGGCCAAAAACGGCTAGAAAAGGGCTGTTTGTTAATCTAAGGATTAAGAAATTGTCCAATTGTGAATTGACACGTATACAAAAGTATGGCATTCTTGTCTCCTCCAAATGTCCTTTTAACGGTTCTATTTTAGTGGCGAACGGCTAAAACGGCTAAATTTAGACGTTTACGATGGCTAACATTAAAGTTTGGGTCCAAAATAGTGACATCTTGTTCCATTTTTTATTTCAAAAAATCAAGCATGAAGATACGAAATCCTCTTTTCAGGCCTTGAAAACAACGCTATTAATGACAAAACACCAAATTTTTCAGACGTCTACTTTCCACCTTCCCTTCATTTTGGCATATGGTTTATTCTCCTTTCTTTGCACTTTCAAAAGATTCACTATTCAAAAGATTCACTATTCAAAAGATTTACTATTTTTCTCTTATCTGTGAGCTTCTATGGCGTCCTCACGTCGTCCTTCTCATAATATAACTTCTTGTGATTTTCATAACACGAGAGAAGATGGTGTTTGGAAACCCATGTCTTTTCGTGTGAATGATTGGGTAACAATGCTTCCCTCTTGCAAAGGTGCCCACAGGGTGAAAAGAACCAAGCGAAATGAAGTGAAATCCCATTGGAAAGGTCGTGTTCTTGCATTCAAAGTGACCGACAATGGCTGGCTTGCAAAAGTTCAACATGTCTACATGGCCAAAGACATGGTGTTGAACTTGGATGAACATCCAATTCTCCATTCTTACTGTAATTCAACAAACCTTTATCTATTTGATACAACACAATATTTCTCTTTCTGATATATTTGTTGTTTGTTTCATTTCAGTTATCTTTCCGTCAACAGCTGTGGAGTGGCAGCCTGTTGAGAGCTTAAGTGGCACATTCAAAGCAATTCACAAGGGGATTGCAGATGTCATGTACGCAGACAAACCACCTTCATTTTACAAATCAGTGGATTTATTTGTGTATTTTGCAGAATACAGGGTTCCATCAAGAGAAGGTGTTCATGGAGAATTGTATGACATACCTATTCCCACAATAATGTCACTAGAATGGAAAGTTCCTGATCCAAATACCATAACAAGCTTCAAATCCAAAATCAAAGATGATATTCTTAAAGCAATGTCTCCTGGAAGGATTTCAAGAAGGATTAAACTTCAATGGTTCTTGCCTATACATGTCTTTGTGGCATGTTTCAAAACAATGGAATTGGAGAGGACAAGAACGATGTGGCTTAATAGAAGACTATCTCTGACTGATCTGGACACTGTACTTGGAGAAGGATGGAGTACCAAGGAAACTTTTCATATGGGGGACAATATCAGTTGTAGAGTAAGCCCAAATTCTTTGTCCATCTCATACCAACTGTGTCGCCAATCCCTAGTTTTGGGCTATGACTATAGGAGATGGAAAAGCAAGCTTGGTAGTTGGGTCCCTTTGGATTCTGAAGAGAATTGTCCAGAGTTTGAATTTAACATCATAGTCCATCCATTCATAGATCCCAGGAAACTCATAGTAACATCAAACTGGCGACTACAACATGTTAGAGAGTCGCTTGAGTTTCTGGATGAAATATAACCTGAATATAGATTCAAAGTAGATGATATTGTTATCCGTACAAGGATGGAGAGTGTAACCTCATGCATCACATGTCTCCTCCCAAAAAAAGTTGTATTTGAGCCACTTGCAAGGGCAAGTTTGTATAGTTGAAAAGGATTTCTCCAATAATGTAATCAATATATTCTGCTAGATTTCGTCTTGACTTCTTCACAAAATTGGTTAACAAATTGTTCGCGACACAAAACAAGGTTTAACAGTTGAATATCAAATTATTGATACTGAATTTAAGTACAGAAATTTGTCCCAAAAAGGGTGTGTTCATATGGACAAAATGAACAAAACAAAATCCAATATGTGGAATCACTCTACAAAATCAACTTTCCTTTTGGCATGAGATGACCCTGCATCTTTAGAGAATCTTTCTCTCGTCTGTTTGCTTCGATCAAATTTTGCTGATTGAGGTTCAAGTTCTGGAGTTTTCAGCACTTGAGGTGTTGGAGAGGAAGACTTTAGAGTGAATTCCCCTAATGGTGGTAAGTTGGGCTCCTCTCTGAGACCTTCACGTGTTGGCGAGGGAGATTTGGCAGTGGGGTCTGGTTTTGGAGAAGGTTCTTTGGTGGAGGTTGGCCTTGGAGACTTGGCAGTCTTCTTGGGGAACATGAACAAGAAATTTAATGGAGAGCCAACATTTGCCCTCTTACTACCTTTGTTGGACAAACGACGCTTCTGAATTTTAAATTTCACTGGTGAGTGAAAAGGAAGACCTTTAGCAGCACTCCTCTCTTTGACAGGGGTCTTCTCTTTGATAGGTGTCTTCTCTTGAGCTGGAGAAGAGCTCTTCTCTTTGGTAGGAGGACTAGGGATTTTCTCTTTGATAGGTGTCTTCCCTTGAGCTGGTGAAGTGCTCATCTCTTTGGCAGGTGGGCTAGGGCTCTTCTCTTTAACAAGTGGGCTAGGGGTCTTCTCTTTAGCAAGTGGGCTAGGGCTCTTCTATTTAACAGGAGGGGTAGGGATCTTCTCTGTAGCCTGAGGGATCTTTACTTTAGAATGGCTCTTCTCTTTAGAATGGCTCTTTTTCCCCTTGGAAGATCTGCTCTTGGTAGGGCTCTTCTTTCTCTTCTTCTTCTCTTTGGCAGAGGTCTTTTCCTTCTTGAATGAGTCATCCTTGTCTTTGCTTTCCTTCTTCTCCCTTTTCCTTTTCTTTGAAGTTGTATCCTTGGCTCCTTTATTAGGTGGAAAGGGAGAATCAGGATCATATGGATTGATGGATCTGCTCAAAACCATGGACACTGCCTTCTCCCTTACCCAACTTACCCAAGAATCTGGATACTCATGCAACTAAGACAAAAGAAAATAAGAAAGTAAGAAAACAGGTCACTAAATGTATTCACTAAATCAATCAATGGTTTTCATTCATGAACTTACAGGAAGTGTTGTCATTCTAAATCTTGACTCAAGAAATCTCCAAGCATTAGCAAGAACCATCCATCCACAAGATGTTGAGTCTTTCTGCAAGGGAACTTCCTGATTGAAGTACTTAAAATCTTCAAGTTTGTAGTCTACATAGGTAGAAGCTAGAAAACTCAAGATAAGTTTGGCAGCACTGCAAACATAAAATTTTGAGGGTCAACCAAATAATTGAAATCATGCAAGAAATTTGAGGGTCAACCCATGGAAAAGTTGATTCTTACATTTTACTTCTCCCATGGATGGATGCCAAAGAGTTCATAAAGATCACATCTCTATCCAATAGATTGATGATAATAAGACTCCAATGGCCTCTGTGATAATATGAGTACTGAAATGAGTTATGAATACTGTCATGTCTATAATAGGCAAAAGGTAATTGAGTATGAGTCTTACACTTCAACATAAGGGTACACAATGTAATTGCAGGTAAGCATATCAAAGTTTTTGAGAAAACTTGCAAGATCCCCTTGCCTATTGAAAAGGCACTGTGTAACAAGGGGATCAAGAATTGTCACTTGCACAGCCATTGATTCATGAAGATCCCTCATAAGACATCTGGAGACACAAACAAAACATGTCAACAAAATATGGTTTCTGAGAAATTCATCAAGAAAACAAAAGCAAATCCACACAAACCTCAGACAGATGAAGAGGACTGTGTCAGATATCTCAATATTAGGATTCACAAGCATGCTTGTGTCCTCAGGGGCAATGTCACAATACACCTCATCCTCTCCAGGCATGGACACATCTACTATCATTTGACCTGTCACATTCTGATAAAGCTCTGAATTGGATGAATGGAGAATTTCAGCTTGCTGAGAAAGAATGGCATCCTCTGAAATTTTCTCCTGCTCTCTCTCTTTTTCAACTTCTTCTTTGATATCCTGAGCTTTTCTTGTATCATAAGGATGAGAAATATCTTCAATAACAACAGATTGCTTGGGTTGCCTTGCTGGAGGGATATTAAGAATTTCAAAAGCTCTCATATCTTGACTTGGAATAGGCTCCAAAGCTTTGTCAAACTTATATCTAAGTCTGGACACCAGCACCAAATCTTTGCTCATAAGAGTGATCCTATGAGCAAATGCAGCAGCAATGTAGCCATCATTCATAAAGTCGATTAAAAAATCTTCAGCAGCCTCTTGAAGACACATGAGGGCCTGGGTCTCCCATCGAACTTTCTGAAGATTTGTGTTTCTCATTTTGCCAACTAACCTTTCTGATATGTCCCTGACAACCCGAGTAAATGGCAGTCGAGGGATGAGAAGACTTGTAGATTTCTGTGCTGCTCTTATCTCTCTTAAGGACTTCACCTGATAATTCAATCTCTTTCTTGCTGTCGCCCTCGCACGAGGCTTTGGAAGAGGCTTTTCTTGTTTGGAAGGTCCTGGCTTGTCTTCAGCTTTTTCAGTCTCCAATGGTGGGTAGACTTTCCTTGCAGTCTGCTTTGTCCTTGCCATTGAAGCTTAAAAAAGAGACCAGATGAAGCGATTTGTATAATAGGACAAAGAAATGAGGTAGCCCGAACGAAGCGATAGAGCGAATCCAAAGATAATGGAAAGTGATAATCGCTTGATTCGGGCACGAAATAAAAAAAAAGTAGAAGTCCCGAACGAAGCGATGAGGAGAATCCAAGAGAATCGGATGAGTGTAATCGCTTGATTCGGGCAGGAAATAAAGAAAACTAGAAGTCTCGAACGAAGCGATAAGGAGAATCCAAGGATCTCGGATAGGCGTAATCGCTTGATTCGGGCAGGGAATTGTGAAATCGCTTGATATGGGAAAAGTAGGTTTGGGAAATAAAAGGTAGGCTGCTTTCGCTTGATACAGTGTCGGAGAAAAATATGAATATTTTCAATAATATTAACTTTTTATACCTCGGATATGTCGTACAAAGTACCGTTGGGTACACGTGGCATGTAATCATTATTGCCACGTGGCATAAACGGTCACTATTTAATGTGTTTTAATCACGCAACATATATTTTTCAAAACTCACTTTCAATTTTTTTCCCCAGTTTTGGACCACTTATTTGCGTCAAATCAAGCTGTGCACCGTATTCTCTTCCTAGCCCTATTTTGCAAAACTAAAAATTTATTTCGAGACCTTGGAATTGTCAAAGCCCGCACCAAGCGATAGAGGCATTCCAATTTTTTTGGACCTTTCATTTTCGCTTCGTTCTGGCTCATCAGAATTTTTCAGGCATTTTTCTCAAATATCTCAATGAGTAAAGGTGTTGCGGGTCGACATGAACTTGTTGAAGAAAGCCCAAGTGAGAAACTCTTGAATGCTATTTTGCAAGATGGTCATGATATGAAGATATACATTGATGCAGTGGAGATTTTCAATCCAAGGTTTTCTCTTTCAGATGTTTTGTTGAAGCTAAAGGACATTCTTGAAGATGAGTACAAGCAATTTGAAATGTCAATTCAAGCTCATTGTTTTCGTATCGGAGACCATGATTTTTGTCACCTTACAGATTTTACACAGCTATTTGTGGAGAAAGCCAAAGTAACAAAGAGGTTCAGTAGATTTTCAAATAGAACCTCTTTCACATGCCCTTCATTTATTTCTTGTCCAATCCATAAAAAGCATTGCAACCTTGTCCCCAAGGATGTCTCCTTTCTTTTCTTCCTATTTTTGAAAGCAGAAATACAGGATAAAGAGCAACAACCAGAAATTGATGCAGAGAATGAGGAAGAAAACTTAAATGTCACCACAGTTTCAAAGTTAGAGAAATGTGAAGTTTTAGAAGAGGAAGAAATTGATGTTCAAGCTGAGGAGAGAGAAAGTGCCAATCTTGATGTTGCAGAATTTAGGGCTTCCACTATTACTGAAGAGCCTTCAGAGGAAGCAAGCATATCTGAATCCTCTGTTACTCTTCCAAACCTTCCTTTCTTCTATATCAATGAGAAAGATTTTATTCCTCTTTCCTATCTTCAATGTCTCTTCAATATCAGAGAAGACTACTGTATTGCAGCAATTTCAGAAGCTTGTGAAGTGGCCAAAGACTTTATTGATACAGAAGTAGAGCCAAAGGAAGAGTTTTTGGCACTTGATTTGCAAACATCTGACGACTCATTTATCCCTGCTAATGATGCACTTGCCTTGTGCCTTAAAAAAATGGAAGAGGGGAAACCTTCCTTGAGTGATGAGGATTTTGAGAACAGGCTTATTGAGTTAGGTATTGAGTCTTTTGGCAGAGATTTCAAGCTTCAGGCAGATTCTGATAAAGTGGAAAGGGTTGGCTCATGCAACTTGATGAAAGACAAAGTAGTAATTGAGGATGAGTTGCAGAAGGTAGCTTCCATTTAATCTTTTGTTAAATGTTATTCTGATTGTAATTTTTTTTTATTGAGGTTTTTGTCTTGCAGATTGAATTGCTTGATAAGGATGATTTTCTGGGAAGAGCTAGAGGCAGCAGAGTGAAATCTACAGAAACTAGGTCAAGAAGGCCTTCATCTGCTCTCATGCACTACTTGCCTACATTGGATAAGGCTGTGTTCTGTGCATTCCACATGAACTTCTCTGAAGATGCTGAGTTGCCAATATTTGCCTTGAAGGTGTTGTCAAGGTTCATGGGATATACTCCCCTTCAAATAAATGCTAACAAGGTTTTGCTTCTGGAGAGAGCTGCTGCTCTTAGAATCTTTGGATATGCTGCAGGTTTCAATGCCTCAAGAGCAGGATACTTTCTTTGCTACTCTAGCTATGCAG
The DNA here is from genome assembly GCF_041138505.1 of Cibotium barometz. NCBI lineage: Eukaryota > Viridiplantae > Streptophyta > Polypodiopsida > Cyatheales > Cibotiaceae > Cibotium > Cibotium barometz. The sequence goes on from NC_141074.1 coordinate 47,112,944, forward strand.
CTGCAGCTGAGGTGTCAGATATCAATCTTCTTGGAGGTTATAGAAGGAGAAAATTTTTGAGATACAGAGGTGACATGCCAAGTAGTCCCAAGAGAATCAAATACTAATGTACACAATATTTTGCAAGGACCGATTTTATTTCAGCAAAATTTTTTGTTAGAGGTACAAATGTGTTAGTAATCATTAGTCTCTTTCTTGAGGTGTTGGTGTAGTTTCAGATTGCTGGGTCTTTGATCTCATCCTTTGTAATTGCCTCCTGTAGAACCAATTGAATAATTTGTTTAGTGCATTGCTTCTTCTTTGTCCACCTCCTCCTCTTCGGGTACATCTAAAAAAGGAAGTTCTCGCTTGATAATGAGACTTTTCCATTCCTTGTGTATTCCATGTTGCAAGTGGTCCTTCTGTAGCAAAATATGGTCCATGCAAGTAAAGAATATGCTACAAAGACAATTTTTGTTAGTACATTTAAGAAATTACAAGTAATAAGTCTGGACACACCAATTTATAACTGTTTTGATAAGTCTGAATACTCACCAAGTAATAAGTTATGTCTTTTTCTCCCCAGGCATCTATGATAGCTTTGATCAAAAGCTTTATTGCGTTTTTGAAATCATCTGCATAAGTATTTGAACCAACTTGTCGTCTAAGGACTTTGAAAAAATTGTCGAGTTTTTTCCAAACTTCCATACGTTTGTTGGCTACATCTGGTCTACTTTTGACATTTGTGGTGATGACACATAGCTGTTTCCAACAGTTCCACATTGCGTTGACTTGTTTGGTGTCATGGTTGCTCAAAAATCTTCTCGCTTTTGCTCCTCCCATTGAAACATCTTGCAGAACATCACCTGTACCTCCAGAAAGAACAGGATCTTTTTTAAGATGCACTTCCCCACCATGAAAACCCATTTGAGAGAGCAAGGCTTCGCACTTTTCTATGCACTCATCTGCAAGTTTAGTCGGCTTAATAGAATATGCATAGTCCAGATGAAGTCTGAGCAATTTGTCCAAGATTCTTATCTCTGCATGCAATGTACATATATGCACATTTTTCAAATGTATTGGTAGAATTGGATCCCATATTTTAATAGAAGTTGGATAATCGACAACATTCACATTATTTCTGGATGGTGGTTTTCCAATCTCATTTTCTGCAAGCCATTCTTTTTTCCCTGTGCTTGCCATGCAATAAAGACATGGATATTTGGTATTTGCTCCTCCACATACACCAAACATACACTTCAACGCCTTGAGGTCGGCACTCAAATGCCATTCCACAATGAAATCACCTATGTCGTCAACATGAAGGTGTTCACCTGTATTTTGGCTCTGAATAACTGAAGAAATGTCTGTTTTTGAGAAGAGCCACTTTAATGTTTCATGACTCTCTACTGGTACCTGAGCTGATCCAATCCACCATAGCTCCATTTCTGATTGAGTTTTGTGGTATGGAGAATCAAGCTTACCTTGACTATAGTCCAATGCTTTATTCATTAGGGATATAGATATTCTTTCCATTTTTTGACATTTTTGGATTTGAGCTTCATCTAATTTTAAAACAAATACAAGTTTTCCTTCACAATCTATTTCTCTTATGTTGTAATATCTCACCATAAAAGATTGGACTTTTCTAATGTTCATCCAAATATTATTATAAACGTTGTATTCAAAAGATGATTTTTTTTTTTGTCTCTCATATGGCATTGTTCCCTCAATATGGAAATACTCTTCGAAATGTTTAGAAATTTCCTCATTTAACAGAGTTCTATATTTTCCAACATTGTGAGGTCTAGGCAACCCAAAAGCTTTGATTTTGTAATACTTAAGGACCCTGAACCAGGTTTTAGAGATGGCTCTGTATCCCTTTCTACTCACTCCCACTGTGTCACAAACTTCTTGCATTTGGGAAGGCTGGACTAATAAGTCCATATCTTTTAATAGATGTTGAAAGACCAGTTTTTTTTGAGTTTGATTTTCAGGAAGTTCTAAAAGTTTCAAGATATCCGACCTATTCATAAGCTCATTCAAAAATCTTACCCTTTCCTGAGCATTAGACATGTCAAATCCTAGAAGGTTAGTAACATGATCTCTTACAAGTTTTAACCTTTTTTTTCTTTGTCCAGATCTCTCTGTTAAGTTAACTACATCCCGCATTCGTTTTACTCGTGCTCTTAATCCTATTGGAGTTTCTTTTAAGGTTTTCAATTGATCATTTTCTTGTTTCAAAGACACTATTTTGTTTTCAAGTTCTAAAATTTTTGTTGCATTCAAAGATGAAGTATTTTGAAGATATGTAGTATATTCTGCATAATTAATATGTGATTGAGATAGTCTTGAACTATAACCAAGTAAGCCATCCTCCCCATCACCAACAAATCTAATCAAATCATGTGGTGTGTGAAAAGAAGGATACCTTCCTGTTTTGGGATCCGGTGGATATAGACTTCCATCTGTCCATAGGTCAATATGCTTCTTTCCTTCGTTGCGAAGATGTTGAGCTTCATTTGCACATGAAAGGGATCTTTGGTAGACACTCCGTGTAGTTGCATACTCTTGGTTGAGCTTGATGTTCAAATGAAACTTACGATTAGATGTATCACTCATTACTAACGAGCAAAAAATATAAGCAGAGCTATTAGATCATGAGAGACACAGAAGAATGAGAATGAGATGTAGCTTGTGAAATTTTTAGAGAAGCAGAGGAGTGAAATTTTTTTGGAGAATGGATAAGAGCGCGTTTGGAGAGAATGGTCATTTTGCCGCGTAGTCACTAAAAGAGGACAAATTTCGAGACGAGCCATTAAAGAGTAGCATGAAAACGATCTATTTTTTTAGATTTTAAAATATGCACTTAGATACGTATTCAATCAGATAGATACGCTTTAAATACCCAAAACGGCTAAATTTGGAGCCGTTTTGACCGTCAACATTCTACTAATTAGCAAGTTAGCGAAATTCCTTACACAGCCCATTTTGAGACGTTTTTGGCCCTAATGAGGGGGTGGCCTCTAGCTATTATAGCCAACCAAGGGCTTAAGGGGTCATAATATACACAAAGCAACTTTTACAAAATTATACTTCTACTCAAAGTGGCCTCCTTTTAGAGGCCGTCCCCATAGGCCCTCTAGATGCCAAGAGATTAGGGTTGTAGCAAGTGTAGAAAGTCCGCATATTTGATAAAGTTTCTAGAAAAGTCAATCGATAGTAACCTATTGCTATTAGCTGGTGACCTGCAGCGTGTCGAGCGAAGTGAAAACCCTCGGACCATCTACACATTTGTAGTACCTTTTTTACTTTTTAACATGTAATAGTGCGTTGCATGTATGCAACAACCTCCTGCAAAGCGTCCCACCCTCTACATTTTCTTAGTATGGGGGTAGCCTTATACAAAATTAGACTTGCTACCCAAGTCTTTCCAAAGCTCGACATATCAATGCAATTCTTTCAAATAAACCTAGCTCTTATTCAACGGCTAAAGACTTTTCCTATGACAAAATAAATCCACAAAAATTTAGAGAAATCTCAAGTGTCATTCGTGTGGTTCTTCACATGCGATATTTGCACTATTCTTCAAGTCTTTCCAAAAAGTAATATGCTCGACATATATGCAATTCTTTCAAATAAACCTAGTTCTTATTCAATGGGTAAAGAATTTTCCCATAACTAAAATAAATCCACAAAAATCTAGAGAAATCTCAAGTGTTATTCGTGTGGTTCTTCACATGTGATACTCGCACTATTCTTCAAATGTCATTGCTTTCAATATTCGAGCTCCTCTTCACCTATGTCACATGCAATTGCCTGATTAATTTATTTAAAACAGCAATTACATTAACAAGCACAAATTCCCATTCACCAATCAATAACCGTAGTAACACTATAACTCGTCTCATTGCCTCAAGCACGCGCCACGTAGTCATTACTCGCATGCTTCTTCACTTGCGATACTCGCACTATTCTTTAAAATCTGTCGCTATCAATCTTCGAGCTCCTCTTCACCTATCTTATATGCAATTGCTTGATCAAATTATTTAAGACAACAATTACATGAACAAGCACAAATTCCCACCCACAATTTACAACTCGTTATGGCCTCAAGCACATGCCACGTAGTCATTCTTTACATGCGATACTCGCGCAACACTATCATTTTTAATCTTCAAGCTCCTCTTCACCTATCTCACATGCCATTGCCTGCTCAATTATTTAAAACATCAATTATATTAACAAGCACAATTTCTCATTCACCAATCAGTAACCGCAGTAACACTACGGCATGTCATGGCCTCAAGCACCCTCCCCGTAGTCATTAACAACTTAATATTTTTTATGGAACCACCCATGATATCAACTTATTAGCATGGTGCGGTAATAGTGTCCCCAAATTATTGAAGAGCGCATTCTCGTGACATAACCATAAGGAAACCTGCATCCACATGCATGGTAATTGGGTCAACCTCCAAACCACCTACATAAATCTTGAACGAGGTGTTCTCCACTTACGGGAGCCATGATGTAGGAAAGCATGCAACAAGAGTGTAAAAATTGTTGGATATTTCGGAGCTCCATGTGTGAACCTCTCCTAACTTCATGTGTGCAGCCATGTGAAACACCCTTTAGTGTTGGAAATAATGCCCAAACATGTGTTTATTTGCCTAAGGTTATTTCCTTCATTTGTGTAGCTGTAAGTGCCTCTTAGGTGAAGCACTTTTATTTAACATCTAGCCCACCAATTTACCTTGATTTAGGAGAACCTCATCCATCTTTATAGGCCCTCAATTATCTCCACTATTTTAGCCTAGCTACTCTCTACCCTTACACCTCATAAGTGATGCACGCAGAGCTTGGCTCTCTCTTAATGTACTTGCCTATATATTAGGCCTCTCATTTTCAATAAGTAACGCTCTCATTTTCCACTTAACCTCGCCCACATTATGCTCATTTGATTAGCCCATTCTTAATCACTTCAACTTAGTTTAATTATGCTTAAAAATGAAGTTTAATTTGTGCTTCAGTCCGCCTTCAATACGATATGGTATCAAAGCTGATGGTGGCAGTCGACTGAATCCGACTGCCCAACTGATTCCGACTAGCCTGTCTTGCTAATTTCGACTGTCCGGCTAAATTCGACCTGACCGACTGAATCCGACTACCCAGCTAATTCAAAGCTTTGGACTTGCTCTATGCACATGGTCACTTGCTGATGCTGCTAATCATTAATATATGTACCCACCATTTGTTGTTGCCCCTCCAAGTGTCGCCCTCTATACTTACACCCATAGCCTTCCAGCCACGCTACTCTAGCCACTACTTATTTCTTTTTAAGTTTTTTATAAGGCTTAAAGCCTTGGCCTAAGGCTTATTAAAGCTTTTTTAAAAGGCTTTTTAAATTGAGTTGGCTGACTTTGAAAGCACTACCTCTGTGAGCTGATTGCTCTCAACAATTGTAGAAGACGGTGCTCAAGTCCAACAATATTTTTCAATCTTAGCCTTTGTGCTCTTATATGGTTTGTATGCTACATCTATCATGTTTACTTTATGGACCTATTTTTCAAGAGGACAGTACTTCAATAATGCTTGTGCTCTCGGAGATTTTGAAGACCAACGACAAAGCTTGTTTTTCAAAGGCTAGCTACTCATATGGAGAACAAGAAGTGCCGCACCATCTAGTGGAACATCATGAGGCCTTCTTTAGGGCCTACTTTCCTTTTGGTGATTATGCTTTTTGATGCTCCATGGCATTGGTCTATTTATCTGTCACTTTATTATTTGTTTTAAGGCTTAAATACCTTTCTTGCGACATTGTAAACCAAGGAGTTTTTGATGTACCATCTTTTCATACGGGCATCTTTTGTTTATGTGAAAGATCCCTGCCCGCTCCGCGCAACGAATTCGGGGGTGCTAGCACAGCGGAAGTAGCACTTCTTGCGTAGGACAGAGCCTCTCACTTGGGACCTCACCCACGGATATCCGGACAAGAGACTAATCCCTCGGTTCTTCCAAAACCGAACCCGGAAAAACTTCCCTTGCCTAGAAAGCACGGGCGATTCCTCCAAGATATTTTTATTCTAATATAGTCAGGAGTCTTAACTAACCGAACTGATCCGACTGAGCCCGTAAGTCTCATGGTAGGATCAAGGAAGAAACTTGCACTTGGATCTTAAGAGACCAACGCTTTTTTCCTCATCAAGAGGCACAACCATTGATTCTTTTCCATAGAACAAGACTATCGGGGATTTACTTCATCTATCGTACTATAACAGAGTTGAGTCTCATTTTAGGGATCCATCAGTCCAGCCTAACCCCATCCACTCCCATGGGTTAGCCAACTGCCCAACCACTATAGTGATAGGATCCATTTAGGAATTTGGTTATGTTTTGTCCCGGGTACTAGGGAAAAAAAATCCCTAGGCCCCCTAGCCGACGCTTTATGCAAACTTCAAGATAGTCACACCACTTACACACCCAATATGAAATTGCCTTTTTCACAGATCCAGTTGTCTTTAAAACAATCTTTTAATGAAACCATAGTATCACTGATCATAATCCTCCAAAATATCCGGTTGAATTCTAATTTCCAATCATTCCTTCATCGGTCTACCTATGGCATCATTGGCAACCAGAACGCTCACCACCTGTCTACTTAGGGGCCTTTTCAATAGTTCCTAGCTCATAGTACCCGAAAATATATTCACTTATAAAAATCCAGATGGACTCTCCGTTGAAGATCACCAAGATCAGCCAACAGATCCATATAAAAGAGCCATGGACTCATCCGTTGAGGACCAGCAAGGTCAATCAAGTAGATCCATGCCCAAGTTCAGAAAACAACTCTAACACCTTGTCCCATTTTCTTCCTCAACGTACGCATGGGTATCTTCGGCGACCCCCAGAGCCCGAGTACCATATGGTCAGCACCCTCTAGGATCCTTCGCAGGTCACCTACTAGCACTTCACACATAGGCCGCTTCCTTGGTCTCTCATCCACCGTACCAGAAGCTCACCATTTAAATGGTCAAGACGTCGGCCGACCTTGCTATGCAACACGTCTTCCATTGACTCTCCGTCAGCTGTTGCAACTATCACTTAGGTCTTCATGACCTCATTCACAAGACGGTCAAAATGCTTCCCCAGCATTCTTGACATAAAACAATCATTTAAAAACATGTCATAAATACAGTTTCTATAATAAACTCTCGTCTTTCCACATATGTATTCCCATCGTCCTTCATCTATCCTTGGTCCCTCATCCACCGTACCAGAAGCTCACTATTTAAATCGAACTGAGGCTGGTAAAGACCTCGGTCGACCTTGCTACGCAACACGTCCTCCATTGACTCTCCGTCAGCTGTTGCAACTAGCACTTAGGTCTTCATGACCTCATTCACAAGACGGTCAAAATGCTTCCCCAGCATTCTTGACATAAAACAGTCATTTAAAAATATGTCATAAATACAGTTTCTATAACAAACTCTCGTCTTTCCACATTGTTTCACATCAATCTATATTTCTTAATCCACGTCCAATCATATGTATTCCCATCGTCCTTCATCCATTCTCATCCAATCACATCCAATCACATCCAATCATATGTATTTCCATCATCCTTCATCCATTCTCATCCAATCACATCCAATCACATCCAATCATATGTATTCCCATCGTCCTTCATCCATTCTCATCCAATCACATCATATTCCATCTCATCACATCTGTCCACATTTATCCTCATCACATCTATCCACATTTATCCTTATCACATCTCCTCCATTCGCATCTACCCATGTCCATATCTCATCACATTACATTCATTCACATCTCATCCATTCATATCTACCCCGATCCACATCACATCCATTTCACATCACATCTCCTCCATTCACATCTATCCCGATTCACATCACATCCATTTCACATCACATCACATCACATCTCATCCATTCACATCTATCCAGATTCACATCACATCCATTTTACATCACATCTCATCCATTCACATCTATCCCGATTCACATCACATCTCATCCATTCACATCTTTTCTAGATTTTTGCCAATTGCTTGGCCTAGATAAAGGTTCTTTTTCTTGACGACTATTTTCATATTTTTTCTTAATTTCTCAAATGAATTATATTCAATATTCTTCTTTTGAATAAAAGAATTCATGGGATCTACAAAAATAATTCTACCCATATTTTCCAATAATGCTCAAAATTCTACTTTTGATAAATACTCATAATTTGAATTATGCTAAAAATTCCTCTTTTTTCCATTTAATTTCTTGGATCTCAATTATCATGGAAATTTCTCTTTTTGTGTTTAAATGATTACATTCAAATGTAATGAGAATTCCTCTTTTATCATAGAATAAATTTATCTAAAATTTCTCTTTTCTTTAATAAAAATATCCATTAATTCAATATGCCAAGAATTCCACTTTTACTATTTAAATGATTGAATTCGAAATGTTATGGGAATTCCTCTTTTATAATTTAAATATTTCTCATACATAAAATAAATTTATCTAAAATAAAATATCCATTAATTTCAATATGCTAAGAATTCCACTTTTTTCATTTAAATGATTGAATTCCAAATGTCATGGGAATTCCTCTTTTATCATTTAAATAAAATTACCATAATTTTCTCTTTATGCATAAACCTTAAAAATTAGTTTTCCATTGAATGTGATGAAAATCATTCTTTTTAACGTAGGATGACCAATCCTAGGATATGGTAGAAAGTTCTCTTTTCACGTTATGCATAAGAATGAATTATGTATCAATTTCTTAAAAATTTTGCCATAGCTCCGCTGCTATTATTGATAATTTTTAATATTTTTAAAAAGAATAAACTTAGTAATACAATTATGATAGTATAACTATCTTCTAAACTTAAATCCAATTTATGGATTTAAATCATAAGATTATCATAATTTTAGAAGCATAAAAGTATAAAAAGTCACTTTCTTAACCTCTAGCTTCACAAGCCTAGAGTTTGATTTGTGAATTGAGATTTTATCAATGAGAAGCATCATTTGAATAGAGAATTGGTCATAGGAAGGGCCATTCTTTTGGGGAGGGAGAGATAAACATAAAAGCATCCTAATTAAGCATAAATATAAATTTATCTTAATTATTTATTACAACTCTTAAGAAAAGCTTGATTTGCATTATAAACACTTAATTTAGAAACTTCTCAAGCTTGAGAGGGGTGAGAAGTGAAAACATTGAGGATAGTATCAATTATGATAAAAGTCACACTTTTATAATAAAATAATCAACTTTTATGCATACCTCTATGTATGAAATTCAATTATAATAAAAGTCACACTTTTATAATAAAATAATCAACTTTTATGCATACCTTTATGCATGAAATTCAAATATAATAAAAGTCACACTTTTATAATAAAATAATCAACTTTTATGCATACCTTTATGCATGAAATTCAAATGACCATGATGTGGACTTGAAGCCAAATGGGTTGACACCATCCATGCCCAAGCCAATACGTAAGTGATGATGGGCCCAATCCGAGATGGAGGGAGGAAGGGGGTGACGGTGGTGTTGGGGAAGGGGGTGGCGAGGGAACACGAGATGGTGTGGTATCGAGTGAGGGATAGGATGGCGGGTGAAGAGGTTAAAGTGGAGAAGCTGGTGCCTGATAGGATTTTGGCATGGAGTGTGGGTGGTTGGAGGTAGTACCACTTTTTTCACCTTTTGGTGGTACCACCAATAGCCCCTAAAAGGAGGGAAGTTTAGTGTTTTTAAAATTAGTAATATAGAAAATAGTGGACCATCATAATATTAATTGGGCCCACCTCTTCAAAGCATGCAATGATTTGGCGCCCCCCTTCTCTTAATATGGAAAATAGTGGGCCATCATGAAAAGGAAACGGGCCACCCTCCTTTAAGCATGCATTGATTTGGCCTGTCGCGCGCTCCCCCCTTCTCCCTCTACTGCTCTTCTCCCTCTGCTCCGTTCCTGCATTCCCTCTTACCAAGCAAGCTTCCTGCCCATTCATCCCTCTGCTGCCTCGCATCACTCACGGTTTCACCATTTCACAGAGCCGAGAGATGAGTGATCCCACCCCCAAGAAGAACACACTCCCTAGAGGTGCAAGAGACCCTTTGCGGATGCTGACTTGGTCATGCAGACCCTTCACCGATGCCAGAGCAAGGTGAAGCTTCCCAGACAACATGCGGCCCCCAAACAGGAAAGTCTACTCGGAAAGGTATTGTGCTCCTCTTCCATGTCTGCGCATGCACATATCCTTCTTACACATCTCCTTCATTGGCTTTTGTTTGCACATTTTTTCCCTGTCAATGCATGCTCCCCTTGAGAACTAATGTTTGCTTGATCTCTTATTGACAGCGTCATCTGAGTACGTAAAGCTCTCCTGTTTTCGCCACTCAGCAGCAGCTGAGTTGTATGCTGAGTATGGCTTGAGCATGGAGGGCAAGCTGCCCAAAGACCTTACTGTCGAGGATTTGCCACCTGAGGAGTGGTTGACTGTCTTCAACGTTCCCGACCGAAAAGAAGAAGACAAAGGTCTTCCTGCATATGGTGCAGGATCACCTATACGACGCTTGTCGTCTTTTGTATCGAAAGTGTACCAGGCTGCCCCCTCTAATGGGAAACTAATGACAAAGTTTGCTAGTGGGTTTGCCTTTGAGAATTGTGCAGCTGCTAAAGCTCAACGCGAAAGTCACAAGATTGCATGGGCTGTGGTGGGTGGTATGGTCTTGGAGAATGTGAAGGCTCAACGGGGAGGTTTGAATCGCAAAGTGAGGAAGTTCATGTCCGATTACGGTGTTTCTGTCTTATATGGACAAACAGAGCATGCTGTTGACTCCTACGCCTTGACAGTGTCTAATCACCCTGCAAAACCGACTGAGGTTGCATCCCAGTCCCTATACATAGAATGGTTAGGTAGAATTGCTGAAGATCTTGATGGGCAGGCCCATATTGCTGAAGCGAAGGTTGGTTCTACTAAATTGGTCTTAGCAGAGAAGAGGGATTTGTGGCTACGCAACGAAGGCACCTATTCGGCCTATGCCTCGGTTATAGTAGAGATGAAGAGACTTAGAGCAGACATGGAGATATTAAAAGCATCTCCCCTAGAAAATGAAGCTCTCATTCTGAAGAAGGAAGCTGAGATAGGAGTGCTGGAGAGGGTGGTCTCAGTGGCTTCTGGTGCTGTGACGTCTGCTAGAGAGATGAAGGAGGAGGTGTCCACTATGCAGGTACTTTTGAAAACTCAAGCATTTTTCTGTCCTTTAAGTAGTGGTCCAAGCACTTGCAAGTGATATATGCACTTGCAAGTGATTTAAGCACTTGAAAGTGCTCATACATTTACACCACTTGAAAGTGCTTGTTTCACTTGCAACAAGTGCTTAGAGGTCATTGAGTTCATAGACCACTCATAAGTATTGAGACCACTTGCAAGTACTGTGACCACTTGCAAGTGTTATACCACTGTAATTGCTTACATCACTAGCAAGTGCATAGAAATCATGCAAGTTCTTAGAAGTTTAACAAGTGCTTAGACAACTTGAAGGTGCTAAGACCACTTGCAAGTGGTCATACCACTTGCAAGTGCTAAGGCCACTTGTAAGTGTTCATGCCTTTTGCAAGTTCTAAGACCACTTGCAAGTGTTCATACCACAGTGCCTAGGCCACTAGCGAAGTTCAAGACCACTTGTAAGTGTTCATACCGCTTTCAAGTGCTCATACTGCTTTCAAGTGCTCATACCACTTGCAAGTGCTTAGACCACTTGAAGGTGCTTAGACCACTTGAAGGTACTCACACACCATCTTGTCTTTGCCAAGCTTGCTTGCTCTCTCGCTCTCTCTCTCTCCACTAGCCATACCTCATCATAAGATCAATCGTTTGTGATACTGCCAAACCGGCTACTCGCCCATAAGATCAATCGTTTGTGATAGGCCGAGCATCAGTGGGGGGTCAAATGTAGTAGCCACTACATTGTTATCACTTCCATGCATCCTATTTGGCATCGATGTAGAGCCGGAGGACATGAATGTCCATACAATCTATGATCTTGGCTAGTAGCGTAGATGGCAATCGAGTAGGATGTGGATGGCCTCGTCGAACTCGATGCAATCCAGAGGATTGCGTGCCAGTTGAGGGGACTAAGGGGGGGATCCACCTCATCTTGCTCCTGTGGGGGTTAGGGTGGAATTTTGCCCTTTTCTAGGGGGGTGCGTGAAGGCAGGTTAGCAGGTTGGGGTTGTTGAGGTGGAGGAGTGTTGGAGGTAGAGGGGGTGGTGCCAAGCGTGGCATCGAAGACAGGATGTGGGCAAGTTGATGTAGAAGGGAGATCTTTAGGGAGCGATGATGGGCCCAATCCGAGATGGATGGAGAAAGTAGGTGGTAGTGGTGTTGGGGAAAGGGGTGGCGAGGGAACATGAGGTGGTGTGGTATGGGGTGAGGGAAAGAGGGGAAGGGTGGTGGGTGAAGTGGTTGAAATGGGGAACCTGGTTCCAGATAGGATTTTGGCAGGGAGATTGGGTGGTTCGAGGGAGTGGTGGGCACTAGTGGGGGGTGGGTTGAGTGGCAATTAAGAGCTGTGGTGCCTGGGTGGGATGGGGGTGTGGGTTAGGAGAGGCAGTTGATGGGGGTGTGGGTTAGGAGAGGCGATTGCTGGGGATGAGGTGTGGGGGCACGCCAGTGGAATGGTACTCACCCTCATTGTCATCGTCATTGTCTTCGCTGTCATCAATGGGGTCTCCTTCAGGGCAATTGTTTCCTGGCATTTGGAGAAGAAGAAGGCCTTAGCCTCTTGAGCCTCTTCGACAATGATGTCACATGGAAATGCGATGTGAGATTCATTGAACTAGAGGATGGTGGTGGGGACGATGACTTCTAGTTGGCAGTAGACCCAGGTGTAGAGGATGCTTGAGTAGGAAGGGACGCTGACCAGGTCTATGGCTTGAGTAGAAAGGGACGCTGTGACTGCTCACCCATAAAATCAATTGTGAGGGGCCCAGTATCGGTGGGTGGCAGGTCGTCAAATGTAGCCACCACGTTGTCTCTGAAGGTGCTATCACTTCCATGCATCCTGCTTGGTGTGGATGTAGAGCCGGAGGACATGAATGTCCATGCGGTTGTTGTAGCCTGGCGATGGAGTGGCATCGTCAGACTCACTGTGTGATCCAAAGGATCGTGCCAACTAAGGGGGTTGAGGGCGGGATCTACCTCATCTTGCTAATGTGGGGGATTTTGCCATCTTCTAGGGGGGTGGGTCAAGGCAGGTTAGTGGGTTGGGGTTGTTGAGGTGGAGGGGGTGGTGCCGAGCGAGGCATCGAAGATAGGATGTGGGCGTGCTGATGTAGAAGGGAGATGTTTAGGTAGCAATGATGGGCCCAATCCGAGATGGAGGGAGGAAGGGGGTGACGGTGGTGTTGGGGAAGGGGGTGGCGAGGGAACACGAGATGGTGTGGTATCGAGTGAGGGATAGGATGGCGGGTGAAGAGGTTAAAGTGGAGAAGCTGGTGCGTGATAGGATTTTGGCGTGGAGTGTGGGTGGTTGGAGGTATTATTGGTGGGCACTAGTGGGGGGTGGGTTAGCTGGAGCTTGGGTGGGATGGGGGGTGTGGGTTAGGAGGTTGTTGTTGGGAGTCGAGGTGGGGGGGCATGGTTGTCTCCACTAGTGGAGTGGTACTCACCCTTGTTGTCATCATCGTCATCGATGGGGTCTCCTTCAGGGGGCAGCTACTACCGAGAATTTGGAGAAGAAGAATAAGGCCTTAGCCTCTTGTGCCTCTTTGACAGTGATGTCAATGGGAAAGGCGATGTGGGATTTGTAGAATTGGAGGATGCCGGTGTGGCAGGGTGAAAGCATGTATAGGTGGTACCACTTTTTTCACCTTTTGGTGGTACCACCAATAGCCCCTAAAAGGAGGGAAGTTTAGTGTTTTTAAAATTAGTAATATGGAAAATAGTGGGCCATCATAATATTAATTGGGCCCACCTCTTCAAAGCATGCAATGATTTGGCACCCCCCTTCTCTTAATATGGAAAATAGTGGGCCATCATGAAAAGGAAATGGGCCACCCTCCTTTAAGCATGCATTGATTTGGCCTGTCGTGCGCCCCCCCTTCTCCCTCTACTGCTCTTCTCCCTCTGCTCCGTTCTTGCATTCCCTCTTACCAAGCGAGCTTCCTGCCCATTCATCCCTCTGCTGCCTTGCATCACTCACGGTTTCACCGTTTCACAGCCGAGAGATGAGTGATCCCACCCCCAAGAAGAACACCCCCCTAGGAGGTGCAAGAGACCCTTTGCGGATGCTGACTCAGTCGTGCAGACCCCTTCACCGATGCCAAAGCAAGGTGAAGCTTCCCAGATAACATGCGGCCCCCAAACAGGAAAGTCTGCTCGGAAAGGTATTGTGCTCCTCTTCCATGTCTGCGCATGCACATATCCTTCTTACACATCTCCTCCATTGGCTTTTGTTTGCACATTTTTTCCCTGTCAATGCATGCTCCCCTTGAGAACTAACGTTTGCTTGTTCTCTTATTGACAGCATCATCTGAGTACGTAAAGCTCTCCCGTTTTTGCCACTTAGCAGCAGGCTGAGTTGCATGATGAGTACGGCTTGAGCATGGAGGGCAAGCTGCCCAAAGACCTTACTATCGAGGATTTGCTACCTGAGGAGTGGTTGACTGTCTTCAAAGTTCTCGAAAAGAAGAAGACAAAGGTCTTCCTGCATATGGTGCAGTATCACCTATACGACGCTTGCCGTCTTTTGTATCAAAAAGTGTACCAGGCTGCCCCCTCTAATGGGGAACTAATGACAAAGTTTGCTAGGGGGTTTGCCTTTGAGAATTGTGCAGCTGCTAAATCTCAACGCGAAAGTCACAAGATTGCATGGGCTGTGGTGAGTGGTATGGTCTTGGAGAATGTGAAGGCTCAACAGGGAGGTTTGAATCGCAAAGTGAGGAAGTTCATGTCCGATTATAGTGTTTCTGTCTTATATGGAAAAACAGAGCATGCTGTTGACTCCTACGCCTTGACAGTGTCTAATCACCCCCTGCAAAACCGACTGAGGTTGCATCCCAGCCCCTATACATAGAATGGTTAGGTAGAATTGCTGAAGATCTTGATGGGCAGGCCCATATTGCTGAAGCGGAGGTTGATTCTGCTAAATTGGTCTTAGCAGAGAAGAGGGATTTGTGGCTACGCAAGGAAGACACCTATTCGGCCTATGCCCGGTCATAGTAGAGATGAAGAGACTTAGAGCAGACATGGAGATATTAAAAGCATCTCCCCTAGAAAATGAAGCTCTCATTCTGAAGAAGGGGAGTGCTGGAGAGGGTGGTCTCAGTGGCTTCTGGTGCTGTGACGTCTGCTAAAGAGATGAAGGAGGAGGTGTCCACTATGCAGGTACTTTTGAAAACTCAAGCATTTTTCTGTCCTTTAAGTAGTGGTCCAAGCACTTGCAAGTGATATATGCACTTGCAAGTGATATATGCACTTGCAAGTGATTTAAGCATTTGAAAGTGCTCATACATTTACACCACTTGCAAGTGCTTGTTTCACTTGCAAGTGCTTAGAGGTCATCGAGTTCATAGACCACTCATAAGTATTGAGACCACTTGCAAGTGATACCACTGTAAGTGCTTACATCACTAGCAAGTGCATAGAAATCATGCAAGTTCTTAGAAGTTTAACAAGTGCTTAGACAACTTGAAGGTGCTAAGACCACTTGCAAGTGGTCATATCTTTTGCAAGTGGTCATACCACTTGCAAGTGCTAAGGCCACTTGTAAGTGTTCATGCCTTTTGCAAGTTCTAAGACCACTTGCAAGTGTTCATACCACTTGCAAGTGCCTAGGCCACTAGCGAAGTTCAAGACCACTTGCAAGTGTTCATACCGCTTTCAAGTGCTCATACCACTTGCAAGTGCTCAGACCACTTGCAAGTGCTAAGGCCACTTGCGAGTGCTAAGGCCACTTGTAAGTGTTCATGCCTTTTACAAGTTCTAAGACCACTTGCAAGTGTTCATACCACTTGCAAGTGCCTAGGCCACTAGCAAAGTTCAAGACCACTTGCAAGTGTTCATACCGCTTTCAAGTGCTCATACCACTTGCAAGTGCTTAGACCACTTGAAGGTGCTAAGACCACTTGCAAGTGGTCAAGTGGTCATACCACTTGCAAGTGCTAAGGCCACTTGTAAGTGTTCATGCCTTTTGCAAGTTCTAAGACCACTTGCAAGTGTTCATACCACTTGCAAGTGCCTAGGCTACTAGCAAAGTTCAAGACCACTTGCAAGTGTTCATACCGCTTTCAAGTGCTCATACCACTTGCAAGTGCTCAGACCACTTGAAGGTGCTAAGAGCACTTGCAAGTGGTCATACCACTTGCAAGTGCTAAGGCCACTTGTAAGTGTTCATGCCTTTTGCAAGTTCTAAGACCACTTGCAAGTGTTCATACCACTTGCAAGTGCCTAGACCACTAGCGAAGTTCAAGACCACTTGCAAGTGTTCATACCGCTTTTAAGTGCTCATACCACTTGCAAGTGCTTAAAACACTAGCAAAAGCACAAAGCACATACAATTTCTAAGACCTTTAACAGGTGCTTAGAACACTTGGAAGAGCCACTTGCAAGTGGTTGCATCATTTGCAAGTGCTTAGACCTTAGGGCACTGCACAGACCACTTTCAAGTGCTTAGACCACTCACTGGTGCTTAGACCTTAGGGCACTGCATAGACCACTGACAGGTGCTCAAACCACTTACACATGCTTGAAAGTTCTGGTGGTTGGTTGTTTTTCATTATGTGCAGGCTTCGGTTGAGGAAATGGAGCATGTGCTATGTGAGCTGAGGAGACAGGCCTCCTTCGTGAGGCATGCACTTTCTTGAAGAGAGAGGGCAGAGCCCTTCTAGTGCCTACCCCGACTGCCAAGTCTGTCCTAGGTGCTGACACTATCCTCATTGGTGGATCTTGTGTGGCCTGTGGCCAGCTGCTGTCAAGCAAACAAGCGGCCGGCGTTTATTATCTGCCATGTGCCCACAAGTGCCACCCCTTTTGCTTTTCCATTGTCTGTGCGACTGAGCCCAAGTGCATTGTTCCAGACTGTTTGTGGGAGATACCACTTGTAGCAAGATGTTGGGCACTTGGGAATGCATATGAGGAGTCCATAGGTAAGGCATGCCTCTTTCATAGGACAGGATTCATGCTACTTTTGATATGTACAGTAATTGTCTGTTATGTCTCAAGTGAGCCAGAGGCTGGCGAGGGGGTGGACCCAGCCGCTTCCACCTCGTCCATGCATGATGTGGATGCCCCCTTCGACCTAGACGCCTTGATGATGGTGAAATATAAAAACATGGTGGGTGGTTGTAGTCTGAAAAAGCTGATGTGCTTTGTGATGGAGGCATCCTATGGAGAGACCTGGTTCTGAGATCACACAAGGTAATTTTGGTTGCTGTAACATGTTGTCCTCAGACATGATTATCCATGATCATTGTGATCATATTAACTACCTATGCTCCTAACTTGATTTCCTATTGCTATCCCAGGCACTGATGTCATTAAGACATTAAGTCATGTTAGTGCTCCAACTGGAGAGCCAAGCCGCGTCGACAAAGGTGTACATATACTGAAGAGGAGTTGGACCCAGATATGGAAGAGACCCTCCAATTTGTTGTAGGAGAGCTGCGGAAGAAGAAGAAAATGTAGGTGGAGGATGGGCCTCTTCGGGACCCCAAGAAAAGTACTAACCCAATTTTCCCCAAAGCCCAAGCATGCAAGAAGCTTTAGCTTCTTGCAACTTTGTAGCTTTTTGCTCATGCAAGCTGCATTATTTTGTGGCAATATAATATATAAGTCCTTTGTCTCAGTGTATGTGCGTGTCCTGACCATATAATATTATTTTGTGGCAATATAATATATAAGTCCTTTGTCTCAGTGTATGTGCGTGTCCTGACCATCTTAATTGTTGTGCATGTAGTTAAAATTCAAGTTGTTGGCTCGAAAACCCTACCACCCACCATTGATGAGGTAGAGCACATTGATGAGCACTGTCCTCCACGCTATCAGTTTCGACGCTTCAATGACTCTCAAGACCTGGCAGTCGTTGTTGACTTTAACAAGGTTCTTTTGTGCATGCACGATAAGCGTGCAGGACAGAGATTCTCCCAAATGTCTCAACGCTGTACTTTTCCAAAGTCCGTGAGGATGAGAACATCACCTATTACGTATGGCAGGATGCAGATGTGTTCTTACTTGCGTTAAGTCAGGTTGCAGAGGTATTTGTGTGGACCTCCCACAGAGGCAGGGAATTGGAGACACCCATGGATAAGTGCCTGCCTCAAGTCACGTTGCAGAGGTATTTGTGTGGACCTCCCACAGAGGCAGGGAATTGGAGACACCCATGGATAAGTGCCTGCCTCAAGTCAAGAAATGCATGAGTGGATGGCTGTCACAAACCGCTTGCCATGTTTGCACTTGGCGCTTTGATATTCCTCCTAGGCCAATGTTCTTGAAAAACCTGGATATCTTCTGGCCCGAAATTCAATAAGACAAATACACTTGTGCTAGATGACTCATTGTATAAAATGTACTCTAATGATCCTGCATGCTATTGTGATCCTTCCTGAGAAGTGGAGAAGTAGACTGAGGGGCAGTGGGAAAATTTTCTGAAACAGGATGTGGCTGACTTTGTGTTGCAGTGGGCAGAAAGTGCTGACAGAGCAAAAACTGTCAGAGAGTGCCCTTTTGATGTTAGGGATGATGCCTTGCAACGGTCGAATTGGAGAATCGTGTGGAACAATGTTGAGGAAATGAAAGAAATTGAAGCCCCCAACTTGGATCCTAAAGAAAGAAAGTATAAGCGTCCAAAGAGTAAAACAACAAATTAGAAGTGCTTTTGCAGGCATTTTTCCACAGAGGGCTGCCTGTAGCCCCTTCACTGCCATGACACCATGCCCTTACTGTGTAGCTTAATGTGCTCTGACACCGTGCCTTTATTGTGTGGCTAACTTCCAACACTCCTTGACATATATACAAACAAAAATGGTTTTGACCTTGGAACGATTTTGTGTCGATCTGGTGTCATTTTCTTTAGTTTATATTGTGGTTGCATTTTGTGGACTCTTAAGAAAGTGATGGTTTGAAAGTTCTTGTCTAGGTACTGAAGTGCTTGTCAAGTGGTTTAAAAGTGCTGGTCAAGTGGTTTGAAAGTGCTTGTCAAGTGGTTTGAAAGTGCTTGTCTAGGTATTGAAGTGCTTGTCAAGTGCTTGTCAAGTGGTTTGAAAGTGCTTGTCTAGATACTAAAAGTGCTTGTCCAGGTACTGAACTGCTTGACAAGAATTTCTCAAGTGGTCTGAAAGTACTAAACATGTGCTTGTCTAGGTACTAGAAAGTGCTGGCTAACTACTGGTCAGGTAATCTGAAAGTGTTTGTCAAGGTGCTTAAAGCGCTTGTCAAGTGGTCTGGAATGCTTGTCTAGGTACTAAAAGTACCTGACAGGTGCTTACCATGTGGCCTCCAAGTGCTTGTGTAGGAACTTCAATTGTTTGGGAAGTGCTGGTCAAGTGGTGCTGGTCAAGTGGTCTGAAAGTGCTTGTCTAGTTACTGAAAGTGCTTGTCTAGGTACTTAAAGTGCTTTTCAAGTAATCTGAAAGTGCTTGTGTAGATCCTAGAAGTGCTTGTGTAGGTACTAGAAGTGCTTGTCAAGTGGTCTTAAAGTTCTTGTCTACTACTGAAAGTGCTGTCAAAGAGTTGAACGTGCGAAATAGTGCTTCTTAGGAGGATGCATTGCGCTAGCTTGAAAGTTAGAACTTATAAGTTCTCCTCTGGGGGCATGCTATTATAGATTTGTTCAAATACATCATTTGACAATTCATATACATTAGGCTCACCTTCTACCGAGCACATCGGAAACCTCATGCATCGCAGCAGGTGGGAGTAGATAAAAGCAGGGGGTTTGTCATCCAAAAGTCATCTTGGCCATTTACCTTGTCGTAGAAGAGTCCCTCAACGACAAATGAGTTCTTTTGAATACGGTTATGCCATTCATCCCTTTCAGATTTGATGGTCAAGCGCTTGGTTTTAGTGCACTTCAAGATGTAGAAGTCTACACACCTGGCTCTTCTGCATTCACTGTGAAGTTCTGGCCAACCATCAAGGCATCACTTAGGTCGTCATGGTGGCCAGCATACATGGGGGCTCCTGGTAACTCATCATCGCTGGATGCTTCTCCATCATTTTGAACATTGACAGTCGGTTGTATTTGCAAGTACTCCCACCTCTCAACGTGGTCCTTGTTTACACATCTCCTCCATTGGCCTTTCATGCATGCATGGCAAAAGCAGGACAATGGTCTGCACTGTAGCCCGTGCATATCTGATTGACTGTAGGCCGTTGACACAGTGGAAGGATCGAGACCCTTTGATCCGCATGCAATCCCACTCTCTATCTCTGTCTACATCACCGAGCTTGACCTCCCAGAATCTACGATCGACTTTCTTCCCTATCAATGGACATTCTTTCCTGAGGGTTGCATTGAGGAATGCCACCACACTTGAAGCGTTATGTAACGCCCATCTGTCAGATTTCAGCTGCTCCTGTGTGAGAGCTCTTTTGAGCACCGCACCAACCCCATCGTGCTCGCCCTTCCCATGGCTGGATGCAAAGAAACTGTGCATCATCTCAATACCTGTCATATTGAAGTATCGGGCTACAAAATAGAAAGGGCGCCTTGCTTTGAATTGTGAAGTAGCGCCATCAAACCACACCCAGTGTCGCTTGACACTGCATCCTTGAGCTTTCAGCCACTCATTGTGCAAAATAAAGCAGTGCTGCACAAACAAAGTGTCGTGGATTTTGTCATCAGAGATGTAGAAGTGGGTTGTCTTACGAATGGTACCAAGCACATCACGCAGGTACGAAATGTGGACCAAGATTGTCACCAATGCATTGACTGAATTTCATTCTGCACCTTGAAGGAGTAATTCTCTGCAAAATCCACTACCGACAGCACTACATCATCTGGAAATTTATCCAAACACTCTTTGAATTGTTCAGCTTGCCATCTGTACTTATAATTATGTTTGATGAAGTTTCCCAATTTGCTTTGAAGCAAGGAAGTGAAAGTCCTCGGGCTGACTTGGCGAACAACAAGATCTTTTCGAGTTTTTGCTTGACCATTCTCATCCACTTCTTGTGTAGGAACGTCGTCAAAAAGCTTGACAGTCATCATAGAGATGTCATCGCTTTTTTCATGTGGACACAAGGAGATTTGTTTAATGCCACAATGTTTGCATGTACCCAAAAGACATTGTCTACGGTGATAAGCACAGTCAATGGATTTTGGGCACAATACAGATTCCCATAGGTCTGTTAAGCTTGGAAATGTGGCATTGGAGGCCGCGCACTATGCTGTTCCATTGGGTAAAGCTCTTAGACGCACTTAGTAGCACTTTCTGCACCTGGCAGCACTAGTAAATGGTTGTAAAGCACTATAAAGCACTCTCAGGCACCCTGCAAGCACTTAGAAACCTGAGGATCCATTTAGATGAACTTGGAATAACATGGAATTTCTTGGAAGCACTAGGAAACACTTAGAAGCAATTGGAAACACTAGCAAACACTTAGAAGCAATTGGAAACACTAGCAAACACTTAGAAGCAAGTAAAGCATGTGGAAGCACTTGGAAGCACTTAGAAGCACTTAGAAGCACATGGAAGCACTTAGAGGCACATGGAATCACTAGCAAGCACTTAGAAGCACTTAGAACCACTAGCAAACACTTGGAACCACTAGAAAGCACTTAGAAGCACTTGGAAGCACATGGAAGCACTTAGAAGCACATGGAAGCACTAGCAAGCACTAGAAGCACTTGGAAGCACTTGCAAGCACTTAGAAGCATTAGCAAGCATTTAGAAGCCCTAGCAAGCACTTACAAGCACTTGGAAGCAGTTAGAAGCTCTTGTTATCACTTCTGAAGCTCTGTTAAGCCATTACGAGCATAAGCACTTGGAAACATTTGGAAGAACTCTCTGGCACCTGGCAGCTTTTTGAAGCACTATTAAGCACTCAGAAGCAACAAAAGGCACTTAGAAGCACACATAAACATTTAGATGCACTTGGAAGCACTTACAAGCACTTGGAAGCAGTTAGAAGCTCCTGTTATCACTTCTTAAGCTTTACGAGCTTAAGCACTTGGAAGCGTTTGGAAGAACTCTCAGGCACCTAGCAGCTTTTTGAAGCACTATTAAGCACTCAGAAGCAACAAAAGGCACTTAGAAGCACACAGAAACATTTAGATGCACTTGGAAGTAGTTAGAAGCTCCTGTTATCACTTTTGAAGCTTTGTTAAGCCGTTACGAGCATAAGCACTTGGAAGCACTTGGAAGCATTTGGAAGAACTCTCAGGCACCTGCTCTGCTGGCAGCTTTTTGAAGCACTATTAAGCACTCAAAAGCAACAAAAGGCACTTAGAAGCACACAGAAACATTTAGATGCACTTGGAATGACATAAAATTACTTGGAATCACTATGAACCACTTAGAAGCACTTGTGATCACTTGAAAAAGTATGTCAAGCACTATAAAGCATGGTTAAGCAATATAGTGCACTGTCGGGCACTCAGAAGTGGTCTGAAAATGCTCAGAAGCACTAAGATGCACTCATGACTTGGAATTTCTTGGAATCACCATGAAGCACTCAGAAGCATCTGAAATCAATTGTAAAGCTTCGTAATGTGAAGCATGCCAATTTGGAAAGCAAGCAAAGCATGTATTTCCACGTGACAGAAATGTGAGCAGAAATGCACTAGATGTTGTGTATTCAGATGTATGGGGTCCTACTACGAAGACCATGTCTATGGGAGGCTGCAGGTATTATGTGACATTTATTGATGACCACACAAGGAAAGTGTGGGTATACTTCATGAAGGAGAAGGGTGAGGTGTTCACTCATTTTCAGAATTTTAGAGTTATGGTTGAAAAGCAAACAGGGAAATATGTAAAGTGCCTAAGGTCAGATGGAGGGGGAGAGTACTTCTCCAATGAGTTCTCTAAATTTTTGAAGAAGAATGGTATTCGGAGACAGTTTACATGCTGATACACTCCACAGCAAAATGGAGTTGCTGAGCAGAAAAACAGGCACATTGCTGAGATTGCACGAGCATTGATGGGAGAGAAGAATATGCCACATAGCTATAGGCTGTTTCTACAGCAGTTTACATCATGAACAGGACTCCAACTACAACCATACGTGATGTAACTCTAGAGGAGAGGTTTACTGGCAGAAAACATGATTTGTCTCATCTGAAAGTCTTTGGATGCATTGCATATGTGCATGTGCCAGATGAGCTGAGAACTAAGCTGGATCCAAAAGCTGAAAATGTGTGTTTATTGGGTATTCCCTTGAGCAAAAGGGATAGAGGTGTTATATCCCTGCTACACATGAGTTGAGGGATAGAGGTGTTATAACCGTGCTACACGTGAGTTGAGGGTAAGCAGGGATGTTGTTTTTGATGAGATGAGCAGCTGGTATGCTACTGAAAAAAAGCTGTTGGGGCTGATGTGAGTGGAAATGTGGTTGCAAAGAATGCAAGTCAGCAATCACAGTCTTTGAGTGAATCGAGATGTGAATGAATGAGATGTCATGTGAGTGGATGAGATGTCATGTGAATGGATGAGATGTCATATGAATCGGAATGTGAATGGATGAGATGTCATGTGAATCGGGATGTGAATGAATGATATGGGATGAGAATGGATGTGATGTAATGCGAATCGGGTAAATATGAATGGATGAGATGTGAATGAATATGATGTGATGAGATGTGGATATGGCTAAATGATGCGAGTGGATGAGATCTGAGGATATTTGAGGAAAGAAGTGATGAGATGAAAAATGATGCGATTGAATGAGAATGGAAATTTATATGAAATGAATGTGGATTAAGTAATGTTGATTATTGTGGAAAGACGAGAGTTCATTATAGAAAGTGTATTTATGGCCTGTTTTTGAATGACTGTTTTATGTCAAGAATGCTGGGAAAAGGTTTTGACCGTCTTGTGATTAAGGTCGTGGTGGAGACCTAGCTGATAAAGTTGCAACAGCTTACGGAGAGTCAATGGAGGACGTCTTGCGTAGCAAGGTCAACCGAGGTCTTGACCAACCTCAGTTCGATTAAAAGGTGCCGATGGCAAAGGATTTCTCCAAGGCCTTTGATGTCAAGGTCCCACCAAAGCCAGCACCATGTTGCCATATATATAGGCAGTGATGTGTGTGAACACACTTAGGACCACCGGGGAACTTTTTCCTCTTTAGGAGGTTTTTTCCCTCGGCTTGTATATACGCCCATTATTCTAGGGCTAACTTATCTTTATACATCGACACAATCTAATACATTGTGTGTTGTGTGCATTCTTGCTTCTTCTTCTCCAAGCTTTGTGTGCTTTCTTGCAATCCTAATTCCAACAATTGGTATCAGAGCAGGCATCGGCTCCCAGGGCTACACGGCTAGCACACTCCAACTCACGTTCTCCAATTGAGGCGAGCTTTCACGAGCGCTTGCAGGTCCCTATACTCTGTAGATTCTCCTATAGGGCTTACAGGTGTTTTCGTCATTTTGTGCAGAAATTTTGACAGTGTAATTTTCTGCAAAACAGGCATATGTATTCTATTGTGGACCGTGCTACATAGTACGAGTTGTTTTCTATTCATTGTTTGCTTCATTACAGGTAGCTTTTGCATCAGTTTCAGTCAGTGGCCATGGCTGATAACAGCAATGATGTATTTCGCATGGTCTGCTGATGGATGGAGATAGCAACTACCCACTTTGGGCATACATGATGCAGCATGTTTTGGTTGCAAAAGGAGTGTGGAACATTGTGCAGGGTATGGATGTACGTCCAGCTTCTGTGGATGTAGGATCTATTGAGGATGTTGTAGGTTCTAGCAGCTCTACTGTTGCTGTTGTTTTACCCACTGCTGCTGAACAAGCTCGTTGGGATGGTAAAGATGCGCAGGCTCATGCCTTGATTGCACTTTCTGTCAAATGTAACATCACTCCACATATTCGTTCAGCTAAAACAGTAAAACAGGCTTGGGATATTCTAGCTGGTTTTTGTATGCAGGTCGTACGAGGAAAACATCTCTTACCTGTGTAAAGAGCTAGAATCAAAGATTATGCAATAGGAAGATGATGACATGAATGTTTTTCTTGCTGAGATTAAAGATCTCCAGGAATAGTTGATTTCTGCAGGTGAGATTATTCCTGATCATTCTCTTGTGCAGACTGTTCTTGATGCTTTACCTGAGTCATATCAGACTTTTGCTTCCACGTGGAGACTTGTTACTGTGAGGACAGACCTGATGTTGTCAAGTATGACACTTTAGTCAACAAGCTCCTGTAAGAAGCGTAGTCTAAGCAAAATCGGGCTAGGCAGCGTGCAGTTGATCAGGCATTTGTTGCTGCCCAATAGAGAAGAAGTGGTAAAGGCACCCCTTTCACTGTTTCTTCTCCTATTAGTAGGTCTGCAACTTCTTCTCCTTCCACAGGTAGCAACAATAGGTATGAGAAGGCTCTTGATAAAGGCAAGAAAAAGATCAGGTGCAACTATTGTAAGGCAACTAATCATGTCATTAAGAATTTCCCTAAGCTAAAGGCTAAAGAGGCAAAGAAGAAAGAGTCAAATATAGCCACAATAGCGGATGCTTCTACAAATGTTGTGCAGGATACAGAATGGGCATTTAGCGTGTATTGCCAGTATGACCCATCTGTACATGATGTATGTTTGGCAGTTTCTGTTGACTCTGATGTATGGTATTTTGACAGTGGTGCTACAAAGCACATTACCTCGCATCGTGATATGTTCACTTGTCTTGAGGCTGTCTCTAATGGGAATACTGTCACATGTGCCAATAATGCTTCTTAACCAGTGAAGGGCGTTGGTAAAATTATGCTTATTGCTGCAAATGACAGTGCTTTCACACTTTCAGATGCTTTGTATGTGCCAGGGATAAAGAAGAATCTATTGTCTGTCTCTGCGCTTGCCAGTAGACTTGGACTTGTAGTCAAATTTGTGGATGACAGATGAACTGTTCATGATTTGACTTTCTGGTGATACGATTATTGCATCTGGCACCTTGTTTTGTGGGCTATATAGGCTCAATTCTTATGACAAGTGTGTGGAAGATTCAGCAAATGCAGTTTCTGAGATGAAAAGGCAGTTTGAGATGCAAAACTATGGCATGCTCATTTTGGTCATCTGAACTTTGCTAGTTTGCTGCGTTTGCAGAAATTTGATATGGTTGCTTCATTGCCCCCTCTTGAGGCGTTTTTGTGAAGGCTATATTTTGGGCAAAATGCAGCGTTCTGCGTTTCCAAAGGATGGTTCTGTGCGGGCCACTCGCAAATTGCAACTTGTACATAGTGATGTATGTGGGCCTATGCAAACTCCGTCATTTGGTAAACACTTGTACTTCGTGACTTTCATTGATGATTACTCAAGGCATGCATGGGTATATCCACTGAAGGCAAAGTCTCAAGTGTTTTTGTGCTTCAAACAGTTTTTGCTTATGGTGGTTGAAAATGTATCCAATTGTACTGTGGGCACCCTCCATTCTGATCGAGGGGGGGAGTACATGTCTAAAGAGTTTGATGCATTTCTGGCTAGTCGTGGGATAAAACACCAATGTACAGTGCCATATACCCCTCAGCAAAATGGTGTTGCTGAGAGAAAAAATAGGTCACTTATGGAGATGGCACGATGTATGGTCAAGAGCCAAGCTTTACCACATGCGTTTTGGCTTGAGGCTCTCATGTGTGCTGCATATGTACTCAACAGGTGTCCCACTAAGGCCTTGCAGTCTGTTACTCCATACGAAGCTTGGCATGGCAGGAAGCCTTCTATTGGTCACTTGCGTGTCTTTGGTTGCTTGTCCTATGCTTTAGTGCCTATGCAACAACATAGAAAATTGGATGATAAGGCTGTCAAATGCATTTTTGTTGGTCTGCGAGGACATGTTGAGAGCCTTTCCTCACCGTAACCACAGTGAAGTCAAACTTGAGAAATATAAGTAGCTACCTAGTGATTCTGCCTGTCATACAAGGCTTGTTTACCAGGTGAAGAAGAGCTTGATGGTCTATGAAGAAAACAAACTTAGTTGCCAAAAGATAATGGCAAAACTTCTTGATGGTGTAGACCATGGCTAACCCTTCTCTCTTAGTCGTGGTGTAATTTCTCTCTACTTCATTGAGTTGGCAGACTGGAAAAGCTAATGGGGAAATCCATTTTATGTTCTCATGGTTATAGCCAATAGCAAAAACTGAGGCATTGATGTGGACATGGAAAATGATGTCCCAGTTAGGGGACCTGAGAATTGGAGCGCTTGCTAGGGATTTTTTAGCGTAGTGTAAGCCCTTTGGCATTCTTCAGTCCACTCAAAGACAATGCGAAGTCTGTAAAGAGGTCAAGCAATATAAGCGTACATAAAAATGAATCGCCAATAGTAGCCGATGTGTCCCATAAAGTGTTGGACTCCTTTGAAGTTAATGGGTGGGGGAAACTCTAGAATGAGCCGCACTTTGCTATCATCAGTAGATATTTCTTGCTTGGAGACGATGTGTCCCAGGATCACTCCATGCCGAACCAAAATTGGCATTTTAGCGGGTTCAATAGTGGGTTCAATGAGATGCGATATAGCCTACACTTTTCTAGCACTTTGTGCAAACCTGCAAGGTGCTTCCAGGGGGAATTAACACAAAGGTCATCCATGAAGACCTCAAGGAATTTCTGAAGATATTCCTTATAAGCCATACACATGAGATGTTGGAAGGTTCTAGGGGCATTGGTCATCCCAAAGGGCATGACTCGGTATGTGTATGTGCCCCATTCGGTGGCAAAGGCTATTTTGTGTTGATCCTTGGGATCGATCACTACCTAATTGTACCTAGAGAATATATCGAGGAAGCTACATGCTTCCTTTCTTACCACTCGTTCCAGCATGTGTTTTGTGAAAGGTAAGGGATAATGATCCCTGATAATAGATAGAAAGGTAAATACCATATAGTGGGTGATATGTGTTTCTCCCCATGCATCAACCATTTGCTGAGTAAATGTATGTATTGCAGTCTTTAAGTTTGCAATCTCCTCAGCAACAACAAGTGGAGCCTTTTCTAGCAATTGAATCATTTTGTCAAGTGACTCCCACAGCCTTGCCCGCTTGAGACCAAGCTCTGCATTATTCCCACGATAAGTGGTGCATTCACAAATGGCCTTCCATATCTCATATTTTGTGTGACTATTGTACCCCTCGTAATTTGAGAGAAGGTGTCTTGCTTTGGACCCACCCATGCATATTTTGTTTGGATTATCCTGACCTGATCCTGACTTTTTAGTATCCTAAGTTAACTTTACAGCACCACCATTATCAGTAATAGCCAGCGGAGCTATGGCAAAATTTTTGTAAAATTAACACATAAATCATTTTCAATTATATTATGAAAAGAGAACTTCCTGCCATATTCTAGGATTAATCATCCTAGATGATTAATTGAATGATTCTCATTATAATCATGGAAAATTGATTTTTATGTTTATACATAAATAGTTAGAAAAAAGAGGAATTTCTAGTAATCCATTTTTATGTTAAAAGAGTAATTCCCACGACAATGGAAATCCATGTATTCAAATGAAGTAAGAGAAAAATTGTGATGCTAAAAGAATTTATATTTTAATTAAAAATTAAAGAAGGATTTTCGTTAAATTTATCTTTTTGCATAGATAAATTTTAAATGATGAAAGAGGAATTCCCTTTATATTGGAATCCAAATATTTAAATGAGGAAAGTGTAATTCCTAGTGTAAAGAAATAAATGAAGATTTTTATTTAAATTTTTATGAGAAAATTTAGTTGAATATATCTTTTTGCATAGATAAATTTTAAATGATGAAAGAGGAATTCCCACTACATTAGAATCCAAATATTTAAATGAGGAAAGTGTAATTCCTAGTGTAAAGGAATTAATGAAGATTTTTATTTAAATTTTTAAGAAAAAAAATTAGTTAAATTTATCTTTTTGTATAGATAAGATTAAATGATGAAAGAGGAATTCCCACCATATTGGAATTCAAATGTTTAAATGAGAAAAGTGAAATTTTTAGCTTAATGGAATTAATGGATATTTTATGTAATTTTTAAGAAGAATTTTAAGTAGATCTAATTTATGGTAAAAGAGAAATTCCCACGATAAATGGATTGCACTCATTGAAATGAGAAAAAGGAGGATTTCAAGTTTATTCAAAAAAATAGGTATTGATATTTTAGTTAAAAGAAGAATTTTTATGATATTTAAGAAAAGGTGGATTTAAATTAAATTTTAGTATCAAAAGATGAATTTCCACCATAATTCTACCTAATGAATTAAGGTTGAGAAATTATGTGGCATAAAGAATATCTTTGGATATTTTAATTGGTAAAATCACTAAATGCATATTTACCCAAAACTAGATGTTTATCTGAAGAGAATCCTTGAAGAACTAAACCGAATGAATTTAGTTAGACTACGTGAGGGACGGACAGTAAACCTAATTGTCCTTCTCTTGATCTGAATCAGACAAAAACTTCGTGACCAATTCTAGTTACTAAATCCAAAGAATAGACTACAAAAACTAATCTAGTTTTTCCTTGACCAAACTCACCAAGAATCTAGTTGGTCAATTGGACAAAATGATGGGTAGATTACTCTCATGAGAGATCAAGGATCCTTATTAAAATTGGGAATTATGGAAAAAGGGTTTTCGGAACCGATCTCAAACTGGAATTTTACTTGCATTGGAACCTCTGTTTTTTTCATTAAAAAAAGGACTGTTTTACGCCAGAATGTTTGGCTTATGTTTTTCTAAGAGGAGGTTTGTTGGAACAGCTGGCGGGGAGTCGTCAAGGGACGTTGCACGCGGCAAAGCCTGCCGAGGTCTTGACCAGCCTCGATACAGTTAAAATGGTGCGCTTCCAGTACAATGGGTGAGGACCGACGAAGCGGTCCCTGAGTGAAGTCCTAGGACACCTAAGGAGGATCCTGGAGGGTTCTGACCAGGCGATGCACGGGCTCGCGGTTGCTAGGACACCCATGCGTATGTCGAGAAAGATTTCGGATGGACAAAAAGGAAAGATTTTTGGGAACCAAATTTTGATACTGGATTTCGTTGGTTGGCTAGCTGGTCTTCAACGGAGAGTTCAAAGGATACATTTTTGTAATGCAATGGACTCGAAATTTAAGAAAATGATGATGAGAAATATTATGATTTCTATTGAAGGATTGTTTTTAAAGCTAGTCGATTCTGTTAAATGGGAAGTTCATATTGGGTGTGTACGTGGTATGCCTACCTTGATTTTTGCATGAATTGCCAGCTAGGGGGCCTGGAAACTCTTTTCCTTGGTACCCAGGCAAAAACCCAACCAAATCTTTATAAAGGAATCCCATCAATTCAATGGTCGGGTGGTTGGCTAACCCATGGGCCGGATGGGGTTAGGCTGGATCGGAGGATTCTTGAGAAAAAACTAGATATGATTAGTTACGTTATTTAGTTTTAAATCCTGAGAAGACCTTGTTCTGTGGGAGGGGATCATCGACTGTGCCTCGTAAATGAGGAAAAAAGAGATGATTCCATGGACCAAGTGCAAGTCTCATCTTGATCTGATCATGTGACTTCAGGTTTGGTCAGATCAATTTTTCTAGTTAAGACTTAACTCGTTAGAGTAATTTTCCCGTTAGAAGATTTTTCCCATTGGCGGAATCGCCCGTGCCTTCCAGGCGAGGGGAGCCTTCCGGTCCTGCTGGTCTCGGAGGGGAGCCTTCCGGTCCCGCTGGTCTCGGAGGGGCCGCCCGGGCTAGCCTCTCGTCTTGCATAATTAATAGTTGACAAGTTTTTGAAAGTTTAGAGTTTGATGTATAAATAGAAAATATAATGATAGAATATAGAAGTATACATTTAAAGTAACTCTCCAAATTTTTAAGTGTTTTATTTTACATATCAAATTATCATTATAAAATAAACTATTGGATAAAATAATCCAAAATTAACATTATTATGAGCTTTGATTCTTCAATCTGAAAAAAAAGAAAAAAACTATTTCTTTTTTAAGTGAATAAATATTATACAACTAACTATACATTGATAAATTTTAAGGCTTTAATTTCAAGATCTAAATATAAAGTTAAAAACTTGAGAAAAAAGTATTTGGGAAGATGTTGTGCAGCCTTTGTTATCATGTACCAAAGAGACAGGTGTGAGCTCACGGGATGTATTTGATACATTGTTGCCTCTGTTTACAGGTGGGAATTCAAATGTAAGTCCTAATGAGGCAAATATTCAGCCTATGCAGATTTCAAACGACATCATAGATCAGCCTATTTCTGATGCAGATTTTTAGGATGTAATTTATGAGGATAGGGCTGAAAATGAGCAGGCTAGAGGTATGCCTAAATGGCTGGTGCAAACCTTGCATGATAGTAAAATTGATGCACCTATGTCTAGTCGTACTCGTTCAAGTTTTTAGCATGCCTCTTATGCATCAGATTGTTATGCTTTGGCTCTGTCTAGTATGTGTGAAGAGGAAGAACCTCTTTCATTTGATGAGGCACAAAAATCAAAAAATTGGTTGGCTGCAATGCAAAGTGAATATGATGCTATAATGAAGAATGGTACATGGTCTTTGTGTGATTTGCCTATTGGTAAAAAGGTCATTGGATGTAAGTGGGTTTTTAAGTTGAAACAAAAGCCAGATGGCAGTGTTGATCGCTATAAGGCTAGACTTGTTGTTGCAAAGGGTTATGCTCAAGAAAAGGGCATTGATTTTGATGAGACCTTTGCTCCCACTTGTCGTATGACTACCATTCGTAGCATTTGTGCATTGGCAGCTCATAATGGTTGGAATGTACATAGTTGGACATAAAGACTGCGTTCTTGAATGGAGATTTGCATGAGGAGGTGTATGTATCGCAGCCTTGTGGTTTTGTTCAAAGAGGGTAGGAAAACAAAGTGTGTAGGTTGAAAAAGGCTTTATATGGTTTAAAGCAAGCTCCACGAGCTTGGTATGAAAAGATACATGCATATTTGACTGCACATGGTTTTCAGAATAGTCCAACAGAAAGCACTTTGTATGTTAAACATGTGGATGATGTACATCTAATCATTGCTCTCTATGTGGATGACATGCTGCTCATAGGACCAAATGAGAGTCATATTGTTGATTTTAAGGCTGATTTGAATGTCTCTTTTGAGATGTCAGATTTGGGGCATTTACATCATTATTTGGGGATACAATTTAAGGAGTGTGATGGAGGTATTGCTTTGTGTCAGACAAAGTATATTGAGCCATTGTTGCGGAGATTTGGCCTTGAAGACTGCAAGCCTATTACTACTCCAATGGAGACAGGTTTGAAGTTGAGTCTTCATGATGCTGGAGATCACTTTGATGTCACACTCTATCATACAGCTATTGGTTGCCTCATTTATGTATGCATTACAAGGCCGAACATTCAGTTTGCAGTCTCACAGGTGATCAGGTTTATGCATAGCCCAGGGTCTCAGCATTGGAAGGCAGTTAAACGCATCTTTCGCTACTTGAGTGGCACCATACATCTTGGGCTGTTTTATCCCAAGGGGGGATCGTTGCCGCTAGATTTACATGCTTTTTCGGACTCAGATTGGGCTGGTTGCTATGACACAAGAGTGTCCACAAGTGGTTTTTGTTTCATGCTCCGAGCAAGAAGCAACCTACTGTGGCCACTTCTAGTTGTGAAGCTGAGTACATGGCAATTTTCACAGCTACAGTTGAGTGTGTGTGGCTCAGACGGCTTATGGCTGACTTGGGTGTTGGACAGGAGTCTGCCACCTCTATCTACACTGACAGTCAGAGCGCATTGGCAGTTGCGAGAAACCCAATTTTTCATGCTCGCACAAAGCTCATTGAGGTGCATTATCACTATGTCAGGGAGAGACTCTCAGCAGGAGAGATCAGCTTGGCATATGTGCCAACACAGGACAACCTTGCCGATCTTTTCATAAAGGCACTTCCTCGTGAGAAGTTTTAAGCTTTCTACAAAGCTTTGGGCTTGCTCCCCTTTGCGGACTGATCTACTTCGGGCATGGAACTTCCCTATACATGAGTGCCAGCTCTCGTTCACACCATCACTCCCAGGGGGGATTTGTTGCCATATATATAGGCAGTGATGTGTGTGAACACACTTAGGACCACCGGGGCACTTTTTCCCTCTTTAGGAGTTTTTTTCCCCCGCCTTATATATACGCCCATTATTCTAGGGCTAACT
This sequence comes from Cibotium barometz, assembly GCF_041138505.1. Lineage (NCBI taxonomy): Eukaryota > Viridiplantae > Streptophyta > Polypodiopsida > Cyatheales > Cibotiaceae > Cibotium > Cibotium barometz. The sequence goes on from NC_141074.1 coordinate 47,146,262, forward strand.
TATCTTTTGTACATCGACACAATCTAATACACTGTGTGTTGTGTGCATTATTGCTTCTTCTTCTCCAAGCTTTGTGTGCTTTCCTGCAACCCTAATTACAACACACCATCACCTTTGAAAAGGTTTTTAGTTCCAAAAGATGATTCCAACCTTCCACTGCCTAAGAGATATCAGGGTCAAGCCCAGGATATGGGAAGTTTTAGAATGGAAGAAATGTCCTTTTTTCGAAACTCAATCCCCTTGAATTCAACTTCAGAAGTTCCACCCTTGAACAAGGGAGTGAAATGCTATAACTGTCAAGGATTTGGACATCGCAGTATGGATTGTCCAACTCCTTTTGGATCAAGGTTTTCAGGGCAGGGAAATCAGAAATCAAGATTCTAGACTCCAGCTCCTTCCCTCCAGATTCCTTCCCTGCAGAGTAATCAGGTTTCTATCTGCCAAATCAGGGAAATCGCAGAGGTAGACCCTCTAACCAACCCGCAGTTTCAAACCAAAGTAATGCAAGACCTCTGCCTCAGAATAGGAGAAGTCAAAGAGAGTTGTTCCCAAATTGACGGTCCACTTCCAAGGCAGTAACGTTGGAAGTGATTGAAGAAGAAGAAGATGAAAGAGATCATACTCCACATCTCACGTTTTAGGAAAGCTTACAAGTTCCATGTAAGCTTAATTCTTACTTATTTGTGAATTTTAAATCTACGATTTTCTTAAATTTTATGCTTTGTAAATGTTTGAATAAAAATCTGATGCTATGCCTTGATGGAAAGGTCACCCCCTTCTCTTCTTTACAATTCAGCCCTTCTTAATCCTAGAAAGTTTAATTAAAAGATTGATTAAACTCTTTTCATTGTTTACTCTCTTGATTTTTAGAAAATGGACTAGATTAGAGATATTAGAATTCAAATTGAATTAATTCAAGTCATAAATTGAATGTTAAAATTGAGAAATGGTCAGCCATACAAAGGAGGTTATGGCAAAATTTTCTTAAATTTTGTGGAACTAAAGTTTATCAGGTTATTCTAAAAGAGTAATTCCTTCCGTTTTTGCATTCTAAAAGATTTGTTTTTATTTCAAAAGTGTCATTCCCACATTCAAATTGAATTTATGCATAGAAAGATGCATAAGGGAATTTATTTTTATTTCAAAAGAGTTATTCTCATTAATTTTGATTTTATGCATAGAAAGATGCATAAAGGAATTTATTTTCATTTCAAAAGAGTTATTCTCATTAACTTTGATTTTATGCATAGAAAGATGCACATAGGAATTTTTTTTAATTTCAAAAGAGTTATTCTCATTAATTTTGATTTTATGCATAGAAAGATGCATAAGGAAATTTAATTTTATTTCAAAAGGGTTATTCTCATTGATTTTGCTTTTATGCATAGAAAGATGCATAAGGGAATTTATTTTTATTTCAAAAGAGTTATTCTCATTAATTTTGATTTTATGCATAGAAAGATGCATAAGGAAATTTATTTTTATTTCAAAAGAGTTATTCTCATTAATTTTGATTTTATGCATAGAAAGATGCATAAGGGAATTTATTTTTATTTCAGAAGATTTATTCTCATTAATTTTGATTTTATGCATATAAAGATGCATAAGGGAATTTATTTTTATTCCAAAAGTGTTAATTTCATTAAAATTGATTTTATGCATAGAAAGATGCATAAAGGATTTATTTTTGTTTTAAAAGTGTATTTTCCTTAAAATTAAATTTATGCATAAATAGATGCATAAAAGGATTTTGTTAAAAGTGTTATTCCCACTGAAGTTGATTTTATGCATAAATAGATGCGTAAAGAATCTTTATATCAAAAATTAGAAATTCTCTTAAATTCTATGTCTAAACGAATGTGATGAGAATAGATGTGATGAGAATCAGATAGATGTGAATGAATGGATGGATGTGATATGAATAGATGTGATGAGAATCAGATAGATGTGAATGAATGGATGGATGTGATATGAATAGAAGTGATGAGAATGTGATGTGGATAGATGTGATGAGATGCGATGTGAATCAGATAAATGTGAATGAATGGATGAGATGTGATGTCATGTGAATCAGAATGTAAATGAATGATATGGGATATGAGTGAATGTATGTGATGATAATGGATGTGAATGTGTATGAGAAGAATGGATGTGAATGAGTATGTGAAAGAATGGATAAGGATGTGTATGAGAAGAATGGATGTGAATGTGTATGTGAAGAATGGATGTGAATGAATATGTGAAAGAATGGATGTGGATGTATGAGAAAGAAAGGATATAGATGTGTATGTGAAAGAATATATGTGGATGTGAATGTAATGGATATGAATTGAATGTGATGTGATGGATGTGAATGGATGGAGGTGATGTGATGTAGAATGGATGGAGGTGATGTGATGTAGAATGGATAGATGTGAATGGATGTGATGTCATGTGAATCGGGATGTGAATGAATGATATGAGATGTGAATGGATGTGATGTCATGTGAATCGGGATGTAAATGAATGATATGAGATGTGAATGGATGTGATGTCATGTGAATCGGGATGTGAATGAATGATATAGGATGTGAATGGATGAGATGTCATGTGAATCGGGATGTGAATGAATGATATGGGATGAGAATGGATGTGATGTCATGTGACTCAAGATGTGATGAATGTGATGTGATGTGATGCAAATCGGGTAAATATGAATGCATGTGATGTGAATGAATATGATGTGATGAGATGTGGATATGGGTAAATGCGATTGAGGAAAGAAGTGATGAGATGGAAAATGATGCGATTGAATGAGAATGGGAATTTATATGAAATGAATGTGGATTAAGTAATGTTGATTATTGTGGAAAGACGAGAGTTCGTTATAGAAACTGTATTTATGGCCTATTTTTGAATGACTGTTTTATGTCAAGAATGCTGAGAAAGCGTTTTGACCATCTTGTGATTAAGGTCGTGGAGACCTAGCTGATAAAGTTGCAACAGCTAACGGAGAGTCAACGGAGGACGTCTCGCATAGCAAGGTCAGCCGAGGACTTGATCGGCCTTGGTTCGATTAAAAAGGTGAGCTTCCGGGTACGGTGGATGAGGGGGGGACTAAGGAAGCGGCCTATGAGTGAAGCGCTAGGTCACCTACGAAGGATCCTAGAGGGTGCTGACCATACGGTGCTCGGACTTTGGGTCACCGACGATACCTACACGTGCGTCGTGGAAGTGCGTCGTGGAAGATATTGGAACAAAGAGTAAGAGTTGTTTTCTGAATTCGGGCATGGATTTGGTTGATTGACCTTGCTGGTCCTCAACGGATGAGTCCATGGCCCTTTTATATGGATCCCTTGGTTGATCTTGCTGATTCTCAACGGAGTTTCCATTTTGATATGTGAATATATTGTCGGTTACTATGAGCTAAGAACTATCGAAAAGGCCCCTGAGTGGTCAAGTGGTGAGCGTTCTGGTTGCCAATGATGCCATAGATACATCGATGAAGGAATGATTGGAATTAAGGATTCAACCGGAGATTTTGAGGATTATGATCAGTGAGACAATGGTTTCATTAAATGATTGTTTTTAAAGATAGATGATGTTGAGACAAAGGCAATTTCATATTGGGTGTGTAAGTGGAGTGACTAGTTTTAAGTTTGCATGAATATCCAGCTAGGGGGCCTGGGAACTCTTTTCCCTGGCCCCCCGGTTGTGCCTCTTGTCTCTATGATCCAAGTGCAACCTTTTTCCTGATCTGACTAAGGGACTTACGGGTTCAGTCAGATCAGTTCTGTTAGATAAGGCGTTTGACTACGTTAGAGAAAAGTTATCCTGGAGGAATCGCCTGTGCTTTTCGGGCAAGGGAAGTTTTTTCGGGTTCGGTTTTGACTGAACTGATGGATTAGTCTCTTGTCTGGATATCCATGGGCGAGGCTCCGAGTGTGGGACCCGGCCCCGCGCAAGAAGTGCTACTTTTGCTGCTAGCACCCCTGAATTCGTTGCGCGGTGGGGACAGGGATCTTACAACCGAGGCTGATCAAGACCTTGGCAGGCTTTGCCCCGCGAGAGACGTCCTTCGATGACTCCCCGCCGCTGCCTGTTGCAACGTAAACTCTCCTTAGATTAAACAATAAACCAAATGCTTCCTCCAGCATTTTGGCGTAAGACAATCCTTTACAAAAAACAGAGTTTCTATGTAAGTAAGTGTAACATACCCATCTTCACTGATAAAGAAATGTCTATGTAATAGATAAATTTATGAGTTTTTATGGTATAAAAATCAATGATTTTATTAAATGAGTCATTTTTACTTAGAGTCTTCAAATTTTGAGCCCAAATTTAGAATTTGCGTGCAATTTTACCCTAATATAGGATTTTACAGCATCCAAAACGGACACCGGATCAAGCTCGGATCAAGCTTATACGCAAATTTCAATCATTTTTAGTTAAAAAGCGACGACCTTTAAACCTTAATAAATGCACGACCGGGCATCCAATTGACGAATGGTCTGCACCCCAACGACTAGGAGAACCTCCCGGGACAAAAAAAAAATTCTGTAAGATTCCTCCCCCAACCCCCTTTTTGATGTCTAGTATCTTCCCCTGTAATCAATCCCTCTTCAGAAAATAAATTCTAACTGTTTTAACCTAGAGAGAGAAAATATTCTAGAGAGAGAATATTCAGATTTTGAATATTTTTGGATAGAAAAATATCTCATATAATTAAGATGAATTCCCCTGAAACAGAAATTCAAAAAGAATTTTCAAATGTGCAATTGAAATTAATTGGAAATAGGTATAAAGAACCTTAGTCTAAGGGTCTAGATTTTCAGAAATCTTTAGACTATGGTCCAATTAAGGTTCCTATGGGCCAATAGCATCAATACATGTGTAGGGAGGAGATAAATCCAATTTGTAAAAAGAAGATACCCAAAAATGAGTAAATGTTCACATAAGGTGAAGAGTTGAAAATGAACAAGGTTTATTAGTAAAAAACTATGAGCAATATTAAAAATATGAGATATTTTGGGTATCCAAAAATGAGTAAATGCTCACATAAGATGAAGAGTTGAAAATGTACAAGGTTTATTAGTAAAAAAAACACATATGTAAGGAAGGGGAGTTCTTTAAAGGAGGTGCATATTTCACATAAGATGAAGAGTTGAAAATGTACAAAGTTTATTAGTAAAAAAAAACTATGACACATATGTAAGGAAGAGGAGTTCTTTAAAGGAGGTGCATATTTCACATAAGATGAAGAGTTGAAAATGTACTAGGTTTATTAGTAAAAAACTATGAGTAATATTAAAAATATGAAATATTTTGGGTATCCAAAAATGAGTAAATGCTCACATAAGATGAAGAGTTGAAAATGTACAAGGTTTATTAGTAAAAAAAAAAACACATATGTAAGGAAGGGGAGTTCTTTAAAGGAGGTGCATATTTCACATAAGATGAAGAGTTGAAAATGTACAAGGTTTATTAGTAAAAAAAAACTATGACACATATGTGGAAAATGATGTGATGGGATGAGTACACATATAACTGGAATGTGGAATAAGCAATGTGGATTGATGAGGGATAATGTGGAAAAATGAGAGTTAATATAGAAACTGTATTTTGTGACTGTTTGTAAATGCTGTTTGTAAATGACTGTTTTATGTCAAGATTGCTGGGAAAGCATTGTGACCATCTTGTGATTAAGGTCGTGGAGACCTAACTGAAAAAGTTGCAACTGCTGACGGAGAGTCAATGAAGGACGTCTCGCGTAGTAAGGTCGGCTGAGGTCTTGACCAGCCTCGGTGCGATTAAAATGGTGAGCTTCCGGTACGGTGGATGAGGAGCCAAGGAAGCGGCCTATGAGTGAAGCGCTAGGTCACCTGCGAAGGATCCTAGAGGGTGCTGACCATACGGTGCTCGGGCTCTGGGTTGCCTAGGATACCCACGCGTGCGTCGAGGAAGATATTGGAACAGAGTTGGAGTTGTTTTCTGAAATCGGGCATGGATCTGGTTGATTGACCTTGCTGGTCTTCAATGGATGAGTCCATGGCTCTTTATATGGATCTGTTGGTTGATCTTGCTGATCTTCAACGAGAGTCCATCTTGATAAGAGATTATATTGCCGAGTATTATGGGCTAGGGATTAGGAAACAGCCCCTGTGTGTGGACAGGTGGTGAGCGTCCTAGTTGCCAATGATGCCATAGATACTCCGATGAAGGAATGATGGGAAAATTTAAGAATCAACGGATAACTTGGAAGATTGTGATCAGTGATACTATGGTTTTATTAAAGGATTGTTTTAAACTGGTTGAATCTGTGAAAAGGCAATTTCATATTGGGTGTGTGAGTGGTGTGACTAGTTTTATTTTGCATGAACATCCGGCTAGGGGGCCTTGGAACTCTTTTCCTTGGTACCCGAGACAAAACCTAACCAAATTATTAATTGGATCCCATCACTACAGTGGTTGGGCGGTTGGCTAACCCATGGGATCGGATGGGGTTAGGCTGGACTGATGGATCCGTAAATCGAGACTCAAACTTTTGTTTTTACGATAGATAAAATAAATCCCGGACAGTAACTGTTCTATGGATAGGAATCAACGGCTGTGCCTCTTGAATGGGGAAAAAAGCGTTGATCCCAATGATCCAAGTACAAGTTTCTTCCTTGATCTGACCAAGTATCTTATAGATGTAATTGGATCAACTCGATCAGAAATGATCTTGACTACGTTAGAGTAAAAAGTTATCCTGGTGGAATCGCCCGTGCGCCTTCCGGTAAAGGAAGTTTTTCCGGGTTCGGTTTTGGAACAACCGACGGATTAGTCTCTTATCCGGATATCCATGGGTGAGGCCCCGAATGTGGGACCCCTGTCCCGCGCGAGAAGTGCTACTTCCGCTGCTAGTATCCCGAATCTGTTGCTCGTCGGTGGGAACAGGGGGATCTTACAGTTGGTATCAGAGCATTTGGTTAATAAAGATCAACTGAGAAGACAAATATGTCAAAAATTTATCAAGAAACACAAAAAAGTTATAATTGTGTGATATAATTTATACAATTTGATATTCAAACTGAAATTCATAATTTGGTAATTGGTTCTTCAGATGGAAGTACCGCAATTATATAGAATCCCTGACTTGCTTGAGGCCTAGACATGATAGTATTTACCTTATAATTCCAAGGGCCGTGACTACTCGTATATACCGAGAGTATATTGCAGCTCTTTACTGACAGTATATACGAGTAAATCTAAGACTTGAAATTATAAGCGTTAATGCTATCTAGATGATGATTTCGAATGTGATTGATATGATTTTTAATTCTGTTTGAGAATGGATGAATTGATTTGGATTCTGATTGAAAATTCTGATTGAAAAATGATGATTTTTAAAATTTAGTTGAAATATAATGAAACCACAATGAGGGGGAATGGGACGAATCCCTGTGATAATATTCATAACTAGAATGATGATAATGAATTCAGCAAATCACTATGAGATTAGTGGGTTGTGCTGTCAGATTGCTACTGTTAATACTTGACCGGTAGATCAAGTTAAGGGATGTCAAATTGAGAACTTGCTTGACTGAAATTTCCGTGGAGGAATGTTCCGAAGGAAACTTTTCGGTCTAATGGACCATTATCATGTTAAAGATATGAATGATATAATCTGAATGAATTGTTATTTAATGATGAGTTCTATATAAGGGATATTTATCCCAGTGTTCTGTTGGGTTGACCAGAATATAAGGAACCCCAGAATAAAATTGGATCTTAAGAATAAGAGCTGTCCTCTACCTTGCGAGATGAGGACATCTCGCACTTTTTAAGTGGGGTAGAATGTAAGATTCCTCCCGTATACAGGAGTAAGAATCTCCCTTTCTGATCTTATAATTATTCCCTCTAAAATAAAAGAAAGTTTCTGTTTAAAAAAAGGAAGACCCTTTTCCTAGAATACTTCTCAGGAGTCCCACCTGTTTTAAGGATTTAGAACAATGAGTTCAGAAGTGAGAATCGGTGTTTTGGATATCAAGGTTTTGGTTTTCATTCGAGTACGGCTCAAAAGAAGTTCTTTATCTCTTGGGGAGTATAAGAAGTTATCCCCCAGATATTGTGACCCTTATATCTGAATTCAATATGAAAGTAGGTGACTTAGCCTACAAGCTTCTTTTATCTCCTCATCTCAAAATTCTTAATGCCTTCTATAGAAAAATGTGTCAAACACAAATCATGGAAAGATGGTAAAACTTCAGTGGCAAGTTACCGTTGGCTTCTAGGTTACGCTAGCTCCTTCCTTTATATAAGTCATAACTTTTACTTGTCGCTCACAGTAATCTTACTCCCATCAATCTCCTTTCTTTCTTAATCTCCTTCATGGCTTGGCAACAGGAATTAGTTTTATCCATGATAATTTCTCACCTTCAAGACGCAAGAGAGTCTGTGAAGAAAGATTTTATAGAACAGTATGAGCGCTCACTTTTCCCTCACTTGGGAACTTCTGTAGCGCAGACCAAATGGCGGACCTATCAAGACATAACTAGGGTAACACCCTGGGGTCAGCAGCACTTTCGTAATAATTTTCGCTTGGCCATGGTTATTGAAGCCTTGGGTTTGGGTCCCCGATACTACTGCGTCATGAGATCAAGGCATCTTGGGTTTTCTGAGCGGGTCTTCTTACTGGCGTGTTTTCTTCCTCATGAGAAGATATGCCTTTACCTCGTTTTTGGCTTGCCTCTCAGAGGTCCTTTTGTTAGATCACCTCATACCACTGAGATAGGTGCGGCAATAACGAGCAGAATCATTCCCATAGATGAGTTACCCTATACTTGTGCAGCTTGTGAGGACTGCTTTTGTGACCATATGATGGACGGGCTTATGGAAGTGTAAAGAGTTCTTCTATCTTTACTATATAAGTTCCGAGAATGAATAAAGTTTAAATCTTGTTCTTATTTTGAATCTTGCTCTCTTTAAGACTTTTCTTGGTGGTTAATCTTGATTAAAATTTTTCTCTAAGTCTCATATTCGTGCATCTTGCGAATTTATCACAAGTTGCGAGATGAGGACATCTCGCGTTTTTTAAGTAGGGTAGAATGTAAGATTCCTCCCCCAACCCCCTTTTTGATATCTAGTATCTTCCCCTGTAATCAATCCCTCTTCAAAAATATAAAGACCTTGTTTCTAACTGTTTTAACCTAGAGAGAGAAAATATTCTAGAGAGAGAATATTCAGATTTTGAATATTTTTGGATAGAAAAATATCTCATATAATTAAGATGAATTCCCCTGAAATAGAAATTCAAAAAGAATTTTCAAATGTGCAATTGGAATTAATTGGAAATAGGTATAAAGAACCTTAGTCTAAGGGTCTAGATTTTCAGAAATCTTTAGACTATGGTCCAATTAAGGTTCCTATGGGCCAATAGCATCAATATTTGTGTAGGGAGGAGATAAATCCAATTTGTAAAAAGAAGATATCCAAAAATGAGTAAATGCTCACATAAGGTGAAGAGTTGAAAATGAACAAGGTTTATTAGTAAAAAACTATGAGCAATATTAAAAATATGAGATATTTTGGGTATCCAAAAATGAGTAAATGCTCACATAAGATGAAGAGTTGAAAATGTACAAGGTTTATTAGTAAAAAAAAAACACATATGTAAGGAAGGGGAGTTCTTTAAAGGAGGCGCATATTTCACATAAGATGAAGAGTTGAAAATGTACAAGGTTTATTAGTAAAAAAAAACTATGACACATATGTAAGGAAGAGGAGTTCTTTAAAGGAGGTGCATATTTCACATAAGATGAAGAGTTAAAAATGTACAAGGTTTATTAGTAAAAAACTATGAGCAATATTAAAAATATGAGATATTTTGGGTATCCAAAAATGAGTAAATGCTCACATAAGATGAAGAGTTGAAAATGTACAAGGTTTATTAGTTAAAAAAAAACACATATGTAAGGAAGGGGAGTTCTTTAAAGGAGGTGCATATTTCACATAAGATGAAGAGTTGAAAATATACAAGGTTTATTAGTAAAAAAAAACTATGACACATATGTAAGGAAGGAGAGTTCTTTAAAGGAGGTGCATATTTCACATGCTTGAATGAGTTTTAAACTCATAAAAATTGAGATATTTCATCTCTCCTCTCTCCTCATTCAAGTCTAGTTCCAAAAAGTTAGCTTAACTGACCTAAAAATGGTCAAAAAGTGACCTAACTGACTTGGAAAATTCTAGAATCAGTTTGTTTGGTTAGGAGCTCAAATTTTCCTATAAATAGAAGCCTCCCCTTGTTGAAAAAAATATAATGTCTTATGCATTGTTACTCTACTCTACCTAAGCCAAGAACTGTGAATTCTTTAATAATTCACTAGTTTTTGATACTTCTCTCTTTCTTCAATCCCCATTGGTGGCTCCATCAACATACTAAACCAATTGATTGGTTGGGGGCCTCTACCGTGAACAAAGAATCAAGCAAATTATAAGATAAGTATAGTGAATTATGATCTTTTCTATAATTTCTCAATGATTCTCTCTTCTCAACCCCTCTCAAGCTTGAGAAGCTTAATTGGTATGGTTTTTGAAATGCTATTGAAGTTAATTAATTAATGATAGTAAAGAATTACATAAAATTCTATTTATATTTAATTCTAATGGTTTTTCTCTCTCTCTCACTTAAGAAATGGTCATACTCATGACCCTTTTCAATCCAAATGAAGCTTTTCATAAGGCTTTTCCTTAATCCAAGATTAAGCTATGCTTGAGGCCAAATTAATGGTTTTTTTTCTATGCTTTTAGTTTATGTATATTGATGATTCAATCCATTATGGATTGATGATCCAATTAGAGACCATTCTAATTATTTTCTTAATGATCCAATTAGAGACCATTATGGATTGATGATCCAATTAGAGACCATTCTAATTATTTTCTTAATGATCCAATTAGAGACCATTCTAATTATTTCTTTAATAATGAGCCTTATCCCTTAGAAAAAAATTGAGATTTATCAGTCATAGTAGCGGAGCTATGGCAAAATTTTTATAGAAATTACGCATAAAATAATTTCATTCAAAGCATAAAAAGAGGACTTCCTACCATATTCTAGGAACTATCATCCTAGATTAATTAAAAGAATATTATTATGCATGGAGATATGGATGTTTGCATGTAGATGTAGAGGTATGGATGTAAGTGTGAATGTGGAGGTGGATGTATGCATGGAGATGTGGATGTATGCATGTAGAAATAGATGTGTAGATGAGGATGTAAATGGAGATGTGGATGGATGCATGTAGAAGTAGATGTATAGATGTAGATGTGAATGGAGATGTGGATGTATACATGTAGATGTAGATGTATAGATGTAGATGTGGATGTGGAGGTGGATGGATGCATGTAGATGTAGGTGTATAGATGTAGATGTGGATGTGGAGGTGGATGGATGCATGTAGAAGTAGATGTATAGATGTAGATGTGAATGGAGATGTGGATGTATACATGTAGATGTAGATGTATAGATGTAGATGTGGATGTGGAGGTGGATGGATGCATGTAGATGTAGGTGTATAGATGTAGATGTGGATGTGGAGGTGGATGGATGCATGTAGATGTAGATGTATAGATGTAGATGGGAATGGAGATATGGATGTATGCATGTAGATGTAGATGTATAGATGTATGCATGTAGATGTAGATGTATAGATGTAGATGTGGATGTGGAGGTGGATGGATGCATGTAGATGTAGATGTAAAGATGTAGATGTGAATGGAGATGTGGATGTATGCATGTAGATGTAGGTGTATAGATGTAGATTTGGATGTAGAGGTGGATGTATGCATATATATGTAGATGTATAGATATGGATGTGAATGTGGAGGTGGATGTATGCATGTAGATGTAGATGTATGGAGGTGAATGTGAATGTGGATGTGGATGTATGCATAGAGATGTGGATGTATGCATGTAGATGTGAATGTACGCATATAAATGTGGATGTATGGATGTGAATGTGCATGTAGATGTGGATGTATGGATGTGGATGCATGAATGTGCATGTAGATGTGGATGTGAAAATAGATGTATGGATGTAGATGTGGATGTATGGATGTGAATGTGGATGTGGATGTAGATATATGTATGGATGTGAATATATGATATGTGATGTGAAGGAATCTGAAGTGATGAGATGGAAAATGATGTGATGGGATGAGTACACATATAACTGGACTGTGGAATAAGCAATGTGGATTGATGAGAGATAATGTGGAAAAATGAGAGTTAATATAGAAACTGTATTTTGTGACTGTTTGTAAATGCTGTTTGTAAATGACTGTTTTATGTCAAGATTGCTGGGAAAGCATTGTGACCATCTTGTGATTAAGGTCGTGGAGACCTAACTGAAAAAGTTGCAACTGCTGACGGAGAGTCAATGAAGGACGTCTCGCGTAGCAAGGTCGGTCGAGGTCTTGACCAGCCTCGGTGCGATTAAAATGGTGAGCTTCCGGTACGGTGGATGAGGGGCCAAGGAAGCGGCCTATGAGTGAAGCGCTAGGTCACCTGCGAAGGATCCTAGAGGGTGCTGACCATACGGTGCTCGGGCTCTGGTTCGCCTAGGATACCCACGCGTGCGTCGAGGAAGATATTGGAACAGAGTTGGAGTTGTTTTCTGAAATCGGGCATGGATCTGGTTGATTGACCTTGCTGGTCTTCAATGGATGAGTCCATGGCTCTTTATATGGATCTGTTGGTTGATCTTGCTGATCTTCAACGAGAGTCCATCTTGATAAGAGATTATATTGCCGAGTATTATGGGCTAGGGATTAGGAAACGGCCCCTGTGTGTGGACAGGTGGTGAGCGTCCTAGTTGCCAATGATGCCATATATACTCCGATGAAGGAATGATGGGAAAATTTAAGAATCAACGGATAACTTGGAAGATTGTGATCAGTGATACTATGGTTTTATTAAAGGATTGTTTTAAACTGGTTGAATATGTGAAAAGGCAATTTCATATTGGGTGTGTGAGTGGTGTGACTAGTTTTATTTTGCATGAACATCTGGCTAGGGGGCCTTGGAACTCTTTTCCTTGGTACCCGAGACAAAACCTAACCAAATCATTAATTGGATCCCATCACTACAGTGGTTGGGCGGTTGGCTAACCCATGGGATCGGATGGGGTTAGGCTGGACTGATGGATCCGTAAATCGAGACTCAAACTTTTGTTTTTACGATAGATAAAATAAATCCCGGACAGTAACTGTTCTATGGATAGGAATCAACGGCTGTGCCTCTTGAATGGGGAAAAAAGCGTTGATCCCAATGATCCAAGTGCAAGTTTCTTCCTTGATCTGACCAAGTATCTTATAGATGTAATTGGATCAACTCGATCAGAAATGATCTTGACTACGTTAGAGTAAAAAGTTATCCTGGTGGAATCGCCCGTGCGCCTTCCGGTAAAGGAAGTTTTTCCGGGTTCGGTTTTGGAACAACCGACGGATTAGTCTCTTATCCGGATATCCATGGGTGAGGCCCCGAATGTGGGACCCCTGTCCCGCGCGAGAAGTGCTACTTCTACTGCTAGTATCCCGAATCTGTTGCTCGTCGGTGGGAACAGGGGGATCTTACAGTTGGTATCAGAGCATTTGGTTAATAAAGATCAACTGAGAAGACAAATATGTCAAAAATTTATCAAGAAACACAAAAAAGTTATAATTGTGTGATATAATTTATACAATTTGATATTCAAACTGAAATTCATAATTTGGTAATTGGTTCTTCAGATGGAAGTACCGCAATTATATAGAATCCCTGACTTGCTTGAGGCCTAGACATGATAGTATTTACCTTATAATTCCAAGGGCCGTGACTACCCGTATATACCGAGAGTATATTGCAGCTCTTTACTGACAGTATATACGAGTAAATCTAAGACTTGAAATTATAAGCGTTAATGCTATCTAGATGATGATTTCGAATGTGATTGATATGATTTTTAATTCTGTTTGAGAATGGATGAATTGATTTGGATTCTGATTGAAAATTCTGATTGAAAAATGATGATTTTTAAAATTTAGTTGAAATATAATGAAACCACAATGAGGGGGAATGGGACGAATCCCTGTGATAATATTCATAACTAGAATGATGATAATGAATTCAGCAAATCACTATGAGATTAGTGGGTTGTGCTGTCAGATTGCTACTGTTAATACTTGACCGGTAGATCAAGTTAAGGGATGTCAAATTGAGAACTTGCTTGACTGAAATTTCCGTGGAGGAATGTTCCGAAGGAAACTTTTCGGTCTAATGGACCATTATCATGTTAAAGATATAAATGATATAATCTGAATGAATTGTTATTTAATGATGAGTTCTATATAAGGGATATTTATCCCAGTGTTCTGTTGGGTTGACCAGAATATAAGGAACCCCAGAATAAAATTGGATCTTAAGAATAAGAGCTGTCCTCTACCTTGCGAGATGAGGACATCTCGCACTTTTTAAGTGGGGTAGAATGTAAGATTTCTCCCGTATACAGGAGTAAGAATCTCCCTTTCTGATCTTATAATTATTCCCTCTAAAATAAAAGAAAGTTTCTGTTTAAAAAAAGGAAGACCCTTTTCCTAGAATACTTCTCAGGAGTCCCACCTGTTTTAAGGATTTAGAACAATGAGTTCAGAAGTGAGAATCGGTGTTTTGGATATCAAGGTTTTGGTTTTCATTCGAGTACGGCTCAAAAGAAGTTCTTTATCTCTTGGGGAGTATAAGAAGTTATCCCCCAGATATTGTGACCCTTATATCTGAATTCAATATGAAAGTAGGTGACTTAGCCTACAAGCTTCTTTTATCTCCTCATCTCAAAATTCTTAATGCCTTCTATAGAAAAATGTGTCAAACACAAATCATGGAAAGATGGTAAAACTTCAGTGGCAAGTTACCGTTGGCTTCTAGGTTACGCTAGCTCCTTCCTTTACATAAGTCATAACTTTTACTTGTCGCTCACAGTAATCTTACTCCCATCAATCTCCTTTCTTTCTTAATCTCCTTCATGGCTTGGCAACAGGAATTAGTTTTATCCATGATAATTTCTCACCTTCAAGACGTAAGAGAGTCTGTGAAGAAAGATTTTATAGAACAGTATGAGCGCTCACTTTTCTCTCACTTGGGAACTTCTGTAGCGCAGACCAAATGGCGGACCTATCAAGACATAACTAGGGTAACACCCTGGGATCAGCAGCACTTTCGTAATAATTTTCGCTTGGCCATGGTTATTGAAGCCTTGGGTTTGGGTCCCCGATACTACTGCGTCATGAGATCAAGGCATCTTGGGTTTTCTGAGCGGGTCTTCTTACTGGCGTGTTTTCTTCCTCATGAGAAGATATGCCTTTACCTCGTTTTTGGCTTGCCTCTCAGAGGTCCTTTTGTTAGATCACCTCATACCACTGAGATAGGTGCGGCAATAACGAGCAGAATCATTCCCATAGATGAGTTACCCTATACTTGTGCAGCTTGTGAGGACTGCTTTTGTGACCATATGATGGACGGGCTTATGGAAGTGTAAAGAGTTCTTCTATCTTTACTATATAAGTTCCGAGAATGAATAAAGTTTAAATCTTGTTCTTATTTTGAATCTTGCTCTCTTTAAGACTTTTCTTGGTGGTTAATCTTGATTAAAATTTTTCTCTAAGTCTCATATTCGTGCATCTTGCGAATTTATCACAAGTTGCGAGATGAGGACATCTCGCGTTTTTTAAGTAGGGTAGAATGTAAGATTCCTCCCCCAACCCCCTTTTTGATATCTAGTATCTTCCCCTGTAATCAATCCCTCTTCAGAAATATAAAGACCTTGTTTCTAACTGTTTTAACCTAGAGAGAGAAAATATTCTAGAGAGAGAATATTCAGATTTTGAATATTTTTGGATAGAAAAATATCTCATATAATTAAGATGAATTCCCCTGAAATAGAAATTCAAAAAGAATTTTCAAATGTGCAATTGGAATTAATTGGAAATAGGTATAAAGAACCTTAGTCTAAGGGTCTAGATTTTCAGAAATCTTTAGACTATGGTCCAATTAAGGTTCCTATGGGCCAATAGCATCAATATTTGTGTAGGGAGGAGATAAATCCAATTTGTAAAAAGAAGATATCCAAAAATGAGTAAATGCTCACATAAGGTGAAGAGTTGAAAATGAACAAGGTTTATTAGTAAAAAACTATGAGCAATATTAAAAATATGAGATATTTTGGGTATCCAAAAATGAGTAAATGCTCACATAAGATGAAGAGTTGAAAATGTACAAGGTTTATTAGTAAAAAAAAACACATATGTAAGGAAGGGGAGTTCTTTAAAGGAGGTGCATATTTCACATAAGATGAAGAGTTGAAAATGTACAAGGTTTATTAGTAAAAAAAAACTATGACACATATGTAAGGAAGAGGAGTTCTTTAAAGGAGGTGCATATTTCACATAAGATGAAGAGTTAAAAATGTACAAGGTTTATTAGTAAAAAACTATGAGCAATATTAAAAATATGAGATATTTTGGGTATCCAAAAATGAGTAAATGCTCACATAAGATGAAGAGTTGAAAATGTACAAGGTTTATTAGTAAAAAAAAAACACATATGTAAGGAAGGGGAGTTCTTTAAAGGAGGTGCATATTTCACATAAGATGAAGAGTTGAAAATATACAAGGTTTATTAGTAAAAAAAAACTATGACACATATGTAAGGAAGGAGAGTTCTTTAAAGGAGGTGCATATTTCACATGCTTGAATGAGTTTTAAACTCATAAAAATTGAGATATTTCATCTCTCCTCTCTCCTCATTCAAGTCTAGTTCCAAAAAGTTAGCTTAACTGACCTAAAAATGGTCAAAAAGTGACCTAACTGACTTGGAAAATTCTAGAATCAGTTTGTTTGGTTAGGAGCTCAAATTTTCCTATAAATAGAAGCCTCCCCTTGTTGAAAAAAATATAATGTCTTATGCATTGTTACTCTACTCTACCTAAGCCAAGAACTGTGAATTCTTTAATAATTCACTAGTTTTTGATACTTCTCTCTTTCTTCAATCCCCATTGGTGGCTCCATCAACATACTAAACCAATTGATTGGTTGGGGGCCTCTACCGTGAACAAAGAATCAAGCAAATTATAAGATAAGTATAGTGAATTATGATCTTTTCTATAATTTCTCAATGATTCTCTCTTCTCAACCCCTCTCAAGCTTGAGAAGCTTAATTGGTATGGTTTTTAAAATGCTATTGAAGTTAATTAATTAATGATAGTAAAGAATTACATAAAATTCTATTTATATTTAATTCTAATGGTTTTTCTCTCTCTCTCACTTAAGAAATGGTCATACTCATGACCCTTTTCAATCCAAATGAAGCTTTTCATAAGGCTTTTCCTTAATCCAAGATTAAGCTATGCTTGAGGCCAAATCAATGGTTTTTTTTCTATGCTTTTAGTTTATGTATATTGATGATTCAATCCATTATGGATTGATGATCCAATTAGAGACCATTATGGATTGATGATCCAATTAGAGACCATTCTAATTATTTCTTTAATAATGAGCCTTATCCCTTAGAAAAAAATTGAGATTTATCAGTCATAGTAGCGGAGCTATGGCAAAATTTTTATAGAAATTACGCATAAAATAATTTCATTCAAAGCATAAAAAGAGGACTTCCTACCATATTCTAGGAACTATCATCCTAGATTAATTAAAAGAATATTATTATGCATGGAGATATGGATGTTTGCATGTAGATGTAGAGGTATGGATGTGAGTGTGAATGTGGAGGTGGATGTATGCATGGAGATGTGGATGTATGCATGTAGAAATAGATGTGTAGATGAGGATGTAAATGGAGATGTGGATGGATGCATGTAGAAGTAGATGTATAGATGTAGATGTGAATGGAGATGTGGATGTATACATGTAGATGTAGATGTATAGATGTAGATGTGGATGTGGAGGTGGATGGATGCATGTAGATGTAGGTGTATAGATGTAGATGTGGATGTGGAGGTGGATGGATGCATGTAGAAGTAGATGTATAGATGTAGATGTGAATGGAGATGTGGATATATACATGTAGATGTAGATGTATAGATGTAGATGTGGATGTGGAGATGGATGGATGCATGTAGATGTAGGTGTATAGATGTAGATGTGGATGTGGAGGTGGATGGATGCATGTAGATGTAGATGTATAGATGTAGATGGGAATGGAGATATGGATGTATGCATGTAGATGTAGATGTATAGATGTAGATGTGGATGTGGAGGTGGATGGATGCATGTAGATGTAGATGTAAAGATGTAGATGTGAATGGAGATGTGGATGTATGCATGTAGATGTAGGTGTATAGATGTAGATGTGGATGTAGAGGTGGATGTATGCATGTAGATGTAGATATATAGATATGGATGTGAATGTGAAGGTGGATGTATGCATGTAGATGTAGATGTATGGAGGTGAATGTGAATGTGGATGTGGATGTATGCATAGAGATGTGGATGTATGCATGTAGATGTGAATGTACGCATATAAATGTGGATGTATGGATGTGAATGTGCATGTAGATGTGGATGTATGGATGTGGATGCATGAATGTGCATGTAGATGTGGATGTGAAAATAGATGTATGGATGTAGATGTGGATGTATGGATGTGAATGTGGATGTGGATGTAGATATATGTATGGATGTGAATATATGATATGTGATGTGAAGGAATCTGAAGTGATGAGATGGAAAATGATGTGATGGGATGAGTACACATATAACTGGAATGTGGAATAAGCAATGTGGATTGATGAGAGATAATGTGGAAAAATGAGAGTTAATATAGAAACTGTATTTTGTGACTGTTTGTAAATGCTGTTTGTAAATGACTGTTTTATGTCAAGATTGCTGGGAAAGCATTGTGACCATCTTGTGATTAAGGTCGTGGAGACCTAACTGAAAAAGTTGCAACTGCTGACGGAGAGTCAATGAAGGACGTCTCGCGTAGCAAGGTCGGTCGAGGTCTTGACTAGCCTCGGTGCGATTAAAATGGTGAGCTTCCGGTACGGTGGATGAGGGGCCAAGGAAGCGGCCTATGAGTGAAGCGTTAGGTCACCTGCGAAGGATCCTAGAGGGTGCTGACCATACGGTGCTCGGACTCTGGTTCGCCTAGGATACCCACGCGTGCGTCGAGGAAGATATTGGATTAGAGTTGGAGTTGTTTTCTGAAATCGGGCATGGATCTGGTTGATTGACCTTGCTGGTCTTCAATGGATGAGTCCATGGCTCTTTATATGGATCTATTGGTTGATCTTGCTGATCTTCAACGAGAGTCCATCTTGATAAGAGATTATATTGCCGAGTATTATGGGCTAGGGATTAGGAAACGGCCCCTGTGTGTGGACAGGTGGTGAGCGTCCTAGTTGCCAATGATGCCATAGATACTCCGATGAAGGAATGATGGGAAAATTTAAGAATCAACGGATAACTTGGAAGATTGTGATCAGTGATACTATGGTTTTATTAAAGGATTGTTTTAAACTGGTTGAATCTGTGAAAAGGCAATTTCATATTGGGTGTGTGAGTGGTGTGACTAGTTTTATTTTGCATGAACATCTGGCTAGGGGGCCTTGGAACTCTTTTCCTTGGTACCCGGGACAAAACCTAACCAAATTATTAATTGGATCCCATCACTACAGTGGTTGGACGGTTGGCTAACCCATGGGATCGGATGGGGTTAGGCTGGACTGATGGATCCGTAAATCGAGACTCAAACTTTTGTTTTTACGATAGATAAAATAAATCCCGGACAGTAACTGTTCTATGGATAGGAATCAACGGCTGTGCCTCTTGAATGGGGAAAAAGCGTTGATCCCAATGATCCAAGTGCAAGTTTCTTCCTTGATCTGACCAAGTATCTTATAGATGTAATTGGATCAACTCGATCAGAAATGATCTTGACTACGTTAGAGTAAAAAGTTATCCTGGTGGAATCACCCGTGCCTTCCGGTAAAGGAAGTTTTTCCGGGTTCGGTTTTGGAACAGCCGACGGATTAGTCTCTTATCCGAATATCCGTGGGTGAGGCCCCGAATGTGGGACCCCTGTCCCGCGCGAGAAGTGCTACTTCCGCTGCTAGTATCCCGAATCTGTTGCTCAGTGGGAACAGGGGGATCTTACAAATTCGCCCCTCGAGACGGTCCGGCACGCAAATCGAGGCCGACGTCCCAAATTTGGGAATCCTGTCCCAAAATTTGGACCGTACACACTTACCAGGATGCCCGTACGATGGCCGCACAAGAACCAAAGGACAACCGCCCACTGTGTGGTCCACACGTACTGCTACGTGGACATGCATGCTGCCCCTGACTAGACAAGCGTACCACTCCTTTCCCTGTTAACCAACATCGTACCTTTCTCCCAGAGCCATGCAGGCCACTGATCCACAGCCTTTGCTGGTACACCGTCCTTTCGTCCTTGCTTTGTGCAGCGCCCATACCCATACCCCACAGCTATATAAACCCCCGGGGTGCTCCATAGGCGACACGCATTTCTGCGTAGCGTATGCTCTGCTGTGCCACCGTCCGTTCCCGTGCAGTGTACTTGTTGTCGCCCCTTGCAGCCACCCCTCTCCACACTCCCTCATTTGCCACTTTTCAGACAAGGCTATTTTCCTCTCTCCCCCCCTCTTGCTAAGGAGGCAGTGTCCTTAACTCTTCTCCCTCCATGTGAAGAGACTTACAGCAGCCTTCTCCCCTTTAGCAAAACGTTTTTGTCTTAAGGACATCTCACAATTCCCTCCCCCCATTTGCATGGACTTTAAGAAGAGGTTTTAGCCTTAAGAGAGGGTTCATGCGCTATGGTCTTTTGCTCATATGGTGAGCAAACGGAAGAATGGATATGGATGTGTATGTGAAAGAATGGATGTGGATGTATGTGAAAGAATGGATGTGGATGTGTATGTGAAGAATGGATGTGGATGTGTATGTGAAGAATGGATGTGGATGTATATGAAAGAATGGATGTGGATGTGTATATGAAGAATGGATGTGGATGTGTATGTGTATGTGAAAGAATGGATGTGTATGTGTATGTGAAAGAATGGATGTGGATTTATGTGAAAGAATGGATGTGGATGTGTATGTGAAAGAATGGATGTGGATGTATGTGAAAGAATGGATGTGGATGTGGATGTATGTGAAAGAATGTGAACCGCCAGCTGTTGCATTTGAACTTCCCTTAGAAAAACACATATACCAAATGCTCCCTCCAGCATTCTGGTGTAAGACTATCCTTTAAGAAAACAGGGTTTCTATGCAAATTTTTAGTTTTGATTTTCTTTTGAATACAATGAGTATATCTTAATTCCGTATCCCAAGACTTCTAGATCACAGGTCTGCTCCCAAGCAAAATTCCTCGAATTCTGTAATCTTGATCCTCAGATCAAAATCAAAGGTCTCAATTTAATTTCAAATTCAGTGGGTGATTTGATTGAATTTTTCTGAACTGGTCACATCATCTTTTCTTGAAACTGATGAAGGAGATTAAGTCGCGGTTATACTTTGATTCAGGGTTCGAGTCTGGAAAGGTTCTCCCTGAACTATCTTTCTCGAAGGGTAATATTTCAATTACTACTTTACTGAATTTCATTCATTGAGTATTTTGCTTAACTGAATTCAAAACTAAACACGTATTCCTATGAGGAATAAATTAATTATTTATCTAAAATTCCAACTTCAAAAGATCTTCTGAATTTTCTCATCACCATCCTAGAGAATATGAAACAGTAGAATTTTCCTTCACAGAGTATTTACTTATTCATTTACCAATATTCATGGGATTTAAACAATGATTAAAGAGAACTCTCATTTTGATATTAAAAAAAATCTGTATGCATCTATTTATGCATTAAATCCAACTTCTATGGAAATAACACTTTTATATAAAAGAAAATCCTTTTATGCATCTATTTATGCATAAAAATCAATTTTGATGAAACTAACACTTTTATAATAAAAAAAATCTTTTATGCATCTATTTATGCATAAAAATCCGTTTTGATGAAAGTAACACTTTTATAATTAAAAAATTCTTTTATGCATCTATTTATGCATAAAAATTAATTTTGGTAAAAGTAACACTTTAATAATAAAAAAATTCTTTTATGCATCTATTTATGCATAAAAATCAATATTGATGAAAGTAACACTTTTATAATAATAATAAAAATCTTTTATGCATCTATTTATGCATAAAATCAATATTGGTGAAAGTAACACTTTTATAATAAAAAAATCTTTTATGCATCTATTTATGCATAAAAATCAATATTGATGAAAGTAACACTTTTATAATTTAAAAAAAACCTTTTATGCATCTATTTATGCATAAAAATCAATTTTGGTGAAAGTAACACTTTTATAATAAAAAAATTCTTTTATGCATCTATTTATGCATAAAAATCAATATTGATGATAGTAACACTTTTATAATAATAAAATTTCTTTTATGCATCTATTTATGCATAAATATTGATGAAAGTAACACTTTTATAATAATAAAAATTCTTTTATGCATCTATTTATGCATAAAAATCAATATTGATGAAAGTAACACTTTTATAATAATAAAAATTCTTTTATGCATCTATTTATGCATAAAAATCAATATTGATGAAAGTAACACTTTTATAATAAAAAATTTATTTTATGCATCTATTTATGCATAAAAATCAATATTGGTGAAAGTAACACTTTTATAATTAAAAAAATTCTTTTATACATCTATTTATGCATAAAAATCAATATTGATGAAAGTAACACTTTTATAATTAAAAAAATTCTTTTATGCATCTATTTACGCATAAAAATCAATATTGATGAAAGTAACACTTTTATAATAAAAAAATATCCAATATGCATCTTTCTATGCATAGAATTTAAATCTAATGAAAATCACTCTTTTATAATAAAAAAATAACCAATATGCATCTTTCTACGCATAGAATTTAATTTTAATAGAAATAACACTTTAATAATAAAAATATTTCTACTATGCATTTTTCTATATCTAGAATGAAAATAACACTTTTAGAATACACAAACAGTGGGGATTACTCTTTTTGAATAATAAAAGATAAAACTTATTTCACAAAATTTAAAAAAAAATTGCCATAACCTCCTTTGTATGGCTGACCATTTTTCAAATTTTCCTATCCTTAAGTCACTTAAAAATTATTCCCAAATGGTTTAGCATTCTAAACTAATCAAATTCCACTTTTAAAAGAGAAATAATATGAAAAGTTTAATTCCAACAATTAGATTACTTATCTAGGATAAAGAAAGGCTGAATTTAAGAATGAGAGAGGGGGAAAGCCTTTCCAACAAGGCATAGCATCATTTTACATTTCAAAGAAAACAAAAATTAGAAAACCATTAAAAAAGAATAAAGAAAAAGTAGGATTTCTAGCTTACATGAATTTCTGAGAGCTTTCCTTTGGCTTGATGGTTTGAGGGATCTACTCTGTTTGCAACAAGAGTGGCCACCAATTCTTTAGAAGAGGGAATGGTCAAAAACTAATGAATTATTAAGAAATTCACAATTTTTGGCTCTCTGGGGAGGAGTAGAGTAACAGTGCATAAAACACTATTAAGTTTCTACAAAGAGGGAGGCTTCTATTTATAGGAAAAAGTGAACTTCTAACCAAGAAAACTGATTCTAGAATTTTCCAAATCAGTTTGGTCAATTTTTTATCTTTTTTGAGTCAGTTTAGCTTACTTTTTGAAACTAGACTTGAATTAAGAGAGAGGAGAGATGAAATATCTCAATATTTGAGAATTTAAAACTCCACCACACATGTGAATTAGGTGCCTCCTTCATGAGGAGGAATCCCCACTCTGAGGTGTCAAAAATTCATTTTTTGAGTATTTTCTTTGGTCCTTAGTCCACTCTTCATCTTATGTGAGTATTTACTCATTTTTGGGGGGGGGATTTTCTTTATTTCTTCTATTTATCTCCTCCCTACATTTGGATGAATCTGATTGGCCCCTCAGAACCTTAATTTAAATTTTTTTGAAAATTTGGACCCCTAGGATAAGGCCTTTTGAACAAATTATAATTGATTTCTAATGCACCTTCTGAAAATATTTTTGAACTTCTGTTTCGGGGGAATTTATTTTAATAAGAAGAGATATTTTTCCATCCAAAAATATCTAAAATCTGAATAACCTCTCTCTAGAACATTTTCTCTCTCTAGGCAAAAACAGGTAGAAACAAGATCTTTTATATTTCTGAAGAGGGATTTGATCACAGGGGAAGATACTGGACATCTTGAGGGGCTGGGGAGGAATCTTACATTCCTCTATGACATTGGTACATGTCTACTGGCTCGACTTTCTTGCTCAAAAGTTACCATCACACCACAATCAAATGTGTTTCTTTTAGAATCCACACGCTCCGTGCGAAAGTGCCTTCCCTCTGACCATATTGCATTATATAGTTTGTACTAACATTAAACAAAAGCATGACATTTAGTATATATAGTGCATTAAACAAGGTATATACGTGAGATAGAGATGAAGAATGTAATTACTTAAGGGTCACATCCTCTTGGATACTCATGCTCTTCTCTTGTGATCATCTCTCCAGTGATGCCATCGATATTGCCATATGAAGTCATTCTATATTGATCACATTTGGTAGAGGTTCCAAGCTAGGCGGGAATGGCAAGCGTCTATTTGCTCTTCTGAAAGCTCTTCTCTCATCCTTTCGTCTATTGATTGCATCCTTGTATCTCCCAATCCACTTCTCCATGATGGGACTATTTAGAATGCAGAATGTATTCACCTTGTGGTGGCGTAATGCTTCATCCAGTCTTTGTTGCCTTCCTTTTCCCTGAGGCACATTAGTGATTAGTCGGTCATCCTCCTCATTGCTCCATAATCGTGGCATGGAAGGATCTATGCGAGATAGATGTTTTGAGATATACACAAGAGACTCTTGCATCAACCATCCCTTTGCCATGCTTGCTTCTGTCCTTGTTCTTTGTCTCACAAAGTCCTTCAAGGTTTTCATGAACTTTTAAGGAAAAACATCCATCGAACATGAACAATGCCACACAACGCCACTTCATCAACCAAATGCACCACAAGATGCAATTGGCTAGTGAGAATTGTTCTAGGAAGTTGTTCTCGATCATACACACTGCCTTAATAGCATTGAGATGAGCTATCTCAATGGATGTAGGATCTATCTCCCTTTAAGGATATGTACCTACATACATAGAAATTATGTGTACTATTTACCAATACATAACTTGTGAGCGCATGAGAATTCCAAATAAGCAATATACCTTAGTGAATTGAAGAGAAGATTCATACTTGACCAAGCTTCCCATTTTGTAAATAGCCTCTCTCACCTTCTTGTCTCCACAACCAACTATAGCAATTGGAAGAATAAACTATGCATAGAAAAAAATGTAAGTTAGTATATGAGCTTACAAATTATGTACCACAAAGAGAAAATGAAAAAGCGAATATTTATATACCTATAATATCTTATGGACAATCATGTGTCTTGAGGCCATATAATTGTTTCTCTCCTTTCTTTTTGGTCTTTATGAAGGCACCCTTCAATGAATGCATTACTCCCGTTGGTGTACAAAAAGAGGCGATCACACTTTTCATCTTATTGTGCTCCCTCTTGGTTAATACCCATGGTGCCTTTGGTAGTAGTATTTTACCACTCTCACTTTCAATTGGCCATGCACTTTGAAGGTGTCCAATGTTTTGTAAGGCATCCCTTGCACCCTTTGTATCTCTTTTACCAATTAAATGGTCCCAAATATTTGTTGCCACATTCTTGAACATATGCATGGGATCTAAGAGATGATTGATCTTCATGTCACACCAATATGGAAGTCGAAAGAATATTGAGTGTCTAGACATCCCATTTGATGGTGGGTTGGGAGTGTTTCTCCATGCCTTAAACCAATCTCTACCTCTCATCTCACGAGTGGTGAGACATCATGTGGCACATACTTGGGATGTGAAGGAGGGAGAAATCGATGATGTTTGTCATACACCACCTTCTTAAGTGTAGAGGGTCTTTCCAAAACAAGTGATGGTCCGCAAATCGAACATGCATGATGTCTGGAGGTTGCCAAACCTATTTTAATTGAGATGATTGAGATAGAGATATAAACTTAAAGTTTAAAGGCTAAAACTTATGCATATAAGGTTCAAGTAGGTCCTGAGCACTCCGAGAACCTAGGATAGTCATGCATCGTCCAAATCAAAACTCCTTTCACCTCCGCCTCTCAGGCCTATTTATTGGCCTTGAAATGTCATGTACTTTGATACCTCGCCATAGTGTCTCAAGCTCCTCAATCAAAGGCTCGAGGTACACATCCATGTTTGCAACCTTATATTTTCATGGTAGAGCAAGCATGATATGACCTTTCTTGATTGCCACCCATGGAGGGAGGTTGTAATTCATCAATACAATAGGCCAAGTAGACCATGATGTGGACTTGAAGCCAAATGGGTTAACACCATCCCTGCCCAAGCCAAGACGTAAGTGATGAGGGTAAAATTTTAGCACTAGTTGATATGGGTGCTAACCATAACTTAATGTCCTATGATACATAGAATGCTCTCAGGAGACCAAATTACTCCACACCCTAGCCACCATCACTTTGTCGGATAAGGGTGAAAGAAATATCCAGGAGGAAGCCAAGGCTACACCCCCCCTACCCACTATCTCCACTAGTGATATCCCCCCTAAACCTTGGCCACCCCACCTTCCCTTATCATACGACTCTCCATTTATACCCCTACTTAACCTCTTACCTCCCAAACCCCTCATTGTCAAACAACTTCATCTCATGAGGCAACGTGGCTTCAAGTAGAGCTACCAACCTTGCCCAAACCTAATTGGACCTAATTTCTCACCATCGCCAATTGGGGAAGGAGTCAGTAGAACACCCACAATGGGCTACTGACCAGATAGTCCCATCTCTCTTTAAGGGAAAGCGAACGGTCGTCCACTCATCCCAAGCCACAACCATTCAATCCTAGAAACCCACAATTGTACACTCCTCCAAGCCATGGTTGTTCATCTATCAAGTCATACACGTTCTCTCTATTATGTAGCAACGGTAGTTCCCTTTCGCCAACCCACAACCTTTCATATGTTACTCCATGGTCATTGTCACGTGAAGCCACGCATGGTCCTCTATAAAGCCACCTCCATACCTCCCCTGCAAATCTATATAACAGTCCACCACCATTCACTTTTCTCACTTTTCTTCTTGCCCACTAGTCAAACTGTTGTTGTAGTTTTTTCTCTTCAATTTTCACAGCTCAAGCTACTTGTTGGTGATTTGGGGTTGTAGGTTGAGAGATAGGTTGTCATCTATTATGACAACCTTAGCAGTATGGTGAGGAACCCAAATTTTCATGCGCAGACCAAACACATAGAGGTCCACTATCACTTCATCACAGAGAGGGTCTTAGTAGGAGACATCAATCTCATGTATGTGTTACCACAGAGGAGCAATTAGCTGAAATTTTCACAAAAGCCCTAGGGGCAGAGAAGCTTCACAGATTCCAGATTTTTCTTGGATTCCTAGACATGGAATCGAGCTTGAGGGGAGTGTTGAGATGTCAAGCTCAACACACGAGCTGACACTTATGATATGCATGGGTGACTATTTCTGTCACTTTTATCACTAGCGTGTTGGGTATGATGATGACATGATAGATCTTCACCAGCTCTCTTCCTCCTTGCATCTTTTCATAGTACCCTCCCCAACTTTGCAAAAGGATTCTCTAACCTTCTCGAGGAGCTCATTGTGTCGATGGACGGACTATATGTAGCACCAACATGACCAAGTCACAACAACCCAATTAACCATTCCTCCTGGCATGGGAAAATTTAATCCAAAGCCAACAAGATCTTCGGTCTGCCATCCTCACCAACACACAACTACAAGCCTCCCTCCTGGAGGACTGCGAGCAAACCCTCCCCGAAGCCCTGCACAAAATCACCCACCTCCAGGAGTAACTCCACATGGCCCAGGGGGACTCCCAAACCACCTACAATGTCCGCCCCCTAGTCTAGAGGGAAGCCCAAGATATGTGTCGTGGTTGGCCCAAACCATTGAGGAAGAATATGTGGAATGGTCAGCCCACGTGGAGACCAAAAGTAGGCACCTAGAAGAAGTGGAAATAGAAGTCAAGTGGGGGTGCTTACTTTAAGGGATATGGTGCTCAATCTAGAAAAGGTTAGGGTGAGATTAATCAAGCTTATGGGCTATAATTAATGACTAATAGAGATGTAAGCAAACCTATAAAAAGGCACTCTATCTAATGGATCAAATATATGAGCATGTAAGCCTCTCTTGCCTTGTCATTATGCTTCATGCCGGATTGGTCATTCCTAACCACAAACGGGCAAGTTTCACTTCTCAGTCCTCCTCCTCAAGGTTTGCTACCTGAACCAAGTTTATTGTGATTTATTGGCCTCTAAGTTTGGCTTGCCATTCCTTGGCTTCTGGTTGTGATTTATTGGCCTCTAAGTTTGGCTTGCCATTCCTTGGCTTCTGGTTGTGCTATTTTTTCCCTCTCATTTTGTTTTGGTTTCTTCTTCTTTTTGAGGTGAATTTCCTTCAAGGTTTTTGTGAGCGGTCCATAGTAGCGTCACAATTTGCTACCATTAAATAACCTACCATTGCGACACCGTCAAGTGTTTTAATGTGAATTGCACCTTCTAGGGACGTTTCATTCTAGGAAGGGTCCTTGCCCTCTATATTGAGTTTTTTCTTTGTGATTTTTTATGCTATAGAGAATGCCCTCATGCATCTCTTTATCCTTGTGCTATAGAAAACGACCATATCCCCCTCATGCATCTCTTTATCCTTGAGCTAGTCATCAAACCATTACTTTCGCCTTTATTTTTCCATCATTCCATACACAGTCCTTAGATGCGTTTCGTTGTGTTTCTCAAGCTCAAAGAGTCAGTCACTTAGAACATTGCCAATGAGTCTTTCTTGTACGGCTACCCATAAGCTTGGCACCAAGAATTCCATAGGCATAACTAGTTTAGTTCCATACATTAGGCTGAAGCGTGTCATGTTAATGGCCACTTTATATGTGGTGTGATAAGCCTAGAGTGCGGTGGGAAACTTCTGTTTTTAGTCGTGGACTCGCCTCTACAGTCTTGGTCAAGATGGCACATAGAGCCTTATTAGTGCTTTCTTGTGAGATCCCTGTTCCCACCGCACAACGGATTCGGGGTACTAGCAGCGGAAGTAGCACTTCTTGTGCGAGGCAGGGTCCCACACTCGGGGCCTCGTCCACGGATATCCGGACAAGAGACTAATCTGTCAGTTTTTCCAAAACCGAACCCGGAAAAACTCCCCTTATCCGAAAAACACGGGCGATTCCTCCAGGATAACTTTTTACTCTAAAGTAGTCAAGACCATTACTGATCAAACTGATCCGACTGCACCTATAAAGATACTCGGTCAGTTCAAGGAAGAAACTTGCACTTGGATCATTGGGATCAACGCTTTTTTCCCCATCAAGAGGCACAGCCGTTGATTCCTATCCATAGAACAATTACTATCCGGGATTTACTTCATCTATCGTAATAAAAGAATTTTTGAGTCTCGATTTACGGATCCATCAGTCCAGCCTAACCCCATCCAGTCCCATGGATTAGCCAACCGCCCAACCACTGTAGTGATGGGATCCATTTTAGAATTTGATTTTTTTGTTCGGGTACCAGGGAAAAGAGTTCCCAGGCCCCCTAGCCGGATGTTCATGCAAAAATAAAACTAGTCACACCACTCACACACCCAATATGAAATTGCCTTTTCACAGATTCAACCAATTTTAAAACAATCCTTTAATGAAACCATAGTATCACTGATCACAATCTTCCAAATTATCCGGTTGATTCTTAATTTCCCATCATTCCTTCATCTTAGTATCTATGGCATCATTGGCAACCAGAATGCTCACCACCTGTCCACTCAGGGGTCTTTTCAATAGTTCCTAGCCCATAATACTCGGCAATATAATCACTTATAAAAATCAAGATGGACTCTCGTTGAAGATCAGCAAGATCAACCAACAGATCCATATGAAGAGCCATGGACTCATCCATTGAAGACCAGCAAGGTCAATCAACTAGATCCATGCCCGGTTTCAGGAAACAACTCTTACTCCTTGTTCCAATATCTTCCTCGACGCACGTGTGGGTATCCTAGGCGACCCAGAGCCCGAGCGCCGTATGATCCAGCACCCTCTAGGATCCTTCGCAGGTGACCTAGTGCTTCACTCATAGGCCGCTTCCTTGGTCCCTCATCCACCGTACCGAAAGCTCACCATTTTAATCGAACCGAGGCTGGTCAAGACCTCGGCCGACTTTGCTACGCGAGACATCCTCCATTGACTCTCCGTCAGCAGTTGCAACTTTACCAGTTAGGTCTCCACGACTTAATCACAAGACGGTCAAAATGCTTCCCCAGCATTCTTGACATAAAACAGCCATTTACAAACAGCATTTACAAACAGTTTACAAATATAGTTTCTATATTAACTCTCATTTTTCCACATTATCCCTCATCAATCCACATTACTTATTCCATATTCCATTTATATATGTACTCATCCCATCACATCATTTTCCATTTATATGTGTACTCATCCCATCACATCATTTTCCATCTCATCACTTCAGATTCCTTCACATCACATATCATATTTTCACATCCACATCGACATACACATTCATGCATCCTCATCCATACAACCACATCTACATGCACATTCACATCCATACATCCACAGCTATATGCGTATATTCACATCTACATGCATACATCCACATCCACATTCATACATCTACATCTACATGCATACATCCACATCTCCATGCATACATCTACATCCACATTCACATTCACATCCATACATCTACATCTACATGCATACATCCACCTCCACATTCACATCCACATCTATACATCTACATCTACATGCATACATCCACCTCCACATTCACATCCACGTCTATACATCTACATCTACATACATACATCCACCTCCACATTCACATCCACATCTATACATCTACATCTACATGCATACATCCACATCTCCATGCATACATCCACATTCACATTCACATTCACATCCATACATCTACATCTACATGCATACATCCACATCTCCATGCATACATCCACCTTCACATTCACATCCACATCCATACATCTACATCTACATGCATACATCCACCTCCACATTCACATCCACATCT
This sequence comes from Cibotium barometz, assembly GCF_041138505.1. Taxonomy (NCBI): domain Eukaryota; kingdom Viridiplantae; phylum Streptophyta; class Polypodiopsida; order Cyatheales; family Cibotiaceae; genus Cibotium; species Cibotium barometz. Next base: position 47,177,580 of record NC_141074.1, read on the forward strand.
ATACATCTACATCTATATGCATACATCCACATCTCCATGCATACATCCACATCCACATTCACATTCACATCCATACATCTACATCTACATGCATACATCCACCTCCACATTGACATCCACATCTATACATCTACATTCCCATTCACATCCATACATCTACATCTACATGCATATATCCACCTCCACATTCACATCCACATCTATACATCTACATCTACATGCATACATCCACCTCCACATTCACATCCACATCTATACATCTACATTCCCATTCACATCCATACATCTACATCTACATGCATACATCCACCTCCACATTCACATCCACATCTATACATCTACATTCCCATTCACATCCATACATCTACATTCCCATTCACATCCATACATCTACATCTACATGCATACATCCACCTCCACATTCACATCCACATCTATACATCTACATCTACATGCATACATCCACCTCCACATTCACATCCACATCTATACATCTACATCTACATGCATACATCCACCTCCACATTCACATCCACATCCACATCTATACATCTACATCTACATGCATACATCCACCTCCACATTCACATTCACATCCACATCTATACATTTACATCTACATGCATACATCCACATCTCCATGATTACAATAAAATTCTTTTAATTAGTCTAGGATGATAATTCCTAGAATATGGTAGGAAGTCCTCTTTTCATGCCTTGAATGAAATTATTTTATGTGTAATTTTTATAAAAATTTTACCATAGCTCCGCTGCTATGACTGATAAATCTCAATTATCTTAAAAGATAAAGCTTATCATTAAGGGAATGATTAGAATGATCCCTATTTGGATCATTAATCCATAATGGATTGAATCATCAACATTCATGAAATACATAAACTAAAAGCATAGGGAAAGCCATTAATTTGGTCTTAAGCATAGATTAATCTTGGATTAAAGAAAAGCTTTATGAAAAGCTTCATTTGGATTGAGAATAGGTCATGAGTATGACCATTTCTTTAGTGAGAGAGAGATATTACATAAAAACCATTAGAATTAAGCATAAATGTAAATTTATGTAATTCTTTTCTATCATTCATTAATTACTTCAATAGCATTCAAAAACCATTCCAATTAAGCTTCTCAAGCTTGAGAGGGGTTGAGAAGAGAGAAACATTGAGAAATTATAGAAAAGATCAAAATTCACCACTTACTTTACAAATTGCTTGATTCTTTATTCACGGTAGAGGCCCCCAACCAATCAATTGGTTTACTATGTTGATGGAGCCACCAATGGGGATTGAAGAAAGAGGGAAGCTCCAATTTCTTACAAATTGGAGAGAATTTTAGAGAATAGTAAATATTAGCATTATTTCAGTATAGTTCTAGAATAGTAAAATTCTCCTCCTTTTTTTTTCAAAGGACTCATGTTCTATTTATAGGAGAGGGAGGCTCTTAACCAAGGCTAACTGATTTCTAGAATTTTCTAGATTTAGTTTGGTTGAATTTGGACTAGATTTAGACCTAGTTTGGACCTAGTTTGGACCTAGTTTGGCTGAATTTGGACTAGATTATTTGGACCTAGTTTGGTTACTTTTTGATTCGGTTTGGTTCCTTTTTTATTTGGTTTGGTTCAAGAGAGAGGAGAGATAAAAATATCACATTATCTTTGAGTTTAAAATTCATTCAAGCATGTGAAATATGCACCTCCTTTAATGGACTCCCCTTCCTTACATATGTGTCAAAATGGAATGATTATACTCAAAATATCTCATATTTTTAATATTGCTCATAGTTTTTTACTAATAAACCTTGTACATTTTCAACTCTTCATCTTATGTGAGCATTTACTCATTTTTGGATACCCAAAATATCTCATATTTTTGATATTACTCATAGTTTCTTACTAATAAACCTTGTACATATTCAACTCTTCATCTTATGTGAGTATTGAAGGGACTCCCCTTCCTTACATATGTGTCAAAATGAAATCCTTATACCCAATTATCTCATACTATTAAAATTACTCATAGTTTCTTACTAATAAACTTTGTACATAGTCAACTCTTCATCTTATGTGAGCATTTACTCATTTTTGGGTATCTTCTTTTACAAAATTGGATTTATATCCTTCCCACACATGGATTGATCCTATTGGCCCACAAGAACCTTAATTGGACCATAATCCAAAGATTTTCTGAAAATCTAGACCCTTAGGCTAAGGTCCTTTATACCCATTTCCAATTAATTCCAATTGCACATTGGAAAGTTCTTTTTGAATTTCTGTTTCAGGGGAACTTATTTTAATAATATGAGAAATTTTTCTATCTAAAAATATTCAAAATCTGAATATTCTCTCTCTAGAATATTTTCTCTCTCTAGGTTCAAACAGTTATAAACAAGATCTTTTATATTTCTGAAGAGGGATTTAATTACAGGGGAAGATGCTGGACATCTTGAGAGGCTGGGGAGGAATCTTACATTTCTGCTTGGCCATTGGCTTGGGAGTAATAGGGTGAGGATTTATGAAGTGTCACCAGAAATTCTTATAGTAAGAATTGTATTATCTCATTTATGAATTGGGTGCCATTGTCACTTACAAGTTCAAGGGAACACCCCAAGCGAGTGATCACACATTGGTAAAGGAATTTAACCGTGGACCTTGCATTGGCTTTTCTTGTGGCTCAAGCTTCAACCCATTTTTTGTAGTAGCATGTTTTGCTGCTATGATATATCGGGCTTGGGTGTGTTGTAAGGACATGATGGGGTACAGTGGAATCATGTCATCCTTATCATGTGGAATAACCATTTGTTGGAATTCATTGTTGCATCATTTGATGTATTTGGTTTCATCTCCAAAGAAGGTTGGCCACCATAATCCTACTAGAAGGATATTTACGAAATGTCCACGTGTGACCCTAGAGTGGGCTTGTTCCAAAATAGAGATGTATTCATCCTCACAAACACCACGTCTCATTATTCCATCTTTTCCTTGTTTATAAAGTTGTCCTACAATCAATTTGATAGGGGTCGACTTACTTAATGAGGCATCTTGCATGATCCTTGTTGATTGGTGCTTCGGTGGGTAGGCCATTAGCTAGGAAATGTGCAACTTCCTCTCCCCATTCAGGGGTCAAGCATAATTCAAACACAGGGGCATCTGGCAAGTCATCATCAACACCCACATACGGCTCTTGCCGTTAGGAATGCGTGACATTTGGTTGACCAATACATGTTGGGAGCCTTTATGTACCGTGACAATAAAATCAAACTCTAGTAGAATTATGAGCCATCTGGTGACCCTACCCGTGGTGCAAGGTTTATTTACCAAATAAAGAATAGCTTGATGGTCTACGAAGAAAACAAATTTGGTGCCAAAGGGTAATAATGAAACTTTTTTGACTGTATAGACCATGGCCAATCCTTATCTTTCTGTCATGGCATAATTTTGTTCTACTTTGCAAAACTAACAGGGAAGTCCTTCTTGTATTCTATAGTTTAAGCCAACATAAAACCAATTGCGAAAGCAAAGGTGTCTATGTGAACATGGAATATGATTTCCCAATTAGGGAATCTCAAAATGGGAGCGCTTGCCCCCAATGCTTTTTTGAAGGTATCATACACTGTTGGCACTCCTCTGTCCATTCAAAAATCACAAGGAGTCTGTAAAGGAGATGAGCTATGTTAGCATACATACCGATAAAACACTCGTAATAAGCTACATGCCCCATAAATTGTTGGACTCCCTTGAAGTTGGTAGGGGGTGGTAGCTTAAGAATGAGTCGCACCTTGCTGTCGTCTCTGGAGATACCGTGTTCCGAGACAATGTGTCCTAGGATTACTTCATGCTAAAACCAAAATTGGCATTTTAGACAGTTAAGAGAGATCCTATAGAGCTGACATCTAAATGGCATGACTCGGTATGCATACGTGCCCCAGTGAATGGCGAAAGCCGTTTTGTGTTAATCTTTTAGGTTGATCAGCACTTGGTTGTAGCCGGAAAACCCATCAAGAAAGCTATAGGCTTCCTTTTCTGCAACCCGCTCAAGCATATGTTTTGTGAAGGGAAATGTATAGTGATCTTGTATCATTGTCAGCATTGATCTTTTTGAGGTCCACTCATGTTTTTGTTCTTTTAAGGTACTATCATAATGGGTGAGACCCATTCGGCATGCTCTATCTTGTAGATGAATCCAACATTTATGAGACAATTGATTTTTTTCGAACCATCTTAGAATACTTGGAGTTCATAGGATCTGCTCTCTGGTTCATTGGCCTTGCTCCCTCTACCATGGGGATGGTTAACCACTTCAAGAGAGTTGAAAATTCCATGCTATCCCATTCATCGTACAACATTTTATGGTACTTTTGGCATAACTGTATTGTAGTAGATCTTAGAGTAGTCTCATTCTGCCAAGGGTCCCCACTCATTGGATGGATCTTCAAGGTGCGTAGGCTAACCTTTAGTGTTTGGTAATTTTTTTGAATGTAAATGTGATCCATGTCCTAGTCTTGGATCACCCTGGTTTCTCTCATAAAGGGTCGTCCTAAGATGAAATCGTAGGAAATAGCCTATTGGCCAAAGTTCATTGGCACAAAGGTGTGTCAGAATCGGTCCCAAGAATCTTAATCCTCAAATCCTGCAAAAGGCCTATGGGCTTCGCGTTGGCTCCATCTTCAAAATAGGGCAATGCTACGTTCTTCAAAATAATACCCTAACTTGTTCACCTTCAAAATAATACCCTAACTTGTTCACCTGGATTATAGGAACGCTAGTAATTCTATCTAGTTCTATGGATCCTTCCTCATCAATCTTGTTGGATTTTCCTAGTTCCCCTTGTTCTTCCATTCTTGCTCCAAGCCTTCCTTCCATCCAATCCTTCCATAGACCTTGGCTACTTTGAAGTAAGGTGCCAATGGGAATCTGGACTTTTGAAAGTAGAAAGGAGGAAAGACCTGCAATATCTCTCGGAATGAGTGTAGATTTGTGAATCTAGCCATACCTATTCATGCTTAGAATTTTCAAGGTATAGGGTATAGGGATATGAGCTTCAGTGTGTTTAATAATCCCTCACATTCTTCAGATACTCAGCAATAGAGTTCACATGGTGAGGGAATGTCGTGGCTTTTGAGTCTACCTCTTGGGAGAGATTCTAAAGAAGTTCTTAGTTGTTGGGACTTTTGTTAAGCTCCTAGGTATCCTCAGTTGGTGGGCATAGAGGAACTTCGTGTAGTTTCAAGTGCTTAAGGTTTCTTCTCCATTTAAGCTTGATAGTCCTTGACTAACTCCTGATGAGAGCAGCCTTTGGTCTTCCCTCCTCGATCATGTTGGGATATTTGGCTAACTTTCCGGGTAGACGACTGGGGTCTATTTGCTCTCTTTCTTGAGGGGAGGATGGTAGTATCTTTTCTTCATTAGATGAGGAAGATGACACATTGGTAGTTGTCCCCTCGTCGGATCCACTTTTGATGATAACATGGCGTATTTTTTTTGGAGAGCCTAGTTCCTTGTGCTGCTTTGTTGTTGAGGAACCTCCTTAGAACATAAGATCCTTGCGTGTCCTAAGGTTTTCTACTTTTGCGAAGTAGATGCTTTGGCAGTAGCATGGGTTTCGGCTCCTCTCCTACGTTGCATTCGAGTGACTGCATTCAAAGGCACTATGTGTATGAAGTTGTCCCTTATACTCAGCAAGTTATTGCTGGTGCTTGGTTCAGCTTCATTTTCCTTCCCCATTTCACCCGCTCTTAAGGGTAAAGCCTTGTACATATAGTCTATTCCACAACCTGTGCATAAGGGATGTGAGGTCCCCCGCCCGCTCCGGGGCTCCTGCCGGGAAGCGGCGTCGACCTCCCGCGCAAGGCGGGGTCCACACACTCGGGGCCTCGCCCGCCGATGTCCAGGACGAGAGGCTAGCCCGTGCGGCCCCTCCCAGACAGGGCCCGGAAGACTCCCCTCGCCCGGAAGGCACGGGCGATTCTGCCAATTGGGAAAAATCTTCTAACGGGGAAATTACTCTAACGCGTCAAGTCTTAACTAGAAAAATTGATCTGACCAAACCTAAAGTCACATGATCATATCAAGATGAGACTTGCACTTGGTCCATGGAATCACCGCTTTTTTCCTCATTTACGAGGCACAACCCGATGATCCCCTCCCACCACAGAACAAGGTCTTCTCAGGATTTAAAACTAAATAACGTAACTAATCGTATCTAGTTGTTTCTCAGGAATCCTCCAATCCAGCCTAACCCCATCCGGCCCATGGGTTAGCCAACCACCCCCGACCAGTGAATTGGTGGGATTCCTTTGTAAAGATTTGGTTGGGTTTTTGCCCGGGTATCGAGGAAAAGAGTTCCCAGACCCCCTGGCCGGTGATTCATGCAAAATCAAGGTAGGCATACCACGTACACACCCAATATGAACTTGCCATTTATAACAGATTCGACTCGCTTTAAAAACAATCCTTCAATAGAAATCATAATATTTCTTATCATCATTTTCCTAAATTTCGATTCCATTGTATTACAAAAATGTATCCTCTGAACTCTCCGTTGAAGACTAGCTGGCCAACCAACGAGATCCAGTATCAAAATTTGGTTCCCAAAAATCTTTCCTTTTTGTCCATCCGAAATCTTCCTCGACGTACGCATGGGTGTCCTAGCAACCGCAAGCCCGTGCATCGCCTGGTCAGAACCCTCTAGGATCCTCCTTAGGTGTCCTAGCACTTCACTTAGGGACTGCTTCGTCGGTCCTCGCCCATCGTACCAGAAGCGCACCATTTTAACCGTACCGAGGCTGGTCAAGACCACGGCAGGCTTTGCCGCAAGCAACATCCCTTAACGACTCCCCGCCAGCTGTTCCAAAACAAACCTCCTCTTAGAAAAACATAAGCCAAATACTTCCTCCAGCATTTTGGCGTAAAACAGTCCTTTGAATGAAAAAAACAGAGGTGCCAATGCAAGTAAAATTGCAGTTTGAGATCGGTTTTGAAAACCCTTTTTCCATAATTCCCAGTTTCAATAATGAGGATCCTTGATCTCTCATGAGGGTAATCTACCAATCATTTTGTCCAATTGACCAACTAGATTCTTGGTGAGTTTGGTCAAGGAAAAACTAGATTAGTTTCGGTAGTCTATTCTTTGGATTTAGTAACTGGAATTGGTCACGAAGTTTTTGTCTGATTCAGATCGAGAGAAGGACAATTAGGTTTATTGTCCGTCTCTCACGTAGTCTAACCAATTTCATTCGGTTTAGTTCTTCAAGGATTCCCTTCAGATAAACATATACATTTAATAATTTTACCAATTAAAAAATCCAAAGATATTCTTTATGCCACATAATTTCTCAACCTTAATTCATTAGGTAGAATTATGGTGGAAATTCATCTTTTGACACTAAAATTTAATTCAAATCCATCTTTTCTTAAATATCATAAAAATTCTTCTTTTAACTAAAACATCAATACCTATTTTTTTGAATAAACTTGAAATCCTCCTTTTTCTCATTTCAATTAGTGCAATACATTTATCGTGGGAATTCCTCTTTTACCATAAATTAAATCTACTTAAAATTCTTCTTAAAAATTACATTTATCCATCAATTCCATTAAGCTAAAAATTCCACTTTTCTCATTTAAACATTTGAATTCCAATATGGTGGGAATTCCTCTTTTATCATTTAATCTTATCTATACAAAAAGATAAATTTAACTAAATTTTTTTCTTAAAAATTTAAATAAAAATCTTCCATTAATTTCTTTACACTAGGAATTACACTTTCCTCATTTACATATTTGGATTCCAATATAGTGGGAATTCCTCTTTCATCATTTAAAATTTATCTATGCAAAAAGATATATTTAACTAAATTTTCTCTTAAAAATTTAAATAAAAATCTTTATTAATTTCTTTACACTAGGAATTACACTTTCCTCATTTAAATATTTGGATTCTAATATAGTGGAAATTTTAAAATTTATCTATGCAAAAAGATAAATTTAACTAAAATCCTTCTTTAATTTTTAAATAAAATATACATTATTTTAGCATCACAATTTTTCTCTTACTTCATTTGAATACATGGATTTCCATTGTCATGGTGGGAATTACTCTTTTAACAAAAAAATGGATTACTAGAAATTTCTCTTTTTTCTAATTAACTATTTATGCATAAACATAAAAATTAATTTTCCATGATTATATTGAGAATCATTCAATTAATCTAGGATGATTAATCCTAGAATATGGTAGAAATTTCTAATATTAGCTCCAAAAATCCTAAAAGAAATAAGCACATAAGAATAGTTCTATTAAGAGATAAGTATCCCCAAAAATAAAATTTCGATTTTAGGTGATAAGAGGTCATATTTAGAGTACTTTTACACATTTAGAGTCCATGCATACTAAAAATGTGGAAAAACAACGCGTTTCTAAAGATGGTGCGTTTGCGGCTATATACAGACGTTTTTGCCTATTCTGCCTGAGCTGGCTTGTAGACCAGATACCTTCCCGTTCTTTTGACTGGTTACATGACTATATTCTGAGTTTTTATCAGAGAGTTATGGCCGAAACAATTTGCTGTTTCTGTCAGGGTCTTTACATAGAGAAAACTGTGAGAAGATAGCAAGTAGCCTCAAGGTAATCCTAGAGTTTGAGATGCATATATCCCTTCATCCTTATCTAATATCTTAGAAAAGAAGCTTAGATTTCTATGGTCTTTCGAAGGAAGAGACCAAAACTCCATAGCTTTTCTTGTAGAGAAAAGATAGTAGATCGTAGTCCTGTTAGAGAAGGCTATTTTACCATAGATCTTAGAAAGAGAGAAGAGTCACAGTATGAGTAAGAGGAGATAAAGCTTGGAGATGATTGGATGATTTCAATCATAAGAGAAGGTATTAGAAGACTCTATATTCTAAAGCTCTTGATAATACGAGCAAAGACAACGATAAACGACAAATTTCTATAAGGTATATACATATTTTGTTTTTCAATTATATATCATTCTTAGGGGTTGAGGTATGGCCCCGGCTTCTCTATTGATTATTACAATGATCTAATTGATTGATTTACCATTTAAGGTTTGTATTCTTTTAAACAACAGCATATGCCTTTATAAAGAATGTCTTATCGCAATCTCAAGTTGAAATGCTAAAATTTGTGTGAGAAAAGGATTGTTTTCTTAAAGAAGGTGACATGGATCATAGTCATATGGTTTAGTGAATAAATGGATGGTTATCTTGGTTAAATTAAGGTACAGGTACAACTTCTCCCTGCCTTGACGCTGCCCCGTTCTTGTGCTTGTGTAGCCGGACGGCGGAGACGTTAGTAAGGCCCGGAGTTGGCCCATGGTATCCCTCATACCATTGGGAGAATGAGGTTTGCCGATTGAGGAAAGTGATTGTGATGATGCTGCCTAGTTCTGAGGGCCCAGGCTAGTGCGGTGAATTAGCCCACCCTAGTGCGCAGACATCCCTCTGAGGGGCGGGAGGATCGAGCGATGGAGCCTGAGAGGGCGACAGGCCGGCTTGAGTCCTCGCCAGCGGCCGACGATGAGGTGTATGGTCCCGTAGGGTTTTGCCCAGCATGTGGAGGCTGGAAGGTCGAATTCTAGATCATCGGCGGTATAAAGGAAAAGAATATGAAAAGAATAAGAGAACCAGTTTGGCTTGTATGAAATTGATTCATGATTAAACTTTGTTTTGATAAATCGTGTCTTTGGTATGATTGTATTGTAGAAAAAGTCTCTTTTAATAAACCCTGTGAAAAGGCTGTTTTAATAAACCTTGTGAAAAGGGCCTTAATTAAGGAACATGTTTTTTTTATGTCAAACAGTGTGGTAGGATTAATTAGAAAACAAATTGACGCGTGAGTAGGGTGGAAAGTGGGAGGATGAAATGCCCCGACGGCACCATCCTACAGACGGGTGGACCCGATTAGTCGGGTAGCTTTCCAACAGATTAAGTGAAAGCCCTACGCTAGATAAATAGGTTCTCGGGCAACTCTATTCTAGAAGACTAGGCCAGTGGCTGTGCCTTGCATGGATGAGGAAAAAAGCGTTGCCTCTAGAAATCAAGTCTTGTAGTTGCCCAAATTTATGTGATCAATTACCCTATGGGTGATTTGATTTTAGAAGACCACGCTTCCCCTGCGGGATAGAACTAGGTCTTACCTATGAATCGTATCCTTGAATCTCTGTATGGTCAAGGTGTCGATGAGTAGGAAATTTTCTCTAAGATAAGACTTAGCGGACTATCTTAAGTGTTTCCCCTATTTGTGGAAGGGGGGAACCTTACACAAGGTGAGTGAAAAGAATCTTTCCACTGGCTAATTCCACTTGCATAGGTTTCCCTGATTTTTGATTTATGACTAATTTACACAGACATCCTAGGGAAATAAAAGAATGAGTATTGGAGGACTGAGAATTGACGGTTATTCCAATGATGCTCAATTGCTGCATAGATATGTCCTTTCTCTTCCTCCACTTCCTCAGCTATGGTGCTTGCTTTGGCTGTCTTTGCATGGAGGCTGCACGACGCTGAGCTGGCACTCTTCTTGGGTTACCCTGATTCTGGTGCGGGGGACCCAAATTGGACTGATAATAAGAAGGAGTTTGTGGGACCCTGGCTTCCTTGGCCCACAGGAGATGGGCAATCCTTGAGCTGGTGCCCAAGTCCCTAACATCCGAAGCATCTGTTCTCGCTTCAAAGCTCTTCCCTTTGCATTCTGGAGAGAGCCGGAGTTCATGAGAATGTACTTCGCGGGAAAGGTCTTCCTTTATTTCTGAAGCTTCCCGTCTCCACATTCTGCTTTGGACCTTGGTGTCTCTTTGGAGGCCGAAAGTCGGAAGAACTTCCCGGAGTCTTTTTTAAAAGGATGACGGAACTTTCATGAGATGAAGGCTTTGGCAAAGTCCTTCGCCATTCTGACAGCTTCAGCCATGGACACTGGCTTGGCATTTTTGACCAGTGTGTCCAAGGGCTCGTTCATTCCCTGAATGAACCTGGCCAACCCAGAGGTGGTGAATATTAAAGTAGAAGAGCGAAGGCCTGGTGATATTCCTCGATGGTTTTGCTCCCCTGCTTCAGCTCTAAGAATTCGTTCATTTTGGTTTCCAAAAATCCAGGGGGACAAAATCTCTTCCTTAAATAGGTTTTAAGGTCGTTCCAGGACTGAGTATTTCTGTCCAGACGGTTGGTGTCACAATGGTTCCTCCATGCCACCCTGGCTGTTTCCACTATCTTCAGCCTGGCAAGAGCCATTTTCCTTCGCTCATTGTAGCCGGTGACGTCAAAATATTCTTCCATGGCTTCCACCCATTTCTCCACAGCCTGGCCTAGGTTCTCCCCTTCTCCTTTGAAGGGTCCTGGCTCAGTTCTATGAAGAGCCTTGCGAACATCAGGGTCAAGCTCATTATCTTCAGAGAGATGATCTGACTTACGGCCACAGTTTCCTCATCTCATGATTCTGCCAAAAAATGATATATTATTAAATTTTTATTTTTGATATCGTCCATGAGATCCTAAGACTTAAGAGGTTCGGAAAATAATTTCTTAAACAACACAAATGATCTTATTGGAGATCTATGGCATATGTCCGATAACAGATTTTTCTTTATCAATTTGTCCATAAACTATCACTTATACAGCAGGGAATTTTTCTCCAGAAAACATTTTTTTATTTATATAAGAGTTTCAATATGTGCATAGAGCAGCTCGGCTCTAGAAATAAAAATCTCCTCATCGGGAGACGCATAAGACGGTGGTACTGGGCCATGCCATGCCCTGATACTACTACAAACGTTCACTTACTGCCAAAGGGAGCTATTATCTTCTCCTTAGGAATAAAGCGACTAAGGAGTCTATAGATTTGGCATGAGAGTCTGAAATTTTGAGGTGTTGAATGATATAGAATGACACCATGTACCACTTTCCACTTTATCAGAATCATGGCCAATGAGAGGTTTTGCCTCAGCGTTGCACGCCGGTCGGTCGCAAGAGGCATGGACATACTGCCCTGCAAACCACTTATGCTGTCATCTCTCCACTGGATCAGGAAAATATAAATCCTTGAAATGGCGTGCGAGTCTGGCTCGGCTTGTTCGAGTGTTGTAGTGGAAGAGATGAGATGCTCAAAGGTGAACACAGTCATGTCTTGTGACTGGGTGAGGTCGGGAATACCAGATAAGTACGGAACTTCCATCTATAAAAACAATTTCTTTGATTCAAAATTCTTCATTAAAGAAGCTTACGGAATGAAAATACATTATGAAAATGCTTTTTCTGAGTTTTTATTTTATCAATTTCTGATAATAATTCGTTTATCCTTAAACAAAGCTCTGATACCAGCTGTGAGGTCCCCTGCCCGCTCCAGGGCTCCTGTCGGTGGCAGTGAAAGCGGCGTCGTCCTCCCATGTAGGGCGGGGTCCACACATTCGGGGCCTTGCCCACGGATGTCCAGGACAAGAGGCTAGCCCGGGCGGCCCCTCCGAGACCGGCGGGCCCGGAAGACTCCCCTCGCCTGGAAGGCACGAGCGATTCCGCCAATGGGAAAAATCTTCTAACGGGGAAATTACTCTAACGAGTCAAGTCTTAACTAGAAAAATTGATCTAACCAAACCTGAAGTCACATGATCAGATCAAGATGAGACTTGCACTTGGTCCATGGAATCATCTCTTTTTTCCTCATTTACGAGGCACAGTCGATGATCCCCTCCCACAGAACAAGGTCTTCTCGGGATTTAAAACTAAATAACGTAACTAATCGTATCTAGTTTTTTCTGAGGAATCCTCCGATCCAGCCTAGCCCCATCCGACCCATGGGTTAGCCAACCACCCGACCACTGAATTGGTGGGATTCCTTTATAAAGATTTGGTTGGGTTTTTGCCCGAGTACCAAGGAAAAGAGTTTCCAGGCCCCCTAGCTGGCGATTCATGCAAAAATCAAGGTAGGCATACCACGTACACACCCAATATGAACTTGCCATTTAACAGAATCAAGTAGCTTTAAAAACAATTCTTCAATAGAAATCATAATATTTCTCATTATCATTTTCTAAAATTTCGAGTCCATTGTATTACAAAAATGTATCCTTTGAACTCTCCGTTGAAGACCAGCTGGCCAACCAACGAAATCCAGTATCAAATTTGGTTCCAAAAAATCTTTCCTTTTTGTCCATCCGAAATCTTCCTCGACGTACGCATGGGTGTCCTAGCAACCGCGAGCCCGTGCATCGCCTGGTCAGAACCCTCTAGGATCCTCCTTAGGTGTCCTAGGACTTCACAAACATAAGCCAAATCCTTCCTCCACAACATTCTGGCGTAAAACAGTCCTTTTTTTAATTAAAAAAAACAGAGGTTCCAATGCAAGTAAAATTCCAGTTTGAGATCGGTTCCGAAAACCCTTTTTCCATAATTCCCAATTTTAATAATGAGGATCCTTGATCTCTCATGAGAGTAATCTACCCATCATTTTGTCCAATTGACCAACTAGATTCTTGGTGAGTTTGGTCAAGGAAAAACTAGATTAGTTTCGGTAGTCTATTCTTTGGATTTAGTAACTAGAATTGGTCACGAAGTTTTTGTCTGATTCAGATCGAGAGAAGGACAGTTAGGTTTACTATCCGTCCCTCACGTAGTCTAACTAAATTCATTCGGTTTAGTTCTTCAAGGATTCCCTTCAGATAAACATCTAGTTTTGGGTAAATATGCATTTAGTGATTTTACCAATTAAAATATCCAAAGATATTCTTTATGCCACATAATTTCTCAGCCTTAATTCATTAGGTAGAATTATGGTGAAAATTCATCTTTTGATACTAAAATTTAATTCAAATCCATCTTTTCTTAAATATCATAAAAATTCTTCTTTTAACTAAAATATCAATACCTATTTTTTTGAATAAACTTGAAATCCTCCTTTTTCTCATTTCAATGAGTGCAATCCATTTATCGTGGAATTTCTCTTTTACCATAAATTAGATCTACTTAAAATTCTTCTTAAAAATTATATAAAATATCCATTAATTTCATTAAGCTAAAAATTCCACTTTTCTCATTTAAACATTTGAATTCCAATATGGTGGGAATTCCTCTTTCATCAGTTAATCTTATCTATACAAAAAGATAAATTTAACTAATTTTTTTCTTAAAAATTTAAATAAAAATCTTCATTAATTCCTTTACACTAGGAATTACACTTTCCTCATTTAAATATTTGGATTCTAATATAGTGGGAATTCCTCTCTCATCATTTAAAATTTATCTATGCAAAAAGATATATTCAACTAAATTTTCTCATAAAAATTTAAATAAAAATCTTCATTAATTCCTTTACACTAGGAATTACACTTTCCTCATTTAAATATTTGGATTCCAATATAAAGGAAATTTCTCTTTCATCATTTAAAATTTATCTATGCAAAAAGATAAATTTAACGAAAATCCTTCTTTAATTTTTAATAAATATAAATTCTTTTAGCATCACAATTTTTCTCTTACTTCATTTGTATACATGGATTTCCATTGTCGTGGGAATTACTCTTTTAACATAAAAATGGATTACTAGAAATTCCTCTTTTTCCTAACTATTTGTGTATAAACATAAAAATCAATTTTCCATGATTATAATGAGAATCATTCAATTAATCATCTAGGATGATTAATCCTAGAATATGGCAGGAAGTCCTCTTTTCATAATATAAATGAAAATGATTTATGTGTTAATTTTACAGAAATTTTGCCATAGCTCCGCTGGATATTACTGATAATTCTCAATAAATTTGAAAGAATAAAGTTTAGTATTATTCATGTGATTAGAATAACCACTAATTGGATCATTATCCAATTATGGATTGATTCTGAATTTTACCATAAGTTAAATAGCATAAAAGTATTAAAAAGCCATTATTTTGGCCTCCAATTAGACAAGCATAGAAATTACTTTTAGATTAGAGAAATGCTTCATGAGAATCTTCATTCGAATTGAGAATAGGTCATAGGAATGAACATTCTTTGGGGAAGAGAGATAAATGCTTAAAAACCATTATAAATTAAGCATAAATGGAAATTTATGTGTTTCTTCATTACAATACATTAAAGAACTTCAATAGTACTCAAAAGCCATTCAAGTTAATGCTTCTCAAGCTTGAGAGGAGTTGAGAAGAGAAACATTTGGAGATTTAGGAAAAAGAAGACAAAAATCCACACTTTACCTCCTAAATTACTCGATTCTTTGATCACAGTAGAGGCCCCCAACCAATCACTTGGTTTGGTATGTTGTTGGAGTCTCCAAGGAGGATTGAAGAGAGAGAGAGAAGCTCCAATCTCTTCAATTTGTAGAGGGTTTTTAGAGGATAATAGAAAATAAGCTTAACTTAGAGTAATACCAGCATAGATTAGTTCATAGATGAGAATACAAAGGAATGAGGGTCTATTTATAGGTGAGGGAAGCCACTAACTGAGTCCAACTGAGTTCTAGAATTTTCTAGCTTCAGTTTGGCTGAATTTGGACAAGATTTGGACCAGTTTGGCTCCCTTTTTGATTTGGTTTGATTATTTTTTAGTTTAAAACTCATCCACACATGTGAATATATGCGCCTCCTTGAAGGGTCCCCTTTTCCTTACCCATGTGTCAAAAATGAATGATTTCTCTAAAATATCTCATTTTTTTATTAATACTTCCTAATTTTTAACTAATAAACCTAGTACTAAGTCAACTCTTCATCTTATGTGGGCATTGACTCATTTTTGGATATTTTCTTTTATTCTTTGGATTTATCTTGTCTCAACACTTGGATTAATCTTATTGGTCCATAGGAACCTTAATTGGACCATAATTTAAAAAAAACAAAAATCTTGACCCTTAGGCTAAGGTCTTCTAAATCATTTTTAATTAATTTCAATTGCACCTTGGAAGATCTATTTTGATTTTCTCTTTCAGGGAAACATTTTTTTGATATCTATAGAATTTATTTATCCAAAAATATCCCAATATTGATTTACCACTCTCTAGAAATTTTTATCTCACTAGGCCAAACAAGGAAAAATAATATTTTCTTGTATTCAGAAACATAGAATGATTACAAGGGATTGAAGTAGAGGCTTAATCAATATTCAGCCCGAGGAGGAATCTTACAAGGTTAAGGTGGGAGCACTTAGAGAAAGTACTAGTTATCCCTTTCTTGACTGGACACTCAGCTATTTGATGAGGTCCAACATAGTGATAGCATTGCATAGCCATCCAACCTGTAGAATTTCACTTTCCTTTTCCCATTCTCACTTTCAAGAAGTGCATTCCTTCGGAACTGGGTAAGGGGTACATGTGCTCACCCTCCATCACGTAGTGACTTAGGACTTGCATGGGTGGGCTGCTTGGCTTAGGGGATTCAGAGATGGTGTTGTGAATAGCTTCTTCCTCCTTACCTTCTTCAAAGATTTTGGTCAGGGTCAACTGCTCATGAACAGGGGTCACTCGAGGTAAGGGTGGTTTTGGTGGGAGGACTAGGGGTGGCAAGAGTACTTCATGCACCCTGAGGATTCCTCTCGGGGCCACTTCATGGCCTGATTGAGGTGCATTGTGTTTTGCTTTGGCTGGCAAGGCCTCGAGTTAGGTGGTAAGGCCTGTAGGGTAGAGCGCTTGTGCTTTAGTAGCTCTTGGTGGTAGGAGCTTGAGGTTTTCGTGCTTGCCCCATCTTTGGTAGTAAGCGTAGTATAGAGTGTGTCTAGGTTGCAGATGTGGACATTCCCTACTAGTGTGGTTCTCTGGACAAATTGGGCACCACACTAGTTCTTTCTTGGGGTAAAGACGAGGTTGCCCAACTTGGTCACAACTTCTCCTACTCTCCATTGTTGGGTCATCTGCTACATTAATGCAGCTACTAGCCACTCGAATTGTTGTCTCCTAAATAGGACTCTTTTTCCTTTCCTTCCGATTTCGTGCTTGTGGTTTTGAAGGAAGCTTTAGACGTGCCCTCATGCAATTATCGAGAATGAGTTCCCTTGAAATTGTCTTCGAAATCCAAGGCACTTGTGCAAAGGAGGTATGGCCGAGAGTATATAGGGATTTATGTCGAGCTACATATTCAAGTCCCTCTAGGAATTGACTGATCAATCTTTCGCTTGTCCCTATTATTACAGCAGTGAGAGTGAAGATATCTCACCGGTTGATATAGTCCCAGATGGATTCTCCCTCTTTCTATTTTACATTATGCAACTATTCAATTGGACTCCATCACGTTCCTTTTCTTGAATATCCTACTTTGAAAGCCTCTTTCAAGGCGTCAAAGGTAGCCTTATCTTCTACTTTTAGTGATCGAAACTATTGTTCTACTTTTCCATCAAGGGTGAGGCCAAAGGCACTCACCTTAACTTGATCTTACACATGGAAAAATTCCTCATAAATCTGGTTAAACACCTCCAAATGAGGTATGGAGTCTCTGGATCTATCAAACTTAGTGATAATTTTGGATATGTGGGCCGATTTATTCCTTTCTGGTCTTGGCCTTTGCCTTGGCTATGCAAGTGCTAATCTTGGCCCTTGCACTTGGTATGCGGGTGTTAGTGGTGCAATTCCTAAAGCTACCCCCTCCCTATTTCCATGGCTATCCTCAACATTTTTGGCACAAGCCCAGGGGCTGGTGCAGGTTGGCGTATGATAGATGGAGGGGCTAGACCTAGAGGATATTATCCCATCTGTGGCGGATCCTGCCTTAGTGGTGGGATGATGTGCACTTCATAAGGATCCATATGGTATCCGGGATACACTCCACGAGGCGGGTAATGGCTGTATGTGTGTGCCGTGTGCTAGCTTGGAAAGTCCTTGGTGGACTCTTCTCTGGACATTGGTGAACTAGTTCTTGACCTAGGCTTGGTGCTGGCCTATGATCCTCGAATGAATCTATCGACACGGTATTTGGCATGGCTCCCCAGACCGTTGGATCAATTCGGATTGGGTTATCTGGGCCGTACCACCCCACCTCAGGTTCTAGCGGAGGTGTGACAGTTCTCACTAAGTGACGATCCATACTCATTTCCTTGGGATGAGGTGCTTATGATCGTGTGTTTCCCAGGATAAATGTCTTGACATTCTATTATACATGCATAAAATCTTTTTAAACTTTGTAACATTGTCTCTTCCTCCTAGTGGGTGGTGCGAGATTGGAGACTCTTTATTAAAACTCCTCTCAAATGGTTTGACCTAAGCACTTTCATTGAATAGAGTTTTTTCAATTAAGTCAGGTAAGCTTGTATCACTTTGTTGAATAAAACTAGTTAAATGGATAAAACTCGCTCGAGTTGAATTTGAGATGTTAACTTATTGAATGAAAGTTCTTAGGTCAAACCATTTGAGAGGAGTTTTAATAAAGAGTCAGTCTCCAATCTTGCACGACCCAGTAGGAGGAAGAGACAATGTTACAAAGTTTAAAGAGATTTTATGCATGTATAATAGAATGTCAAGACATTTCGACAAAATGTGAAAGGACTTAACATTTAAAGATATGTGTTATAGATCTACATAACCATGTCCCAACAATTGAGCTACATCTATACATAGATAACATACAGGGAAAATCTTTGGTGGATGCACAACCAAGCTATAGTTATGCTACACTAGACCACCTTCAACCATGTAAGAGTTAGATGGGTGAAGCACTAGAGTATGAGGCCACTTCATCCCTAGAGGACCTTGTAGTAGTCAACATTGCACACACGCTCCACAGCATGCGTGGTATTATCCTACAAAGCTTGCAAATATATAACTTGCCTCACATGCTAGTCTAGCTTTGGACCCACACATGGTTGGCGTAAGGCGTACACCCCAATCTCTTAAACATGCCTATCTTGGAACCTTAATCTCACTAACCAAATCTTTGGAGTCTGATAACCAAATTAGAATTCATACACATATTCCAAGCTTAACTGTCTGATGAATGAGGATATATGCAAATTTTGAAAGCGTGAAATTTACATATTTTATACAATAGATAATCCCCCTTAAAGCTTCCCCACACAAACACGTGCGCAAGAGTGCCCATCGTCCTGCCAAGAATATAGGCGTTTTATAAGGTTAACCTATGGGTATATCTCCCATAGGTTAATTCCAACGAGGGGAGCACCGCCCACAGATCACGTATAAAGAGCTTGAGGGGCCTATCATCGACTCCATCTTTGCGCTTGGGGCAATGACGCAGTTAGTGAGGGTTTCCCGAGACGCGTCAATTGCTGGTTGAAAACTATTTCCAAACCCCCTCCTCGGCCCTTGGGCCCTGGAGAATTTTTGGAAGGTGCACGCTCTGCGTGTGCCTCGCAAACAAACCCTGAAAAGGCTAGGCGGACATGCAGCTGGGGTCTCTCTCTCTCTCGTATTTTCGAGCCAGCTGGGGTGTCTCTCTCGCTCGCTGCTGTGACAGGGCGAAAACGGCCTCCTGCCGCTTATATTGGAGGACGGTCTTTTAGCAGAGACACGGACGGACGGCCTTTCTACCGTTGCGTGCAAAAGCTGATTGGATCCCTTGTGCGATGAAGATTTTGCCATGGGCAAACAAACCCTAAAAAGGCTACTAGGCGGACGTGGGCACAATAGAAACAACTCTTACTCACACACCATCTTGTCTTTGCCAAGCTTGCTCGCTCTCTCGCTCTCTCTCTCTCTCTCTCTCTCTCCACTAGCCATACCTCATCATAAGATCAATCGTTTGTGATAGTGCCAAACCGGCTACTCGCCCATAAGATCAATCGTTTGTGATAGGCCGAGCATCAGTGGGGGTCAAATGTAGCAGCCACTACGTTGTCTGTGTAGGTGCTATCACTTCCATGCATCCTGTTTGGCATCGATGTAGAGCCAGAGAACATGAATGTCCATGCGGTCTATGATCTTGGCTAGTAGCGTAGATGGCAATCGAGTAGGATGTGGATGGCCTCGTCGAACTCGATGCAATCCAGAGGATTGCGTGCCAGTTGTTGAGGGGACTCTCAGGGGGGGATCCACCTCATCTTGCTCCTGTGGGGGTTAGGGTGGGATTTCGCCCTTTTCTAGGGGGGGTGCATGAAGGCAGGTTCGCAGGTTGGGGTTGTTGAGGTGGAGTAGTGTTGGAGGTAGAGGGGGTGGTGCCAAGCGAGGCATCGAAGACAGGATGTGGGCAAGTTGATGTAGAAGGGAGATCTTTAGGGAGCGATGATGGGCCCAATCCGAGATGGATGGAGGAATTAGGTGGTAGTGGTGTTGGGGAAAGAGGTGGAAGGGTGGTGGGTGAAGTGGTTGAAATGGGGAACCTGGTTCCAGATAGGATTTTGGCAGGGAGATTGGGTGGTTCGAGGGAGTGTTGGTGGGCACTAGTGGGGGGTGGGTTGAGTGGCAATTAAGAGCTGGTGCCTGGGTGGGATGGGGGTGTGGGTTAGGAGAGGCGGTTTGCTGGGGGTGACATGGGGGGGCACGCCAGTGGAATGGTACTCGCCCTCATTGTCATCGTCATTGTCTTCGCTGTCATCAATGGGGTCTCCTTCAGGGCAATTGTTTCCCGGCATTTGGAGAAGAAGAAGGCCTTAGCCTCTTGAGCCTCTTCGACAATGATGTCACATGGAAATGCGATGTGAGATTCATTGAACTAGAGGATGGTGGTGGGGACGATGACTTCTAGTTGGCAGTAGACGCAAGTGTAGAGGATGCTTGAGTAGGAAGGGACGCTAACCGCTTCTGGTGCTGTGACGTCTGCTAGAGAGATGAAGGAGGAGGTGTCCACTATGCAGGTACTTTTGAAAACTCAAGCATTTTTATGTCCTTTAAGTAGTGGTCCAAGCACTTGCAAGTGATATATGCACTTGCAAGTGATTTAAGCACTTGAAAGTGCTCATACATTTACACCACTTGCAAGTGCTCATACATTTACACCACCACTTGCGAGTGCTTGTTTCACTTGCAACAAGTGCTTAGAGGTCATCGAGTTCATAGACCACTCATAAGTATTGAGACCACTTGCTTGCAAGTGCTATGACCACTTGCTGTAAGTGCTTACATCACAAGCAAGTGCTATGACCACTTGCAAGTGTTATACCACTGTAAGTGCTTACATCACTAGCAAGTGCATAGAAATCATGCAAGTTCTTAGAAGTTTAACAAGTGCTTAGACAACTTGAAGGTGCTAAGACCACTTACAAGTGGTCATACCACTTGCAAGTGGTCATACCACTTGCAAGTGCTAAGGTCACTTGTAAGTGTTCATGCCTTTTGCAAGTTTTAAGACCACTTGCAAGTGTTCATATCACTTGCAAGTGCCTAGGCCACTAGCGAAGTTCAAGACCACTTGCAAATGTTCATACCGCTTGCAAGTGCTTAGACCACTTGAAGGTGCTAAGACCACTTGCAAGTGCTAAGGCCACTTGTAAGTGTTCATGCCTTTTGCAAGTTCTAAGACCACTTGCAAGTGTTCATACCACTTGCAAGTGCCTAGGCCACTAGCAAAGTTCAAGACCACTTGCAAGTGTTCATACCACTTGCAAGTGCTCATACCGCTTTCAAGTGCTTAGACCACTTGAAGGTGCTAAGACCACTTGCAAGTGGTCATACCACTTGCAAGTGCTAAGGCCACTTGTAATAAGTGTTCATGCCTTTTGCAAGTTCTAAGACCACTTGCAAGTGTTCATACCACTTGTTGCAAGTGCCTAGACCACTAGCGAAGTTCAAGACCACTTGCAAGTGTTCATACTACTTTCAAGTGCTCATACCACTTGCAAGTGCTTAAAACACTAGCAAAAGCACAAAGCACATACAATTTCTAAGACCTTTAACAGGTGCTTAGAACACTTGGAAGAGCCACTTGCAAGTGGTTGCATCATTTGCAAGTGCTTAGACCATTTTCAAGTGCTTAGACCACTTTCAAGTGCTTAGACCTTAGGGCATTGCACAGACCACTTTCAAGTGCTTAGACCACTCACTGGTGCTTAGACCTTAGGGCACTGCACAGACCACTGACAGGTGCTCAAACCACTTACACATGCTTGAAAGTTCTGGTGGTTGGTTGTTTTTCATTATGTGCAGGCTTCGGTTGAGGAAATGGAGCATGTGTTATGTGAGCTGAGGAGACAGGCCTCCTTTATGATGGAGGTATGCACTTTCTTGAAGAGAGAGGGCAGAGCCCTTCTAGTGCCTACCCTGACTGCCAAGTCTGTCCTAGGTGCTGACACTGTCCTCATTGGTGGATCTTGTGTGGCCTGTGGCCAGCTGTTGTCAAGCAAACATGCGGGTGGCGTTTATTATCTGCCATGTGCCCACAAGTACCACCCCTTTTGCTTTTCCATTGTCTGTGCGACTGAGCCCAAGTGCATTGTTCCGGACTGTTCGTGGGAGATACCACTTGTAGCAAGATGTTGGGCACTTGGGAATGCATATCAGGAGTCCATAGATAAGGCATGCCTCTTTCATAGGACAGGATTCATGCTACTTTTGATATGTACAGTAATTGTCTGTTATGTCTCAGGTGAGCCAGAGGCTGGTGAGGGGGTGGACCCAGCCGCTTCCACCTCGTCCATGCATGATGTGGATGCCCCCTTCGACCTAGACGCCTTGATGATGAAATACAAAAACATGGTGGGTGGTTGTAGTCTGAAAAAACTGATGTGCTTGGTGATGGAGGCATCCTATGGAGACACCTGGTTCTGAGATCACACAAGGTAATTTTGATTGCTGTAACATGTTATCCTCAGACATGATTATCCATGATCATTGTGATCATATTAACTACCTATGCTCCTAACTTGATTTCCTATTGCTATCCCAGGTACTGATGTCATTAAGACATTAAGTCATGTTAGTGCTCCAACTGGAGAGCCAAGCCGCGTCGACAAAGGTGTACATACTGAAGAGGAGTTGGACCCAGATATGGAAGAGACCCTCCAATTTGTTGCAAGAGAGCTGCGAAAGAAGAAGAAAAGGTAGGTGGAGGATAGGCCTCTTCGGGACCCCAAGAAAAGTACTAACCCAATTTTCCCCAAAGCCCGAGCATGCAAGAAGCTTTAGCTTCTTGCAACTTTGTAGCTTTTTGCTCATGCAAGCCGCATTATTTTGCGGCAATATAATATATAAGTCCTTTGTCTCAGTGTCTGTGCGTGTCCTGACCATCTTAATTGTTGTGCATGTAGTTAAAATTCAAGTTGTTGGCTCAAAAATCCTACCACCCACCATTGATGAGGTAGAGCACATTGAGCACTGTCCTCCACGCTATCAGTTTCGACGCTTCAATGACTCTCAAGACCTGGCAGTCGTTGTTGACTTTAACAAGGTTCTTTTGTGCGTGCACAATAAGCGCGCAGGACAGAGATTCCCCCAAATGTCTCAACGCTGTACTTTAACAAGGTCTGTGAGGATGAGAACATCACCTATTACGTACGGCAGGATGCAGAGGTGTTCTTACTTGCGTTGAGTCATGTTGCAAAGGTATTTGTGTGGACCTCCCACAAAGGCAGGGAATTGGAGATAGCCATGGATAAGTGCCTGCCTCAAGTCAAGAAATGCATGAGTGGATGGCTGTCGCAAACCGCTTGCCATGTTTGCACTTGGCGCTTTGATATTCCTCCTAGGCCAATGTTCTTGAAAAACCTGGATACCTTCTGGCATCTTTTCCCGAAATTCAATAAGACAAATACACTTGTGCTAGATGACTCATTGTATAAAATGTACTCTAATGATCCTGCATGCTATGTGATCCTTCCTGAAGTGGAGAAGTAGACTGAGGGGCAGTGGGAAAATTTTCTGAAACAGGATGTGGCTGACTTTGTGTTGCAGTGGGCAGAAAGTGCTGACAGAGCAAAAACTGTCAGAGAGTGCCCTTTTGATGTCAGGGATGATGCCTTGCAATGGTCGAATTGGAGAATCGTGTGGAACAATGTTGAGGAAATGAAAGAAATTGAAGCCCCCAACCTAGATCCTAAAGAAAGAAAGTATAAGCGTCCAAAGAGTAAAACAGCAAATTAGAAGTGCTTTTGCAGGCATTTTTTCCATTGTACAGAGGGCTGCCTGTAGCCCCTTCACTGCCATGACACCATGCCCTTACTGTGTAGCTTAATGTGCTCTGAGACCGTGCCTTTATTGTGTGGCTAACTTCCAACACTCCTTGACATATGTACAAACAGAAATGGTTTTGACCTTGGAATGATTTTGTGTCGATCTGGTGTCATCTTCTTTAGTTTATACTGTGGTTGCATTTTGTGGACTCTTAAGAAAGTGATGGTTTGAAAGTTCTTGTCTAGGTACTGAAGTGCTTGTCAAGTGGTTTAAAAGTGCTGGTCAAGTGGTTTGAAAGTGCTTGTCAAGTGGTTTGAAAGTGCTTGTCTAGGTATTGAAGTGCTTGTCAAGTGGTTTGAAAGTGCTTGTCTAGATACTAAAAGTGCTTGTCCAGGTACTGAAGTGCTTGACAAGAATTTCTCAAGTGGTCTGAAAGTACTAAACATGTGCTTGTCTAGGTACTAGAAAGTGCTGGCTAACTACTGGTCAGGTAATCTGAAAGTGTTTGTCAAGGTGCTTAAAGCGCTTGTCAAGTGGTCTGGAATGCTTGTCTAGGTACTAAAAGTACCTGACAGGTGCTTACATGTGGCCTCCAAGTGCTTGTGTAGGAACTTCAATTGTTTGGGAAGTGCTGGTCAAGTGGTCTGAAAGTGCTTGTCTAGTTACTGAAAGTGCTTGTCTAGGTACTTAAAGTGCTTTTCAAGTAATCTGAAAGTGCTTGTGTAGATCCTAGAAGTGCTTGTGTAGGTACTAGAAGTGCTTGTCAAGTGGTCTTAAAGTGCTTGTCTACTACTGAAAGTGTTGTCAAAGAGTTGAACGTGCGAAATAGTGCTTCTTAGGAGGACGCATTGTGCTAGCTTGAAAGTTAGAACTTACAAGTTCTCCTCTGGGGGCATGCTATTATAGATTTGTTCAAATACATCATTTGACAATTCATATACATTAGGCTCACCTTCTACCGGAAACCTCATGCATCGCAGCAGGTGGGAGTAGATAAAAGCAGGGGGCTTGTCATCCAAAAGAACGTAGGTGTCATCTTGGCCATTTACCTTGTCGTAGAAGAGTCCCTCAACGACAAATGAGTTCTTTTGAATACGGTTATGCCATTCATCCCTTTCAGATTTGATGGTCAAGCGCTTGGTTTTAGTGCACTTCAAGATGTAGAAGTCTACACACCTGGCTCTTCTGCATTCACTGCTGTGAAGTTCTGGCCAACCATCAAGGCATCACTTAGGTCGTCATGGTGGCCAGCATACATGGGGGCTCCTGGTAACTCATCATCACTGGATGCTTCTCCATCGTTTTGAACATTGACAGTCGGTTGTATTTGCAAGTACTGCCACCTCTCAACGTGGTCCTTGTTTACACATCTCCTCCATTGGCCTTTCATGCACGCATGGCAAAACAATGGTCTGCACCATAGCCCGTGCATATCTGATTGACTGTAGGCCGTTGACACAGTGGAAGGATCGAGACCCTTTGATCCGCATGCAATCCCACTCTCTATCTCTGTCTACATCACCGAGCTTGACCTCCCAGAATCTACGATCGACTTTCTTCCCTGTCAATGGACATTCTTTCCTGAGGGTTGCATTGAGGAATGCCACCACACTTGAAGCGTTATGTAACGCCCATCCGTCAGATTTCAGCTGCTCCTGTGTGAGAGCTCTTTTGAGCACCGCACCAGCCCCATCGTGCTCGCCCTTCCCATGGCCGGATGCAAAGAAACTGTGCATCATCTCAATACCTGTCATATTGAAGTATCGGGCTACAAAATAGAAAGGGCGCCTTGCTTTGAATTGTGAAGTAGCGCCATCAGACCACACCCAGTGTCGCTTGACACTGCATCCTTGAGCTTTTAGCCACTCATTGTGCAAAATAAAGCAGTGCTGCACAAACAAAGTGTCGTGGATTTTGTCATCAGAGATGTAGAAGTGGGTTGTCTTCCGAATGGTACCAAGCACATCACGCAGGTACGAAATGTGGACCAAGATTGTCACCTGAGTTGAATACCAATGCATTGACTGAATTTCATTCTACACCTTGAAGGAGTAATTCTCTGTAAAATCCATTACCGACACCACTACATCATCTGGAAATTTATCCAAACACTCTTTGAATTGTTCAGCTTGCCATCTGTACTTATAATTGTGTTTGATGAAGTTTCCCAATTTGCTTTGAAGCAAGGAAGTGAAAGTCCTCGGGCTCTGACTTGGCGAACAACAAGATCTTTTCGAGTTTTTGCTTGACCGTTCTCATCCACTTCCTGTGTAGGAACGTCGTCAAAAAGCTTGACAGTCATCATAGAGATGTCATCGCTTTTTTCATGTGGACACAAGGAGATCTGTTTAATGCCACAATGTTTGCATGTACCCAAAAGACATTGTCTACGGTGATAAGCACAGTCAATGGGTTTTGGGCACAATACAGACTCCCATAGGTCTGTTAAGCTTGGAAATGTGGCATTGGAGGCCGCGCACTACGCTGTTCCATCATGAGAACTGCAAACAAGGCACCTGTATCTGCATGGCCGGCCATGTAGCCCATATCTTCCCTGGCGCATTTGATTAAGAGCTTCCTTGAAGTAGACAAGCTGCACATGGTATTCACAGCAACAAGCGGTCCTTCAACTTGCGTACGAAGTATGTCTTTAGACCCTCAAAACATCTGAGGGAGATCCTTATGTTAGGATGAGCCACTTGGAACCGCATATAGAAGTCCCTCTGTGACAAAGAAGACAAATTTAGACACACTATCAAGCATTATAAATCATTCTGAAGCAACCTATAGCATTGGTAAGCATTATGACGCACTTTCAATCAGTGTAAAGCTATGACACTCATTGGGTAAAGCTCTTAGATGCACTTAGTAGCACTTTCTGCACACCTGGCAGCACTAGTAAATGGTTGTAAAGCACTATAAAGCACTCTCAGGCACCCTGCAAGCACTTAGAAACCTGAGGATCCATTTAGATGAACTTGGAATAACATGGAATTTCTTGGAAGCACTAGGAAACACTTAGAAGCAATTGGAAACATTAGCAAACACTTAGAAGTAAGTAAAGCATGTGGAAGCACTTGGAAGCACTTAGAAGCCCTTAGAAGCACATGGAAGCACTTAGAGGCACATAGAATCACTAGCAAGCACTTAGAAGCACTTAGAACCACTAGCAAACACTTGGAATCACTAGAAAGCACTTAGAAGCACTTGGAAGCACATGGAAGCACTTAGAAGCACATGGAAGCACTAGCAAGCACTAGAAGCACTTGGAAGCACTTGCAAGCACTTAGAAGCATTAGCAAGCACTTAGCAAGCATTTAGAAGCCCTAGCAAGCATTTAGAAGCCCTAGCAAGCACTTGGAAGCAGTTAGAAGCTCTTGTTATCACTTCTGAAGCTCTGTTAAGCCATTACGAGTATAAGCACTTGGAAGCATTTGGAAGAACTCTTTGGTATACCTGGCAGCTTTTTGAAGCACTATTAAGCACTCAGGAACAACAAAAGGCACTTAGAAGCACACAGAAATATTTAGATGCACTTGGAAGCACTTACAAGCACGTACAAGCACTTGGAAGCAGTTAGAAGCTCCTGTTATCACTTCTTAAGCTTTGTTAAGCCATTACGAGCTTAAGAACTTGGAAGCATTTGGAAGAACTCTCAGGCACCTAGCAGCTTTTTGAAGCACTATTAAGCACTCAGAAGCAACAAAAGGCACTTAGAAGCACACATAAACATTTAGATGCACTTGGAAGTAGTTAGAAGCTCCTGTTATCACTTTTGAAGCTCTGTTAAGCCATTACGAGCGTAAGCACTTGGAAGCACTTTTAAGCATTTGGAAGAACTCTCAGGCACCTGTGCTGGTGGCAGCTTTTTGAAGCACTATTAAGCACTCAGAAGCAACAAAAGGCACTTAGAAGCACATAGAAACATTTAGATGCACTTGGAATGACATAAAATTACTTGGAACCACTATGAACCACTTAGAAGCACTTGTGATCACTTGAAAAAGTATGTTAAGCACTATAAAGCATGGTTAAGCATATAGTGCACTGTCGGGCACTCAGAAGTGGTCTGAAAATGCTCAGAAGCACTAAGATGCACTCATGACTTGGAATTTCTTGGAATCACCATGAAGCACTCAGAAGCATCTGAAATCAATTGTAAAGCTTCGTAATGTGAAGCATGCCAATTTGGAAAGCAAACAAATCATGTATTTTCACGTGACAGAAATGTGAGCAGAAATGCACTAGATGTTGTGTATTCAAGAAAAATGGTGTCCTACGAAGACCATGTCTATGGGAGGCTGAATGTGGAAATGGATGTATGTATGTGGATGTGTGGATGTGGAGATGGGAGTGTGGATGTATGAATGTGAAAATGGATGTATGCATGAAGATGTATATGCATAGATGTGAATGTGGATGTAGATGTGGCTGTATAGATGTGAATGTGGAATGTGGATGTGGATGTATGTATGTATGTGGATGTAGATGTGGATGTATAGATGTGAATGGGAATGTGGATGTGAATATATGTGAATGTGGATGTAGATGTGGATGTATAGATGTGAATGTGGAATGTGGATGTGGATGTATGTATGTATGTGGATGTAGAGATGTGAATGGGAATGTGAATGTGGATGTATGTATGTATGTGGATGTGGATGTATGAATAAGGACGTGATAGTGGATGTATACATGTAGATGTGGATGTATGGATATGGATATGGATGTGTATGTATGAATGTGGATATGGGATGTGGATGTATAAATAAGGATGTGAAAATGGAGGTAAGCATGTAGATGTGGATGTATGGATGTGAATGTGGATGTGGATGAGGATGTATGGATGTGGATATGGATGTGAATATATGATATGTAATGTGAAGGAATCTGAAGTGAAGAGATGGAAAATGATGTGATTGGATGAGTACACATATAAATGGAATGTGGAATAAGTAATGTGGATTAATGAGGGATAATGTAGAAAAATGAGAGTTAATATAGAAATTGTATTTGTAAACTGCTTTTAAATGCTATTTGTAGATGGCTGTTTTATGTCAAGAATGCTGGGGAAGCATTTTGACCGTCTTGTGATTAAGGTCGTGGAGACCTAACTGATAAAGTTGCAACTGCTGAGACGGAGAGTCAATGGAGGACATCTCGCGTAGCAAGGTCGGCCGAGGTCTTGACCAGCCTCGGTTCGATTTAAATGGTGAGCTTCCGGTGTACGGTGGATTAGGGACCAAGGAAGCGGCCTATGAGTGAAGCGCTAGGTTACTAGAGGGTGCTGACCATACGGTGCTCGGGCTCTGGATCGCTGAAGATACCCACACGTGCGTCGTGGAAGATATTGGAACAAGGAGTAAGAGTTGTTTTCTAAAACCGGGCATGGATCTAGTTGATTGACCTTGCTGGTCCTCAACGAATGAGTCCATGGCTCTTTTATATGGATCTGTGGGTTGATCTTGCTGATCTTCCACGGAGATTCCATTCTACTATATGAATATATTGCCGGTTATTATGAGCTAGGAACTATGGAAAAGGCCCCTGAGTGAACAGGTGGTGAGCGTTCTGGTTGCCAATGATGCCATAAGTATACCGATGAATGAATGACTGGAAATAAGGATTCAACCAGAGACTTTGAGGATTGTCATCAGTGACATAATGGTTTCATTAAAGGATTGTTTTAAAGTTAGCTAATGCTAAGAAAAAGGTAAACTCATATTGGGTGTGTAAGTGGTGTGACTAGTTTTATGTTTGCATGAACTTCCGGCTAGGGGGCCGTGGAACTCTTTTCCTTGGTACCCGGGACAAAACCCAACCAAATTCTTAATTGGATCCCATCACTACAGTGGTTGGGCGGTTGGCTAACCCATGGGACTGGATGGGGTTAGGCTGGGCTGATGGATCCGTAAATCGAGACTCAATTTCTGTTATTACGATAGATAAAGTAAATCCCGGATAGTAATTGTTCTATGGATAGGAATCAACGGCTGTGCCTCTTGATGGGGAAAAAAGCGTTGATCCCAATGATCCAAGTGCAAGTTTCTTCTTGATCCGATCGAGTATCTTTATAGGTGCAGTCGGATCAGCGTGATCAGTAATGATCTTGACTACGTTAGAGTAAAAAGTTATCCTGGTGGAATCGCCCGTGCTTTCCGGGTAAGGGAAGTTTTTCTGGGTTCGGTTTTGGAAAAACCGACGGATTAGTCTCTTGTCCGGATATCCGTGGACGAGGTCCCGAGTGTGGGTCCCTGCCCCGCGCATGAAGTGCTACTTCCGCTACTAGTACCCCGAATCCGTCGCATGGTGGGGACAGGGATCTCACAGTTTTATCGGTATGTATGCTAACATAGCTCATCTCCTTTACAGACTCCTTGTGATTTTTGAATGGATAGAGGAGTGCCAACAGTGTATTATACCTTCAAAAAAGCATTGGGGGCAAGCGCTCCCATTTTGAGATTCCCTAATTGGGAAATCATATTCCATGTTCACATAGACACCTTTGCTTTCGCAACAATTGGTTTTATGTTGGCTTAAACTATAGAATACAAGAAGGACTTCCCTGTTAGTTTTGCAAAGTAGAACAAAATTATGCCATGACAGAAAGATAAGGATTGGCCATGGTCTATATAGTAAAAAAAGTTTCATTATTACCCTTTGGCACCAAATTTGTTTTCTTCGTAGACCATCAAGCTATTCTTTATTTGGTAAAATAAACCTTGCACCACGGGTAGGATCACCAGATGGCTCATAATTCTACTAGAGTTTGATTTTATTGTCACGGTACATAAAGACTCCCAACATGTATTGGTCAACCAAATGTCACGCATTCCTAAAACGGCAAGAGCCGTATGTGGGTGTTGATGATGACTTGCCAGATGCCCCTGTGTTTGAATTATGCTTGATTCCTGAATGGGGAGAGGAAGTTGCACATTTCCTAGCTAATGGCCTACCCACCGAAGCACCAATCAACAAAGATCATGCAAGATGCCTCATTAAGTAAGTCGAACCCTATCAAATTGATTGTAGGACAACTTTATAAACAAGGAAAAGATGGAATAATATGACGTGGTGTTTGTGAGGATGAATACATCTCTATTTTGGAACAAGCCCACTCTGGGGTCACACGTGGACATTTCGTAAATATCCTTCTAGTAGGATTATGGTGGCCAACATTCTTTGGAGATGAAACCAAATACATCAAATGATGCAATAATGAATTCCAACAAATGGTTATTCCACATGATAAGGATGACATGATTCCACTGTACCCCATCATGTCCTTACAACACACCCAAGCCCAATATATCATAGCAAAAAAACAGGCTACTACAAAAAATGGGTTGAATCTTGAGCCACAAGAAAAGCCAATGCAAGGTCCACGGTTAAATTCCTTTACCAATGTGTGATCACTCGCTTGGGGTGTTCCCTTGAACTTGTAAGTGACAATGGCACCCATTTCATAAATGAGGTAATACAATTCTTACTATAAGAATTTCTGGTGACATTTCATAAATCCTCACCCTATTACTCCCAAGCCAATGGCCAAGCAGAAAGCACTAATAAGACTCTATGTGCCATCTTGACCCAAGACTGTAGAGGCGAGTCCACGACTAAAAGCAAAAGTTTCCCACCGCACTCTAGGCTTATCACACCACATATAAAGTGGCCATTAACATGACACCCTTCAGCCTAATGTATGGAACTAAAGTAGTTATGCCTATGGAATTCTTGGTGCCAAGCTTATGGGTAGCCGTACAAGAAAGACTCATCGGCAATGTTCTAAGTGACTGACTCTTTGAGCTTGAGAAACACAACAAAACGCATCTAAGGACTGTGTATGGAATTATCAAAAAACTAAGGCGAAAGCAATGGTTTGATGACTAGTTCAAGGATAAAGAGATGCATGAGGGGGATATGGTCGTTCTCTATAGCACAAGGATAAAGAAATGCATGAGGGGGATATGGTCATTCTCTATAGCACAAAAAATCACAAAGAAAAAACTCAATATAGAGGGCAAGGACCCTTCCTAGAATGAAACGTCCCTAGAAGGTGCAATTCACATTAAAACACTTGACGGTGTCGCAATGGTAGGTTATTTAATGGTAGCAAATTGTGACGCTACTATGGACCGCTCACGAAAAACACCTTGAAGGAAATTCACCTCAAAAAGAAGAAGAAACTAAAACAAAATGAGAGGGAAAAAATAGCACAACCAGAAGCCAAGGAATGGCAAGCCAAACTTAGAGGCCAATAAATCACAACCAGAAGCCAAGGAATGGCAAGCCAAACTTAGAGGCCAATAAATCACAATAAACTTGGTTCAGGTAGCAAACCTTGAGGAGGAGGACTGAGAAGTGAAACTTGCCCGTTTGTGGTTAGGAATGACCAACCGGCATGAAGCATAATGACAAGGCAAGAGAGGCTTACATGCTCATATATTTGATCCATTAGATAGAGTGCCTTTTTATAGGTTTTCTTACATCTCTATTAGTCATTAATTATAGCCCATAAGCTTGATTAATCTCACCATAACCTTTTCTAGATTGAGCACCATATCCCTTTAAAGTAAGCACCCCCACTTGACTTCTATTTCCACTTCTTCTAGGTGCCTACTTTTGGTCTCCACGTGGGGGTTGACCATTCCACATATTCTTCCTCAATGGTTTGGGCCAGCCACGACACATCTCTTGGGCTTCCCTCTAGACTAGGGGGGCGGACATTGTAGGTGGTTTGGGAGTCCCCCTGGGCCATGTGGAGTTACTCCTGGAGGTGGGTGATTTTGTGCAGGGCTTCGGGGAGGGTTTGCTCGCAGTCCTCCGAGAGGGAGGCTTGTAGTTGTGTGTTGGTGAGGATGGCAGACCGAAGATCTTGTTGGCTTTGGATTAAATTTTCCCATGCCAGGAGGCATGGTTAATTGGGTTGTTGTGACTTGGTCATGTTGGTGCTACATATAGTCCGTCCATCGACACAATGAGCTCCTCGAGAAGGTTAGAGAATCCTTTTGTGAAATTGGGGAGGGTACTATGAAAAGATGCAAGGAGGAAGAGAGCTGGTGAAGATCTATCATGTCATCATCATACCCAACACGCTAGTGATAAAAGTGACAGAAATAGTCACCCATGCATATCATAACTGTCAGCTCGTGTTGAGCTTGACATCTCAACACTCCCCCTCAAGCTCAATTCCATGTCTAGGAATCCAAGAAAAATCTGGAATCTGTGAAGCTTTTTTGCTCCTAGGGATTTTGTGAAAATTTCAGCTAATTGCTCCTCTGTGGTAACACATACATGAGATTAATGTCTCCTACTAAGACCCTCTCTGTGATGAAGTGATAGTGGACCTCTATGTGTTTGGTCTACGCATGAAAATTTGGGTTCCTCACCAATTGTATACTGCTAAGGTTGTCATAATAGATGACAACCTATCTCTCAACCTACAACCCCAAATCACCAAGTAGCTTGAGCTGTGAAAATTGAAGAGAAAAAACTACAACAATAGTTTGACTAGTGGGCAAGAAGAAAAGTGAGAAAAGTGAATGGTGGTGGACTGTTATATAGATTTGCAGGGGAGGTATGGAGGTGGCTTTATAGAGGACCATGCGTGGCTTCACATGACAATGACCATGGATTAACATATGAAAGGTTGTGGGTTGGTGAAAGGGAACTACCGTTGCTACATAGAGAACGGGTATGACTTGAACAACCATGGCTTGGAGGAGTGTACAATCGTGGGTTTCTAGATAGAATGGTTGTGGCTTGGGATGAGTGGACGACTGTTTGCTTTCCCTTAAAGAGATATGGGACTATCTCTCAGTAGCCCATTGTGGGTGTTCTATTGACTCCTTCCCCAATTGGCGATGGTGAGAAATTAGGTCCAATTAGGTTTGGGCAAGGTTGGTAGCTCTACTTGAAGCCACGTTGCCTCATGGGACGAAGTTGTTTGACAATGAGGGGTTTGGGAGGTAAGAGGTTAAGTAGGGGTATAAATGGAGAGTCGTATGATAAGGGAAGGTGGGGTGGCCAAGGTTTAGGGGGGATATCACTAGTGGAGACAGTGGGTAGGGGGGGTGTAGCCTTGGCTTCCTCCTGGATATTTTTTTCACCCTTATCCGACAAAGTGATGGTGGCTAGGGTGTGGAGTAATTTGGTCTCCTGAGAGCATTCTATGTATCATAGGACATTAAGTTATGGTTAGCACCCATGTCAACTAGTGCTAAAATTTTACCCTCATCACTTACGCCTTGGCTTGGGCAGGGATGGTGTTAACCCATTTGGCTTCAAGTCCACATCATGGTCTACTTGGCCTATTGTATTGATGAATTACAACCTCCCTCCATGGGTGGCAATCAAGAAAGGTCATATCATGCTTGCTCTACCATGAAAATATAAGGTTGCAAACATGGATGTGTACCTCGAGCCTTTGATTGAGGAGCTTGAGACACTATGGCGAGGTATCAAAGTACATGACATTTCAAGGCCAATAAATAGGCCTGAGGCGGAGGTGAAAGGAGTTTTGATTTGGACGATGCATGACTATCCCAGGTTCTCGGAGTGCTCAGGACCTACTTGAACCTTATATGCATAAGTTTTAGCCTTTAAACTTTAAGTTTATATCTCTATCTCAATCATCTCAATTAAAATAGGTTTGTCAATCTCCAGACATCATGCATGTTCGATTTGCGGACCATCACTTGTTTCGAAAAGACCCTCTACACTTAAGAAGGTGGTGTATGACAAACATCATCGATTTCTCCCTCCTTCACATCCCAAGTATGTGCCACATGATGTCTCACCACTCGTGAGATGAGAGGTAGAGATTGGTTTAAGGCATGGAGAAACACTCCCAACCCACCATCAAATGGGATGTCTAGACACTCAATATTCTTTCGACTTCCATATTGGTGTGACATGAAGATCAATCATCTCTTAGATCCCATGCATATGTTCAAGAATGTGGCAACAAATATTTGGGACCATTTAATTGGTAAAAGAGATACAAAGGGTGCAAGGGATGCCTTACAAAACATTGGACACCTTCAAAGTGCATGGCCAATTGAAAGTGAGAGTGGTAAAATACTACTACCAAAGGCACCATGGGTATTAACCAAGAGGGAGCACAATAAGGTGAAAAGTGTGATCGCCTCTTTTTGTACACCAACGAGAGTAATGCATTCATTGAAGGGTGCCTTCACAAAGACCAAAAAGAAAGGAGAGAAACAATTATATGGCCTCAAGACACATGATTGTCCATAAGATATTATAGGTATATAAATATTCACTTTTTCATTTTCTCTTTGTGGTACATAATTTGTAAGCTCATATACTAACTTACATTTTTTTCTATGCATAGTTTATTTTTCCAATTGCTATAGTTGGTTGTGGCGACAAAAAGGTGAGAGAGGCTATTTACAAAATGGGAAGCTTGGCCAGGTATGAATCTTCTCTTCAATTCACTAAGGTATATTGCTTATTTGGAAGTCTCATGCGCTCGCAAGTTATGTATTGGTAAATAGTACACATAATTTTTATGTATGTAGGTACATATCCTTAAAGGGAGATAGATCCTACATCCATTGAGATAGCTTATCTCAATGCTATTAAGGCAGTGTGTATGATCGAGAACAACTTCCTGGAACAATTCTCACTAGCCAATTGCATCTTGTGGTGCATTTGGTTGATGAAGTGGCGTTGTGTGGCATTGTTCATGTTCGATGGATGTTTTTCCTTAAAAGTTCATGAAAACCTTGAAGGACTTTGTGAGACAAAGAACAAGGACAGAAGCAAGCATAGCAAAGGGATGGTTGTGTATATCTCAAAACATCTATCTCGCATAGATCCTTCCATGCCACGATTATGGAGCAATGAGAAGGATGTCCGACTAATCACTAATGTGTCTCAGGGAAAAGGAAGGCAACAAAGACTGGATGAAGCATTACACCACAAGGTGAATACATTCTGCATTCTAAATAGTCCCATCATGGAGAAGTGGATTGGGAGATACAAGGATGCAATCAATAGACGAAAGGATGAGAGAAGAGCTTTCAGAAGAGCAAATAGACGCTTGCCATTCCTGCCTAGCTTGGAACCTCTACCAAATGTGATCAATATAGAATGACTTCATATGGCAATATCGATGGCATCACAAAATGGAGAGATGATCACAAGAGAAGAGCATGAGTATCCAAGAGGATGTGACCCTTAATTCTTCATCTCTATCTCACGTATATACCTTGTTTAATGCACTATATATACTAAATGTTATGCTTTTGTTTAATATTAGTACAAACTATATAATGCAATATGGTCAGAGGGAAGGCACTTTCGCACGGAGCGTGTGGATTCTAAAAGAAACACATTTGATTGTGGTGTGATGGTAACTTTTGAGCAAGGAAGTCGAGCCAGTAGACATGATACCAATGTCATAGAGGAATGTAAGATTCCTCCCCAGCCCTTCAAGATGTCGAGTCTCTTCCCCTGTGATCAAATCCCTCTTCAGAAATATAAAAGATCTTGTTTCTACTTGTTTTTACCTAGAGAGAGAAAACATTCTAGAGAGAGATTATTCAGATTTTAGATATTTTTGGATGGAAAAATATCTCTTCTTATTAAAATAATTTCCCACGAAACAGAAGTTCAAAAATATTTTGAGAAGGTGCATTAGAAATTAATTATAATCTGTTCCAAAGGCCTTATCCTAGGGGTCCAGATTTTCAAAAAATTTTAAATTAAGGTTCTGAGGAGCCAATCAGATTCATCCAAATGTAGGGAGGAGATAAATAGAAGAAATAAAGAAAATCCCCCCCCAAAAATGAGTAAATACTCACATAAGATGAAGAGTGGACTAAGGACCAAAGGAAATACTAAAAAAATAAATTTTTGACACCTCAGAGTGGGGATTCCCCCTCATGAAGGAGGCACCTAATTCACATGTGTGGTGGAGTTTTAAATTCTCAAATATTGAGATATTTCATCTCTCCTCTCTCTTAATTCAAGTCTAGTTCCAAAAAGAAAGCTAAACTGACTCAAAAAAGATAAAAAATTGACCAAACTGATTTGGAAAATTCTAGAATCAGTTTGCTTGGTTAGAAGTTCACTTTTTCCTATAAATAGAAGCCTCCCCCTTTGTAGAAACTTAATAGTGTTTTATGCACTGTTACTCTACTCCTCCCCAGAGAGCCAAAAACTGTGAATTTCTTAATAATTCATTAGTTTTTGACCATTCCCTCTTCTAAAGAATTGGTGGCCACTCTTGTTGCAAACAAGAGTAGATCCCTCAAGCCAAAGGAAAGCTCTCAGAAATTCATGTAAGCTAGAAATCCTACTTTTTCTTTATTCTTTTTTAATGGTTTTCTAATTTTTGTTTTCTTTGAAATGTAAAATGATGCTATGCCTTGTTGGAAAGGCTTTTCCCCTCTCTCATTCTTAAATTCAGCCTTTCTTTATCCTAGATAAGTAATCTAATTGTTGGAATTAAACTTTTCATATTATTTCTCTTTTAAAAGTGGAATTTGATTAGTTTAGAATGCTAAACCATTTGGGGATAATTTTTAAGTGACTTAAGGATAGGAAAAATTGAAAAATGGTCAGCCATACAAAGGAGGTTATGGCAAAATTTTCTTAAATTTTGTGAAATAAGTTTTATCTTTTATTATTCAAAAAGAGTAATCCCCACCGTTTGTGTATTCTAAAAGTGTTATTTTCATTCTAGGCATAGAAAAATGCATAGTAGAAATATTTTTATTATAACAGTGTTATTTCCATTAAAATTAAATTCTATGCGTAGAAAGATGCATATTGGTTATTTTTTATTATAAAAGAGTGATTTTCATTAGATTTAAATTCTATGCATAGAAAGATGCATATTGGATATTTTTTTATTATAAAAGTGTTACTTTCATCAATATTGATTTTTATGCATAAATAGATGCATAAAAGAATTTTTTTTAATTATAAAAGTATTACTTTCACCAATATTGATTTTTATGCATAAATAGATGCATAAAAAATTTATTTATTATAAAAGTGTTACTTTCATCAATATTGATTTTTATGCATAAATAAATGCATAAAAGAATTTTTTTTATTATAAAAGTGTTACTTTCATCAATATTGATTTTTATGCATAAATAGATGCATAAAAGAATTTTTATTATTATAAAAGTGTTACTTTCATCAATATTGATTTTTATGCATAAAAGAATTTTTTTAATTATAAAAGTGTTACTTTCATCAATATTGATTTTTATGCATAAATAGATGCATAAGAATTTTTTATTATAAAAGTGTTTCTTTCACCAAAATTAATTTTTATGCATAAATAGATGCATAAAAGGTTTTTTTTAAATTATAAAAGTGTTACTTTCATCAATATTGATTTTTATGCATAAATAGATGCATAAAAGATTTTTTTATTATTATAAAAGTGTTACTTTTACCAATATTGATTTTATGCATAAGTAGATGCATAAAAGATTATTATTATTATTATAAAAGTGTTACTTTCATCAATATTGATTTTTATGCATAAATAGATGCATAAAAGAATTTTTATTATTATTAAAGTGTTACTTTCACCAAAATTAACTTTTATGCATAAATAGATGCATAAAAGAATTTTTTAATTATAAAAGTGTTACTTTCATCAAAACGGATTTTTATGTATAAATAGATGCATAAAAGATTTTTTTTTTAATTATAAAAGTGTTAGTTTCATCAAAATTGATTTTTATGCATAAATAGATGCATAAAAGGATTTTCTTTTATATAAAAGTGTTATTTCCATAGAAGTTGGATTTTATGCATAAATAGATGCATACAGATTTTTTTTATATCAAAATGAGAGTTCTCTTTAATCATTGTTTAAATCCCATGAATATTGGTAAATGAATAAGTAAATACTCTGTGAAGGAAAATTCTACTGTTTCATATTCTCTAGGATAGTGATGAGAAAATTTAGAAGATCTTTTGAAGTTGGAATTTTAGATAAATGATTAATTTATTCCTCATAGGAATACGTGTTTAGTTTTGAATTCAGTTAAGCAAAATACTCAATGAATGAAATTCAGTAAAGTAGTAATTGAAATATTACCCTTCGAGAAAGATAGTTCACGGAGAACCTTTCCAGACTCGAACCCTGAATCAGACTATAACCACGACTTAATCTCGTTCATCAGTTTCAAGAAAAGACGATGTGACCAATTCAATAAAATTCAATCAAATCACCCCACTGAATCTGAAATTAAATTGAGACCTTTGATTTTGATCTGAGGATCAAGATTACAGAATTCGAGGAATTTTGCTTGGGAGCAGACATGTGATCTAGAAGTCTTGGGATACGGAATTAAGATATACTCATTGTATTCAAAAGAAAATCAAAACTGAAAATTTGCATAGAAACCCTGTTTTCTTAAAGGATAGTCTTACACCAGAATGCTGGAGGGAGCATTTGGTATATGTGTTTTTCTAAGGGAAGTTCAAATGCAACAGCTGGCAGTTCACATTCTTTCACATACATCCACATCCATTCTTTCACATACACATACACATCCATTCTTTCACATACACATACACATCCACATCCATTCTTCACATACACATCCACATCCATTCTTTCACATACATCCACATCCATTCTTCACATACACATCCACATCCATTCTTTCACATACATCCACATCCATTCTTTCACATACACATCCACATCCATTCTTCCGTTTGCTCACCATATGAGCAAAAGACCATAGCGCATGAACCCTCTCTTAAGGCTAAAACCTCTTCTTAAAGTCCACGCAAATGGGGGGGAGGGAATTCTGAGATGTCCTTAAGACAAAAACGTTTTGCTAAAGGGGAGAAGGCTGCTGTAAGTCTCTTCACACGGGGGGAGAAGAGTTAAGGACACTGCCTCCTTAGCAAGAGGGGGGGAGAGAGGAAAATAGCCTTGTCTGAAAAGTGGCAAATGAGGGGGTGTGGAGAGGGGTGGCTGCAAGGGGCGACAACAAGTACACTGCATGGGAACGGACGACGGCACAGCAGAGCATACGCTGCGTAGAAATGCGTGTCGCCTATGGCTCACCCCGGCGGGGGGTGCTATGGGGTATGGGTATGGGCACTGCACAAAGCAAGGACGAAAGAACGGTGTACCAGCAAAGGCTGTGGATCAAGGGCCTGCATGGCTCTGGGGGAAAGGTACGATGTTGGTTAACAGGGAAAGGAGTGGTACGCATGTACCTTGTCTAGTCAGGGGCAGCATGGGTGTCCACGTAGCGGTACGTGTCGACCACATAATGGGTGGTTGTCCTTTGGTTCTTGTGTGGCCATCGTACGAGCACCCTGGTAAGTGTGTACGGTCCAAATTTTGGGGCGAGATCCCTAAAGTTGGGGCGTCGGCCTCGATTTGCGTGCTGGACCGCCCCGGGGGGCGATTTTTTTTTGTCCGAGAGGCTCTCTTGGTCGTTGGGGTGCAGACCGTTCGTCAATTAGACGCCCGATCGTGCATTTATTAAGGTTTAAAGGTCGTCACTTTTTAACTAAAAATGATCGAAATTTGCGTATAAGCTCCACGACCTTAATCACAAGATGGTCAAAACGCTTTCTCAGCATTCTTGACATAAAACAGTCATTCAAAAATAGGCCATAAATACAGTTTCTATAACGAACTCTCGTCTTTCCACATCAACATTACTTAATCCACATTCATTTCATATAAATTCCCATTCTCATTCAATCGCATCATTTTCCATCTCATCACTTCTTTCCTCAATCGCATTTACCCATATCCACATCTCATCACATCATATTCATTCACATCTCATGCATTCATATTTACCCGATTCGCATCACATCACATCACATTCATCACATCTCGATTCACATGACATCACATCCATTCTCATCCCATATCATTCAATCACATCCCGATTCACATGACATCTCATCCATTCACATGCCATATCATTCATTCACATCTCGATTCACATGACATCACATTCATTCACATCTCATATCATTCATTCACATCCTGATTCACATGACATCACATCCATTCACATCTCATATCATTCATTCACATCCCGATTCACGTGACATCACATCCATTCACATCTCATATCATTCATTCACATCCCGATTCACGTGACATCACATCCATTCACATCTCATATCATTCATTCACATCCCGATTCACATGACATCACATCCATTCACATCTCATATCATTCATTCACATCCCGATTCACATGACATCACATCCATTCACATCTATCCATTCTACATCACATCACCTCCATCCATTCTACATCACATCACCTCCATCCATTCACATCCATCACATCACATTCAATTCATATCCATCACATTCACATCCACATATATTCTTTTACATACACATCTATATCCTTTCTTTCTCATACATCCACATCCATTCTTTCACATACTCATTCACATCCATTCTTCACATACACATTCACATCCATTCTTCTCATACACATCCTTATATCCATTCTTTCACATACTCATTCACATCCATTCTTCTCATACACGTTCACATCCATTATCATCACATACATTCACTCATATCCCATATCATTCATTTATTCTGATTCACATGACATCACATCTCATCCATTCATTCACATTTATCTGATTCACATCGCATCTCATCACATCTATCCACATCACATTCTCATCACTTCTATTCATATCACATCCATCCATCCATTCACATCTATCTGATTCTCATCACATCTCATCACATCTATTCATATCACATCCATCCATTCATTCACATCTATCTGATTCTCATCACATCTATTCTCATCACATTCGTTTAAACATAGAATTTAAGAGAATTTTTAATTTTTGATATAAAGATTCTTTACGCATCTATTTATTAATAAAATTAACTTCAGTGGGAGTAACACTTTTAACAAAATCCTTTTATGCATCTATTTATGCATAAATTTAATTTTAAGGAAAATACACTTTTAAAACAAAAATAAATCCTTTATGCATCTTTCTATGCATAAAATCAATTTTAATGAAATTAACACTTTTGGAATAAAAATAAATTCCCTTATGCATCTTTATATGCATAAAATCAAAATTAATGAGAATAACTCTTTTGAAATAAAAATAAATTCCCTTATGCATCTTTCTATGCATAAAATCAAAATTAATGAGAATAACTCTTTTGAAATAAAAATAAATTTCCTTATGCATCTTTCTATGCATAAAAGCAAAATCAATGAGAATAACCCTTTTGAAATAAAATTAAATTTCCTTATGCATCTTTCTATGCATAAAATCAAAATTAATGAGAATAACTCTTTTGAAATAAAAAAAAATCCTATATGCATCTTTCTATGCATAAAATCAAAGTTAATGAGAATAACTCTTTTGAAATAAAAATAAATTCCTTTAAGCATCTTTCTATGCATAAAATCAAAATTAATGAGAATAACTCTTTTGAAATAAAAATAAATTCCCTTATGCATCTTTCTATGCATAAATTCAATTTGAATGGGAATGACACTTTTGAAATAAAAACAAATCTTTTAGAATGCACAAACGGAAGGAATTACTCTTTTAGAATAACCTGATAAACTTTAGTTCCACAAAATTTAAGAAAATTTTACCATAACCTCCTTTGTATGGCTGACCATTTCTCAATTTTAACATTCAATTTATGACTTGAATTAATCCAATTTGAATTCTAATATCTCTAATCTACTCCATTTTCTAAAAATCAAGAGAGTAAACAATGAAAAGAGTTTATCAATCTTTTAATTAAACTTTCTAGGATTAAGAAGGGCTGAATTGTAAAGAAGAGAAGGGGGTGACCTTTCCATCAAGGCATAGCATCAGATTAAACTTTTAATTAAACTTTCTAGGATTAAGAAGGGCTGAATTGTAAAGAAGAGAAGGGGGTGACCTTTCCATCAAGGCATAGCATCAGATTTTTATTCAAACATTTACTGTAAGATTCCTCCCCAGTCTCTCAAGATGTCTAGTATCTTTCCCTGTAATCAATCCCCTCTTCAGAAATATAAAAGATCTTATTTCTAACTGTTTTAACCTAGAGAGAGAAAATATTCTAGAGAGAGAATATTCAGATTTTGAATATTTTTAGATAAAAAAATTTCTCATATTATTAAAACGAATTCCTCTGAATGAGAAATTCAAAAATAACTTTCCAATGTGCAATTAGAATTAATTGGAAATGGGTATAAAAGACCTTAGCCTAAGGGTCTAGATTTTCAGAAATTTTTAGATTATGGTCCAATTAAGGTTCCTGTGGGCCAATAGGATCAATCCATGTGTGGGGAGGAGATAAATCCAATTTTGTAAAAGAAGATACCCAAAAATGAGTAAATGCTCACATAAGATGAAGAGTTGACTATGTACAAGGTTTA
The DNA here is from genome assembly GCF_041138505.1 of Cibotium barometz. Taxonomy (NCBI): domain Eukaryota; kingdom Viridiplantae; phylum Streptophyta; class Polypodiopsida; order Cyatheales; family Cibotiaceae; genus Cibotium; species Cibotium barometz. The sequence goes on from NC_141074.1 coordinate 47,220,985, forward strand.
TTAGTAAGAAACTATGAGCAATATTAAAAATATGAGATATTTTAGGTATAATGATTCCATTTTGACACCTAGGTAAGGAAGGTGAGCCCCTTCAATGTTCACATAAGATGAAGAGTTGAAAATGTACAAGGGTTATTAGTAAAAAACTATGAGTAATATAAAAATATGAGATATTTTGGGTGTAATGATTCCATTTTTGACACATCTGTAAGGAAGAGGAGGGCCTTCAATGAGGCGCCTAATTCACATGCTTGAATGAGTTTTAAACTCATAAAAATTAAGATATTTCATCTCTCCTCTCTCCTCATTCAAGTCTAGTTCCAAAAAGTTAACTTAACTGACCTAAAAATGGTCAAATATTGACCAAACTGATTTGGAAAATTCTAGAATCAGTTTGTTTGGTTAGGAGCTCAATTTTTCCTATAAATAGAAGCCTCCCCCTTGTTGAAAAATAATAGTGTTTTATGCACTGTTACTCTACTCCACCCAAGCCAAGAACTATGAATTCATTAATAATTCATTAGTTTTTGACATTTCCCTCTTCCAAAGATTGGTGGCCACTCTTGTTCAACAAGAGTTGAACCCTCAAACCATCAAGCCAAAGGAAAGCTATCAAAGTCATTAGTAAGTTGGTGATTCTTCTTTTCTTTCATTTATTTTATGGATTTAAATGGTTTTTATGCTTTATGTCTTCTCTATAATGTTAGGCCTCATTACAAAAGGCATTCCCCTCTCTTCTCTAACAAAACCAACCATTCTCTAACCTAGGTGAATGGTTAATTGATTAATGTCAAATTTTTATAATGTTTGTTTCAATTAAATGGACAAATGTTACTTTAGGATAATTTCAATACTTTTGGTGCACTTTAATTAGTTAGAAATTTGAAAAATGGTCAGCCATACAAAGGAGGTTATGGCGAAATTTTTAGAATTCAGTGAAATAAAATTCATATTTTCTTATTCTAAAAGAGTAATCCTTATGGTTTATATATTATAAAGTATGATTTCATTCATAGAAGTATGCATAATGGATAAAAGTGTGACTTTTATTATATTTGAATTTCATGCATAAAGGTATGCATAAAAAATGATTATTTTATTATAAAAGTGTGACTTTTATTATAATTGAATTTCATACATAGAGGTATGCATAAAAGTTGATTATTTTATTATAAAATTGTGACTTTTTCACTCATAGGCCGCTTCCTTGGTCCCTCATCCACGGTACCGGAAGCTCACCATTTAAATTGAACCGAGGCTGGTCAAGACCTCGGCCGACCTTGCTACGCGAGACGTCCTCCAATGACTCTCCGTCAGCAGTTGCAACTTTATCAGTTAGGTCTCCATGACCTTAATCCACAAGACGGTCAAAATGCTTTACCAGCATTCTTGACATAAAAAAGTCATTTACAAATAGTCACAAAATACAGTTTCTATAACGAACTCTCATCTTTCCACATTATCCACTCTCGGACCACATTACTTATTCCCCATTCCATTCAATGTGTACTCATTCTCATCCAATCACTCATAAAGACTACACATTATTTCACATACACATTCACATTCATTATTCTACATACATATCCATGTTCGTACGTCCACATCATACATCCAATTTCACATTCATACATACGTATCTACATGCATACATCCATATCCACATTCATACTTCCATACTTCCATTTCCACATCCACACATCCACATTTCATTCATACATCCACATTTACATGCATACATCTATTATCACATCCTCATTCATACATCCACATTCACATACATACATCTACATCCATACATCCACATCCACATCTTCATTCACATTCACATCCATACATCCACATCTACATACATACATCCATTTTCACATCTTCATTCATACATCTACATCCACATACATACATACACATCCGTTTTCACATCTTCATTCATACATCCACATCCACATACATACATACACATCCGTATCTACATCCATACATCCACATTACATCCATTCTCGCCCTAACACATCCCATATACATCTTATCACATCTTATCACATCTCATACACCTCTTATCACATCCTATCACTTTCCATATGCATCTTATCACATCTTATCACATCTCATACACCTCTTATCACATCCTATCACTTCCCATACGCATCTTATCACATCTCATACACCTCTTATCACTTCCTACTATCACTTCCCATACGCATCTTATCACATCTCATACACCTCTTATCACGTCTTATCACATTTCATATCTTTTTATAGAATACAAGAGAATTCTTATATTTGATATAAGATTTCTCTACATTTTTATTTATGCATAAATTCTATTTAAGGAGACTAACACTTTCGAATTAAAAATCACTCTTTTATGCATCTTCCTATGCATAAATTCATTTTAAATGAAAATGACACTTTTGAATTAAAATTCAATCTTTTATGCATCTTCCTATGCATAAATTCAATTTGGATGGGAATAACGCTTTGAATTGAAATTCTATTCTTTTATGCATCTTCCTATGCATAAATTCAATTTAGATGAGAATGACACTTTGAATTAAAAATCAAACTTTTATGCATCTTCTTATGCATAAATTTAATTTGGTTGGAATTACACTTTTAGACTAAAAGAATTTCTCTTATGCATCTAAGTTATGTATAAAATCCATTTATGAAAAAAATCACACTTTTAGTATAAAAAGAATATCTTTTATGCATACCTCTGAAATCCAATATGATAAAAGTAACACTTTTACAATAAAATAATCAACTTTTATGCATACTTCTATGCATGAAATTTAATTATGATAAAAGTCACACTTTTATAATAAAATAATCAACTTTTATGCATACCTCTATGTATGAAATTCAATTATAATAAAAGTCACACTTTTATAATAAAATAATCAACTTTTATGCATACCTTTATGCATGAAATTCAAATATAATAAAAGTCACACTTTTATAATAAAATAATCAACTTTTATGCATACCTTTATGCATGAAATTCAAATGACCATGATGTGGACTTGAAGCCAAATGGGTTGACACCATCCATGCCCAAGCCAAGACGTAAGTGATGATGGGCCCAATCGGAGATGGAGGGAGGAAGGGGGTGACAGTGGTGTTGGGGAAGGGGGTGGCGAGGGAACACGAGATGGTGTGGTATCGAGTGAGGGATAGGATGGCGGGTGAAGAGGTTAAAGTGGAGAAGCTGGTGCCTGATAGGATTTTGGCATGGAGTGTGGGTGGTTGGAGGTAGTATTGGTGGGCACTAGTGGGGGGTGGGTTAGCTGGAGCATGGGTGGGATGGGGGGTGTGGGTTAGGAGGCTGTTGCTAGTCGAGGTGGGGGGGCATGGTTGTCACCTGTTCTGCTATTTTAGCTGAACGAATATGTGGGGTGATGTTACGTTTGACAGAAAGTGCAATCAAGGCATGAGCCTGTGCATCTTTACCATCCCAACGAGCTTGTTTAGCAGTAGGTAAAACAGCAGCAACAGTAGAGCTGCTAGAACCTGCAACATCCTCAACAGATCCTACATCCACAGAACCTGGACGTACATCCATACCCTGCACAATGTTCCACACTCCTTTTGCAACCAAAACATGCTGCATCATGTATGCTTTGTCATCAGCAAGATAACATGCGAAATACATCATTGCTGTTATCAGCCATGGCCACTGATTGAAACTGATGTAAAAGCTACCTGTAATGAAGCAAAGACTGAACAGAAAACAACTCGTGCTATGTAGCACGGTCCACAATAGAGTACGTATCCCTATTTTGCAGAAAACTGCACTATCGAAATTTCTACACAAAATGACGAAAACACCTGTGCAGAACTTGAAATGCAAAAACGGAGCCCGAAACGACCTCAGATGCGGAGCCCGAAACGACCTCAGATGCGATTTCTGAGAACGCAAAACCCTACGGGCTAATTTGTAGAGTATAGGGACCTGCAACCAAGCGCTCGTGAAAGCTCACCTCAATCGGAGAACGTGGTTCGGAGGGTGCTGGCAGTGTAGCCCTTGGAGCCGATGCCTGCTCTGATACCAATTGTTGGAATTAGGGTTGCAGGAAAGCACACAAAGCTTGGAGAAGAAGAAGCAAGAATGCACACAACACAAAGTATTAGATTGTGTCAATGTACAAAAGATAAGTTAGCCCTAGAAGGATGGGCGTATATACAAGCCGGGGGAAAAAACCTCCTAAAGAGGGAAAAAGTGCCCCGGCTGTCCTAAGTGTGTTCACACACATCACTGCCTATATATATATGGCAACAATGTATGCATGCATGTATATGTTTGGGAGTATGCATGCATGTATGTATGTATGTATTGTACAAATGTGTGTATATATGTATGTATGTATATATGTATGTATATATGTAGGAAGGTAGGTAGGTAGGTAGGTAGGTGTGTTTGAGAATATGCATGTATATATGTATGTATGTATGTGAATGTATTTATTTCTCTTTCATAAATACTTACTATATGAAAGCTCACCAAAATGTATCATTTTTCTTACAAGCTCACATAAAACTCTCTTATCTCCAAAAAGCTCGCCAAATAAAGCTCGCAAAAAAATCAAACCCCCATAGGTACATCGATGAAGGAAAAATTGGAAATTAGGATTCAACCGGATGTTTTGGAGGATTATGATCAGTGATACTATAATTTCATTAAATGATTATTTTAAAGATAGCTAAATCTGTGAAAAAGGCAATTTCATATTGGGTGTGTAAGTGGTGTGACTAGTTTTGAGTTTGCATATCCGGCTAGGGGGCCTGGGAACCGGGACAAAACCTAACCAAATTCTTAAATGGATCTCATCACTACAGTGGTTGGGCGGTTGGCTAACCCATGGGACTAGATGGGGTTAGGCTGGACTGATGGATCCCTAAATTGAGACTCAATTTTGTTATGGTACGATAGATGAAATAAATCCCGGATAAAAAATTGTTCTATGGAAAAGAATCAATGGCTGTGCCTCTCAACGAGGAAAAAAGCGTTGGTCTCTATGATCCAAGTGCAATCTTTTCCTTAATCTGACTATGGGACTTATGGGTTTGGTCAAATCAGTTCAGTTAGTTAAGGCTCTTGACTACGTTAGAGTAAAATTTTCCTGGAGGAATCGCCCGTGCTTTTCGGGTGAGGGAAGTTTTTTCGGGTTCGGTTTTGGAAGAACAGAGGGATTAGCCTCTTGTCCGGATATACGTGGGCGAGGCCTCAAGTGAGGGACCCTGCCCCACGCAAGAAGTGGTACTTCCACTGCTAGCACCCTAGAATTCATTGCGCAGTGGGGATAGGGATCTTTCAAGGTGTTACTTATGTAACTCTTCCTATTGAGAACCTTTTGGATAGTCCTCATTGCATGGCCTTTATTGACTGGCTAAGTGAGCCTCTTGATCCATATCTAGTTACAATCCAAATGGTCCTTTGGTGATGTTCAAATGATCATCTCACTAGATAGTATGAGGGAGGTTATACAGCCCTCTCCTCTGGATATTGTGGGGGAGGCTACAACCCTCTTCAAGCTTCATTTATGGATTTCTCTAGTTTTTCACTCCAAGAATCACACATGAATTTATCTTTGATTTTTCATGCTAAGAACCTTTTAGGATAAGAGGATGAGATTTTTGAGAATAAGAGGATAGGATTTCTCTTTTTAGTAACATAAACACTTATTCTTGGTGTGATTTTTGGGACTTTTTCATGGCATAAATTTCTCAAAGTTATTCACAATGTGAAAACACATTGTCATGAAAAGTTAATTTTGGCCTTGGATTTGATTTTTGGGGATCCAAAACTTTTTTCCCTAATAAAAAAGTGTATCTTCAGCCCTCTTACCTAAGCTAAAGTGATGATTTTTATTTTTTATGTTTTGTAAAGAAGCAAAAAGAACAAACACCTTGGTTTTTCATCTAGGCTTTTAAACACCTTGGTTTTTCATCTAGGCTTTGCAAACAACATTTTTTATTTTTTTATTTGTTATGTTTTGTAAAGAAGCAAAAAGAACAAACACCTTGGTTTTTCATCTAGGCTTTCAAAATATAAGGTGATTGGTTTATTTTCCTCTAGGCTTTGCAAATGCTTAGAACTCAATTCCCTAATCAAAAACAAGAAAAAATCACACTTTTACCATAGAGCAATAACCTTATCCACTTTTACCACTCTTTTCACCACATAGCAATAACCTTATCCACACATACCTTTACCCAAAACAGCAAAACTGAAAATGCTGATTTGAAACATGCATGGAGGGAGCTGAGTGCTCAAAGAAGGAGGGAAGAAGCAAGAATTTATCCCCCATATAGCAATGCCAAAAATGTTTTGGCTCTACCCCTCTCAATAACTCTTTCTCATTCAATAAAGAATGAAAATGGGTAATGACCATCTTGGGGATACTTACCTTGCTTCCAAGCTTTGGGATCTCTATGACCTCCAAGCTTCACCAATGGTAGCTAGTTCTAATATTCCAAGTCTCTTGTTTTTTCCAATAAAAGAGGTTTTCTACACCTCTCTCACTCTCTACACCCTCTCACACAAAGCACAATGTGGCAAAGAACAGTCAAGTATCTCCTCTCAACTCTCTCTCACTCTCACATACACAAGAGAAAAGAGCAAGGAGAAGACTCTCTTGATATCCAAGGAGAAGACTCTCTTGCTACACCTCTCTCACTCTTTACACTCTCACACACAAAGGACAATGTGGCAAAGAGAAGCCAAGTATTTCCTCTCAACTCTTTGTCACTCTCACATACACAAGATAAAAGAGAAAGGAGACTACAAGATATCAATGAGCACAAAAGGGAATAGGATTTTTGCATTATGAGAAAATGTCATATACAATTGTTTCTAATATTATGGAACTAACTATTTAAGCTTGCTTATGAATAGCTTTTTTTATAATAATTACACCTTTTATAGTACCTTTTCATGACACTTATTGCTAACCCTTATGTGTGGTAGAGAGCACTTTTGTCAACCCTAAAATGGGTTAACACCTTCTCAAGATCTACTTATAACATAACATATTTTTTCTTATTGATCTGATCTAATATTTTACCTAGTAGAGTGTAATAGATATTATCCAAAATATATCTTATTAAATAAATCCTTGCAAATTTTCAGCAATACAACAACTACATGTAACCAAGGAGAAATCCTAGTAGCCACCACCTTAGCAAGGACTTTATATATAGCACATAAATAGCATAGTAATAAGCCTCTAGTGACCTAGTAATGTACTCCACCTTGGGTAATCTGGTACAACTCCAAAACCAAAATTTGAATCATCCAAAGTAGGACTCTAGAAACACTTTAGCATCTAGCCAAACAAGAATGATACCAAAGACATGACTATACATGCATCGCATACCCAATGCATCACCAAGATTCCTTGGTGTCTAGTTTGAGGAGCAACCCATTCATGTCTAGAATGAGCACTCTTCTTTGCTAGGTAAGTGGCGGTGGTGGAGCTTGGAACCTTAGAGGCTGAAATGCCTTTCGAAGCTCAAAAAACTCTCGGTTTGCTAATACATCTTCATTCTTAAACACTTTGAAGATGGCTTGCAAATTGACAAAATAGAGAAGCATGTGCCATCACCCAAATCTATGCCAGCATCCAAGCATTTGCCACAAAGTAGACACGATTAATTCAAATAACATAAACCCAATAATTGACACACGAAAATAGACATTTAACTTTGAGACCAAGATGGCACCAAAATCAAGAAGTATGCATTATAGCCGAAAGTTGTACAAAAAAGAGAATGGTTCGCTCTATAAGTGCTTTTTAAGCTTTTGGGTTTAGAGTACAAAAAAAGAGGATGGTTCACACAGAAAGCAAAAAAATCTCTACAAGTGCTTCTAAGCTTTGATTTTAGAGTTAAAAAAAGAGGATAGTTCCAAAAGGACACAAAAAATCTCTATAAGCACTTTTGCAAGCTTTGGGTTTAAAGGTTAGATAGGTGGAAATATTTGCTTCATTGTTGTGTCAAACATTTCTAGCTCCATGGATCCCCTCCTTCTTCACATTACTTAGACTCGCACTAACTGTCTCATTTTTCACAGCTTCATTTCTTGTCTTATCATCTGTGGTGGTGGTGGTACTCACCCTTGTTGTCTTATCATCTGTGGTGGTGGTGGTACTCACCCTTGTTGTCATCATCGTCATCGATGGGGTCTCCTTCAGGGGGCAGCTACTATCGAGAATTTGGAGAAGAAGAATAAGGCCTTAGCCTCTTGTGCCTCTTTGACAGTGATGTCAATGGGAAAGGCGATGTGGGATTCATAGAATTGGAGGATGGCGGTGGCAGGGTGAAAGCATGTATAGGTAGTACCACTTTTTTCACCTTTTGGTGGTACCACCAATAGCCCCTAAAAGGAGGGAAGTTTAGTGTTTTTAAAATTAGTAATATAGAAAATAGTGGGCCATCATAATATTAATTGGGCCCACCTCTTCAAAGCATGCAATGATTTGGCGCTCCCCTTCTCTTAATATTGAAAATAGTGGGCCATCATGAAAAGGAAACGGGCCACCCTCCTTTAAGCATGCATTGATTTGGCCTGTCGCGCGCGCCCCCCTTCTCCCTCTACTGCTCTTCTCCCTCTGCTCCATTCCTGCATTCCCTCTTACCAAGCAAGCTTCCTGCCCATTCATCCCTCTGCTACCTCGCATCACTCACGGTTTCACCGTTTCACAGAGCCGAGAGATGAGTGATCCCACCCCCAAGAAGAACACACCCCCTAGAGGTGCAAGAGACCCTTTGCGGATGCTGACTCGGTCATGCAGACCCCTTCACCGATGCCAGAGCAAGGTGAAGCTTCCCAGACAACATGCGGCCCCCCAACAGGAAAGTCTGCTCGGAAAGGTATTGTGCTCCTCTTCCATGTCTGCGCATGCACATATCCTTCTTACACATCTCCTTCATTGGCTTTTGTTTGCACATTTTTTCTCTGTCAATGCATGCTCCCCTTGAGAACTAATGTTTGCTTGTTCTCTTATTGACAACGTCATCTGAGTACGTAAAGCTCTCCCGTTTTCGCCACTCAGCAGCAGCTGAGTTGCATGCTGAGTACGGCTTGAGCATGGAGGGCAAGCTGCCCAAAGACCTTACTGTCGAGGATTTGCCACCTGAGGAGTGGTTGACTGTCTTCAACGTTCCCGACCGAAAAGAAGAAGACAAAGGTCTTCCTGCATATGGTGCAGTATCACCTATACGACGCTTGCCGTCTTTTGTATCAAAAAGTGTACCAGGCTGCCCCCTCTAATGGGGAACTAATGACAAAGTTTGCTAGGGGGTTTGCCTTTGAGAATTGTGCAACTGCTAAAGCTCAACGCGAAAGTCACAAGATTGCATGGGCTGTGGTGGGTGGTATGGTCTTGGAGAATGTAAAGGCTCAACGGGGGAGGTTTGAATCACAAAGTGAGGAAGTTCATGTCCGATTACGGTGTTTCTATCTTATATGGACAAAAAGAGCATGCTGTTGACTCCTACGCCTTGACAGTGTCTAATCACCCTGCAAAACCGACTGAGGTTGCATCCCAGCCCCTATACATAGAATGGTTAGGTAGAATTGCTGAAGATCTTGATGGGCAGGCCCATATTGCTGAAGCGAAGGTTGGTTCTGCTAAATTGGTCTTAGCAGAGAAGAGGGATTTGTGGCTACGCAACGAAGGCACCTATTCGGCCTATGCCCCGGTTATAGTAGAGATGAAGAGACTTAGAGCAGACATGGAGATATTAAAAGCATCTCCCCTAGAAAATGAAGCTCTCATTCTGAAGAAGGAAGCTGAGATAGGAGTGCTGGAGAGGGTGGTCTCAGTGGCTTCTGGTGCTGTGACGTCTGCTAGAGAGATGAAGGAGGAGGTGTCCACTATGCAGGTACTTTTGAAAACTCAAGCATTTTTCTGTCCTTTAAGTAGTGGTCCAAGCACTTGCAAGTGATATATGCACTTGCAAGTGATTTAAGCACTTGAAAGTGCTCATACATTTACACCACTTGCAAGTGCTTGTTTCACTTGCAACAAGTGCTTAGAGGTTATTGAGTTCATAGACCACTCATAAGTATTGAGACCACTTGTAAGTACTGTGACCACTTGCAAGTGTTATACCACTGTAAGTGCTTACATCACTAGCAAGTGCATAGAAATCATGCAAGTTCTTAGAAGTTTAACAAGTGCTTAGACAACTTGAAGGTGCTAAGACCACTTGCAAGTGGTCATACCTTTTGCAAGTGGTCATACCACTTGCAAGTGCTAAGGCCACTTGTAAGTGTTCATGCCTTTTGCAAGTTCTAAGACCACTTGCAAGTGTTCATACCACTTGCAAGTGCCTAGGCCACTAGCGAAGTTCAAGACCACTTGCAAGTGTTCACACCGCTTTCAAGTGCTCATACCGCTTTCAAGTGCTCATACCACTTGCAAGTGCTTAGACCACTTGAAGGTGCTTAGACCACTTGAAGGTACTCACACACCATCTTGTCTTTGCCAAGCTTGCTTGCTCTCTCGCTCTCTCTCTCTCTCCACTATCCATACCTCATCATAAGATCAATCGTTTGTGATACTGCCAAACCGGCTACTCGCCCATAAGATCAATCGTTTGTGATAGGCCGAGTAGCAGCCACTACGTTGTGTGTGTAGGTGCTATCACTTCCATGCATCCTATTTGGCATCGATGTAGAGCCAGAGGACATGAATGTCCATACAGTCTATGATCTTAGCTAGTAGCATAGATGGCAATCGAGTAGGATGTGGATGGCCTCGTCGAACTCGAGAGGATTGCGTGCTAGTTGAGGGGACTAAGGGGGGGATCCACCTCATCTTGCTCCTGTGGGGGTTAGGGTGGAATTTCGCCCTTTTCTAGGGGGGGTGCGTGAAGGCAGGTTAGCAGGTTGGGGTTGTTGAGGTGGAGGAGTGTTGGAGGTAGAGGGGGTGGTGCCAAGCGAGGCATCGAAGACAGGATATGGTTAAGTTGATGTAGAAGGGAGATCTTTAGGGAGCGATGATGGGCCCAATCCGAGATGGATGGAGAAAGTAGGTGGTAGTGGTGTTGGGGAAAGGGGTGGCGAGGGAACATGAGGTGGTGTGGTATGGGGTGAGGGAAAGAGGGGAAGGGTGGTGGGTGAAGTGGTTGAAATGGGGAACCTGGATCCAGATAGGATTTTGGCAGGGAGATTGGGTGGTTCGAGGGAGTGTTGGTGGGCACTAGTGGGGGGTGGGTTGAGTGGCAATTAAGAGCTGGTGCCTGGGTGGGATGGGGGTGTGGGTTAGGAGAGGCGGTTGATGGGGGTGTGGGTTAGGAGAGGCGATTGCTGGGGATGAGGTGGGGGGGCACGCCAGTGGAATGGTACTCGCCCTCATTGTCATCGTCATTGTCTTCGCTGTCATCAATGGGGTCTCCTTCAGGGCAATTGTTTCCTGGCATTTGGAGAAGAAGAAGGCCTTAGCCTCTTGACCCTCTTTGACAATGAAGTCACATGGAAATGCGATGTGAGATTCATTGAGAACTAGAGGATGGTGGTGGGGATGATGACTTCTAGTTGGCAGTAGACCCAGGTGTAGAGGATGCTTGAGTAGGAAGGGACGCTGACCAGGTCTATGGCTTGAGTAGAAAGGGACGCTGTGACTGCTCACCCATAAAATCAATTGTGAGGGGCCCAGTATCGGTGGGTGGCAGGTCATCAAATGTAGCCACCACATTGTCTCTGCAGGTGCTATCACTTCCATGCATCCTGCTTGGTGTGGATGTAGAGCCGGAGGACATGAATGTCCATGCGGTTGTTGTAGCCTGGTGACGGAGTGGCATCGTCAGACTCACTATGTGATCCAAAGGATCGCGCCAACTAAGGGGGTTGAGGGCGGGATCTACCTCATCTTGCTAATGTGGGGGATTTTGCCAAGTGGACCATAAGATGTAGCCAACTTAATGTGATTTTTTACGTCGGAGGTGAAAATTCCAATAGGGCCATTACTTCATAGAAATCATAATCTTTGGAGGGTTGTGAAAGAATGGGTGGAGGAATTTTCAAAACCACATGCTAAACCAAGAAACGACCCAGGGGTCAATGTCCCAGGGGGGTGGGTCAAGGCAGGTTAGCGAGTTGGGGTTGTTGAGGTGGAGGGGGTGGTGCCGAGCGAGGCATCGAAGATAGGATGTGGGCGTGCTGATGTAGAAGGGAGATGTTTAGGTAGCAATGATGGGCCCAATCCGAGATGAAGGGAGGAAGGGGGTGACGGTGGTGTTGGGGAAGGGGGTGGCGAGGGAACACGAGATGGTGTGGTATCGAGTGAGGGATAGGATGGCGGGTGAAGAGGTTAAAGTGGAGAAGCTGGTGCCTGATAGGATTTTGGCGTGGAGTGTGGGTGGTTGGAGGTAGTATTGGTGGGCACTAGTGGGGGGTGGGTTAGCTGGAGCTTGGGTGGGATGGGGGGTGTGGGTTAGGAGGCTGTTTGCTGGAGTCGAAGTGGGGGGGCATGGTTGTCTCCACTAGTGGAGTGGTACTCACCCTTGTTGTCATCATTGTCATCGATGGGGTCTCCTTCAGGGGGTAGCTACTACCAAGAATTTGGAGAAGAAGAATAAGGCCTTAGCCTCTTGTGCCTCTTTGACAGTGATGTCAATGGGAAAGGCGATGTGGGATTCATAGAATTGGAGGATGGCGGTGTGGCAGGGTGAAAGCATGTATAGGTGGTACCACTTTTTTCACCTTTTGGTGGTACCACCAATAGCCCCTAAAAGGAGGGAAGTTTAGTGTTTTTAAAATTAGTAATATGGAAAATAGTGGGCCATCATAATATTAATTGGGCCCACCTCTTCAAAGCATGCAATGATTTGGCACCCCCCTTCTCTTAATATGGAAAATAGTGGGCCATCATGAAAAGGAAATGGGCCACCCTCCTTTAAGCATGCATTGATTTGGCCTGTCGTGCGCCCCCCCTTCTCCCTCTACTGCTCTTCTCCCTCTGCTCCGTTCCTGCATTCCCTCTTACCAAGCGAGCTTCCTGCCCATTCATCCCTCTGCTGCCTCGCATCACTCACGGTTTCACCGTTTCATAGCCGAGAGATGAGTGATCCCACCCCCAAGAAGAACACCCCCCCTAGGAGGTGCAAGAGACCCTTTGCGGATGCTGACTCAGTCGTGCAGACCCCTTCACCGATGCCAAAGCAAGGTGAAGCTTCCCAAACAACATGCGGCCCCCCAACAGGAAAGTCTGCTCGGAAAGGTATTGTGCTCCTCTTCCATGTCTGCGCATGCACATATCCTTCTTACACATCTCCTTCATTGGCTTTTGTTTGCACATTTTTTCTCTGTCAATGCATGCTCCCCTTGAGAACTAATGTTTGCTTGTTCTCTTATTGACAACATCATCTGAGTACGTAAAGCTCTCCCGTTTTCGCCACTCAGCAGCAGCTGAGTTGCATGCTGAGTACGGCTTGAGCATGGAGGGCAAGCTGCCCAAAGACCTTACTGTCGAGGATTTGCCACCTGAGGAGTGGTTGACTGTCTTCAACGTTCCCGACCGAAAAGAAGAAGACAAAGGTCTTCCTGCATATGGTGCAGTATCACCTATACGACGCTTGCCGTCTTTTGTATCAAAAAGTGTACCAGGCTGCCCCCTCTAATGGGGAACTAATGACAAAGTTTGCTAGGGGGTTTGCCTTTGAGAATTGTGCAACTGCTAAAGCTCAACGCGAAAGTCACAAGATTGCATGGGCTGTGGTGGGTGGTATGGTCTTGGAGAATGTAAAGGCTCAACGGGGGAGGTTTGAATCACAAAGTGAGGAAGTTCATGTCCGATTACGGTGTTTCTATCTTATATGGACAAAAAGAGCATGCTGTTGACTCCTACGCCTTGACAGTGTCTAATCACCCTGCAAAACCGACTGAGGTTGCATCCCAGCCCCTATACATAGAATGGTTAGGTAGAATTGCTGAAGATCTTGATGGGCAGGCCCATATTGCTGAAGCGAAGGTTGGTTCTGCTAAATTGGTCTTAGCAGAGAAGAGGGATTTGTGGCTACGCAACGAAGGCACCTATTCGGCCTATGCCTCGGTTATAGTAGAGATGAAGAGACTTAGAGCAGACATGAAGATATTAAAAGCATCTCCCCTAGAAAATGAAGCTCTCATTCTGAAGAAGGAAGCTGAGATAGGAGTGCTGGAGAGGGTGGTCTCAGTGGCTTCTGGTGCTGTGACGTCTGCTAGAGAGATGAAGGAGGAGGTGTCCACTATGCAGGTACTTTTGAAAACTCAAGCATTTTTCTGTCCTTTAAGTAGTGGTCCAAGCACTTGCAAGTGATATATGTACTTGCAAGTGATTTAAGCACTTGCAAGTGATTTAAGCACTTGAAAGTGCTCATACATTTACACCACTTGCAAGTGCTTAGAGGTCATCAAGTTCATAGACCACTCATAAGTATTGAGACCACTTGCAAGTACTGTGACCACTTGCAAGTGTTATACCACTGTAAGTGCTTACATCACTAGCAAGTGCATAGAAATCATGCAAGTTCTTAGAAGTTTAACAAGTGCTTAGACAACTTGAAGGTGCTAAGACCACTTGCAAGTGGTCATACCTTTTGCAAGTGGTCATATCACTTGCAAGTGCTAAGGCCACTTGTAAGTGTTCATACCTTTTGCAAGTTCCAAGACCACTTGCAAGTGTTCATACCACTTGCAAGTGCCTAGGCCACTAGCGAAGTTCAAGACCACTTGCAAGTGTTCATACCGCTTTCAAGTGCTCATACCACTTGCAAGTGCTCAGACCACTTGCAAGTGCTAAGGCCACTTGTAAGTGTTCATGCCTTTTACAAGTTCTAAGACCACTTGCAAGTGTTCATACCACTTGCAAGTGTTCATACCGTTTTCAAGTGCTCATACCACTTGCAAGTGCTTAGACCACTTGAAGGTGCTAAGACCACTTGCAAGTGGTCATACCACTTGCAAGTGCTAAGGCCACTTGTAAGTGTTCATGCCTTTTACAAGTTCTAAGACCACTTGCAAGTGTTCATACCACTTGCAAGTGCCTAGGCCACTAGCAAAGTTCAAGACCACTTGCAAGTGTTCATACCGCTTTCAAGTGCTCATACCACTTGCAAGTGCTTAGACCACTTGAAGGTGCTAAGAGCACTTGCAAGTGGTCATACCACTTGCAAGTGCTAAGGCCACTTGTAAGTGTTCATGCCTTTTGTAAGTTCTAATACCACTTGCAAGTGTTCATACCACTTGCAAGTGCCTAGACCACTAGCGAAGTTCAAGACCACTTGCAAGTGTTCATACCGCTTTCAAGTGCTCATACCACTTGCAAGTGCTTAAAACACTAGCAAAAGCACAAAGCACATACAATTTCTAAGACCTTTAACAGGTGCTTAGAACACTTGGAAGAGCCACTTGGTTGCATCATTTGCAAGTGCTCAGACCTTAGGGCACTGCACAGACCACTTTCAAGTGCTTAGACCACTCACTGGTGCTTAGACCTTAGGGCACTGCACAGACCACTGACAGGTGCTCAAACCACTTACACATGCTTGAAAGTTCTGGTGGTTAGTTGTTTTTCATTATGTGCAGGCTTCGGTTGAGGAAATGGAGCATGTAATATGTGAGCTGAGAATGTGAGCTGAGGAGACAGGCCTCCTTCGTGATGGAGGCATGCACTTTCTTGAAGAGAGAGGGCAGAGCCCTTCTAGTGCCTACCCCGACTGCCAATTCTGTCCTAGGTGCTGACACTGTCCTCATTGGTGGATCTTGTGTGGCCTATGGCCAGCTGCTGCTGTCAAGCAAACAAGCGGCCGGCATTTATTATCTGCCATGTGCCCACAAGTGCCACCCCTTTTGCTTTTCCATTGTCTGTGCGACTGATTGGAAACACCCATGGATAAGTGCCTGCCTCAAGTCAAGAAATCCATGAGTGGATGGCTGTCGCCGCAAACCGCTTGCCATGTTTGCACTTGGCGCTTTCATATTCCTCCTAGGCCAATGTTCTTGAAAAACCTGGATACCTTCTGGCCCGAAATTCAATAAGACAAATACACTTGTGCTAGATGACTCATTGTATAAAATGTACTCTAATGATCCTGCATGCTATGTGATCCTTCCTGAGAGGTGGAGAAGTAGACTAAGGGGCAGTGGGAAAATTTTTTGAAACAGGATGTGGCTGACTTTGTGTTGCAGTGGGCAAAAAGTGCTGACAGAGCAAAAACTGTCAGAGAGTGCCCTTTTGATGTTAGGGATGATGCCTTGCAACGGTCGAATTGGAGAATCGTGTGGAACAACGTTGAGGAAATGAAAGAAATTGAAGCCCCCAACCTGGATCCTAAAGAAAGAAAGTATAAGCGTCCAAAGAGTAAAACAACAAATTAGAAGTGCTTTTGCAGGCATTTTTTCCACAGACGGCTGCCTGTAGCCCCTTCACTGCCATGACACCATGCCCTTACTGTGTTGACTAAAGTATCATACTTGACAACATCAGGTCTGTCCTCAGTAACAAGTCTCCACGTGGAAGCAAAAGTCTGATATGACTCAGGTAAAGCATCAAGAACAGTCTGCACAAGAGAATGATCAGGAATAATCTCACCTGCAGAGTTTATACTATGGTTGCATTTTGTGGACTCTTAAGAAAGTGATGGTTTGAAAGTTCTTGTCTAGGTACTGAAGTGCTTGTCAAGTGGTTTAAAAGTGCTGGTCAAGTGGTTTGAAAGTGCTTGTCAAGTGGTTTGAAAGTGCTTGTCTAGGTATTGAAGTGCTTGTCAAGTGATTTGAAAGTGCTTGTCTAGATACTAAAAGTGCTTGTCCAGGTACTGAAGTGCTTGACAAGAATTTCTCAGGTGGTCTGAAAGTACTAAACATGTGCTTGTCTAGGTACTAGAAAGTGCTGGCTAACTACTGGTCAGGTAATCTGAAAGTGTTTGTCAAGGTGCTTAAAGCGCTTGTCAAGTGGTCTGGAATGCTTGTCTAGGTACTAAAAGTACCTGACAGGTGCTTACCATGTGGCCTCCAAGTGCTTGTGTAGGAACTTCAATTGTTTGGGAAGTGCTAGTCAAGTGGTGCTGGTCAAGTGGTCTGAAAGTGCTTGTCTAATTACTGAAAGTGCTTGTCTAGGTACTTAAAGTGCTTTTCAAGTAATCTGAAAGTGCTTGTGTAGATCCTAGAAGTACTTGTGTAGGTACTAGAAGTGCTTGTCAAGTGGTCTTAAAGTTCTTGTCTACTACTGAAAGTGTTGTCAAAGAGTTGAACGTGCGAAATAGTGCTTCTTAGGAGGACGCATTGTGCTAGCTTGAAAGTTAGAACTTATAAGTTCTCCTCTGGGGGCATGCTATTATAGATTTGTTCAAATACATCATTTGACAATTCATATACGTTCGATGGCAACAAGATTAACTCACCTTCTACCGAGCACATCGGAAACCTCATGCATCGCAGCAGGTGGGAGTAGATAAAAGCACGGGGCTTGTCATCCAAAAGAACGTAGGTGTCATCTTGGCCATTTACCTTGTCGTAGAAGAGTCCCTCAACGACAAATGAGTTCTTTTGAATACGGTTATGCCATTCATCCCTTTCAGATTTGATGGTCAAGCGCTTGGTTTTAGTGCACTTCAAGATGTAGAAGTCTACACACCTGGCTCTTCTGCATTCACTGCGAAGTTCTGGCCAACCATCAAGGCATCACTTAGGTCGTCATGGTGGCCAGCATACATGGGGGCTTCTGGTAACTCATCATCGCTGGATGCTTCTCCATCATTTTGAACATTGACAGTCGGTTGTATTTGCAAGTACTCCCACCTCTCAACGTGTGGTCCTTGTTTACACATCTCCTCCATTGGCCTTTCATGCACGCATGGCAAAAGCAGGACAATGGTCTGCACCATAGCCCGTGCATATCTGATTGACTGTAGGCCGTTGACACAGTGGAAGGATCGAGACCCTTTGATCCGCATGCAATCGCACTCTCTATCTCTGTCTACATCACCGAGCTTGACCTCCCAAAATCTACGATCGACTTTCTTCCCTGTCAATGGACATTCTTTCCTGAGGGTTGCATTGAGGAATGCCACCACACTTAAAGCGTTATGTAACGCCCATCTGTCAGATTTCAGCTGCTCCTGTGTGAGAGCTCTTTTGAGCACCGCACCAGCCCCATCGTGCTCGCCCTTCCCATGGCCGGATGCAAAGAAACTGTGCATCATCTCAATACCTGTCATATTGAAGTATCGGGCTACAAAATAGAAAGGGCGCCTTGCTTTGAATTGTGAAGTAGCGCCATCAGACCACACCCCCAGTGTCGCTTGACACTGCATCCTTAAGCTTTCAGCCACTCATTGTGCAAAATAAAGCAGTGCTGCACAAACAAAGTGTCGTGGATTTTGTCATCAGAGATGTAGAAGTGGGTTGTCTTCCGAATGGTACCAAGCACATCACGCAGGTACGAAATGTGGACCAAGATTATCACCAATGCATTAACTGAATTTCATTCTGCACCTTGAAGGAGTAATTCTCTGCAAAATCCACTATCGACACCACTACATCATCTGGAAATTTATCCAAACACTCTTTGAATTGTTCAGCTTGCCATCTGTACTTATAATTGTGTTTGATGAAGTTTCCCAATTTGCTTTGAAGTAAGGAAGTGAAAGTCCTCGGGCTGACTTGGCGAACAACAAGATCTTTTTGAGTTTTTGCTTGACCATTCTCATCCACTTCTTATGTAGGAACGTCGTCAAAAAGCTTGACAGTCATCATAGAGATATCATCGCTTTTTTCATGTGGACACAAGGAGATTTGTTTAATGCCACAATGTTTGCATGTACCCAAAAGACATTGTCTACGGTGATAAGCACAGTCAATGGATTTTGGGCACAATACAAACTCCCATAGGTCTGTTAAGCTTGGAAATGTGGCATTGGAGGCCGCGCACTGCGCTGTTCCATCATGAGAACTGCAAACAAGGCACCTGCATCTGCATGGCCGGCCATGTAGCCCATATCTTCCCTGGCGCATCTGATTAAGAGCTTCCTTGAAGTAGACAAGCTGCACATGGTATTCACAGCAGCAAGTGTTGCGGTCCTTCAACTTGCGTACGAAGTATGGCTTTAGACCCTCAAAACATCTGAGGGAGATCCTTATGTTAGGATGAGCCACTTGGAACCGCATATAGAAGTCCCTCTATGATAAAGAAGACAAATTTAGACACACTATCAAGCATTATAAATCATTCTGAAGCAACCTATAGCATTGGTAAGCATTAT
The DNA here is from genome assembly GCF_041138505.1 of Cibotium barometz. Lineage (NCBI taxonomy): Eukaryota > Viridiplantae > Streptophyta > Polypodiopsida > Cyatheales > Cibotiaceae > Cibotium > Cibotium barometz. The sequence goes on from NC_141074.1 coordinate 47,240,233, forward strand.
GACGCACTTTCAATCAGTGTAAAGCTATGACACTCATTGGGTAAAGCTCTTAGACGCACTTAGTAGCACTTTCTGCACCTGGCAGCACTAGTAAATGGTTGTAAAGTACTATAAAGCACTCTCAGGCACCTTGCAAGCACTTAGAAACCTGAGGATCCATTTAGATGAACTTGGAATAACATGGAATTTCTTGGAAGCACTAGGAAACACTTAGAAGCAATTGGAAACACTAGCAAACACTTAGAAGCAAGTAAAGCATGTGGAAGCACTTGGAAGCACTTAGAAGCACTTAGAAGCACTTAGAGGCACATGGAATCACTAGCAAGCACTTAGAAGCACTTAGAACCACTAGCAAACACTTGGAACCACTAGAAAGCACTTAGAAGCACTTGGAAGCACATGGAAGCACTTAGAAGCACATGGAAGCACTAGCAAGCACTAGAAGCACTAGAAGCACTCGGAAGCACTTAGAAGCACTTGCAAGCACTTAGAAGCATTAGCAAGCATTTAGAAGCCCTAGCAAGCACTTGGAAGCACTTACAAGCACTTATAAGCACTTGGAAGCACTTACAAGCACTTGGAAGCAGTTAGAAGCTCTTGTTATCACTTCTGAAGCTCTGTTAAGCCATTACAAGCATAAGTACTTGGAAGCATTTGGAAGAACTCTCTGGCACCTGGCAGCTTTTTGAAGCACTATTAAGCACTCAGAAGTAACAAAAGGCACTTAGAAGCACACAGAAACATTTAGATGCACTTGGAAGCACTTACAAGCACTTACAAGCACTTGGAAGCAGTTAGAAGCTCCTGTTATCACTTTTTAAGCTTTGTTAAGCCATTACGAGCTTAAGCACTTGGAAGCGTTTGGAAGAACTCTGAGGCACCTAGCAGCTTTTTGAAGCACTATTAAGCACTCAGAAGCAACAAAAGGCACTTAGAAGCACACAAAAACATTTAGATGCACTTGGAAGCACTTACAAGCACTTGGAAGTAGTTAGAAGCTCCTGTTATCACTTTTGAAGCTTTGTTAAGCCATTACGAGCATAAGCACTTGGAAGCACTTGGAAGTATTTGGAAGAACTCTCAGGCACCTGCTCTGCTGGCAGCTTTTTGAAGCACTATTAAGCACTCAAAAGCAACAAAAGGCACTTAGAAGCACACAGAAACATTTAGATGCACTTGGAATGACATAAAATTACTTGGAATCACTACGAACCACTTAGAAGCACTTGTGATCACTTGAAAAAGTATGTCAAGCACTATAAAGCATGGTTAAGCAATATAGTGCACTGTCGGGCACTCAGAAGTGGTCTGAAAATGCTCAGAAGCACTAAGATGCACTCATGACTTGGAATTTCTTGGAATCACCATGAAGCACTCAGAAGCATCTGAAATCAATTGTAAAGCTTCGTAATGTGAAGCATGCCAATTTGGAAAGCAAACAAAGCATGTATTTCCACGTGACAGAAATGTGAGCAGAAATGCACTAGATGTTGTGTATTCAGATGTATGGGGTCCTACTACGAAGACCATGTCTATGGGAGGCTGCAGGTATTATGTGACATTTATTGATGACCACACAAGGAAAGTGTGGGTATACTTCATGAAGGAGAAGAGTGAGGTGTTCACTCATTTTCAGAATTTGAGTTATGGTTGAAAAGCAAACAGGGAAATATGTAAAGTGCCTAAGGTCAGATGGAGGGGGAGAGTACTTCTCCAATGAGTTCTCTGAATTTTTGAAGAAGAATGGTATTCGGAGACAGTTTACATGCAGATACACTCCATAGCAAAATGGAGTTGCTGAGCAGAAAAACAGGCACATTGCTGAGATTGCGCGAGCATTGATGGGAGAGAAGAATATGCCACATAGGCTGTTTCTACAGCAGTTTACATCATGAACAGGACTCCAACTACAGCCATACGTGATGTAACTCTAGAGGAGAGGTTTACTGGCAAAAAACATGATTTGTCTCATCTGAAAGTCTTTGGATGCATTGCATATGTGCATGTGCCAGATGAGCTGAGAACTAAGCTGGATTCAAAAGCTGAAAAATGTGTGTTTATTGGGTATTCCCTTGAGAAAAAGCGATAGAGGTGTTATATCCCTGCCACACATGAGTTGAGGGATAGAGGTATTATAACCCTGCTACACGTGAGCAGGGATGTTGTTTTTGATGAGATGATCAGCTGGTATGCTACTGAAAAAAAGCTGTTGGGGCTGATGTGAGTGGAAATGTGGTTGCAAAGAATGCAAGTCAGCAATCACAGTCTTTGAGTGAATCGGGATGTGAATGAATGATATGGAATGTGAGTGGATGAGATGTCATGTGAATGGATGAGATGTCATGTGAATCGGGATGTGAATCGGAATGTGAATGGATGAGATGTCATGTGAATCGGGATGTGAATGAATGATATGGTATGAGAATGGATGTGATGAATGTGATGTGATGTAATGTGAATCGGGTAAATATGAATGGATGAGATGTGAATGAATATGATGTGATGAGATGTGGATATGGCTAAATGATGCGAGTGGATGAGATCTGAGGATATTTGAGGAAAGAAGTGATGAGATGAAAAATGATGCGATTGAATGAGAATGGAAATTTATATGAAATGAATGTGGATTAAGTAATGTTGATTATTGTGGGGAAAGACGAGCGTTCGTTATAGAAAGTGTATTTATGGCCTGTTTTTGAATGACTGTTTTATGTCAAGAATGCTGGGAAAACGTTTTGACCATCTTGTGATTAAGGTCGTGGTGGAGACCTAGCTGATAAAGTTGCAACAGCTGACGGAGAGTCAATGGAGGACGTCTTGCGTAGCAAGGTCAACCGAGGTCTTGACCAACCTCAGTTCGATTAAAAGGTGCCGATGGTGGCAAAGGATTTCTCCAAGGCCTTTGATGTCAAGGTCCCACCAAAGCCAGCACCATGTTGCCATATATATAGGCAGTGATGTGTGTGAACACACTTAGGACCACCGGGGAACTTTTTTCCTCTTTAGGAGGTTTTTTCCCTCGGCTTGTATATACGCCCATTATTCTAGGGCTAACTTATCTTTGTACATCGACACAATCTAATACACTATGTGTTGTGTGCATTCTTGCTTCTTCTTCTCCAAGCTTTGTGTGCTTTCTTGCAACCCTAATTCCAACAATTGGTATCAGAGCAGGCATCGGCTCCCAGGGCTACACGGCTAGCACCCTCCAACTCACGTTCTTCGATTGAGGCGAGCTTTCACGAGCGCTTGCAGGTCCCTATACTCTATAGATTCTCCTATAGGGCTTCGCGTTCTCAGAAATTGCATCTGAGGTCGTTTTGGGCTCCGTTTTTGCATTACAAGTTCTGTACAGGTGTTTTCGTCATTTTGTGCAGAAATTTTGACAGTGTTATTTTCTGCAAAACAGGCATATGTATTCTATTGTGGACCGTGCTACATAGCACGAGTTGTTTTCTATTCATTGTTTGCTTCATTACAGGTAGCTTTTGCATCAGTTTCAGTCAGTGGCCATGGCTGATAACAGCAATGATGTATTTCGCATGGTCTGCTGATGACAAATTGGATGGAGACAGCAACTACCCACTTTGGGCATACATGATGCAGCATGTTTTGGTTGCAAAAGGAGTGTGGAACATTGTGCAGGGTATGGATGTACGTCCAGGTTCTGTGGATGTAGGATCTGTTGAGGATGTTGCAGGTTCTAGCAGCTCTACTGTTGCTGTTGTTTTACCCACTGCTGCTGAACAAGCTCGTTGGGATGGTAAAGATGCACAGGCTCATGCCTTGATTGCACTTTCTGTCAAATGTAACATCACTCCACATATTCGTTCAGCTAAAACAGGCTTGGGATATTCTAGCTGGTTTTTGTATGCAGGTCGTAAACGAGGCAAAAATCTCTTACCTGCGTAAAGAGCTAGAATCGAAGATTATGCAACAGGAAGATGATGACATGAATGTTTTTCTTGCTGAGATTAAAGATCTCAAGGAACATTTGATTTCTGCAGGTGAGATTATTCCTGATCATTCTCTTGTGCAGACCAGACTGTTCTTGATGCTTTACCTGAGTCATATCAGACTTTTGCTTCCACGTGGAGACTTGTTACTGAGGACAGACCTAATGTTGTCAAGTATGATACTTTAGTCAACAAGCTCCTGTAAGAAGCGCAGTCTAAGCAAAATCGGGCTAGGCAGCGTGCAGTTGATCAGGCATTTGTTGCTGCCCAACAGAGAAGAAGTGGTAAAGGGAGCCCCTTCCACTGTTTCTTCTCCTATTAGTAGGTCTGCAACTTCTTCTCCTTCCACAGGTAGCAACAATAGGTCTGAGAAGGCTCTTGATAAAGGTAAGAAAAAGATCAGGTGCAACTATTGTAAGGCAATTGATCATGTCATTAAGAATTGCCCTAAGCTAAAGGCTAAAGAGGCAAAGAAGAAAGAGTCGAATATAGCCACAATAGCGGATGCTTCTACAAATGTTGCGCAGGATACAGAATGGGCATTTAGCGTGTATTGCCAGTATGACCCATCTGTACATGATGCATGTTTGGCAGTTTCTGTTGACTCTGATGTATGGTATTTTGACAGTGGTGCTATAAAGCACATTACCTCGCATCGTGATATGTTCACTTGTCTTGAGGCTGTCTCTAATGGGAATACTGTCACATGTGCCAATAATGCTTCTTACCCAGTGAAGGGCGTTGGTAAAATTATGCTTACTGCTGCTGCAAATGGCAATGCTTTCACACTTTCAGATGCTTTGTATGTGCCAGGGATAAAGAAGAATCTATTGTCTGTCTCTGCGCTTGCCAGCAGACTTGGACTTGTAGTCAAATTTGTGGATGACAGATGAACTATTCATGATTTGACTTCTGGTGATACGATTATTGCATCTGGCACCTTGTTTCGTGGGCTATAGGCTCAATTCTTATGACAAGTGTGTGGAAGATTCAGCAAATGCAGTTTCTGATGAAAAGGCAGTTTGAGATGCAAAACTATGGCATGCTCGTTTTGGTCATCTGAACTTTGCTAGTTTGCTGCGTTTGCAGAAATTTGATATGGTTGCTTCATTGCCCCCTCTTGAGGCACCATTAAAACATGTTTTTGTGAAGGCTGTATTTTGGGCAAAATGCAGCGTTCTGCGTTTCCAAAGGATGGTTCTGTGCAGGCCACTCGTAAATTGCAACTTGTACATAGTGATGTATGTGGGCCTATGCAAACTCCGTCATTTGGTAAACACTTGTACTTCGTGACTTTCATTAATGATTACTCAAGGCATGCATGGGTATATCCACTGAAGGCAAAGTCTCAAGTGTTTTTGTGCTTTAAACAGTTTTTGCTTATGGTGGTTGAAAATGTATCCAATTGTACTGTGGGCACCCTCCATTCTGATCGAGGGGGGGAGTACATGTCTAAAGAGTTTGATGCATTTCTGGCTAGTCGTGGGATAAAACACCAATGTACAGTGCCATATACCCCTCAGCAAAATGGTGTTGCTGAGAGAAAAAATAGGTCACTTATGGAGATGGCACGATGTATGGTCAAGAGCCAAGCTTTGCCACATGCGTTTTGGCTTGAGGCTCTCATGTGTACTGCATATGTACTCAACAGGTGTCCCACTAAGGCCTTGCAGTCTGTTACTCCATACGAAGCTTGGCATGGCAGGAAGCCTTCTATTGGTCACTTCCGTGTCTTTGGTTGCTTGTCCTATGCTTTAGTGCCTATGCAACAACATAGAAAATTGGATGATAAGGTTGTCAAATGCATTTTTGTTGGTCTGCGAGAGGACATGTTGAGAGCCTTTCCTCACCGTAACCACAGTGAAGTCAAACTTGAGCAATATAAGTAGCTACCTAGTGATTTTGCCTGTCATACAAGGCTTGTTTACCAGTGAAGAAGAGCTTGATGATCTATGAAGAAAACAAACTTAGTTGCCAAAAGATAATGGCAAAACTTCTTGATGGTGTAGACCATGGCTAACCCTTCTCTCTTAGTCGTGGTGTAATTTCTCTCTACTTCATTGAGTTAGTAGACTGGAAAAGCTAATGGGGAAATCCATTTTATGTTCTCATGGTTACAGCCAATAGCAAAAACTGAGGCATTGATGTGGACATGGAAAATGATGTCCCAGTTAGGGGACCTGAGAATTGGAGCGCTTGCTAGGGATTTTTTAGCGTAGTGTAAGCCCTTTGGCATTCTTCAGTCCACTCAAAGACAATGTGAAGTCTATAAAGAGGTCAAGCAATATAAGCGTACATAAAAATGAATCGCCAATAGTAGCCGATGTGTCCCATAAAGTGTTGGACTCCTTTGAAGTTAATGGGTGGGGGAAACTCTAGAATGAGCCACACTTTGCTATCATCAGTAGAGATTTCCTGCTTGGAGATGATGTGTCCCAGGATCACTCCATGCCGAACCAAAATTGGCATTTTAGCGGGTTCAATGAGATGCGATATAGCCTACACTTTTCTAGCACTTTGTGCAAACCTGCAAGGTGCTTCCAGGGGGAATTGACACAAAGGTCATCCATGAAGACCTCAAGGAATTTCTGAAGATATTCCTTATAAGCCATACACATGAGATGTTGGAAGGTTCTAGGGGCATTGGTCATCCCAAAGGGCATGACTCGGTATGTGTATGTGCCCCATTTGGTGGCAAAGGCTATTTTGTGTTGATCCTTGGGATCGATCACTACCTGATTGTACCTAGAGAATATATCGAGGAAGCTACATGCTTCCTTTCTTACCACTTGTTCCAGCATGTGTTTTGTGAAAGGTAAGGGATAATGATCCCTGATAATAGATAGAAAGGTAAATACCATATCGTGGGTGATATGTGTTTCTCCCCATGCATCAACCATTTGCTGAGTAAATGTATGTATTGCAGTCTTTAAGTTTGCAATCTCCTCAGCAACAAGTGGAGCCTTTTCTAGCAATTGAATCATTTTGTCAATGACTCCCATAGCCTTGCCCACTTGAGACCAAGCTCTGCATTATTCCCACGATAAGTGGTGCATTCACAAATGGCCTTCCATATCTCTTATTTTGTGTGACTATTGTACCCCTCGTAATTTGAGAGAAGGTGTCTTGCTTTGGACCCACCCATGCATATTTTGTTTGGATTATCCTGACCCGGTCCTGACTTTTTAGTATCCTAAGTTAACTTTACAGCACCACCATTATCAGTAATAGCCAGCGGAGCTATGGCAAAATTTTTGTAAAATTAACACATAAATCATTTTCATTTATATTATGAAAAGAGGACTTCCTCCCATATTCTAGGATTAATCATCCTAGATGATTAATTGAATGATTCTCATTATAATCATGGAAAATTGATTTTTATGTTTATACATAAATAGTTAGGAAAAAGAGGAATTTCTAGTAATCCATTTTTATGTTAAAAGAGTAATTCCCACGACAATGGAAATCCATGTATTCAAATGAAGTAAGAGAAAAATTGTGATGCTAAAAGAATTTATATTTTAATTAAAAATTAAAGAAGGATTTTCGTTAAATTTATCTTTTTGCATAGATAAATTTTAAATGATGAAAGAGGAATTCCCTTTATATTGGAATCCAAATATTTAAATGAGGAAAGTGTAATTCCAAGTGTAAAGGAATTAATGAAGATTTTTATTTAAATTTTTATGAGAAAATTTAGTTGAATATATCTTTTTGCATAGATAAATTTTAAATGATGAAAGAGGAATTCCCACTACATTAGAATCCAAATATTTAAATGAGGAAAGTGTAATTCCTAGTGTAAAGGAATTAATGAAGATTTTTATTTAAATTTTTAAGAAAAAAAATTAGTTAAATTTATCTTTTTGTATAGATAAGATTAAATGATGAAAGAGGAATTCCCACCATATTGGAATTCAAATGTTTAAATGAGAAAAGTGGAATTTTTAGCTTAATGGAATTAATGGATATTTTATGTAATTTTTAAGAAGAATTTTAAGTAGATCTAATTTATGGTAAAAGAGAAATTCCCACGATAAATGGATTGCACTCATTGAAATGAGAAAAAGGAGGATTTCAAGTTTATTAAAAAAAAAATAGGTATTGATATTTTAGTTAAAAGAAGAATTTTTATGATATTTAAGAAAAGGTGGATTTGAATTAAATTTTAGTATCAAAAGATAAATTTCCACCATAATTCTACCTAATGAATTAAGGTTGAGAAATTATGTGGTATAAAGAATATCTTTGGATATTTTAATTGGTAAAATCACTAAATACATATTTACCCAAAACTAGATGTTTATCTGAAGGGAATCCTTGAAGAACTAAACCGAATGAATTTAGTTAGACTATGTGAGGGACGGACAGTAAACCTAATTGTCCTTCTCTCGATCTGAATCAGACAAAAACTTCGTGACCAATTCTAGTTACTAAATCCAAAGAATAGACTACCGAAACTAATCTAGTTTTTCCTTGACCAAACTCACCAAGAATCTAGTTGGTCAATTGGGTTACTAAATCCAAAGAATAGACTACCAAAACTAATCTAGTTTTTCCTTGACCAAACTCACCAAGAATCTAGTTGGTCAATTGGACAAAATGATGGATAGATTACTCTCATGAGAGATCAAGGATCCTCATTATTAAAATTGGGAATTATGGAAAAAGGGTTTTTGGAACCGATCTCAAATTGGAATTTTACTTGCATTGGAACCTCTATTTTTTTCATTAAAAAAAGGACTGTTTTACACCAGAATGTTTGGCTTATGTTTTTCTAGGAGGAGGTTTGTTGGAACAGCTGGCGGCGGGGAGTCGTCAAGGGACGTTGCTCGCGGCAAAGCCTGCCGAGGTCTTGACCAGCCTCGATACGGTTAAAATGGTGCGCTTCCGGTACAATGGGTGAGGACCGATGAAGCGGTCCCTGAGTGAAGTCCTAGGACATCTAAGGAGGATCCTAGAGGGTTCTGACCAGGTGATGCACGGGCTCACGGTTTCTAGGACACCCATGCGTACGTCGAGAAAGATTTCGGATGGACAAAAAGGAAAGATTTTTGGGAACCAAATTTTGATACTGGATTTCGTTGGTTGGCCAGCCGGTCTTCAACGGAGAGTTCAAAGGATACATTTTTGTAATACAATGGACTCGGAATTTTAGAAAATGATGATGAGAAATATTATGATTTCTATTGAAGGATTGTTTTTAAAGCTAGTCGATTCTGTTAAATGGCAAGTTCATATTGGGTGTGTACGTGGTATGCCTACCTTGATTTTTGCATGAATCGCCAGCTAGGGGGCCTGGAAACTCTTTTCCTTGGTACCCGGGCAAAAACCCAACCAAATCTTTATAAAGGAATCCCACCAATTCAGTGGTTGGGTGGTTGGCTAACCCATGGGCCGGATGGGGTTAGGCTGGATCGGAGGATTCCTGAGAAAAAACTAGATACGATTAGTTACGTTATTTAGTTTTAAATCCTGAGAAGACCTTGTTCTGTGGGAGGGGATCATCGATTGTGCCTCGTAAATGAGGAAAAAAGAGATGATTCCATGGACCAAGTGCAAATCTCATCTTGATCTGATCATGTGACTTCAGGTTTGGTCAGATCAATTTTTCTAGTTAAGACTTGACTCGTTAGAGTAATTTCCCCGTTAGAAGATTTTTCCCATTGGCGGAATCGCCCGTGCCTTGCAGGCGAGGGGAGACTTCCGGTCCCACTGGTCTCGGAGGGGCCGCCCGGGCTAGCCTCTCGTCCTGTATAATTAATAGTTGACAAGTTTTTGAAAGTTTAGAGTTTGATATATAAATAGAAAAAATAATGATAGAATATAGAAGTATACATTTAAAGTAACTCTCCAAATTTTTAAGTGTTTTATTTTACATATCAAATTATCATTATAAAATAAACTATTGGATAAAATAATCCAAAATTAACATTATTATGAGCTTTGATTCTTCAATCCGAAAAAAAGAAGAAAACTATTTCTTTTTTAAGTGAATAAATATTATACAACTAACTATACATTGATAAATTTTAAGGCTTTAATTTCAAGATCTAAATATAAAGTTAAAAACTTGAGAAAAAAGTATTTGGGAAGATGTTGTGCAGCCTTTGTTATCATGTACCAAAGAGACAGGTGTGAGCTCACAGGATGTATTTGATACGTTGTTGCCTCTGTTTACAGGTGGGAATTCAAATGTAAGTCCTAATGAGGCAAATATTCAGCCTATGCAGATTTCAAACGACATCATAGATCAGCCTATTTCTGATGCAAATTTTTAGGATGTAATTTATGAGGATAGGGCTAAAAATGAGCAGGCTAGAGGTATGCCTAAATGGCTGGTGCAAACCTTGCGTGATAGTAAAATTGATGCACCTATGTCTAGTCGTACTCGTTCAAGTTTTCAGCATGCCTCTTATGCATCAGATTGTTATGCTTTGGCTCTGTCTAGTATGTGTGAAGAGGAAGAACCTCTTTCATTTAATGAGGCACAAAAATCAAAAAATTGGTTGGCTGCAATGCAAAGTGAATATGATGCTATAATGAAGAATGGTACATGGTCTTTGTGTGATTTGCCTATTGGTAAAAAGGTCATTGGATGTAAGTGGGTTTTTAAGTTGAAACGAAAGCCAGATGGCAGTGTTGATCGCTATAAGGCTAGACTTGTTGCAAAGGGTTATGCTCAAGAAAAGGGCATTGATTTTGATGAGACCTTTGCTCCCACTTGTCGTATGACTACCATTCATAGCATTTGTGCATTGGCAGCTCATAATGGTTGGAATGTACATAGTTGGACATAAAGACTACGTTCTTGAATGGAGATTTGCATGAGGAGGTGTATGTATCACAGCCTTGTGGTTTTGTTCAAAGAGGGCAGGAAAACAAAGTGTGTAGGCTGAAAAAGGCTTTATATGGTTTAAAGCAAGCTCCACGAGCTTGGTATGAAAAGATACATGCATATTTGACTGCACATGGTTTTCAGAATAGTCCAACAGAAAGCACTTTGTATGTTAAACGTGTGGATGATGTACATCTAATCATTGCTCTCTATGTGGATGACATGCTGCTCACAGGACCAAATGAGAGTCATATTGCTGATTTTAAGGCTGATTTGAATGCCTCTTTTGAGATGTCAGATTTGGGGCGTTTACATCATTATTTGGGGATACAATTTAAGGAGTGTGATGGAGGTATCGCTTTGTGTAGACAAAGTATATTGAGCCATTGTTACGGAGATTTGGCCTTGAAGACTGCAAGCCTATTGCTACTCCAATGGAGACAGGTTTGAAGTTGAGTCTTCATGATGCTGGAGATCACTTTGATGTCACACTCTATCATACAGCTATTGGTTGCCTCATTTATGTATGCATTACAAGGCCGGACATTGAGTTTGCAGTCTCACAGGTGAGCAGGTTTATGCATAGCCCAGGGTCTCAGCATTGGAAGGCAGTTAAACGCATCTTTCGCTACTTGAGTGGCACCATACATCTTGGGCTGTTTTATCCCAAGGGGGGATCGTTGCCGCCAGATTTACATGCTTTTTCGGACTCAGATTGGGCTGGTTGCTATGACACAAGAGTGTCCACAAAGTGGTTTTTGTTTCATGCTCCGAGCAAGAAGCAACCTACTGTGGCCACTTCTAGTTGTGAAGCTGAGTACATGGCAGCTTTCACAGCTATGGTTGAGTGTGTGTGGCTCAGACGGCTGACTTGGGTGTTGGACAGGAGTCTGCCACCTCTATCTACACTGACAGTCAGAGTGCATCGGCAGTTGCGAGAAACCCAATTTTTCATGCTCGCACAAAGCTTATTAAGGTGCATTATCACTATGTCAGGGAGAGACTCTCAGCAGGAGAGATCAGCTTGGCATATGTGCCAACACAGGACAACCTTGCCGATCTTTTCATAAAGGCACTTCCTCGTGAGAAGTTTTAAGCTTTCTGCAAAGCTTTGGGCTTGCTCCCCTTTGTGGACTGATCTACTTCGGGCATGGAACTTCCCTATACATGAGTGCCAGCTCTCGTTCACACCATCACTCCCAGGGGGGATTTGTTGCCATATATATAGGCAGTGATGTGTGTGAACACACTTAGGACCACCGGGGCACTTTTTTCCTCTTTAGGAGGTTTTTTCCCCCGCCTTGTATATACGCCCATTATTCTAGGGCTAACTTATCTTTTGTACATCGACACAATCTAATACACTGTGTGTTGTGTGCATTCTTGCTTCTTCTTCTCCAAGCTTTGTGTGCTTTCCTGCAATCCTAATTACAACACACCATCACCTTTGAAAAGATTTTTAGTTCCAGAAGATGATTCCAACCTTCCACTGCCTAAGAGATATCAGGGTCAAGCCCAGGATATGGGAAGTTTTAGAATGGAAGAAATGTCCTTTTTTCGAAACTCAATCCCCTTGAATTCAACTTCAGAAGTTCCACCCTTGAACAAGGGAGTGAAATGCTATAACTGTCAAGGATTTGGACATCGCAGTATGGATTGTCCAACTCCTTTTGGATCAAGGTTTTCAGGGCAGGGAAATCAGAAATCAAGATTCCAGACTCCAGCTCCTTCCCTCCAGAGTAATCAGGTTTCTATCTGCCAAATCAGGGAAATCCCAGAGGTAGACCCTCTAACCAACCCGCAGTTTCAAACCAAAGTAATGCAAGACCTCTGCCTCAGAATAGGAGAAGTCAAAGAGAGTTGTTTCCAAATCGACCGTCCACTTCCAAGGCAGTAACGTTGGAAGTGATTGAAGAAGAAGAAGATGAAAGAGATCATACTCCACATCTCGCGTTTTTTAAGTGGGGTAGGATGTAAGATTCCTCCCCCAGCCCCTCAAGATGTCCAGTTTCTCCCCTGTAATCAATCCCCTTTTCAGAATAATAACAAATCTTGTTTCTATCTGTTTTGGCCTAGAGAGAGAAAATATTCTAGAGAGAGGTAATTCAGTTTCTAGATATCTTTGGATGGAAAAATATCCTTTCTTATTAACATGATTTTCCCTTAAACAGAAATTCAAAAAGAACTTTCTAGTGTGCACTTGGAATAAATTTAAAATAGGTAAAAAGGACCTTAGCCTGAGGGTCCAGATTTTTTGAAAATTTTGGATTAAGGTTCCTATGGACCAATAAGATTAATCCAAATGTAGGGAGGAGATAAATTGAAGAATAAAAGAAAAATCCCCCAAAAATGAGTAAATACTCACATAAGATGAAGAGTTGACTAGGACAAGGTTTATTAGTTAAAAAAGAAGAGATATTTATAGGAAATGATGCATTTTTGACACCAAAGTGTGGGAAATTCCCCTCATCAAGGAGACGCCTATTTCACATGTGTGGATGAGTTTTAAACTCACAAATAATGAGATATTTTCATCTCTCCTCTCTCTTGTTTCAACTAGATCCCCAAAAAGTGAGCTAAACTGACCCAAAAATGGTCAAAAATTGACCAAACTGATCTGGAAAATTCTAGAATCAGTTTGCTTGGTTAGAGGCTCATTTTTTTCTATAAATAGAAGCCTCCCCCTTTGTAAAAGGTTAATAGTGTTTATGCACTGTTACTCTACTCCTCCCGAGAGTCAAATACATTGAATTCAATCGATAATTCAATTGTTTTTTACTAAATCCTCTCCAAAAGACCTGGTGGCCACCCTTGTTGCAAACAAGAGTAGAACCCTCAATCCCTCAAGCCAAAGAAAAGCTTACAAGTTCCATGTAAGCTTAATTCTTACTTATTTGTGAATTTTAAATCTATGATTTTCTTAAATTTTATGCTTTGTAAATGTTTGAATAAAAATCTGATGCTATGCCTTGATGGAAAGATCACCCCCTTCTCTTCTTTACAATTCAGCCCTTCTTAATCCTAGAAAGTTTAATTAAAAGATTGATTAAACTCTTTTCATTGTTTACTCTCTCGTTTTTTAGAAAATGGAGTAGATTAGAGATATTAGAATTCAAATTGAATTAATTCAAGTCATAAATTGAATGTTAAAATTAAGAAATGGTCAGCCATACAAAGGAGGTTATGGCAAAATTTTCTTAAATTTTGTGGAACTAAAGTTTATCAGGTTATTCTAAAAGAGTAATTCCTTCCGTTTGTGCATTCTAAAAGATTTGTTTTTATTTCAAAAGTGTCATTCCCATTCAAATTAAATTTATGCATAGAAAGATGCATAAAGGAATTTATTTTTATTTCAAAAGAGTTATTCTCATTAATTTTGATTTTATGCATAGAAAGATGCATAAAGGAATTTATTTTTATTTCAAAAGAGTTATTCTCATTAACTTTGATTTTATGCATAGAAAGATGCACATAGGAATTTTTTTTAATTTCAAAAGAGTTATTCTCATTAATTTTGATTTTATGCATAGAAAGATGCATAAGGAAATTTTATTTTATTTCAAAAGGGTTATTCTCATTGATTTTGCTTTTATGCATAGAAAGATGCATAAGGAAATTTATTTTTATTTCAAAAGAGTTATTCTCATTAATTTTAATTTTATGCATAGAAAGATACATAAGGGAATTTATTTTTATTTCAAAAGAGTTATTCTCATTAATTTTGATTTTATGCATAGAAAGATGCATAAGGAAATTTATTTTTATTTCAAAAGAGTTATTCTCATTAATTTTTATTTTATGCATATAAAGATGCATAAGGGAATTTATTTTTATTCCAAAAGTGTTAATTTCATTAAAATTGATTTTATGCATAGAAAGATGCATAAAGGATTTATTTTTGTTTTAAAAGTGTATTTTTCTTAAAATTGAATTTATGCATAAATAAAAGGATTTTGTTAAAAGTGTTATTCCCACTGAAGTTGATTTTATGCATAAATAGATGCATAAAGAATCTTTATATCAAAAATTAGAAATTCTCTTAAATTCTATGTTAAAACGAATGTGATGAGAATAGATGTGATGAGAATCAGATAGATGTGAATGAATGGATGGATGTGATATGAATAGATGTGATGAGATGTGATGAGAATCAGATAGATGTGAATGAATGGATGGATGTGATATGAATAGAAGTGATGAGAATGTGATGTGGATAGATGTGATGAGATGCGATGTGAATCAGATAAATGTGAATGAATGGATGAGATGTGATGTCATGTGATGTCATGTGAATCAGGATGTGAATGAATGATATGAGATGTGAATGGATGTGATGTCATGTGAATCGGGATGTGAATGAATGATATGAGATGTGAATGGATGTGATGTCATGTGAATTGGGATGTGAATGAATGATATGGGATGTGAATGGATGAGATGTCATGTGAATCGGGATGTGAATGAATGATATGGGATGAGAATGGATGTGATGTCATGTGAATCAAGATGTGATGAATGTGATGTGATGTGATGCAAATCGGGTAAATATGAATGCATGAGATGTGAATGAATATGATGTGATGAGATGTGGATATGGGTAAATGCGATTGAGAAAAGAAGTGATGAGATGGAAAATGATGCGATTGAATGAGAATGGGAATTTATATGAAATGAATGTGGATTAAGTAATGTTGATTATTGTGGAAAGACGAGAGTTCATTATAGAAACTGTATTTATGGCCTATTTTTGAATGACTGTTTTATGTCAAGAATGCTGAGAAAGCGTTTTGACCATCTTGTGATTAAGGTCGTGGAGACCTAGCTGATAAAGTTGCAACAGCTAACGGAGAGTAGGACGTCTCGCATAGCAAGGTCAGGAGGACTTGATCGGCCTTGGTTCGATTAAAAAGGTGAGCTTTCGGGTACGGTGGATAAGGGACTAAGGAAGCGGCCTATGAGTGAAGCGCTAGGTCACCTACGAAGGATCCTAGAGGGTGCTGACCATACGGTGCTCGGACTCTGGGTCACCGACGATACCTACACGTGCGTCGTGGAAGATATTGGAACAAAGAGTAAGAGTTGTTTTCTGAATTCGGGCATGGATTTGGTTGATTGACCTTGCTGGTCCTCAACGGATGAGTCCATGGCCCTTTTATATGGATCCGTTGGTTGATCTTGCTGATTCTCAACGGAGTTTCCATTTTGATATGTGAATATATTGTCGGTTACTATGAGCTAAGAACTATCGAAAAGGCCCCTGAGTGGTCAAGTGGTGAGCGTTCTGGTTGCCAATGATGCCATAGATACATCGATGAAGGAATGATTGGAATTAAGGATTCAACTGAAGATTTTGAGGATTATGATCAGTGAGACAATGGTTTCATTAAATGATTGTTTTTAAAGATAGATGATGTTGAGACAAAGGCAATTTCATATTGGGTGTGTAAGTGGAGTGACTAGTTTTAAGTTTGCATGAATATCCGGCTAGGGGGCCTGGGAACTCTTTTCCCAGGTACCCGATTGTGCCTCTTAATGAGGAAAAAAGCGTTGGTCTCTATATCCGGCTAGGGGGCCTGGGAACTCTTTTCCCTGGTACCCGATTGTGCCTCTTAATGAGGAAAAAAGCGTTGGTCTCTATGATCCAAGTGAAACCTTTTTCCTGATCTGACTAGGGGACTTACAGGTTCAGTCAGATCAGTTCTGTTAGATAAGGCGTTTGACTACGTTAGAGAAAAGTTATCCTGGAGGAATCGCCCGTGCTTTTCGGGCAAGGGCATTTTTTCGGGTTCGGTTTTGAATGAACTGATGGATTAGTCTCTTGTCTGGATATCCATGGGCGAGGCTCTGAGTGTGGGACCCGGCCCCACGCAAGAAGTGCTACTTCTGCTGCTAGCACCCGTGAATTCGTTACGCGGTGGGGACAGGGATCTTACAACCAAGGCTGGTCAAGACCTTGGCAGGCTTTGCCCCGCGACGAGAGACGTCCTTCGATGACTCCCCGCTGCCTGTGTGCAACGTAAACTCTCCTTAGATTAAACAATAAACCAAATGCTTCCTCCAGCATTCTGGCGTAAGACAATCCTTTACAAAAAACAGAGTTTCTATGTAAGTAAGTGTAACATACCCATCTTCACTGATAAAGAAATGTCCATGTAATAGATAAATTTATGAGTTTTTATGGTATAAAAATCAATGATTTTATTAAATGAGTCATTTCTACTTAGAGTCTTCAAATTTTGAGCCCAAATTTGGAATCTGTGTGCGATTTTACCCTAATATAGGATTTTACAGCATCCAAAACGGACACCGGATCAAGCTTATATGCAAATTTCAATCATTTTTAGTTAAAAAGCGACGACCTTTAAACCTTAATAAATGCATGACCGGGCGTCCAATTGACGAACGGTCTGCACCCCAACGACCAGGAGAACCTCCCGGGATTAAAAAAAAATCGCCCCTCGGGGCGGTCCGGCACGCAAATCGAGGCCGACGTCCCAAATTTGGGAATCCCGCCCCAAAATTTGGACCGTACACACTTACCAGGGTGCCCGTACGATGGCCGCACAAGAACCAAAGGACAACCGCCCACTGTGTGGTCCACACATACGGCTACGTGGACACGCATGCTGCCCCTGACTAGACAAGCGTACCACTCCTTTCCCTGTTAACCAACATCGTACCTTTCTCCCAGAGCCATGCAGGCCACTGATCCACAGCCTTTGCTGGTACACTGTCCTTTCGTCCTTGCTTTGTGCAGCGCCCATACCCATAGCCCATAGCTATATAAACCCCCAGGGTGCTCCATAGGCGACACGCATTTCTGCGTAGCGTATGCTCTGCTGTGCCGCCGTCCGTTCCCGTGCAGTGTACTTGTTGTCGCCCCTTGCAGCCACCCCTCTCCACACCCCCTCATTTGCCACTTTTCAGACAAGGCTATTTTCCTCTCTCCCCCCCTCTTGCTAAGGAGGCAGTGTCCTTAACTCTTCTCCCTCCGTGTGAAGAGACTTACAGCAGCCTTCTCCCCTTTAGCAAAACGTTTTTGTCTTAAGGACATCTCACAATTCCCTCCCCCCATTTGCGTGGACTTTAAGAAGAGGTTTTAGCCTTAAGAGAGGGTTCATGCGCTATGGTCTTTTGCTCATATGGTGAGCAAACGGAAGAATGGATGTGGATGTGTATGTGAAAGAATGGATGTGGATGTGTATGTGAAGAATGGATGTGGATGTGTATGTGAAAGAATGGATGTGGATGTGTATGTGAAGAATGGATGTGGATGTGTATGTGTATGTGAAAGAATGGATGTGTATGTGTATGTGAAAGAATGGATGTGGATTTATGTGAAAGAATGGATGTGGATGTGTATGTGAAAGAATGGATGTGGATGTATGTGAAAGAATGTGAACCGCCAGCTGTTGCATTTGAACTTCCCTTAGAAAAACACATATACCAAATGCTCCCTCCAGCATTCTGGTGTAAGACTATCCTTTAAGAAAACAGGGTTTCTATGCAAATTTTTAGTTTTGATTTTCTTTTGAATACAATGAGTATATCTTAATTCCGTATTCCAAGACTTCTAGATCACAGGTCTGCTCCCAAGCAAAATTCCTCGAATTCTGTAATCTTGATCCTCAGATCAAAATCAAAGGTCTCAATTTATTTTCAGATTCAGTGGGTGATTTGATTGAATTTTCCTGAACTGGTCACATCGTCTTTTCTTGAAATTGATGAAGGAGATTAAGTCGTGGTTATAGTCTGATTCAGGGTTCGAGTCTGGAAAGGTTCTCCCTGAACTATCTTTCTCGAAGGGTAATATTTCAATTACTACTTTACTGAATTTCATTCATTGAGTATTTTGCTTAACTGAATTCAAAACTAAACACGTATTCCTATGAGGAATAAATTAATCATTTATCTAAAATTCCAACTTCAAAAGATCTTCTGAATTTTCTCATCACCATCCTAGAGAATATGAAACAGTAGAATTTTCCTTCACAGAGTATTTACTTATTCATTTACCAATATTCATGGGATTTAAACAATGATTAAAGAGAACTCTCATTTTGATATTAAAGAGAACTCTCATTTTGATATTAAAAAAAATTTGTATACATCTATTTATGCATAAAATCCAACTTCTATGGAAATAACACTTTTATATAAAAGAAAATCCTTTTATGCATCTATTTATGCATAAAAATCAATTTTGATGAAACTAACACTTTTATAATAAAAAAAATCTTTTATGCATAAAAATCCGTTTTGATGAAAGTAACACTTTTATAATTAAAAAATTCTTTTATGCATCTATTTATGCATAAAAATTAATTTTGGTGAAAGTAACACTTCAATAATTAAAAAAATTCTTTTATGCATCTATTTATGCATAAAAATCAATATTGATGAAAGTAACACTTTTATAATAATAATAAAAATCTTTTATGCATCTATTTATGCATAAAATGAATATTGGTGAAAGTAACACTTTTATAATAAAAAAATCTTTTATGCATCTATTTATGCATAAAAATCAATATTGATGAAAGTAACACTTTTATAATTTAAAAAAAAAACTTTTATGCATCTATTTATGCATAAAAATCAATTTTGGTGAAAGTAACACTTTTATAATAAAAAAATTCTTTTATGCATCTATTTATGTATAAAAATCAATATTGATGAAAGTAACACTTTTATAATTAAAAAAATTCTTTTATGCATAAAAATCAATATTGATGAAAGTAACACTTTTATAATAATAAAAATTCTTTTATGCATCTATTTATGCATAAAAATCAATATTGATGAAAGTAACAGTTTTATAATAATAAAAAATTCTTTTATGCATCTATTTATGCATAAAAATCAATATTGATGAAAGTAACACTTTTATAATAAAAAATTTATTTTATGCATCTATTTATGCATAAAAATCAATATTGATGAAAGTAACACTTTTATAATAAAAAATTTATTTTATGCATAAAAATCAATATTGGTAAAAGTAACACTTTTATAATTTAAAAAAAATTCTTTTATGCATCTATTTACGCATAAAAATCAATATTGATGAAAGTAACACTTTTATAATAAAAAAAATTCTTTTATGCATCTATTTACGCATAAAAATCAATATTGATGAAAGTAACACTTTTATAATAAAAAAATATCCAATATGCATCTTTCTATGCATAGAATTTAAATCTAATGAAAATCACTCTTTTATAATAAAAAATAACCAATATGCATCTTTCTACGCATAGAATTTAATTTTAATGGAAATAACACTTTTATAATAAAAATATTTCTACTATGCATTTTTCTATGTCTAGAATGAAAATAACACTTTTAGAATACACAAACGGTGGGGATTACTCTTTTTGAATAATAAAAGATAAAACTTATTTCACAAAATTTAAGAAAATTTTGCCATAACCTCCTTTGTATGGCTGACCATTTTTCAAATTTTCCTATCCTTAAGTCACTTAAAAATTATCCCCAAATGGTTTAGCATTCTAAACTAATCAAATTCCACTTTTAAAAGAGAAATAATATGAAAAGTTTAATTCCAACAATTAGATAACTTATCTAGGATAAAGAAAGGCTGAATTTAAGAATGAGAGAGGGGGAAAGCCTTTCCAACAAGGCATAGCATCATTTTACATTTCAAAGAAAACAAAAATTAGAAAACCATTAAAAAAGAATAAAGAAAAAGTAGGATTTCTAGCTATATGAATTTCTGAGAGCTTTCCTTTGGCTTGATGGTTTGAGGGATCTACTCTGTTTGCAACAAGAGTGGCCACCAATTCTTTAGAAGAGGGAATGGTCAAAAACTAATGAATTATTAAGAAATTCACAATTTTTGGCTCTCTGGGGAGGAGTAGAGTAATAGTGCATAAAACACTATTAAGTTTCTACAAAGGGGGAGGCTTCTATTTATAGGAAAAAACGAACTTCTAACCAAGAAAACTGATTCTAGAATTTTCCAAATCAGTTTGGTCAAATTTTTATCTTTTTTGAGTTAGTTTAGCTTACTTTTTGGAACTAGACTTGAATTAAGAGAGAGGAGAGATGAAATATCTCAATATTTGAGAATTTAAAACTCCACCACACATGTGAATTAGGTGCCTCCTTCATGAGGGGGAATCCCCACTCTGAGGTGTCAAAAATTCATTTTTTGAGTATTTCCTTTGGTCCTTAGTCCACTCTTCATCTTATGTGAGTATTTACTCATTTTTGGGGGGGGATTTTCTTTATTTCTTCTATTTATCTCCTCCCTACATTTGGATGAATCTGATTGGCCCCTCAGAACCTTAATTTAAAATTTTTCAAAAATTTGGACCCCTAGGATAAGGCCTTTTGAACAGATTATAATTGATTTCTAATGCACCTTCTAAAAATATTTTTGAACTTCTGTTTTGGGGGAATTTATTTTAATAAGAAGAGATATTTTTCCATCCAAAAATATCTAAAATCTGAATAACCTCTCTCTAGAATATTTTCTCTCTCTAGGCAAAAACAGGTAGAAACAAGATCTTTTATATTTCTGAAGAGGGATTTGATCACAGGGGAAGATACTGGACATCTTGAGGGGCTGGGGAGAAATCTTACATTCCTCTATGACATTGGTACATGTCTACTGGCTCGACTTTCTTGCTCAAAAGTTACCATCACACCACAATCAAATGTGTTTCTTTTAGAATCCACACGCTCCGTGCGAAAGTGCCTTCCCTCTGACCATATTGCATTATATAGTTTGTACTAACATTAAACAAAAGCATGACATTTAGTATATATAGTGCATTAAACAAGGTATATACGTGAGATAGAGATGAAGAATGTAATTACTTAAGGGTCACATCCTCTTGGATACTCATGCTCTTCTCTTGTGATCATCTCTCCATTTTGTGATGCCATCGATATTGCCATATGAAGTCATTCTATATTGATCACATTTGGTAGAGGTTCCAAGCTAGGCAAGAATTGCAAGCGTCTATTTGCTCTTCTGAAAGCTCTTCTCTCATCCTTTCGTTTATTGATTGCATCCTTGTATCTCCCAATCCACTTCTCCATGATGGGACTATTTAGAATGCAGAATGTATTCACCTTGTGGTGGCGTAATGCTTCATCCAGTCTTTGTTGCCTTCCTTTTCCCTGAGGCACATTAGTGATTAGTCGGTCATCCTCCTCATTGCTCCATAATCGTGGCATGGAAGGATCTATGCGAGATAGATGTTTTGAGATATACACAAGAGACTCTTGCATCAACCATCCCTTTGCCATGCTTGCTTCTGTCCTTGTTCTTTGTCTCACAAAGTCCTTCAAGGTTTTCATGAACTTTTAAGGAAAAACATCCATCGAACATGAACAATGCCACACAACGCCACTTCATCAACCAAATGCACCACAAGATGCAATTGGCTAGTGAGAATTGTTCTAGGAAGTTGTTCTCGATCATACACACTGCCTTAATAGCATTGAGATGAGCTATCTCAATGGATGTAGGATCTATCTCCCTTTAAGGATATGTACCTACATACATAGAAATTATGTGTACTATTTACCAATACATAACTTGTGAGCGCATGAGAATTCCAAATAAGCAATATACCTTAGTGAATTGAAGAGAAGATTCATACCTGACCAAGCTTCCCATTTTGTAAATAGCCTCTCTCACCTTCTTGTCTCCACAACCAACTATAGCAATTGGAAGAATAAACTATGCATAGAAAAAAATGTAAGTTAGTATATGAGCTTACAAATTATGTACCACAAAGAGAAAATGAAAAAGCGAATATTTATATACCTGTAATATCTTATGGACAATCATGTGTCTTGAGGCCATATAATTGTTTCTCTCCTTTCTTTTTGGTCTTTGTGAAGGCACCCTTCAATGAATGCATTACTCCCGTTGGTGTACAAAAAGAGGCGATCACACTTTTCATCTTATTGTGCTCCCTCTTGGTTAATACCCATGGTGCCTTTGGTAGCAGTATTTTACCACTCTTACTTTCAATTGGCCATGCACTTTGAAGGTGTCCAATGTTTTGTAAGGCATCCCTTGCACCCTTTGTATCTCTTTTACCAATTAAATGGTCCCAAATATTTGTTGCCACATTCTTGAACATATGCATGGGATCTAAGAGATGATTGATCTTCATGTCACACCAATATGGAAGTCGAAAGAATAGGTGTCGAGACATCCCATTTGATGGTGGGTTCGGAGTGTTTCTCCATGCCTTAAACCAATCTCTATCTCTCATCTCATGAGTGGTGAGACATCATGTGGCACATACTTGGGATGTGAAGGAGGGAGAAATCGATGATGTTTGTCATACACCACCTTCTTAAGTGTAGAGGGTCTTTCCGAAACAAGTGATGGTCCGCAAATCGAACATGCATGATGTCTGGAGGTTGCCAAACCTATTTTAATTGAGATGATTGAGATAGAGATATAAATTTAAAGTTTAAAGGCTAAAACTTATGCATATAAGGTTCAAGTAGGTCCTAAGCACTCCGAGAACCTAGGATAGTCATGCATCGTCCAAATCAAAACTCCTTTCACCTCCGCCTCAAGCCTATTTATTGGCCTTGAAATGTCATGTACTTTGATACCTCGCCATAGTGTCTCAAGCTCCTCAATCAAAGGCTCGAGGTACACATCCATGTTTGCAACCTTATATTTTCATGGTAGAGCAAGCATGATATGACCTTTCTTGATTGCCACCCATGGAGGGAGGTTGTAATTCATCAATACAATAGGCCAAGTAGACCATGATGTGGACTTGAAGCCAAATGGGTTAACACCATCCCTGCCCAAGCCAAGACATAAGTGATGAGGGTAAAATTTTAGCACTAGTTGATATGGGTGCTAACCATAACTTAATGTCCTATGATACATAGAATGCTCTCAGGAGACCAAATTACTCCACACCCTAGCCACCATCACTTTGTCAGATAAGGGTGAAAGAAATATCTAGGAGGAAGCCAAGGCTACACCCCCCCTACCCACTGTCTCCACTAGTGATATCCCCCCTAAACCTTGGCCACCCCACCTTCCCTTATCATATGACTCTCCATTTATACCCCTACTTAACCTCTTACCTCCCAAACCCCTCATTGTCAAACAACTTCGTCCCATGAGGCAACGTGGCTTCAAGTAGAGCTACCAACCTTGCCCAAACCTAATTGGACCTAATTTCTCACCATCGCCAATTGGGGAAGGAGTCGGTAGAACACCCACAATGGGCTATATTGACCAGATAGTCCCATCTCTCTTTAAGGGAAAGTGAACGGTCGTCCACTCATCCCAAGCCACAACCATTCAATCCTAGAAACCCACAATTGTACACTCCTCCAAGCCATGGTTGTTCATCTATCAAGTCATACCCGTTCTCTCTATGTAGCAATGGTAGTTCCCTTTCGCCAACCCACAACCTTTCATATGTTAATCCATGGTCATTGTCACGTGAAGCCACGCATGGTCCTCTATAAAGCCACCTCCATACCTCCCCTGCAAATCTATATAACAGTCCACCACCATTCACTTTTCTCACTTTTCTTCTTGCCCACTAGTCAAACTATTGTTGTAGTTTTTTCTCTTCAATTTTCACAGCTCAAGCTACTTGGTTGTAGGTTGAGAGATAGGTTGTCATCTATTATGACAACCTTAGCAGTATGGTGAGGAACCCAAATTTTCATGCGCAGACCAAACACATAGAGGTCCACTATCACTTCATCACAGAGAGGGTCTTAGTAGGAGACATTAATCTCATGTATGTGTTACCACAGAGGAGCAATTAGCTGAAATTTTCACAAAAGCCCTAGGAGCAGAGAAGCTTCACAGATTTCAGATTTTTCTTGGATTCCTAGACATGGAATTGAGCTTGAGGGGGAGTGTTGAGATGTCAAGCTCAACACACGAGCTGACACTTATGATATGCATGGGTGACTATTTCTGTCACTTTTATCACTAGCGTGTTGGGTATGATGATGACATGATAGATCTTCACCAGCTCTCTTCCTCCTTGCATCTTTTCATAGTACCCTCCCCAACTTTGCAAAAGGATTCTCTAACCTTCTCGAGGAGCTCATTGTGTCGATGGACGGACTATATGTAGCACCAACATGACCAAGTCACAACAACCCAATTAACCATGCCTCTTGGCATGGGAAAATTTAATCCAAAGCCAACAAGATCTTCGGTCTGCCATCCTCACCAACACACAACTACAAGCCTCCCTCCTGGAGGACTGCGAGCAAACCCTCCCCAAAGCCTTGCACAAAATCACCCACCTCCAGGAGTAACTCCACATGGCCCAGGGGGACTCCCAAACCACCTACAATGTCCGCCCCCCCTAGTCTAGAGGGAAGACCAAGAGATGTGTCATGGTTGGCCCAAACCATTGAGGAAGAATATGTGGAATGGTCAGCCCACGTGGAGACCAAAAGTAGGCACCTAGAAGAAGTGGAAATAGAAGTCAAGTGGGGGTGCTTACTTTAAGGGATATGGTGCTCAATCTAGAAAAGGTTAGGGTGAGATTAATCAAGCTTATGGGCTATAATTAATGACTAATAGAGATGTAAGCAAACCTATAAAAAGGCACTCTATCTAATGGATCAAATATATGAGCATGTAAGCCTCTCTTGCCTTGTCATTATGCTTCATGCCGGATTGGTCATTCCTAACCACAAACGGGCAAGTTTCACTTCTCAGTCCTCCTCCTCAAGGTTTTCTACATGAACCAAGTTTATTGTGATTTATTGGCCTCTAAGTTTGGCTTGCCATTCCTTGGCTTCTGGTTGTGATTTATTGGCATCTAAGTTTGGCTTGCCATTCCTTGGCTTCTGGTTGTGCTATTTTTTCCCTCTCATTTTGTTTTGGTTTCTTCTTCTTTTTGAGGTGAATTTCCTTCAAGGTGTATTTCATGAGCGGTCCATAGTAGCGTCACAATTTGCTACCATTAAATAACCTACCATTGCGACACCGTCAAGTGTTTTAATGTGAATTGCACCTTCTAGGGACGTTTCATTCTAGGAAGGGTCCTTGCCCTCTATATTGAGTTTTTTCTTTGTGATTTTTTGTGCTTTAGAGAATGCCCTCATGCATCTCTTTGTCCTTGTGCTATAGAAAACGACCATATCCCCCTCATGCATCTCTTTATCCTTGAGCTAGTCATCAAACCATTACTTTTACCTTAGTTTTTTGATAATTCCATACACAGTCCTTAGATGCGTTTTGTTGTGTTTCTCAAGCTCAAAGAGTCAGTCACTTAGAACATTGCTGATGAGTCTTTCTTGTACGGCTACCCATAAGCTTGGCACCAAGAATTCCATAGGCATAACTACTTTAGTTCCATACATTAGGCTGAAGGGTGTCATGTTAATGGCCACTTTATATGTGGTGTGATAAGCCAGCTGAGTTGCATGCTGAGTACGGCTTGAGCATGGAGGGCAAGCTGCCCAAAGACCTTACTATCGAGGATTTGCCACCTGAGGAGTGGTTGACTGTCTTCAAAGTTCCTGAAAAGAAGAAGACAAAGGTCTTCCTGCATATGGTGCACGATCACCTATACGACGCTTGCCGTCTTTTGTATCAGAAAGTGTACCAGGTTGCCCCCTCTAATGGGAAACTAATGACAAAGTTTGCTAGGGGGTTTGCGTTTGAGAATTGTGCAGCTGCTAAAGCTCAACCCGAAAGTCACAAGATTGCATGGACTATGGTGGGTGGTATGGTCTTGGAGAATGTGAAGGCTCAACGGGGAGGTTTGAATCGCAAAGTGAGGAAGTTCATGTCCGATTACGGTGTTTCTATCTTATATGGACAAACAGACCATGCTGTTGACTCCTACGCCTTGACAGTGTCTAATCACCCTACAAAACCGACTGAGGTTGCATCCCAGCCCCTATACATAAAATGGTTAGGTAGAATTGCTGAAGATCTTGATGGGCAGGCCCATATTGCTGAAGCGAAGGCTGGTTCTGCTAAATTGGTCTTAGCAGAGAAGAGGGATTTGTGGCTACGCAATGAAGGCACCTATTCGGCCTGTGCCCCGATTATAGTAGAGATCGAGAGACTTAGAGCAGACATGGAGATATTAAAAGCATCTCCCCTAGAAAATGAAGCTCTCATTCTGAAGAAGGAAGCTGAGATAGGAGTGCTGAGAGGGTGGTCTCAGTGGCTTCTGGTGCTGTGACGTCTGCTAGAGAGATGAAGGAGGAGTGTCCACTATGCAGGTACTTTTGAAAACTCAAGCATTTTTCTGTCCTTTAAGTAGTGGTCCAAGCACTTTTGAAAACTCAAGCATTTTTTTGTCCTTTAAGTAGTGCTGGAGAGGGTGGTCTCACTGGCTTCTGGTGCTGTGACGTCTGTTAGAGAGATGAAGGAGGAGTGTCCACTATGCAGGTACTTTTGAAAACTCAAGCATTTTTCTGTCCTTTAAGTAGTGGTCCAAGCACTTGCAAGTGATATATGCACTTGCAAGTGATTTAAGCACTTGAAAGTGCTCATACATTTACACCACTTGCAACAAGTGCTTGTTTCACTTGCAACAACAAGTGCTTAGAGGTCATCGAGTTCATAGACCACTCATAAGTATTGAGACCACTTGCAAGTTCTGTGACCACTTGCAAGTGTTATACCACTATAAGTGCTTACATCACTAGCAAGTGCATAGAAATCATGCAAGTTCTTAGAAGTTTAACAAGTGCTTAGACAACTTGAAGGTGCTAAGACCACTTGCAAGTGGTCATACCTTTTGCAAGTGGTCATACCACACTTGCAAGTGCTAAGACCACTTGTAAGTGTTCATGCCTTTTGCAAGTTCTAAGACCACTTGCAAGTGCCTAGGCCACTAGCGAAGTTCAAGACCACTTGCAAGTGTTCATACCGCTTTCAAGTGCTCATACCACTTGCAAGTGCTTAGACAACTTGAAGGTGCTAAGACCACTTGCAAGTGGTCATACCTACTACAAAAAGATAAATTTAACTAATTTTTTTCTTAAAAATTTAAATAAAAATCTTCATTAATTCTTTTACACTAGGAATTACACTTTCCTCATTTAAATATTTGGATTCCAATATAGTGGGAATTCCTCTTTCATCATTTAAAATTTATCTATGCAAAAAGATATATTCAACTAAATTTTCTTATAAAAATTTAAATAAAAATCTTCATTAATTCCTTTACACTAGGAATTACACTTTCCTCATTTAAATTTTTGGATTCCAATATAAAGGGAATTCCTCTTTCATCATTTAAAATTTATCTATGCAAAAAGATAAATTTAACGAAAATCCTTCTTTAATTTTTAATTAAAATATACATTATTTGAGCATCACAATTTTTCTCTTACTTCACTTGAATACATGGATTTCCATTGTCATGGGAATTACTCTTTTACCATAAAAATGGATTACTAGAAATTCCTCTTTTTCCTAACTATTTATGCATAAACATAAAAATCAAATTTTCATGATGATAATGAGAACTATTCAATTAATCATCTAGGATGATTAATCCTAGAATATGGTAGGAAGTCCTCTTTTCATAATATAAATGAAAATGATTTATCTGTTAATAAATGAAAATGATTTATGTGTTAATTTTACAGAAATTTTACCATAGCTCCGTTGCTATTACTGATAATTCTCAATAAAATTGAAAGAATAAAGTTTAGTATTATTCATGTGATTAGAATAACCACTAATTAGATCATTATCCAATTATGGATTGATTCTGAATTTTACCATAAGTTAAATAGCATAAAAGTATTAAAAAGCCATTATTTTGGCCTCCAATTAGACAAGCATAGAAATTCCTTTTAGATTAGAGAAATGCTTCATGAGAAGCTTCATTCCAATTGAGAATAGGTCATAGGAATGACCATTCTTTGGGGAAGAGAGAGAAATGCTTAAAAACCATTATAAATTAAGCATAAATGAAAATTTATGTGTTTCTTCATTACAATACATTAAAGAACTTCAACAGTATTCAAAAGCCATTTAAATTAATGCTTCTCAAGCTTGAGAGGGGTTGAGAAGAGAAACATTTGGAGATTTAAGAAAAAGAAGACAATAATCCACTTTTTACCTCCTAAATTACTTGATTCTTTGATCACAGTAGAGGCCCCCAACCAATCAATTGGTTTGGTATGTTGTTGGAGTTTCCAAGGAAGATTGAAGAGAGAGAGAAGCTCCAATCTCTTCAATTTGTAAAGGGTTTTTAGAGGATAATAGAAAATATGCTTAACTTAGAGTAATACCAACATAGTTTAGTTCATAGATGAGACTACAAAGGAATGAGGGTCTATTTATAGGTGAGGGAGGCCACTAATTGAGCCCAACTGAGTTCTAGAATTTCCCAGCTTCAATTTGGCTGAATTTGGACAAGATTTGGACCAGTTTGGCTCTCTTTTTTATTTGGTTTGATTTAGGAGAGAGGAGAGATGAAAATATCCTATTATTTTTTAGTTTAAAACTCATCCACACATGTGAAATAGGTGCCTCCTTGAAGGGCCCCCTTTTCCTTACCCTAGCCCGAGTCACATGCTTGATGATAAATAATTGATCTCTCCGACTCAAGGCCAGATAGTACTCCAACTTGAGGAAATCCTTGACGTTCAGGAGAAGATTCTCAAGAGAAGAGTCCTCAGAGAATTCTTAGTAAAGTGGAAGTTCTTCCCTCTAGAAGACGCCACTTGGGAGAAAGAAGAAGAGTTGGCGAAGGATTACCCCCACTTTGCGCGATGAGGACATCTCGTATTTTTCAAGTGGGAGAGGATGTAAGATTCCTCCTCGGGTTGAATATTGATTAAGCCTCTACTTCAATCCCTTGTAATCATTCTATGTTTCTAAGTACAAGAAAATATTATTTTTTCTTGTTTGGCCTAGTGAGATAAAAATTTCTAGAGAGTGGTAAATCAATATTGGGATATTTTTAGATAAATAAATTCTACAGATATCAAAAAAATATTTTCCTGAAACATAAAATCAAAATAGATTTTCCAAGGTGCAATTAGAATTAATAAGAAATGATTTAGAAGACCTTAGCCTAAGGGTCAAGATTTTTGATTTTTTTTTATTATGGTCCAATTAAGGTTCCTATGGACCAATAAGATTAATCCAAGTGTTGGGACAAGATAAATCCAAAGAATAAAAGAAAATACCCAAAAATGAGTAAATTCTCACATAAGATGAAGAGTTGACTAAGTACTAGGCTTATTAGTTAAAAATTATGAAGTATTAATTAAAAAATGAGATATTTTAGAGTAATCATTCATTTTTGACACATGGTATATACTTCTTAAGCAAACTGACATGGAATACATCATGTACCTTGAGATGGGTAGGCAGAAGAAGTTTGTAGGCTAGATCGCCCACTTTCTTTATGACAGCATATGGCCCACAGTATCTGGGAGAGAGCCTCTTGTACTTCCCTAAGGATAAGGAACTTCTTTTTGGTCGTACTCGAATGAAGACCATATCTGATTCTTCGAACTCTCTCTCAGATCTCTTTTTATCTGCATAATGCTTTTGTCTGTCTTGGGCTGCCTTTATATCTTTACGGATTGATTGCATCTGCTGGTCGATGTCGTCAAGCATTTGTTTGGACATTTCGACTCTGATAAATGGATCAAACCAAGTCAATGGTGTAAGGCAATCTTGTCCATACAAAGATTTAAGAGGACTCATCCCAATGCTCCGATGATAAGAAGCATTGTAAGAGAATTCAACCAAATGCAGATGACTTAACCACTTCTTGGGTTCCCATGATCGAAGGATATCTTCAATTACTTGATTCACCCTTTCTGTCTAGCCATCGGTTTTGGGGTGATAGGCTATGCTGAGATCCAAGAAAGTTCCTACTGCTTCAAAGAACGTAGTCCAAAATTTTGATGTGAATTTGGGATCTCTGTCACTTACTATCCTCTTGGGTAAACCATGCAATCTGAAGATCTCCTTAAGGAAAACTCTGGCAACATTTACTGCAGAGTATGTTTCTTTCACTGGAATCAGATAGGCAACTTTGGTTAGCCTGTCAACTACCATAAAAATGGAGTTGTAACCTGATTGCACTGAAGGTACTCCAGTGACAAAGTCCATACTAATGCATTCCCACTTCATCTGTGGAATGTCTAGAGGCTACAGTTTTCCTGGCATCTTGACTCTCTCTGCCCCTTAACTCTTTGGCACATCAAGAATTTTTGCACATCATCAAGTACATCCTTTTTGAGTCCTAGCCAGAAGAAGTTTTTCTTCACAGACATATAGGTTTTTATAAACCCTGGATGTCCAGCTATCAGGCTATCATGGGCTTCTCTCAAAATTCTTCCCTTTATTTCATCATTGGGGATACATAGCCGATTATTATAATACATGCATCCTTCATCCAGTTTGTACCCAAGAACTCGACTCATTTCTTGAGGAGTTTTGCTTTCCTACATCAGAAGGGTAGCAATAGGGGCAAAGAATTTGTCCTGCATGATTTTCTCCTTTGCTTCGTTGATCAATGGATTTGACACCACTGTAATTGCAAGCAAGGAGGCTTTTCTGCTGAGCGCATTTGCAACCACCTTTTCTTTCCCCGGTCAATACTTTATTTCAAAATCAAATTCCTATAGGGTCTGCATCCATCTCCTTTGATGCATGTTGAGATCCCTTTGGGTGAAGATCCACTTCAAACTTTGATGATCTGTCATCAAGGTGAACCTTTGTCCCAAAAGATAATGTCTCTACAACTTCAGAGCATACACTACTGAGAGTAACTCCAAGTCATGGACGGCATAATTCCTCTCATGTGTTCTGAGTTTTCTGGATTCATAGGCCACTGCATGACCTTCTTGCATTAGAGCACCGCCGAAGGCGAATCCACTGGCATCAGTAACTACCTCAAAGGGTTTGATAAAATCTGACAATTTAAGAATAGGGTTGGTTACTAAGGCTGTCTTTAGCTTGTCAAAGGCACTCTGACACATTGCAGCCCACTGAAAAAGTGTACTTTTCTTGAGAAGGTTAGTCCAAGGGGGTGCTATCTAAGCATACCTACGTATACAGATCCTATACCATCCGGTTAACCCTAGGAATCCTCTGACTTCCTTTACTGACTTGGGTTCTGGCCATTCTACGACAGCTTCGATCTTTACGAGGTTAGGAGAAATACCATCCTTTAACACTATGAATCCCAAGTATTCCACCTGGTCAATAGAGAAAGAATATTTGCTCTTCTTTGCAAAGAGTTGGTATTTCCTTAGGATTTCCAGGACCTTGCTTACATGATCTTCATGGTCTGCAGCATTCTTTGAGTATACCAAGATATCATCAAAGAAGACAAGAACAAAATCATCCAAGTATTCTCTAGGTTTCCCTGATTTTTTATTTAGGACTAATTTACGCAGACATCTTGGGGAAATAAAGAATGAGTACTGCCTAAATCAATCAAAATCTTGAATTGCTTACCCTGGTACTCTGCTGGAGTCTGGAGGACTGAGAATTGACGGTTATTCCCCTGATGCTCAATTGCTGCATAGATCTATCCTTTCTCTTCCTCCGCTTCCTCAGCTATGGTGCCTGCTCTGGCTGCTACAGTCTAAGGTGGAACTCTCTCTCTTTGATTATTCCAATTCTGGGAGGGAGTTTGGAAACTGCTTTGCATGGAGGCTGCACGTTGAGCTGGCACTCTTATTGGGTTACCCTGATTCTGGCGCGGGGGACCCAAATTGGATTGATAAGAAGGGGTCTGTCTCGGAACTCTAGGACCCTGGCTTCCTTGGCCCACAGAAGGAGATGGGCAATCCTTGATCTGGTGCCCAAGTCCGTGACATCCGAAGCATCTGTTCTCGCTTTGAAGCTCTTCCCTTTGCATTCTGGAGAGAGCCGGAGTTCCTGAGATTGTACTTCGGGGGAAAGGTCTTCCTTCATTTCTGAAGCTTCCCATCTCCACATTCTGGTTAGGACCTTGGTGTCTCTTTTTGGAAGCCGAAAGTCGGAAGAACTTCCCAGAGTCTGAAATCTTTTCAAGGATGAGGGAGCTGGCTTTGGCAAGACTTTCACCATGAAGGCTTTGGCAAAGTTCTTCGCCATTCTGACAGCTTTAGCCATGGACACTGGCTTGGCATTTTTGACCTGTGTGTCCAAGGGTTCAATGAACCTGGCCACGAGTTGCTCTTCATATAGAGGTGGTGAATATTTAAGTAGAAGAGCAAAGGCCTGGTAATATTCCTCGATGGTTTTGCTCCCCTGCTTTAGCTCTAAAAATTTGTTCATTTTTGTTTCCAAAAATCCAGGGGGACAAAATCTCTTCCTTAAATAGGTTTTAAGGTCGTTCCAGGACTGAGTATTTCTGTCCAGACAGTTGGTGTCACAATGGTTCCTCCATGCCACCCTGGCTGTTTCCACTATCTTCAGCCTGGCAAGAGCCATTTTACTTCGCTCATTGTAGCCGATGATGTCAAAATATTCTTTCATGGCTTCCACCCATTTCTCAAAGCCTCGCCTAGGTTCTCCCCTTCTCCTTTGAAGGGTCCTGGCTGAGTTCTATGAAGAGTCTTGCGAATGTCAGGGTCAAGCTCATCATCTTCAGAGAGAGGGTCTGACAGCCACGGTTTCCTCGTCTCATGATTCTACCAAAAAATGATATATTATTAAATTTTTATTTTTGATATCGTCTATGAGATCCTAAGACTTAAGAGGTTTGAAAAACAATTTCTTAAACAAGACAAATGATCTTATTAGAGATCTATGACATATGTCCGATAACAGATTTTTCTTTATGTGTTCGTGCATAAACAATCACTTATACAAGAGAGAATTTTTCTCCAGAGAACATTTCTTTCTTTATATAAAAGTTTCAATATGTTCATAGAGCAGGTCGGCTCTAGAAATCAGAATCTCCTCGGGAGATGCATAAAACAGTGGTACTGGGCCATAGCCAGCCATGCCCTGATACAAACATTCACTTACTACCAAGGGAGCTATTAAAGCGACTACGGAGTCTATAGATTTGGCATGAGAGTCTGAAATTCCGAGGTGTTGAATGATATAGAATGACACCATCTACCACTTTCAACTTTATCAGAATCATGGCCAATGAGAGGTTTTGCCTCAGCGTTGCACGCCAGTCGCAAGAGGCAAGGACATACTGCCCTGCAAACCACTTATGCTATTGTCTCTCCGCTGGATCAGGAAAATATAAATTCTCGAAATGGCGTGCGAGTCTGACTCGGCTTGTTTGAGGAGTTGCAGTGGAAGAGATGAGATGCTCAAAGGTGAACGCAACCATGTCTTGTGACTGGGTGAGGTCAGGAATACCAAATAAGTACGGAACTTCCATCTATAAAAATAATTTCTTTCATTAAAAATTCTTCATTAAAGAAGCTTACGGAATGAAAATATAT
The DNA here is from genome assembly GCF_041138505.1 of Cibotium barometz. Lineage (NCBI taxonomy): Eukaryota > Viridiplantae > Streptophyta > Polypodiopsida > Cyatheales > Cibotiaceae > Cibotium > Cibotium barometz. The sequence goes on from NC_141074.1 coordinate 47,274,421, forward strand.
TATGAAAATGCTTTTTTCTGAGTTTTTATTATTATCAATTACTGATAATAATTCGTTTATCCTTATTAGCTTTCAACAAAGCTCTGATACCAACTGTGAGGTCCCCCGCCCGCTCCGGGGCTCCTGTCGGTGGTGGTGGCGGAAGCGACGTCGGCCTCCCACGCAGGGCGAGGTCCACACACTTGGGGCCTCGCCCGTGGATGTCAAGGACGAGAGGCTAGCCCAGGCGGCCCCTCCCAAATCGGCGGACCCCAAAGACTCCCCTTGCACGAAAGGCACGGGCGATTCTGCCAATTGGGAAAAATCTTCTAACGGGGAAATTACTTTAACGAGTCAAGTCTTAACTTGAAAAACTAATCTGACCAAACCTAAAGTCACATGATCAGATCAAGAAGAGACTTGCACTTGGTCCATGGAATCACCGCTTTTTTTCTCATTTACGAGGCACAGCCAATGATCCCCTCCCATAGAACAAGGTCTTCTCAGGATTTAAAACTAAATAACGTAACTAATCGTATCTAGTTGTCTCTCAGGAATCCTCCGATCTAGCCCATCCGGCCCATGGGTTAGCCAACCACCCAACCACTGAATTGGCGGGATTCCTTTATAAAGCTTTGGTTGGGTTTTTACCTGGGTACCGAGGAAAAGAGTTCCCAGGCCCCCTAGCCGGCGATTCATGCAAAAATCAAGGTAGGCATACCACGTACACACCCAATATGAACTTGCCATTTATAACAGATTCGACCCAACCACTGAATTGGCGGGATTCCTTTATAAAGCTTTGGTTGGGTTTTTGCCTGGGTACCGAGGAAAAGAGTTCCCAGGCCCCCTAGCCGGCGATTCATGCAAAAATCAAGGTAGGCATACCACGTACACACCCAATATGAACTTGCCATTTATAACAGATTCGACTGGCTTTAAAAACAATCCTTCAATAGAAATCATAATATTTCTGATCATCATTCTCCAAAATTTCGAGTCCATTGTATTACAAAAATGTATCCTCTGAACACTGCGTTGAAGACCAGCACAGCTGGCCAACCAACGAGATCCAGTATCAAAATTTGGTTCCCAAAAATCTTTCCTTTTTGTCCATTCGAAATCTTCCTCGTACGCATGGGTGTCAAAGCAACAGCGAGCCCGTGCATCGCCTGGTCAGAACCCTCTAGGATCCTCCATAGGTTTCCTAGCACTTCACTCAGGGACCGCTTCGTCGATCCTCGCCCATCGTACCGAAAGCCCACCATTTTAACCGTACCGAGGTCTGTCAAGACCTCGACAGGCTTTGCCGCGAGCACCGTCCATTTGACGACTCCCCGCTAGCTATTCCAACGAACCTCCTCTTAGAAAAACATAAGCCAAATACTTTCTTCAATTTTCTGGCGTAAAACAGTCCTTTGAATGAAAAAAAACAAAGGTTCCAATGCAAGTAAAATTCCAGTTTGAGATCGGTTCCAAAAACCCTTTTTCCATAATTCCCAATTTCAATAATGAGGATCCTTGATCTCTCATGAGGGTAATCTACCCATCATTTTGTCCAATTGACCAACTAGATTCTTGGTGAGTTTGGTCAAGGAAAAACTAGATTAGTTTCGGTAGTCTATTCTTTGGATTTAGTAATTGAAATTGGTCACGAGGTTTTTGTCTGATTCAGATCGAGAGAAGGACAATTAGGTTTACTGTCTGTCTCTCACGTAGTCTAACCAAATTCATTTGGTTTAGTTCTTCAAGGATTCCCTTCAGATAAACATCTAGTTTTGGGTAAATATACATTTAATGATTTTACCAATTAAAATATCCAAAAATATTCTTTATGCCACATAATTTCTCAGCCTTAATTCATTGGGCCTTAATTCATTAGGTAGAATTATGGTGGAAATTCATCTTTTGACACTAAAATTTAATTCAAATCCATCTTTTCTTAAATATCATATAAAAATTCTTCTTTTAACTAAAATATCAATACCTATTTTTTTGAATAAACTTGAAATCCTCCTTTTTCTCATTTCAATGAGTGCAATCCATTTATCGTGGGAATTCCTCTTTTACCATAAATTAAATCTACTTAAAATTCTTCTTAAAAATTACATAAAATATCCATTAATTCCATTAAGCTAAAAATTCCACTTTTCTCATTTAAACATTTGAATTCCAATATGGTGGGAATTCCTCTTTCATCATTTAATCTTATCTATACAAAAAGATAGATTTAACTAAATTTTTTTCTTAAAAATTTAAATAAAAATCTTCATTAATTAATTACACTTTCTTCATTTAAATATTTGGATTCTAATATAGTGGGAATTCCTCTTTCATCATTTAAAATTTATCTATGCAAAAAGATATATTTAACTAAATTTTTTCTTAAAAATTTCATTAATTCCTTTACACTAGGAAATACACTTTCCTCATTTAAATATTTGGATTCCAATATAGTGGGAATTCCTCTTTCATCATTTAAATTTTATCTATGTAAAAAGATAAATTTAACTAAAATCCTTCTTTAATTTTTAATTAAAATATACATTAATTTAGCATCACTACTTTTCTCTTACTTCATTTGAATACATGGATTTCCATTGTCACGGGAATTACTCTTTTAACATAAAAATGGATTACTATAAATTTCTCTTTTTCATAATTAACTATTTATGTATAAACATAAAAATTAATTTTTCATGATCATAATGAGAATCATTCAATTAATCTAGGATGATTAATCCTAGAATATGGTAGGAAGTCCTCTTTTCATAATATAAATGAAAATGATTTATGTGTTAATTTTACAAAAATTTTGCCATAGATCCGTTTCTGCTATTACTAATAATTCTCAATAAATTTGAAAGAATAAAGTTTAGTATTATTCATGTGATTAGAAAAACCACTAATTGGATCATTATCCAATTATGGATTGATTCTGAATTTTACCATAAGTTAAATAGCATAAAAGTATTAAAAAGCTATTATTTTGGCCTCCAATTAGACAAGCATAGAAATTACTTTTAGATTAGAGAAATGCTTCATGAGAAGCTTCATTCCAATTGAGAATAGGTCATAGGAATGATCATTCTTTGGGGGAGAGAGAGAAATGCTTAAAAACCATTATAAATTAAGCATAAATGAAAATTTATATGTTTCTTCATTGCAATACATGAAAGAACTTCAATAGTACTCAAAAGCCATTCAAATTAATGCTTGTCAAGCTTGAGAGGGGTTGAGAAGAGAAACATTTGGAGATTTAAGAAAAAGAAGACAATAATCCACATTTTACCTCCTAAATTACTTGATTCTTTGATCACAGTAGAGGCCCCGAACCAATCAATTTGTTTGGTATGTTGTTGGAGTCTCCAAGGAAGATTGAAGAGAGAGAGAAGCTCCAATCTCTTCAATTTGTAGAGGGTTTTTAGAGGATAATAGAAAATAAGCTTAACTTAGAGTTAGAGTAATACCAGCATAGTTTAGTTCAAAGATGAGAATACAAAGCAATGAGGGTCTATTTATAGATGAGGGAGGCCACTAATTGAGTCCAACTGAGTTCTAGAATTTTCCAGTTTTAGTTTGGCTGAATTTGGACAAGATTTGGACCAGTTTGGCTCCCTTTTTTATTTGGTTTGATTTAGGAGAGAGGAGAGATAAAAATATCCTATTATTTTGAGTCTAAAACTCATCCACACATGTGAAATAGGAACCTCCTTGAAGGGCCCACTTTTCCTTACCCATGTGTCAAAAATGAATGGTTACTCCAAAATATCTCATTTTCTTATTATTAATACTTCATAATTTTTTACTAATAAACCTAGTACTTAGTCAACTCTTCATCTTATGTGGGCATTTACTCATTTTTGGGTATTTTCTTTTATTCTTTGGATTTATCTTGTCCCAACACTTGGATTAATCTTATTGGTCCATAGGAACCTTAATTGGACCATAATAAAAAAAATTAAAAATCTTGACCCTTAGGCTAAGGTCTTCTAAATCATTTTTTATTAATTCCAATTGCACCTTGGAAAATCTATTTTGATTTTCTATTTTAGGGAAACATTTTTTTGATATCTGTAGAATTTATTTATCCAAAAATATCCCAATATTGATTTACCACTCTCTAGAAATTTTTATCTCACTTGGCCAAACGAGAATCTTCTGCCGAACGTGATAGATTTCCTCAGGTTGGAGTACCATGTGGCCTTGAGCTGGAGAGATTAATTGTTCATCATCATCAAGCATGTGACTCGGGCTAGGTACATACTTCTTAAGCAAACTGACATGGAATGCATTATGTACCTTGAGATGGGGAGGCAGAAGAAGTTTGTAGGCTAGATCGCCCACTTTCTTTATGACAGCATACGGTACACAGTATCTGGGAGAGAGCTTCTTGTACTTCCCTAAGGATAAGGAACTTCTTTTTGGTCGTACTCGAATGAAGACCATATCTGATTCTTCGAACTCTCTCTCAGATCTCTTTTTATTTGCATAATGCTTTTGTCTGTCGCTCGTGGGCTGCCTTTATATCTTTACGGATTGATTGCATCTGCTGGTCCATGTCGTCAAGCATTTGTCTGGACATTTTGACTCTGATCAATGGATCAGACCAAGTTAATGGTGTAAGGCAATCTTGTCCATACAAAGCTTTGAAAGGACTCATCCCAATGCTCCGATGATAAGAAGCATTGTAAGCGAATTCGACCAAATGCAGATGACTTAACCACTTCTTGGGTTCCCTGTTGCTGCAGCATGACCGAAGGATATCTTCAATTACTTGATTCACCCTTTCCGTCTGGCCATCGGTTTCAAGGTGATAGGCTATGCTAAGATCCAAGAAAGTTCCTACTGCTTCAAAGAACGCAGCCCAGAATTTCGATGTGAATTTGGGATCTCTGTCACTTACTATCCTCTCCTTAAGGAAAACTCTGGCAACATCCACTGCAGAGTATGTTTCTTTCATTGGGATCAAATGGGCAGCCTGCCAACTACCACAAAAATGGAGTTGTAACCTGATTGCACTGAAGGTAATCCAGTGACAAAGTCCATACTGATGCATTTCCACTTCATTTGTGGAATGTCTAGAGGCTGCAGTTTCCCTGGCATCTTGACTCTCTCTGCCTTGACTCTTTGGCACATCAAGCATTTTCGCACATGATCAAGTACATCCTTTTTGAGTCCTGGACAGAAGAAGCTTTTCTTCACAGACATATAGGTTTTTATAAACCCTGATGTGCAGCTATCGGGCTATCATGGGCTTCTCTCAGATTTTTTTCCTTTATTTCCTCATCATTGGGGATACATAGTCGATTAATATAATACATGCATCCTTCATCCAGTTTGTACACCCAAGAACTCGACTCATTTCCTGAGGAGTCTTGCTTTTCCTGCATCAGAAGGGTAGCAATAGGGGCAAATAATTTGTCCTGCATGATTTTCTCCTTTGCTTCGTTGATCAATGGATTTGACACCACTGTAATTGCAAGCAAGGAGGCTTTTCTGCTGAGCGCATTTGCAACCACCTTTTCTTTCCCCGGTCAATACTTTATTTCAAAATCAAATTCCTATAGGGTCTGCATCCATCTCCTTTGACGCATGTTGAGATCCCTTTGGCCACTTCAAACTTTGATGATCTGTCATCAAGGTGAACCTTTGTCCCAAAAGATAATGTCTCTACAACTTCAGAGCATACACTACTGAGAGTAACTCCAAGTCATGGACGGCATAATTCCTCTCATGTGTTCTGAGTTTTCTGGATTCATAGGCCACTGCATGACCTTCTTGCATTAGAGCACCGCCTAAGGCGAATCCACTGGCATCAGTAACTACCTCAAAGGATTTGGTAAAATCTGGCAATTTAAGAACAGGGTTGGTTACTAAGGCTATCAAAGGCACTCTGACACATTGCAGTCCACTAAAAAAGTGTACTTTTCTTGAGAAGCTTAGTCAAAGGGGGCGCTATCTGAGCATACCTAGGTATACAGATCCTATACCATCCGGTTAACCCTAGGAATCCTCTAACTTCCTTTACTGACTTGGGTTCTGGCCATTCTACAATTGCTTGGATCTTTACGAGGTTAGGAGAAATCCCATCCTTTAACACTTTGAATCCCAAGTATTCCACCTGGTCAATAGAGAAAGAACATTTGCTCTTCTTTGCAAAGAGTTGGTATTTCCTTAGGATTTCCAGGACCTTGCGTACATGATCTTCATAGTCTGCAGCATTCTTTGAGTATACCAAGATATCATCAAAGAAGACAAGACCCAAACGGCATGACTGTGACCTCATAATGCCCATAGCGAGTATTGAATGCTGTCTTTGGGATGTCCTGCTCCTTGATTCTGATCTAGTAGTACCCGGATTTGAGATCTATCTTTGTGAACATTTGGGTCCCACTTAACCGATCCAAAAATTCATAAATCCTAGGAATATGATACTTCTTCTTAATTGTTAATTGATTCAATCCTCTGTAGTCAATACAGAGTCTTAACATTCCATCTTTCTTCTTTTTAAAGAGAACGGGCACACCCCAAGGTGAGACATTGGGTCTAATGAATCCCTACTCTAATAGTTGTCTTAACTGTTCCTTAAGTTCTATGGCTTCAAGGACTGGCATTTTGTATGCACATTGGGCTACTGGTGTGGCTGAGCTCCGGGGGTTAATTCGATCTCATGATCTACTTCACGAGACGGAGGCATCTCAGTCAGCTCTTCAGGAAATACATTTGCATACTCACTTAACCACACTGGTTCTTTAGCCCTGCATTTTATGTCTACTGGATTTATTTTAACGACATACCTCTTTCTAAGCCCTTTTAATAATTTGGAGGCCTTGATTAATTGTAGCACTAGGGATCCGGAAATTCCAATTCCTTGAACTTTATTCCCGAGAAGGTCAAGCAAAGAGATGGTTCCTTTGTGACAATGGATGTCAGCCTGATTCTTTTGGAGCCAATCCATTCCAAGGATTCCATCATATATTCCCAGGGGTAGGACTCTGAACTGGCACTCTGTTACATTCCCATCTAGGCTAAACTGAATAAGGTCAGTCTCTCTGTAAGATCCCCGTCCCCACTGCGCAACGGATTCCGGGTGCTAGCAGCAAAAGTAGCACATCTTGCACGGGGTAGGGTCCTACACTCGGGGCCTCACCCACGGATATCCGGACAGGTGACTAATTCCTCGGTTCTTCCAAAACCGAACTTAGAAAAACTTCCCTTGCCCGAAAAGCACAGGCGATTCCTCCAGGATAAAATTTTGCTCTAACGTAGACAGGGTCATTACTGACCAAACTGATCCAACCGAACCTAAATTCACTTGGTCAGATCAAGGAAGAAACTTGCACTTGGATCATAGAGATCAACGCTTTTTTCTCCATCGAGAGGCACAGCCGTTGATTCCTTTTTCCATAGAACAATTACTATCCGAGATTTACTTCATCTAGCGTACTACAATAGAAATTGAGTCTCATTTTACAGATCCTAACCCCATCCAGACCCATGGGTTAGCCAACCGCTATAGTGATGGGATCCAATTTAGAATTTGGTTAGGTTTTGTCCTGGGTACCAAGGAAAAGAGTTCCCAAGCCCCCTAGCCCGATTTTCAAGCAAATTTAACTCCAGTCACACCACTTACACACCCAATATGAAATTGCCTTTTTCCCATATTCAACTGTATTTAAATCAGTCATTTAATGAAATCATAGTGTTACTGATCAAAAACTTCCAAGTATCCGATTGAATCTTAATTTCCAATCATTCCTTCATCGGAGTATCTATGGCATCATTGGCAACTAGAACACTCACCACCTATTCACTCACGTGCCTTTTCGATAGTTCCTAGCTCATAGTACCTGGCAAATATTCACTTATAAAAATCAAGATGGAATCCTCGTTGAAGATCAGCAAGATCAACCAACAGATCCATATAAGAGAGCTATGGACTCATCAGTTGAGGACCAGCAAGGTCAATCAACCAGATCCATACTCGGTTTCAGAAAATAGCTCTTACTCATTGTTCCAATATCTTCCACGACGCACGTGTGGGTATCTTTGGCGAGACCCAAAGCCCGAGCACCGTATGGTCAGCACCCTCTAGGATCCTTCGCAGGTCACCTAGCGCTTCACTCATAGGCCGCTTCCTTGGTCCCTCATCCACCACCGTATCGGAAGCTCACAATTTAAATCGAACTGAGGCTGGTCAAGACCTCGGTCGACCTTGCTACACGAGACGTCCTCCATTGACTCTCCGTCAGCAGTTGTAACTTTATCAATTAGGTCTCCCCACGACCTTAATCACAAGACGGTCAAAATGCTTCCCCAGCGTTCTTGACATAAAACAGTCATTTACAAACAAGTCACAAATACAGTTTCTGTATTGAACTCTCGTCTTTCCACATTATCCCTCATAAGTCCACATTACTTATTCCACATTCCATTCATATGTGTACTCATTCTCATCCAATCACATCATTTTCCATCCCATCACCTCAAATTCATTCACATCACATATCATATATTCACATCCCAATTCACATGTCATCACATCTCATCCATTCACTCATATCGACGACACATCATTTCACATATACATTCGCATTCATTATTCTTCATACACATCCACATTCGTACATCCTCATCGATATCCACATCCATACATCCACATCCATATCTACATTCATACATCCACATCCACATTCATACAAAATTTCCACATCCACACCCATATCCATATCTATATCCACATCCTTATCCATACATCCATATCCATATCTACATTCATACATCCACATCCACTTTCATATTCATATCTATATCCACATTCATACATCCATATCTACATTCATACATCCATACATCCATATCCATATCTATATTCATACATCCACATCCACTTTCATATTCATATCTATATCCACATCCTTATATCCATACATCCATATCCATATCTACATTCATACATCCACATCCACTTTCATATTCATATCTATATCCACGTCCTTATCCATACATCCATATCCACGTTCATATCCATACATCCACATCCACATCCAGATCCACATTTACATTCATACATCTATATCGTGACATCCATATCCATACATCCATTTCTACATTCCCATTCATATATCCACATACGCCTTCACATCTATTCTTTTACATCACATCCATTCTCGCCCTATCACAACCCATATACATCTTATCCCATCAGATACACTTCTTACCTCATCCATACACATCTTATCACATCCTAACTCATCCCATACGCATCTTATTACAACTCATACACCTCTTATCACATCCTATCACATCTCATACACCTCTTATCACATCCTATCACTTCCCATACGCATCTTATCACATCCTATCACTTCTCATACGCATCTTATCACATCCTATCACTTCTCATACGCATCTTATCACATCCTATCACTTCCCATATGCATCTTATCACATCTTATCACATCTCATACGCATCTTATCACATCCTATCACTTCTCATACGCATCTTATCACATCCTATCACTTCCCATATGCATCTTATCACATTCTATCACTTCCCATACGCATCTTATCACATCCTATCACTTCCCATACGCATCTTATCACATCCTATCACTTCTCATACGTATCTTATCACATCCTATCTCATCTCATACACCTCTTATCACATCCTATCACATCTCATACACATCTTATCACATCCTATCTCATCTCATACACCTCTTATCACATCCTATCTCATATCATACACATCTTATCATATCCTATCACTTCTCATACGCATCTTATCACATCTTATCACTTCTCATATGCATCTTATCACATCCTATCACTTCCCATACGCATCTTATCACATCCTATCACATCTTATCACATCCTATCACTTCCCATATGCATCTTATCATATCCTATCACTTCTCATACGCATCTTATCACATCCTATCTCATCTCATACACCTCTTATCACATCCTATCACATCTCATACACCTCTTATCACATCCTATCTCATCTCATACACCTCTTATCACATCCTATCTCATCTCATACACCTCTTATCACATCCTATCACATCTCATACACATCTTATCACATCCTATCACATCTCATACACATCTTATCACTTCCCATATGCATCTTATTAGGCATAAAGATAACTTTAGTAGGAATAACACTTTTATAATAATCCTTTTATGTAATTTACTATGCGTAAATTCCATTTTAATGAGAATAATACTTTCGAAATAAAAATAAATCTTTTATACATCTTTCTATGCATAAATTTTCATCTTAATGAAATTAACACTTTTAGAAAATAAATCTTTTATGCATCTATCTATGCATAAAATCAAAATTGATAAGAATAACTCTTTTGAATTAAAATAAAATTCTTTATGCATCTTTCTATGCATAAAATCAAAATTGATGAGAAGCTTCATTTGGGTTGAGAATAGGTCATGAGAATGACCATTCTTTGAGTGAGAGAGAGACATTACATAAAAACCATTAAAATTAAGCATAAATAAAAATTTATGTAATTCTTCACTACCATTCATCAATTAACTTCAATAGCATTCAAAAAACATTCCAATTAAGCTTCTCAAGCTTGAGAGGGGTTGAGAAGAGAGAAACATTGAGAATTTATGGAAAAAGATCAAAATTTACACTTTACCTTACAAATTGCTTGATTCTTTGATCACGGTAGAGGCCCCCAACCAATCAATTGGTTTGGTATGTTGATGGAGCCACCAATGGAGATGAGGGAAGCTCCAATTTCTTCAATTTGGAGAGAATTTTAGAGAATAGTAAAAATTATCATTATTTCAGCATAATTCTGGTATAGTAAAATTCTCCTATTGTTTAACAGAGGACTCAGGTTCTATTTATAGGAGAGGGAAGCTCTAACCAAGACCAACCGATTTCTAAAATTTTCCAGATTTAGTTTGGTTGAATTTGGACTAGATTTGGACCTAGTTTGGTTCCTTTTTGATTCGGTTTGGTTCTTTTTTGATTCGGTTTGATCCAAGAGAGAGGAGAGATAAAAAATATCACATTATTTTTGAGTTTAAAACTCATTCAAGCATGTGAAGTAGGCGCCTCCTTGAAGGGATCCCCTTTCCTTACACATGTGTCAAAATGGAATCATTATACCCAAAATATCTCATTTTTTTTAGTAATACTCATAGTTTTTTACTAATAAACCTTGTACATAGTCAACTCTTCATCTTACGTGGGCATTTACTCATTTTTGGGTATTTTTCTTTTACAAATTGGATTTATCTCCTCCCCACACATGGATTGATCTTATTGGCCCATAGGAACCTTAATTGGACCATAATCCAAAAATTTCTGAAAATATAGACCCTTAGGCTAAGGTCCTTTATACCCATTTCCAAGTAATTCTAATTGCACATTGGAAAGTTCTTTGTGAATTTCTGTTTCAGGGGAATTCATTTTAGACACTAGGAGGATTTTTATATCCAAAAATATCTCAATTTTGGACTATCTCTCTCTAGACATTTTCTCTCTCTAGGTCAAAACTGGTAGAAACAAGATCTTTTATATTTCTGAAGAGGGATTTGACTACAGAGGAAGATACTGAACATCGTGAGAGGTTGGGGAGGAATCTTACACCCTCAAGGTGAGTGAAAAGAATCTTCCCACTGACTAATTCCACTTGCAGAGGTTTCCCTGATTTTTGATTTAGGACTAATTTACGCAGACATCCTGGGAAAATAAAAGAATGAGTACTGCCTGAATCAATCAAAAGCTTGAATTTCTTACCTTGGTACTCTGCTGGAGTCTGGAGGACTGAGAATTGATGGTTATTCCCCTGATGCTCAATTGCTGCATAGATCTGTCCTTTCTCTTCCTTCGCTTCCTCAGCTATGGTGCCTGCTTTGGCTGCTGTAGTCTGAGGTGGAACTCTCTCTCTTTGGTTATTCCAATTTTGGGAGGGAGTTTGAAAACTGCTTTGCATGGAGGCTGCACGCTGAGCTGGCACTCTTCTTGGGTTACCCTGATTCTGTTGCGGGGGACCCAAATTGGATTGATAAGGAGTCTGTCTCGGAACTCTGGGACCCTGTCTTCCTTGGCCCACAGAAGGAGATGGGCAATCCTTGAGCTGGTGCCCAAGTCCCTAACATCCGAAGCATTTGTTCTCACGTCGAAGCTCTTCCCTTTGCATTCTGGAGAGAGCTGGAGAGAGCTCTTCCCTTTGCATTCTAGAGAGAGCTGGAGTTCATGAGAATGTACTTCGGGGGAAAGGTCTTCCTTCATTTCTGAAGCTTCCCGTCTCCACATTCTGGTTAGGACCTTGGTGTCTCTTTGGAGGCTGAAAGTCGGAAGAACTTCCCGGAGTTTGAAATCTTTTAAAGGATGAGGGTACTTTCACGAGGCAAAGTCCTTCGCCATTCTGACAGCTTCAACCATGGACACTGGCTTGGCATTTTTGACCAGTGTATCCAAGGGTTCGTTCATTCCACGAATGAACCTGGCCATGAGTTGCTCTTCATCTAGAGGTGGTGAATATTTAGGTAGAAGAGCGAAGGCCTAGTGATATTCCTCGATGGTTTTGCTCCCCTGCTTCAGCTCTAAGAATTCGTTCATTTTGGTTTCCAAAAATCCAGGGGGACAAAATCTCTTCCTTAAATAGGTTTTAAGGTTGTTCTAGGACTGAGTATTTCTGTCCAGACGGTTGGTGTCACAATGGTTCCTCCATGCCACCCTGGCTGTTTCCACTATCTTCAACCTGGCAAGAGCCATTTTGCTTCACTCACATTGTAGCCCCGGTGATATCAAAATATTCTTCCATGGCTTCCACCCATTTCTCCACAGCCTCGCTTAAGTTCTCCCCTTCTCCTTTGAAGGGTCGTCCTGGCTGAGTTCTATGAAGAGCCTTGCGAACGTCAGGGTCAAGCTCATTATCTTCAGAGAGATGATATGACTTACGGCCACGGTTTCCTCATCTCATGATTTTGCCAAAAAATGATATATTATTAAATTTTTATTTTTGATATCGTCCATGAGATCCTAAGACTTAAGAGGTTTGGAAAACAATTTCTCAAACAACATAAATGATCTTATTGGAGATCTATGACATATGTCCGATATAACAGATTTTTCTTTATCAATTTATCCATAAACAATCACTTATACAGCAGGGAATTTTTCTCCAGAAAACATTTTTTTATTTATATAAGAGTTTCAATGTGTGCATAGAGCAGCTCGGCTCTAGAAATAAAAATCTCCTCGGGAGACGCATAAGACGGCGGTACTGGGCCATGCCCTGCCCTGATACTACTACAAACGTTCACTTACTGTCAAGGGAGCTATTATCTTCTCCTTAGGAATAAAATGACTAAGGAGTCTATAGATTTGGCATGAGAGTCTGAAATTTTGAGGCGTTGAATGATATAGAATGACACCATGTACCACTTTCCACTTTATCAGAATCATGGCCAATGAGAGGTTTTGTCTCAGCATTGCACGTCGGTCGCAAGAGGCATGGACATACTGCCCTGCAAACCACTTATGCTGTCATCTCTCCACTGGATCAGGAAAATATAAATCCTTGAAATGGCATGCGAGTCTGACTCGGCTTGTTCGAGTTTTGCAGTGGAAGAGATGAGATGCTCAAAGGCGAACGCAATCATGTCTTGTGAGGACTGGGTGAGGTCGGGAATACCAAATAAGTACCGAACTGCCATCTATAAAAACAATTTCTTTGATTCAAAATTCTTCATTAAAGAAGCTTACAGAATGAAAATACATTATGAAAATACTTTTTTCTAAGTTTTTATTACCAATTTCTGATAATAATTCGTTTATCCTTAAACAAAGCTCTGATACCAGGTGAGGTACCCCACCCGCTCTAGGGCTCCTTTCGACGGCGAAAGCAACGTCGGCCTCCCGCGTAGGGTGCGGTCCACACACTCGGGGCCTCGCCCACGGATGTCCACGACGAGAGGCTAGCCTGGGCGGCCCCTCCGAAGACTAGCAGGCCCGGAAGTCTCCCCTCGCCTTGGAAGGCACGGGCGATTCCGCCAATTGGGAAAAATCTTCTAACGGGAAAATTAATCTAACGAGTCAAGTCTTAACTAGGAAAACTGATCTGACCAAACCTGAAGTCACATGATCAGATCAATATGAGACTTGCACTTGGTCCATGGAATCATCGCTTTTTTTCTCATTTACGAGGCACAATCGATTATCCCCTCCCCCACAGAACAAGGTCTTCTCAGGATTTAAAACTAAATAACGTAACTAATCGTATCTAGTTTTTTCTCAAGACGTATCTAGCCAACCACCCGACCACTGAATTGGTGGGATTCCTTTATAAAGATTTGGTTGGGTTTTTACCCGGGTACCGAGGAAAAGAGTTCTCAGGCCCCTAACAAGCGATTCATGCAAAAATCAAGGTAGGCATACCACGTACACACCCAATATGAACTTGCCATTTATAACAGATTCGACTAGCTTTAAAAACAATCCTTCAATAGAAATCATAATATTTCTCTTCATCATTTTCTAAAATTTCGAGTCCATTGTATTACAAAATGGTATCCTCTGAACTCTCCGTTTGTTGAAGACCAGCTGGCCAACCAACGAGATCCAGTATCAAAATTTGGTTCCCAAAAATCTTTCCTTTTTGTCCATCCGAAATCTTCCTCGATGTACGCATGGGTGTCCTAGCAACCGCGAGCCCGTGCATCGCTTGGTCATAACCCTCTAGGATCCTCCTTAGGTGTCCTAGGACTTCACTCAGGGACCGCTTCGTCGGTCCTCACCCATCGTACCGGAAGTGCACCATTTTAATCGTAACGAGGCTGGTGAAGGCCTTTGCAGGCTTTGCCGCCGCGAGCAACGTCGCTTGACGATGACTCCCTGCCAGCTATTCCAACAAACCTCCTCTTAGAAAAACATAAGCCAAATCCTTCCTCCAATATTTTGGCGTAAAACAATCCTTTTTTGAATGAAAAAAACAGAGGTTCCAATGCAAGTAAAATTCCAGTTTGAGATCGGTTTTGAAAACCCTTTTTCCATAATTCCTTGTTTCAATAATGAGGATCCTTGATCTCTCATGAGGGTAATCTACCCATCATTTTGTCCAATTGACCAACTAGATTCTTGGTGAGTTTGGTCAAGGAAAAACTAGATTAGTTTCGGTAGTCTATTCTTTGGATTTAGTAACTGGAATTGGTCACGAAGTTTTTGTCTGATTCAAATCGAGAGAAGGACAATTAGGTTTACTGTCCGTCCCTCACGTAGTCTAACTAAATTCATTCGGTTTAGTTCTTCAAGGATTCCCTTCAGATAAACATCTAGTTTTGGGTAAATATACATTTAGTGATTTTACCAATTAAAATATCCAAAGATATTCTTTATGCCACATAATTTCTCAACCTTAATTCATTAGGTAGAATTATGGTGGAAATTCATCTTTTGACACTAAAATTTAATTCAAATCCATCTCTTCTTAAATATCATAAAAATTCTTCTTTTAAAACTAAAATATCAACACCTATTTTTTGAATAAACTTGAAATCCTCCTTTTTCTCATTTCAATGAGTGCAATCCATTTATCGTGGAAATTTCTCTTTAACCATAAAAAAGATCTACTTAAAATTCTTCTTAAAAATTACATAAATCTCCATTAATTCCATTAAGCTAAAAATTCCACTTTTCTCATTTAAACATTTGAATTCCAATATGGTGGGAATTCCTCTTTCATCATTTAATCTTATCTATACAAAAAGATAAATTTAACTAATTTTTTTCTTAAAAATTTAAATAAAAATCTTCATTAATTTCTTTACACTAGGAATTACACTTTCCTCATTTAAATATTTGGATTCCAATATAGTGGGAATTCCTCTTTCATCATTTAAAATTTATCTATGCAAAAAGATATATTTAACTAAATTTTCTCATAAAAATTTAAATAAAAATCTTCATTAATTCCTTTACACTAGGAATTACACTTTCCTCATTTAAATATTTGGATTCCAATATAGTGGAAATTCCTCTTTCATCATTTAAAATTTATCTATGCAAAAAAGATAAATTTAACGAAAATCCTTCTTTAATTTTTAATTAAAATATACATTATTTTAGCATCACAATTTTTCTCTTACTTCACTTGAATACATGGATTTCCACTGTCATGGTAATTACTCTTTTAACATAAAAATGGATTACTAGAAATTCCTCTTTTTCTTAATTAACTATTTATGCATAAACATAAAAATCAATTTTCCATGATTATAATGAGAATCATTCAATTAATCATCTAGGATGATTAATCCTAGAATATGGTAGGAAGTCCTCTTTTCATAATATAAATGAAAATGATTTATGTGTTAATTTTACAGAAATTTTACCATAGCTCCGCTGCTATTACTGATAATTCTCAATAAATTTGAAAGAATAAAGTTTAGTATTATTCATGTGATTAGAATAACCACTGATTGGATCATTATCCAATTATGGATTGATTCTTAATTTTACCATAAGTTAAATAGCATAAAAGTATTAAAAAAAGCCATTATTTTGGCCTCCAATTAGACAAGCATAGAAATTACTTTTAGATTAGAGAAATGCTTCATGAGAATCTTCATTCGAATTGAGAATAGGTCATAGGAATGACCATTCTTTGGGGTAGAGAAGAGATAAATGCTTAAAAACCATTATAAATTAAGCATAAATGAAAATTTATGTGTTTCTTCATTACAATACATTAAAGAACTTCAATAGTACTCAAAAGCCATTCAAATTAATGCTTCTAAAGCTTGAGAGGAGTTGAGAAGAGAAACATTTGGAGATTTAGGAAAAAGAAGACAAAAATCCACACTTTACCTCCTAAATTACTTGATTCTTTGATCACAGTAGAGGCCCCCAACCAATCAATTGGTTTGGTATGTTGTTGGAGTCTCCAAGAAAGATTGAAGAGAGAGAGAGAAGCTCCAATCTCTTCAATTTGTAGAGGGTTTCTAGAGGATAATAGAAAATAAGCTTAACTTAGAGTAATACCGGCATAGATTAGTTCATAGATGAGAATACAAAGGAATGAGGGTCTATTTATAGGTGAGGGAGGCCACTAACTGAGTTCAACTGAGTTCTAGAATTTTCCAGCTTCAGTTTGGCTGAATTTGGACAAGATTTGGACCATTTTGGCTCCCTTTTTGATTTGGTTTGATTTAGGAGAGAGGAGAGATAAAAATATCCTATTATTTTTGAGTTTAAAACTCATCCACACATGTGAAATATGCACCTCCTTGAAGGGCCCCCTTTTCCTTACCCATGTGTTAAAAATGAATTATTACTCTAAAATATCTCTTTTTTTTATTAATACTTCCTAATTTTTAACTAATAAACCTAGTACTTAGTCAACTCTTCATCTTATGTGGTGGGCATTTACTCATTTTTGGGTATTTTCTTTTATTCTTTGGATTTATCTTGTCCCAACACTTGGATTAATCTTATTGGTCCATAGGAACCTTAATTGGACCATAATTTAAAAAAACAAAAATCTTGACCCTTAGGCTAAGGTCTTCTAAATCATTTTTAATTAATTTCAATTGCACCTCGGAAGATCTATTTTGATTTTCTCTTTCAGGGAAACATTTTTTTGATATCTGTAGAATTTATTTATCCAAAAATATCCCAATATTGATTTACCACTCTCTAGAAATTTTTATCTCACTAGGCCAAACAAGGAAAAATAATATTTTCTTGTATTCAGAAACATAGAATGATTACAAGGGATTGACGTAGAGGCTTAATCGAGGAAACTTACAAGGGAGTTAAAGTGGGAGCACTTAGAGAAAGTACTAGTTATCCCTTTCTTGACTGGACACTCAGCTATTTGATGAGGTCCAACATAGTGATAGCATTGCATAGCCATCCAACCTATAGAATTTCCCTTTCCTTTTCCCATTCTCACTTTCAAGAAGCGCTTTCCTTCGGAACTGGGTAAGGGGTACATGTGCTCACCCTCCATCACGTAGTGACTTAGGACTTGCATAGGTGGGCTGCTTGGCTTAGGGGATTCAAAGATGGTGTTGTGAATAGCTTCTCCCTCCTTACCTTCTTCAAAGATTTTGGTCATGGTCAACTGTTCATGAATAGGGGTCACTCGAGGTAAGGGTGGTTCTGGTGGGAGGACTAGGGGTGGCAAGAATACTTCATGCACCCTGAGGATTCCTCTCGGGGCCACTTCATGGCCTGATTGAGGTGCATTGTGTTTTGCTTTGGCTGCTGGCAAGGCCTCGAGTTAGGTGGTAAGGCCTGTAGGGTAGAGCGCTTGTGCTTCAGTAGCTGTGCTGGTGGTAGGAGTTTGAGGTTTTCGTGCTTGCCCCATCTTTGGTAGTAAGCGTAGTATAGAGTGTGTCTAGGTTGCAGATGTGGACATTCCCTACTACTGTGGCTCTCTGGACAAATTGGGCACCACACTAGTTCTCTCTTGGGGTAAAGAAGAGGTTGCCCAACTTGGTCACAACTTCTCCTACTCTCCATTGTTGGGTCATCTGCTACATTAATGCAGCTACTAGCCATTCCACCTGTTGTCTCCTAAATAGGACTCTTTTTCCTTTTTCTTTCGATTTTGTGCTTGTGGTTTTGAAGGAAGCTTTAGACGTTCCCTCATGCAATTATCGAGAATGAGTTCCCTTGAAATTGTCTTCAAAATCCATGGCACTTGTGCAACATTTCTCAAAGGAGGTATGGCCCAGAGTATATAGGGATTTATGTCGAGCTACATATTCAAGTCCCTCTAGGAATCAACCGATCAATCTTTCGCTTGTCCCTATTATTACAGTGAGGACTCTTTTCCCTTTCCTTCCGATTTTGTGCTTGTGGTTTTGAAGGAAGCTTTAGACGTGCCCTCATGCAATTATCAAGAATGAGTTCCCTTGAAATTGTCTTCAAAATCCATGGCACTTGTGCAACATTTCTCAAAGGAGGTATGGCCCAGAGTATATAGGGATTTATGTCGAGCTACATATTCAAGTCCCTCTAGGAATCGACCGATCAATCTTTCGCTTGTCCCTATTATTACAGTGAGGACTCTTTTCCCTTTCCTTCCGATTTTGTGCTTGTGGTTTTGAAGGAAGCTTTAGACGTGCCCTCATGCAATTATCGAGAATGAGTTCCCTTGAAATTGTCTTCAAAATCCATGGCACTTGTGCAACATTTCTCAAAGGAGGTATGGCCCAGAGTATATAGGGATTTATGTCGAGCTACATATTCAAGTCCCTCTAGGAATCGACCGATCAATCTTTCGCTTGTCCCTATTTTTACAGTGAGGACTCTTTTCCCTTTCCTTCCGATTTTGTGCTTGTGGTTTTGAAGGAAGCTTTAGACGTGCCCTCATACAATTATCGCGAGAATGAGTTCCCTTGAAATTGTCTTCAAAATCCATGGCACTTGTGCAACATTTCTCAAAGGAGGTATGGCCTAGAGTATATAGGGATTTATGTCGAGCTACATATTCAAGTCCCTCTAGGAATTGACCGATCAATCTTTCACTTGTCCCTATTATTACAGTGAGAGTGAAGATATCTCATCGGTTGATATAGTGCCGGATGGATTCTCCCTCTTTCTATTTTACATTATGCGTATGAGAATACATTTGCAGTAGTTGATTTTGGTAGAGACCTTAATTATAAGGTGATTTTGGGTAGACATTTTGGGCATCAACTGTGAGTGTCTAGTAAGGCTTCTTATAATTTCTTGTATTATTTCTTTGGCTACAATCAAGCGTCCACCCACCCAAGCTCCCAGCCGATCAACACAAATAGCATTTGCCATCAAGTGGGGGTGTTTACTTACAAAGTCATGCCTTTTCGTTTACTTATAAAGCCGTCTTTTCGTTTCACAAATGCTCCAATGACATTTCAACATCTGATGTGTCATGCCTTTGTTGAGATATCGAGCTCGTCTAGTGGACACTGATGACCCACCTGGGGGATAGGCCCCACACTTACACCACTGGCATGGTTGGTGAGATCTTGGGTGATATGCGGCCAGTGGGATGACAGGCTGTGTGACAGCCATTCTAGAGAGACCGGCATAGTTATAGCACCAGCTCATTTAGTCGGGTTCACACTATAGAGAACCCGTGTATGTATTGGTTGAGTACCTTTCATATTATGTGTACTCTTATCTTGTATATGGTGTGTTGAGTGTTGAGTGAAGAAGAAGAAGACTTTCAGCCTCTCACCTCGTGTGTTCTCTAATTAGGGTTTTGTGAGTGTGTGTGTGTGCTTGCAAGAGCTCAAGCTCTCTTCCCCCCCTGCATCTTTTCATGGTATCAGAGCCTGGTTCGTGCTAAGGGCTGAGCTGCAAGCAAGAGAACCACAGGAAGCGGTACGAGGGTAAGAGCTTCAACTACTCTTCCCTATTTGTGTTGGTGACTACACCCTTGTCGGGAGCTCTACGGGAGGCACCGGCAAACGATCTCTGATTGAGGAGCTTTCTTCGCAGGAGTAAAGCTATAGGGCAACTATCAGACAAAATTTTCTAGGCCGAAAACGCATTTCGGGCGCGTCTGGACCTCCGTTTTTTAGAAAGCAGGCGATTTCGAGCACTACGTGTAAGTCATCAATTCTCTGCAGAACTCTGTTTTAAGAACTGCAGGAAGACAGATTGACTGTGCAGACATTGTGGGTGACGCAAAGAGGCTCAACAGTTGCCATTGGGTGTATGTATGCACATTGAAGTCATTGGTTGTGACATTTGAGAGTTCTACAGTACCGCTACAGAAAATACAGCAGTTTGTGCAGGACAAACCAGAGTGCTGTTTCTCGTAAAATTGTGTGTTTACCAAGATGTCAAATGATGGGATAACTCAGATTGTGGCTGAGAAGCTTGATAAGAATAACTTCCATGCTTGGAGGTTCAGGTTGACGAATTTCCTGATGGGAAAGGGCTATTGGGACTACATAGAAGGTGAGCATGAAGAGGCACCGGAGATACTGCTGCAGATGTGAAAGAGTTTAAAGACTAGAATCAAGGAGCCAGGAAAGTTATGTATTGGCTCTCCATTAGTATACAGGACACCATGATTGGGCACATTCAGGATGCCAAGTCCCCGAAGGAGGCGTGGGACACCTTGGTTAAACTCTATGAAACAAATACCAAGGCACGCAAGATACAGTTGAAGAATGAACTTCATACTGTGGAGAAAAAGAGCATGTCTGTGAATGACTATGCATTGAAGATAAAGGGTATTGTGGAAAGGGTATTTCAAGACGTCTATTCAGACTCGGGAAAACATTCCCAACTTTACAGATTTGGTGTCTATGCTGATTATAGAAGAGAAGAGCTTGGGTAAAGACCAACAGTCTTCACAAAACAAAAACAATTCAGAGCAACAGGCCTTCTACACAAGTTCAGGAAGAGGACGAGGTAGAGGAGGCCGTGGACACGGTCAAGGAGGTGGCCGAACAGGTAATCAGACTTATGGGCAGCAGAGCAGCAACAATAAGAGTCCCAGAATACACAACAACAACAACAACACGCAGGTGGAAGAGGCGAATTCAGAGGCAGGGGGAGTCAAAGAGGCCGTGGAAATTGGCAAAGGCAATATAATGATGCACGTGAATGCTATTATTATGGTAAGCCTGGACATGTGCAGGCAGAATGTTATAAGAAGCAGGCTGACATGCAAAATGGAAAAGTGAAGCAAAACAACTATGCATCCTCAAGTAGAAATAATGAGGATAATGAAAGGTTGTTTGTTATGCAGCATGTCGTGAATGCCATGTCTGAAAATGTTGAAGCAGCACAAAAAGATGATGTGTGGTATGTGGATTCAGGTGCTTCGAACCACATGACAAGTCATGGGGAGCGGTTCAAGGAGATGTGAAAAACCCCAAAAGACCAGGTTTTGTGGAAACAGGGGATGACACTGCTCATCCAATTGCCCATGTTGGAGATGTGCCATTGTCTATGCAGGATGGCAAAGTGAAGTACCTTGTAGATATACTTCACATTCCGAACATAACAAAGAATCTGGTTTCAGTTGGCCAGATGATTGAGCAGGGTTTGCACGTTCGGTTTAACCCTGATGGGTGTTATGTTGAAGATTTTAAAGACAAGTGCAGGTTGGTTGTTGCAAAAGGCAACAGAGTGGGCAGAATGTTTATATTGAATGTAGACATGCCTGAAATGAGTGCTGCAATGTTTGCAAATGGTTCAGGAATTGTTGCAGACACAAACATTTGGCATAAAAGGATTGGACATGTAAATGTGCAGAGATTGAAGTTTATGCAAACAAAAGGAATTGTGACAGGCATCAAGCTCCCCCATGTGGTGACCTAATCACCTCAATGCCCAAGAAATATCTGAGCTCCCCCAGATCCTTCATCTCGAACTTCTATCTAAGCAAGATCTTTACATCAAAGATCTCTGCATCATGGTCCCCCGTAATGATCAAGTCATCTACATAGATGACAGCAAGCACAACCCCTCTATCACCATGTCTCACATACAGCGAGAAATCTGCATTGGCTACATGAAAGCCAATAGTGACAAGATATTCAGAAATCTTGTCAGACCATGCTCTTGGTGCTTGTTTTAAGCCATATAAGGCTTTCTTCAACCTGCAAACATGCTCGGGGTGACTCACATTCTCATAACCAAGTGGCTGCAACATATACACCTCTTCTTGCAAATCCCCATGCAAGAATGCATTCTTTACATCCATCTGATGTAAAGACCATTGCTTTGACACAGCCACTGCTATCACAACTCTCACTGTTGCCATCTTGGCAACTGGACTGAAAGTTTTCTCATAATCAATGCCATATGTTGTCTGCGCATATCCTTTGGCTACCAATCTAGCCTTGTACCTGTTTATGCTTCTATCACTGTTATGTTTAACTTTGTACACCCACTTGCATCCAATGGCTTTCTTGCCTTCAGGCAATTGCACTAAGTCCCAAGTTTCATTTCCATATAGTGCATTCATCTCCTCATCCATAGCTTTCTCCCAACACACATTTCCAATAGCCTCATCAATGCATGTGGGCTCAACAACCTGCACAACCTTTGCCATATATGCATAGTGATGTGCCACATAACCATCATAGGTAAATCTCTACATAGGATTTTTCACTCTCCCAGATCTTCGCAGCTTTTCATTCATGGCTTCCATAGCCTTCTTTACACCAGGTGTTCTCATAGCTGGGATCCCAAGCTCCTCATCATCTGAACCACTAGACTCTCCATCAACATGAGAATGCCCTGCAGAAATGTCTGGCATACCAAGGGGCTCGACCACTTTCTCTTTTCCTTTACGTGATGTACTAATCACATTTGCAGGACTGGTATTATGACGCAGCCTGCCACTCCATGGTCTATCAACAGACCCACTAGATGAGGACTCTCCTGGTCCACTCAAAGACTGTGATTGCTGACCTGCATTCTGTGCAACCACACTTACACTCACATCAGCCCCAACAGCTTCTTTATCAGCAGCATACTAGCTGCTCATCTCATCAAAAACAACATCCCTGCTTACCCTCAACTCACGTGTAGCAGGATTATAACACCTATATCCCTTTTGCTCAAGGGAATATCCAATAAACACACATTTTTTAGTTTTTGGATCTAGCTTAGTTCTCAGCTCATCTGGCACATGCACATATGCAATGCATCCAAAGACTTTCAGATGAGACAAATCTGGTTTTTTGCTAGTAAACCTCTCCTCTGGAGTTACATCATGTATGGCTGCAGTTGGAGTCCTGTTCATGATGTATACTGCTGTAGAAACAGCCTCAGTCCAATAGC
Source organism: Cibotium barometz (assembly GCF_041138505.1). Lineage (NCBI taxonomy): Eukaryota > Viridiplantae > Streptophyta > Polypodiopsida > Cyatheales > Cibotiaceae > Cibotium > Cibotium barometz. The sequence goes on from NC_141074.1 coordinate 47,298,194, forward strand.
TATGCGGCATATTCTTCTCTTCCATCAATGCTCGCGCAATCTCAGCAATGTGCCTGTTTTTCTGCTCAGCAACTCCATTTTGCTGCGGAGTGTATCTACATGTAAACTGTCTCCGAATACCATTCTTCTTCAAAAATTCAGAGAACTCATTGGAGAAGTACTCTCCCCCTCCATCTGACCTTAGGCACTTTACATATTTCCTTGTTTGCTTTTCAACCAAAACTCTGAAATTCTGAAAGTGAGTGAACACCTCACTCTTCTCCTTCATGAAATATACCCACACTTTCCTTGTGTGGTCATCAATGAAAGTCACATAATACCTGCAGCCTCCCATAGATATGGTCTTCGTAGGACCCCATACATCTGAATGCGCACCATCTAGTGCATTTCTGCTCACATATCTGTTACGTGGAAACACATGCTTTGTTTGCTTCCCAAATTGGCATGCTTCACATATTTTCTGCATACCTTCCACTTTAAATTTTGGCAGCCCTATCATAATTCCTTTTGTCTGCATAGACTTCAATCTCTGCACATTTACATGTCCAATCCTTTTATGCCAAATGTCTGTGTCTGCAACAATTCCTAAACCATTTGCAAACATCGCAGCACTCATTTCAGGCATGTCTACATTCAATGTAAACATTCTGTCCACTCTGTTGCCTTTTGCAACCAACCTGCACTTGTCTTTAAAGTCTTCAACATAACAACCATCAGGGTTAAACCGAACCTGCAAACCCTGCTCATCTGGCCAACTGAAACCAGATTCTTTGTTATGTTCGGTACATGAAGTACATCTGCAAGGTACTTCACTTTGCCATCCTGCATAGACAATGGCACATCTCCAACATGGGCAATTGGATGAGCAGTGTCATCCAATTGGATGAGCAATGTCATCCCCTGTTTCCACAAAACCTGGTCTTTCCGGGTTTTTCATCTCCTTGAACCACTCCCCATGACTCGTCATGTGGTTCGAAGCGCCTGAATCCACATACCATACATTATCTTTTTGTGCTGCATCAACATTTTCAGACATGGCATTCACGACATGCTACATAACAAACAACCTTTGAGTGGGAGCTTGATGGCTGCAGCAAAAAATCTCAAACTTTAATACTTCTCCACCAGACCATGCTTGTCAGTCTCATGGATATCTACAAGGGTTTCTTCCTTCATCACACGCCCTTTCTTGGAGTGAAAGCTAGTAGGACCAATGGAAGCCTACAGGAAATCATCGCTCATTATGATATGGAGGGCAATAAAAACTACCTCGTAGATATTACTCGAAGTAAAACATATATGCTACAATGTAGTCCTCTCTGTGCTTCTGATAGTCTTGATTCTAGTGCTAATTACATTGCCCAAGATGTCGGACAGTTGGAGACTTCAGTGGTGGATAAAGAATCAGGGACACAAAACACCCATGTTCATATCTCGAGCTCCTCCTCTGAGAGTGACTTGAATGGCTCAGCAACTGTTTGCAACCAGGTGAAGGCACGAGCAATCCAAAAGGTTCAAAGCACAATATCTCTGAAGATGAATGTATTGCTTCAAAGAGTATACTTTCAGTTCTTCGTGAAGGAGGAACCTTCTCTTCTATGTTCATTGTTGGAAAAAGTTACTCGAGTCATTCAAGTCCAGGAGGTGCCAAGACAGTCTTCAATCTGAGTTATCCCATCATTTGACATCTTGCCAAACACACAATTTTACCAGAAACAGCACTCTGGTTTTCTTGCACAAACTACTGTATTTATCTGCAGCGGTACTGTAGTACTGCACAGTCAATCTGTCTTCCTGCAGTTCTTAAAACAGAGTTCTGCAGAGAATCGATGACTTACCCGCAGTGCTTGAAATTGCCTGCTTTCTAAAAAACAGAGGTCCAGACGCGCCCGAAACGCGTTTAAAGATAAATACCGCTGCAGATAAATACAGCAGTTTGTGCAAGAAAACCAGAGTGCTGTTTCTGGTAAAATTGTGTGTTTGGCAAGATGTCAAATGATGGGATAACTCAGATTGAGGACTGTCTTGGCACCTCCTGGACTTGAATGACTCGAGTAACTTTTTTCAACAATGAACGTAGAAGAGAAGGTTCCTCCTTCACGAAGAACTGAAAGTATACTCTTTGAAGCAATACATTCATCTTCAGAGATATTGTGCTTTGAACCTTTTGGATTGCTCGTGCCTTCACCTGGTTGCAAACAGTTGCTGAGCCATTCAAGTCACTCTCAGAGGAGGAGCTCGAGATATGAACATGGGTGTTTTGTGTCCCTAATTCTTTATCCACCACTGAAGTCTCCAACTGTTCGACATCTTGGGCAATGTAATTAGCACTAGAATCAAGACTATCAGAAGCACAGAGAGGACTACATTGTAGCATATATGTTTTACTTCAAGTAATATCTACGAGGTAGTTTTTATTGCCCTCCATATCATAATGAGCGATGATTTCCTGTAGGCTTCCATTGGTCCTACTAGCTTTCACTCCAAGAAAGGGCGTGTGATGAAGGAAGAAACCTTTGTAGATATCCATGAGACTGACAAGCGTGGTCTGGTGGAGAAGTATTAAAGTTTGAGATTTTTTGCTGCAGCCATCAAGCTCCCACTCAAAGGTTGTTTGTTATGCAGCATGTTGTGAATGCCATGTCTGAAAATGTTGATGCAGCACAAAAAGATAATGTATGGTATGTGGATTCAGGCGCTTCGAACCACATGACGAGTCATGGGGAGTGGTTCAAGGAGATGAAAAACCCGGAAAGACCAGGTTTTGTGGAAACAGGGGATGACACTGCTCATCCAATTGCCCATGTTGGAGATGTGCCATTGTCTATGCAGGATGGCAAAGTGAAGTACCTTACAGATGTACTTCATGTACCGAACATAACAAAGAATCTGGTTTCAGTTGGCCAGATGATTGAGCAGGGTTTGCAGGTTCGGTTTAACCCTGATGGTTGTTATGTTGAAGACTTTAAAGACAAGTGCAGGTTGGTTGCAAAAGGCAACAGAGTGGGCAGAATGTTTACGTTGAATGTAGACATGCCTGAAATGAGTGCTGCGATGTTTGCAAATGGTTCAGGAATTGTTGCAGACACAGACATTTGGCATAAAAGGATTGGACATGTAAATGTGCAGAGATTGAAGTCTATGCAGACAAAAGGAATTGTGACAAGGCTGCCAAAATTTAAAGTGGAAGGTATGCAAAAAATATGTGAAGCATGCCAATTTGGGAAGCAAACAAACCAGGTGTTTCCACGTAACAGATATGTGAGCAGAAATGCACTAGATGTTGTGCATTCAGATGTATGGGGTCCTACGAAGACCATATCTATGGGAGGCTGCAGGTATTATGTGACTTTCATTGATGACCACACAAGGAAAGTGTGGGTATATTTCATGAAGGAGAAGAGTGAGGTGTTCACTCACTTTCAGAATTTCAGAGTTTTGGTTGAAAAGCAAACACGGAAATATGTAAAGTGCCTAAGGTCAGATGGAGGGGGAGAGTACTTCTCCAATGAGTTCTCTGAATTTTTGAAGAAGAATGGTATTCGGAGACAGTTTACATGCAGATACACTCCGCAGCAAAATGGAGTTGCTGAGCGAAAAAACAGGCACATTGCTGAGATTGCGCGAGCATTGATGGAAGAGAAGAATATGCCGCATAGCTATTGGACTGAGGCTGTTTCTACAGCAGTATACATCATGAACAGGACTCCAACTGCAGCCATACATGATGTAACTCCAGAGGAGAGGTTTACTAGCAAAAAACCAAATTTGTCTCATCTGAAAGTCTTTGGATGCATTACATATGTGCATGTGCCAGATGAGCTGAGAACTAAGCTGGATCCGAAAGCTAAAAAATGTGTGTTTATTGGATATTCCCTTGAGCAAAAGGGATATAGGTGTTATAATCCTGCTACGCATGAGTTGAGGGTAAGCAGGGATGTTGTTTTTGATGAGATGAGCAGCTGGTATGCTGCTGAAAAAGAAGCTGTTGGGGCTGATGTGAGTGTAAGTGTGGTTGCGCAGGTCAGTAATCACAGTCTTTGAGTGGACCAGGAGAGTCCTCATCTAGTGGGTCTGTTGATAGACCATGGAGTGGCAGGCTGCGTCATAATACCAGTCCTGCAAATGTGATTAGTACATCACGTAAAGGAAAAGAGAAAGTGGTCGAGTCCCTTGGTATGCCAGACATTTCTGCAGGGCATTCTCATGTTGATGGAGAGTCTAGTGGTTCAGATATGAGCCTTGATGAGGAGCTTGGGATCCCAGCTATGAGAACACCTGGTGTAAAGAAGGCTATGGAAGCCATGAATGAAAAGCTGCGAAGATCTGGGAGAGTGAAAAATCCTATGTAGAGATTTACCTATGATGGTTATGTGGCACATCACTATGCATATATGGCAAAGGTTGTGCAGGTTGTTGAGCCCACATGCATTGATGAGGCTATTGGAAATGTGTGTTGGGAGAAAGCTATGGATGAGGAGATGAATGCACTATATGGAAATGAAACTTGGGACTTAGTGCAATTGCCTGAAGGCAAGAAAGCCATTGGATGCAAGTGGGTGTACAAAGTTAAACATAACAGTGATGTAAGCATAAACAGGTACAAG